>NC_088379.1:129070000-129695000 GCF_037993035.2 Macaca fascicularis
GAAGGTTAATATTGTTATGTGTGAATTTCATTCCGTCATTATGATGTTAGCTGGTTATTTTGCCAGTTAATTGATGCAGTTTCTTCATAGCATTCATGGTCTTTACAATTTGGCATGTTTTTGCAGTAGATGGAACCAGTTGTTCCTTTCTATGTTTAGTGCTTCCTTCAGGAGCTCCTGTAAGGCAGGCCTGGTAGTGACAAAATCTCTCAATATTTGCTTGTCTGTGAAGGATTTTATTTCTCCTTCACTTATGAAGCTTAGTTTGGGTGGATATGAAATTCTGGGTTGAAAATTCTTTTCTTTAAGAATGTTGAATATTGGCCCCCACTCTCTTCTGGCTTGTAGGGTTTCTGCCGAGAGATCTGCTGTTAGTCTGATTAGCTTCCCTTTGTGGGTAACCTGACCTTTTTCTCCAGCTGCCCTTAACATTTTTTCCTTCATTTCAACCTTACTTAATCTGACAATTATGTGTCTTTGAGTTGCTATTCCCAAAGAGTATCTTTGTGGTGTTCTCTGTATTTCCTGAATTTGAATGTTGGCCTGCCTTGCTAGGTTGGGGAAGTTCTCCTGGATAATAACCTAAAGAGTGTTTTCCAACTTGGTTCCTTTCTCCCCATCACTTTCTGGTACACCAGTCAAACATAGATTTGGTCTTTTCACATAGTCCCATATTTCTTGGAGTCTTTTCTTTCTTTCTTTCTTTCTTTCTTTCTTTCTTTCTTTCTTTCTTTCTTTCTTTCTTTATTTCTTTTTCTTTCTTTCTTTCTTTTCTTTCTTTTTCTTTCTTTCTCTCTCTCTCTCTCTCTTCCTTCCTTTCTTTCTTTTGAGATGGAGTCTTGCTCTGTCGCCCAGGATACAGTTCAGTGGTGCAACTTCCACTCACTGGAAGCTCTGCCTCCCAGGTTCATGCCATTCTCCTGCCTCAGCCTCCCAAGTAGCTGGGATTACAGGTGCCTGCCACCATGCCTGGCTAATTTTTTGTATTTTTAGGAGAGACAGGGTTTCACCATGTTAGCCGGGATGGTCTCGATCTCCTGACCTCGTGATCCTCCTGCCCCAGCCTCCCAAAGTGCTGGGATTACAGGCATGAGCCACTGTGCCCAGCCTGTTCATTTGTGTTTACTCTTTTCTCTCTAACTTTGTCTTCTCACTTTATTTCATTAATTTGATCTTCAATCACTGATAGTGTTTCTTCCACTTGATCGAATGGGCTATTGAAGCTTGTGCATGCATCACGAAGTTCTTGTGCCATGGTTTTCTGCTCCATCAGGTCATTTAAGGTCTTCTCTACACTATTTATTCTAGTTAGCCATTCGTCTAACCTTTTATCAAGGCTTTTAGCTTCCTTGCAATGGGTTAGAATATGCTCCTTTAGCTCTGAGAAGTTTGTTATTCCAACCTTCTGAAGCCTACTTCTGTCAGCTTGTCAAAGTCATTCTCCATCCAGCCTTGATCCTTTGCTGGCGAGGAGCCATGAACCTTTGGAGGAGAAGATGCTCTCTAGTTTTTAGAATTTTCAGCTTTTCTGCTCTGATTTCTCCCCATCTCTGTGGCTTTACCTACCTTTGGTCTTTGATGTTGGTGACCTACAGATGGGGTTTTGGTGTAGGTATCCCTTTTGTTGATATTGATGCTATTCGCTTCTGTTTGTTAATTTTCCTTCTAACAGTCAGGTCCCTCAGCTGCAGGTCTGTTGGACTTTGCTGGAGGTTCCCTGCAGACCCTGTGTGCCTGGGTATCACCAGCGGATGCTAGAGAACAGCAAATACTGCAGAACAGCAAATGTTGGTGCCTGATCCTTCCTCTGGAAGCTTCATCCCAGAGGGGCACCCGCCTATATGAGGTGTCTGTTGGCTCCTATGGGGAGGTGTCTCCCAGTTAGGCTACATGGGGGTCAGGAACCCACTTGAGGAGGCAGTGTGCCTGTTCTCAGAGCTCAAATGCCATGCTGGGACAACAACCGCTCTCTTCAGAGCTGTCAGACAGGGATGTTTAAGTCTGCAGAAGTTGTTTGCTGCCTTTTCTTCAGCTATGCCCTGCCCACAGAGGTGGAGTCTATAGAGGCAGTAGGCCTTGCTGAGCTGTGGTGGGCTCTGCCCAGTTCGAGCTTCCTGGTTGCTTTGTTTACCTATCCAAGCCTCAGCAATGGCAGATGCCCCTCCCCCAGCCAAGCTGTTACCTCGCAGTTCAATCTCAGACTGCTGTGCTAGCAGTGAGCAAGGCTCCATGGGTGTGGGACCCACCAAGCCAGGCATGGGAGAGGATCTCCTTGTCTACCAGTTGCTAAGACCTTGGGGAAAGCGCAGTATTTGGGCAGGAGTGTCCTGTTTTTCCAGGTACAGTCTGTCATGGCTTCCTGTGGCTAGGAAAGGGAAATCCCCTGGCCTCTTGTGCTTCCCGGGTGAGGTGATGACCCACCTTGCTTTAGCTTCCCCTCCATGGGCTGCACCCACTGTCCAACCAGTTTTAATGAGATGAACCAGGTACCTCAGTTGGAAATGCAGAAATCACCCATCTTCTGCATTGATAACACTGGGAGCTGCAGACTGGAGCTGTTCCTATTTGGCCACCTTTGAATGGTCCCTTCCTCTTTCTAAAATCTGTCTTGGTGATGAGCCTCTGACACACAATAACCACCTAGAGAAAATTTTGCTGAGTGAAAAATATTTCATGAGAATAAAAAATGTTTGCAATGAAGGCAATGAGAAGTAGGTATTTCAAATGTATGCAGTGTGAAAGGATAATAACAATTGATTAAATGCTGCAGCCCATCTTGGATCTTGAGGAAATGTTTCAAGTCCCCAGATTGGCCCTGGAAAGCACGGTCTTATGGAGGCTGCATTGCTTGCAGCCCCAGAAACTCTTGGGAACATGGAAATTTAAGAGTTTTACAGTGGGGCAATGATTATCATAATTAGACTGAGGATCTAGGATCAGGCCCATCAAGCATCAGGAGGCATTGGAAGAGTTGAGAGGATTAAGCTTCTTCTAAATCCTCTTTGTTTTTTCTCATTCTGAATCAGCAAACTAACTTGAGCATAAAGGAAAAATGGTTTTGGCAATATGGTGAACTCACCTCTGGCCATAAGTAGAAAAAAGTATAGAAAAAGAGAGCTATGCATATCCAGCAGTTGTTGCTCAGTTTTTACATTAACTAACTTAGATCAGCATTCATATCATATTTAAATTTCCTTCTGGAAGCAATAGTAAGTAGCAAATTTATTCATTCATAAATTATTCTATTTTCTCATTCGTTTAACAAATATATTTAGCACACCGACTATGTATTAGACATGTTCTGCTAGTGGAAATACAGTGGAAATACAATGATTAATTAACAAGAAGCTATAATACGTGACTTCATTTAGTCAGTAAAACCAGACTAACACAGTAAAATAAGTATCCTTACAATTTCACTCTTAAGTATAATATTTTCTGTTGGTTTTTGATAACTACTCATTGAAAGTTAAATGAACTTGTTGGGCTAGCTTGGTAAATGTTATAATTTTTATTATTTTCTACAGAGAAAATATTTTGTAATTTACGATGGAGTTATTTGTGCAGTGGTTTCTCTAGAGTTGTACATAAATGTTTTACTATAAAATGAACTAATATATAAAAGACTACTCTATACCATAGTAAAGATACCAATATTTTGGGAAAAAAAAAAAAGAAAATTGACTTGCTTAAAGTCTTTTTCATGCTAACTTACTATGGGTCTGTGATGAGGAATAAATACTACATTTTACTGTCATTTCAGCATTCTTTGATAAGTTTTGTTTTCCATGAATCTAATCATTCTTACATATTATTATCAGTTGTTGCTTAGTGCGTTAAAACTCATTAACGTTCTCCTTCCAGATAGATTGTGTCTGGTGACATTCTAAAGACGTAGTTTTATAGATTGATTGATGCCTTGACTTTGACCATATCAGGGTGTGGTGGCAGCCCTCTTGCTCTAGGTACATGAATCCCCATGTGGGTTTCCCCCAGCTATTGAGTGGAGGTAGGGACGTATGGACAGATGAACCTGAGTTTGCATTGCACAAGCAGGAAACAAGATGACTATGTGATGATCCCTTCAACTGAGAAATAGAAAAAGGTTTATCCTTGAGATAAAACAGGTTTAGAAGATTTTACTGCTCTGCAGAGCTTTTTTCTGTTTTTATTTTTTTAAAAAACACTAAATCCGTAACAGTAGCCTAGATAATATTGCTCCTTTTCCCTCTGGCCTTATGCTGAGAATTTTAATGGTGGTTCTCCCACTCTCCTTTGAAATATTTCTTTTCTTGAAGTTGACACTGTGGCTGGATGTTTCACATTTGTTGATGTTGGTAGAGAAATCATTGTATTATGGAACCACCAGCCCCATGGTCTTCACCCATTTCCAGCCTCTGCTTGTTTGCATTTGGATTTTCCTTACAGGACTGAAATAGAAAAAATTATGATGCTCTCTCTTGAAGTTTCTGTTGATCACAATATCTTTACTCCAGGTGTTGTTTTTTAATTATTAATTTGATTCCATTTGATATATAACTTCCACAAATTCCACTAATAAATCCCCTCCTGTTTTCTAACACTAATATTATTTTACTCTTATTTTTCTATTTTCACTTGATACTAGGAGTAAACTTAGGTAAATATGGGCTCCATCATTCATCTTGTACCCTTTCTTATTTTTATTTTTACTTTCTTTGGCCCTTAAGTGCAGAGAGGTAAGTTAATCACATTCATCATTTCAAGGCCAGCTATCATCATTTTCTACGCAAGGTCCTTTAGATTTTATTTTTTGGTATTATTGATATGTGAGTGTTGTTTTCTCCTTTACACAAATGCCCACTCCCATTTTGTGCTGCACTGCTGGCACTCACCAGAGTTGTCCCTTTTCTTTTCTTTTTTCATTTATTTTCATAATTCATTAACTTTTGGTTTGCATTTCTTACTTTCTTAAGGTTAGATCTTAGGGAAGAGGCCATACTATTTTGTCATTTTGTCAGAAACAGAAGGTGAGAAAAACAGATCTATCAACATAAATAGCTACGTAGCTTAATTTTGAGCCCAAGGTTGCTACAGTGCTGTGTTCCCAGTGAGGTAGTTTACTCAAAAGTGTGTCTCCAGACATAGTGAAGAAAATTTTATTTGTTATTAGGTGGATATTTATTTGATATGTGCTGAAGAAAGATCTAGAAAACAAATTTTAATAACTTTGATCTAGCTTCTGAAAGAGAAGATTCAAAGGAATTACAGCTTACTGATTCTTAGGGAACAACATTGTTCAAGCCTCTCAGCATTCTGAATGCCCCCGTAGGACAGAAGCTGTTTGGAAGCCTCATTGACGTTTGTGATTTTAGACCCTCTGTGCTTTCCAAACAAATGTATAGAGCAGACGCGATTTGACATGAACTTAAAACTCACACATGGTGTTGGCAGTATGGCTTTATAAGCTCAGAGGTATCCAGGGACAATTACGTGAGGGATGTTTACTATAACTCTATTCTTAATGAGCCAAGTAGGCTAACTACTGAGTGCTTCACACGAGGCATTACATTATGAAAGACTACAGCAGCAATTTACTAAACAGTACATTAGGGACCTAAGTTAGTGCATTTCTCTAGTGACTAATTTGCTACTCCAAAATAAACGAAACTCTGCCTGTACCAGGCAAATACTACATGTGGGGCCCTGAAATGACTTGTTTGATTCTGCTATCTACTGAGCTACAGAATTATTCATGAGCATGTATTTGTTAGCTTTGGTCAGGAATGTAAAAATAAAACTAAAAATTTTATTAACAACTGTGATAAGGTATTTTAGAATTTCTGTTTGAAATAAAGACTATTTCCCTAGCTATACATGATCTTTATTCCAATAGAATTTCTAGAAACTTTGTGGGTTTTTTTTCTGGATTGGGTTGTAAAATGAGTTTATTCAAATGTTATATTATGAATTCACAAGTTTTATAAGTATATCAATCATATCTAATGACCTTGGATATCAGGCAGAAAAACAACTCTATGCCCAGAACTGTGGTATGTTTTTTTTCTCAGCAATGGGATTACTTTTCTTATCGTTTTGTGGCACTTTCACAGTAACAACAACAAAGATCTCCTTTAAATACATTAATAAACAAAATCATTGGTCTGAATCATTGTAGTTAGTTCACCTTTGAGATTTCTTAGTTCCCTCCTCTTCCCTTCCCTTCCCTTCCCTTCCCTTCCCTTCACTTCCCTTCCCTTCCCTTCCCTTTCCTTCCCTCTCCTCCCCTCCCCTCCCCTCCCCTTCCCTCCCCTCCCCTTCCCTCCCCTCCCCTCCCCTTCCCTTTTTCCTTCCCTCCCCTCCCCTCCCCTTCCCTTTTTCCTTCCCTCCCCTCCCCTTCCCTTTTTCCTTCCCTCCCCTCCCCTCCCCTTTTTCCTTCCCCTCTCTTCCTTCTTTACTTCCCTTATGTCTTCCATTCCTTCTTTCCTTCCTTACCTCTTCCCTTCCCTTTCCTTTTTTCCCTTCCCCCTTTCCTTCCCTTCCTTTCCATTTCCTTCCGTTTTCTCCCTTTTTTCTGTTTTCTTCCTGTTCGTTTTTCCCTTTTCCTCCCTCCCTCCTTTCCTTTTTTCCTCCCTCCCTCTTTCCCTTTCTTCCTTTATTCTTTTCCTATTTCTTCTTTTCCTTTCTTTCTGTATTTTTATTAAAGAAAAAGGTCCCAAGTCAAGCTGGATCTGCCATGATGCAGGTTCTGGCATGGGCATCTCACTGCCCTCATCACATTGTTAGGGAAAGGCTAACATTCTTCCTGATCTGGATCTGCCTGGGGTCCCAGTTACTGGAGGCTGGATCTCCTGGGCCAAAGGGCATTCTGGGGGTTGGAGTCAAATCAGCAGTTCATGGAATGGCCTGAGCCTCGTGGTGACCTCACAGTTTCAGAGAGAAATTGGGAGGAACTGTGCTGTCAACAACAGGAAGTTGATGAAAAATGAAAGAAGCCCTTGGGGAGTGAAATGAAGAGCAGATGGCTTTAATTGTTAGCCTTGCTGTGACAACTGACAAGAGAAATTCTGCTCTCTTGACATTTAAAAGATACCAGAAATACCAGTGACCACATTCCATAGCTTCTTGAAGGTTTCCATGTCAAGGAGTTCAAACTCCTCTCTATTTTCATTATTGAACAGTCCATAAAAACTGCAGGTGATAAGATTCCTGATGGGTTAGCACTCTAAGAGTTTGATAAGGCACTGAAGTGCACACAGTGTAAGGGAGTGGGAAGTCACGGTGAAGGGAGACGCCTATGTAGGGAAGTTCTGAGTGATTTATAATCTAGACTGCTGCAAGGAAAACAAGCTCAGGTGGAAATCAAGAGCTGTCTCTATAAGCTCGGTGTATTTTGTTTTATTCCTATGACTATAGAAATCCAGTTTAAAGCTGTAGTTGTCATATTGTGGAATAGTCCTTCGTTCAAAAAAAAAAAAAAAAAACAAACAGATTTCTATGAAACCTATAAAGAAATGAAGTAAAAGAGAAATGAATGTTAATACAGAGACATGCTGCCTTATTTGCACAGTCAACTCATTTGTAGGAATTAGAATCCTGAACTATAGAAGGTGGCAAGTGCAGATCCCGTGTATGGAGCCTCTTAGGGACCCAGAAAAAAACATATACACGCTTCATGCTGAGAGGTGGATACTCTGTATGACATCAATATGTAATTATTCCGTTGAATGTTTCTGATGCATTCTAAGTATTAACCAAATCTTTTTCTTCTCTGATGATATAAAATAGAAACATTTCCCCATTACTGAAATCTTAATTAGGGCTACTAAATTAAGACTTAAATGTGAAAGTTGAGTTTTGTTCTTTAGCCAGATCCTATGGTATCTCTATGACAATTACCACTACGTTTTCTAGTTTTTCATTGTGACTCTCATACAGAAATCTCCTAGCTCCCTCACCCCGGGGTGAGATAATTCTGAATATGTTCTGCACTGGCTCCCCACAGAGCTCTCTGGCAAGGCTGAGCTCCAGTTACCCACACTGATAACTTGCTTGAAAATTAATCCTTCATTGGCTTCCCTCTCTCCCCCTATTCATTTCCCTATTGCTCTAGTTGTATTTATTCACCTCACCTTTTACTTGAAATGAAATCTTTGAGTTGGCTTCTGGAAGAACCTAACATAAAACCCCTTTCCTGATGTACACACCCATTCCATGCAGTGCTTTTATACTGTGTTCCTGCATGGAGTTCTCATCGCACCCTATTTTAAGCATTTGTTTATTTGCTCTCATTTTTCATTACACTATGTACTTTTTGAAGAAATGTGATTTAACTCTCCGTATTTGAATCCAAGCAATGGATGGCATCCAGATGGTGCTTATAAATGTTGTTGAAGGGGTGAACATTTTTCTGTCTCTGTTGTCCTTTTGACCCACTCAGTCACAGGTTTTGGCATTTCTTTCATTTCTCCTGCCCAAGCTTTCCTCTCCCCTCACCATTACCCTGGCTCAGGTCCTTACCATTTTGTGAATAAACTACTATAATAGTTTCCTACTTGCCATCCTAGACTCCAATCTAGGTGTCTATTTACACCACACTCCAAACCACAGGACAACTATCCCTCCAAAAACACCAGTTTCATTTTCTCTCTCCCTTTCTTAAAATGTCTAGTATACATACACACACACACTCACACACACACACAAACACACACACTAAACATACATGTATACATATGCATATATATGTATTTTTATTTTAGTCTAGCTTGTGTTTTATCATAGTCTATCATTTTGTTAACATTTTTATCCATAGTGTTTTCTTTGTAGCTAGACAAAAGTTATGTATCGTACATGAGGTATATTCTTGTGGTAAATGTCAGAGGCCCAAGACGCAGACTGCCTGTTTAATCCGAGGTTTACCCTGTGTTGAGTTGAGTGATGGCCCTCAAAAGATATAAGGTCCTAATCCCTGGAAACCAGTGAAGTTACCTTGTAAAGTTTCCACAGAGGTGATTAAATTAAGGCTGTTGAGATGAGAGTATTATTCTGGATAAACCTATCAGGTACTTTTATAGGCTGAATTGTGTTCCCCCAGATTCATATGGTAAAATCCTAATCTTCGTCCTTCAGATTATGACTGTATTTGGATAGAAGGCCTTTAAGAAGATAACTAAGTTTCAATGAGGCGGTTGGGTAGGCACCTAATCTGACAAGTGTCCTCATAAGAAGAGAAGATTAGCACACATAAAGAGACACCAAGGATGGGTTTAGGCAGAGGAAAGATCTTGTGAGGATACAGCAAGAAGACAGCCTTCTGCAAGCCAAGAAGAGAAACCTCAGAAGAAACCAAACCTTTCCACACCTTCAGTTTGGCTGTCCAGCCTCCAGAACTGAGAAAACAAATATCAGTTGTGTAAACTACCCAGTTTGATATTTTGTTATGGCTACCTTAACAAACTAATATATGCCATCAAGAGTGTCTTTATAAGAGAGACACAGAGAGAGATTAGACACACACATCACAGAGAAGGTGATATGAAGATAAATGTATTAGTCTGTTCTCATGCTGCTAATGAAGAGATACTGGAGACTGGGCAATTTATAAAGGAAAGAGGTTTAATTGACTCACAGTTCAGCATGGCTGAGGAGGCCTCAGAGAACTTTCAATCACAGCGGAAGGGAAGGCAAATATGTTCTTCTTCACATGGTGGCAGGAAGGAGAAGAATGAGCACCAAGCCAAGGGGGAAGCCCCTTATAAAACCATCAGGTCTTCTGAGAAATCACTCACTATCATGAGAACAGCATGCGGAAACTGTCTCCATGATCTAATTACCTCCCACCAGATACCTCCCGTGACATCCGGGGATTATGGGAACTACAATTCAAAATGAGATTTGGATGGGGACACAGCCAAACCCTTTCAATTAAGTGATGAGAAATTTGAAGACGCTGGTCTTGAAGATGAGAGTAATGTGTCCACAAACCAAAAAATACTAGAAACCACCAAAAACTGGAAGAGGCAGGCGTCGGAATCTCTCCTAGAGCCTCTGGAGATAGCGCGGCCCTGTCACCCTCGATTTTGGCAGTGATAGTATTTTCAGACTCCGGACCTCCAATAATTGAAGAAAATAAATTTGTTTTTGTAATCCACCAAGTTTGCATTAATTTGTTACAGCAGGTACAAGTAATTAATATAGACTCCTTACTAGGTGTAATCTGGGGCAATTATATTAATCTTTCCAAGCCTCAGTTTTTCTATCCGTAAAGTGTTTCCTTATCTCACAGGATTATCTAAAGACTAGATGACTTAATGTTTGCAGAATCCTTAGAATATATTTGACACATCCTGAACACTCAATAAAAGTTACTTTATTCTCTATTTTGAAGAAGATCAAGGACTTCTGCATATACTTTAATACTGCATAACGTATCTTTGCATTATATACTTTATGATTAGAATGTCAATTTAATAATTACTGATGGTGGGCCAGGTGCAGTGGTTCATATCTATAATCCCAACACTTTGGGAGGCCGAGATGGGCAGATCACTGAGGCTGGGAGTTCAAGACCAGCCTGGCCAACATGTGAAACCCCATCTCTACTAAAAGTACAAAAATGTTAGCTGGGCATGGTGGCGGGTACCTGTAATCTTAGCTACTCAGGAGGCTGAGGCAGGAGAACTGCTTGAACCTGGGAGGTGGATGTTACAGTATCACACCACTGCATTCCAACCTAGGCAACTGAAAGAGATTCCATCTTGAAAAAAAAATTATTATTATTTATTGTGTACCTTCTACTTATCTACTTATAGACTAGTGCTATAATCTGAATGTGTTCTCCAGCATTTATGTGTGAAAATTTAATTTCTAATGTGGTAGTGTTAAGAGGTAGAGACTGTAGGAAGTGATAAAGTCGTGAGAGCAGATCCTGAGACGGGATGAGAGCCCTCATTAAAGGGCATCAGAAAATGGGTGCATTCACTTTTGCTCTTCCACCGTGTAAGGACACAGCAACAAAGCACCACCTTGAAACAGAGATAGCAGCCCTCACCAGACACCAAATCTGTTGGCACCTTGATCTTGGACTTCTTAGCCTCCTTAACTGTGAGAAATACATTTCTATTGTTTAGAAATTACCCAGTCTGTGGTATTTTATTACAGCAGCAGGAATAGAGTACAACAATTAAGTTCCAAACAGAATAAAAAATGTTGACTGACCTCAATGACTATATAACACTACAGTCATTTTTAACTTATTTAGGGTGAAAGAAAAAAAAAAACAGTTACAACTTTCTTCAGGTTTCAGAACTTAAATGCTTAACTATATAATACATGGTATATATAGATATTTCCTTATAAGAATCAATGAGCTGACCAAATGTGTGCCTTTGAAATATTTTCATTTTGCTCAAAGTAAAACAAATATTCTTATTTAGTTTTCCTTTATTTGTGGCAACTTTGCGAGAGGGAGGGGTACAGAAGATCAGGTTCTTTTATGAATGATTTTGGAATTTCCTGTTTAGTTGCCTGTGTCCACCACTGAAGGTGAGCTGTGGAGATCTATGCTGATCTAAGCCCAGTGTAGATTCACTCTAGCATTCAATATTCATTGAATACATCTACAATGCTCTCAAGTACCTCTGGGTGAGTGTGCATGCTGCAACCTCTCAGACCCTGGTCAAAGAATAGCCAGGGCAGGTGAAGTTGTCTCAAGAGGATTTTTAATAAAATCATGCTTTCCCATTTATTGTTTGGTGGGACTTTAATACTATATGCAAACTTCAAAAATAATAACTGAAGAAAATGAAGTAGAGGATTCCAGTTCTGATACAGAAACATTATGCCTTGGCATTCCTAAAGTTTAAAGTTGGTGACTATCAGGAAAGCAAATATTTCATGCAAGGGTAAGCCCTCTAATTGCGTTTGTGTTGAATACTTGCCAGATCCGCATGTAGAGGGTTCCACAGGCATATTTCTGATCTCACCTTCCCATCGGAGGCCATTTCAAAAGTGCCTGTGGGTGGAAGGAAAGAGGAGGAAAGTCAAAAAAGCACAGGAGGAAAGGCAAGAGGTAGAGGGAATGAGGCAAGAAAAGGAACAAGTGAAACCCTCTTGGGAAGGGAAGCTATGTTTCATTTTAGTTGCTTGGTTTGGACGGAAGCCTAAAAGAGATTGAATAACATAAGAAAACATACTGCCGCCCTCTCTTCTCATTCTCTCTGAATGTATGTAGAATTGCACCAGTGAAACCCAGAATGAAAACTCTTGGGAAAGCGTACTCTTTAATACTATGTTAATTATGTAAAATCTGTGCATAAAAAATAATTATAAAATCCATACAATTTCATCTCTGAAAAATGTAATTATAAATTGCTTTTAATTGTTTAGCAAAGATTAATTTAAGTTAGTTGTTTGCTGGTAATTTTTCTTTCTTTTTTTTTTCCAGAATTTGTAAAAAAACACATTCTTATAAAAAACAAGAATATTGTTTATGTGTTTGCTAAGTTACCATTACTATAAGATATAACAACATAAAATACACACTAAGAAAATATTTTAACACATAAACAGTTTTAAATGAAGTCTCAAGACTTGCTTCATCATAGGCTTATTTTGAACACAATTATATGCTCAGCTTCATTTTTCTAATTACCAAAGTGGGAGTAAACATTGTACTTATTTCATAAGGTTTTTGTGAGTATTAAGTGTGCATGACTCAGAATGGTGGCACATAGTAAGTACTCAATATGTAAATATTAGCATCATTCATATCTTTGAAAAGTTTGCAATCTGATGAGAAAAAGAAGAAATCAAAAGTAAAGACAAACAGTAAATATTATAGATTTAATTATCCATATGAACTTTTTGCAGAATAGATGGACCAGCAACATGGTTTTGATATAGATGTTTCATTCATTCATTCATTCAATAAATTAATTCAACATTTATTGAGCAGTTACTATGTGCTGACATTGTTTTAGGTGCTACAGTTCCATCAAGAGATAAAATGGAAACATTTTCACTTCCATAGAGCTAATATTTCAGTGCTGGAACATAGACAATAACCTAGTAAAAACTGAATAAACAGTTATACCAGACAGTATGATAAATGCAAAGACGGCAAAGTAGGATAAGGGAATAGTTGAGAGAGTTGTAGGATAGCCAGATTTAGTAAAGAAAAAAATACAAGATGTCAAGTTAAATTTGATTTTCCAATAAATAACATTTTTAGCATAAGTATGGACCAAATATTGCATGGGACAAATTATACTAAATATCCATCACTGTTTATATAAAATTCAAATGTATCTGGACAGCCTCTATTTTATCTGGCAACCCTATATGGGGTGAAGAGCTGAAGATGAGATATTTTAACACAGATCTGCCTTTTATCCTGTTTTTAGTGGTAGGAGTTGGCGGAGGGCACATCAGCTCTCATAATTTCCTCTTGCTTGCATCTAAGGAAATTCATGCTGTGCCATAGTCACACAAATCCAGTCCTATTTGTCATTGGGCCATGGGGCCTATTCCAGGTATCAGTGTATGAGGTCTGTCTGTGCCTTCTTTGACATTTAGCACTGAGAGGTTATGGGGTTTAAAACTCACTGAAATTACATATTGAGTTGACTGAAGGAAGACGACCAGAGTCCAGGACTCAATCCCAGGCTGACATTATATACATTTCATTGCAAGGTAGTTCAATTCTTGAGCCAGAGAAACACCTGACTTAAATACACCAAAGATAATGCTTTTAAAAGAGTCTATTGTGATCAACAATGACTTCAATATAAACTACTTCCATACGAATGATGTTACCTGGAAAATTAAAAAAAATATATATCCATAGAAATCTTTGCACTGAACATTTATAAAGCATTTAATAGATTTTTCCTTCAGTAGCATGCTGTATTTTTCAGTATGAGCAGATACGATCCCTGCATTTATTGCTTGACAAGACACAAATTTCCTTTACACTTCAGCTATGATGTCAGAAAGAAGAAGAGGAAGAAGAAGAAGAAGAAGAAGAAGAAGAAGGAGGAGGAGGAGGAGGAGGAGGAGGAGGAGGAGGAGGAGGAGGAGGAGGAAGAAGAAGAAGAAGAAGAAGAAGAAGAAGAAGAAGAAGAAGAAGAAGAAGAAGAAGAAGAAAAAATAATCCCAGAAGACTGAAATCTATGTTTCTGAGTGGTGAGAAACAGCAAATTGAGGAGGTTGGCAGTCAGGAGAGCCGGGATCAAACTGGCAACTATGTAGTTTGGGAGTTTGAGTCTTTATTTTCGTTTTCGTTTCCTTTTCTTATATTTCCAAGAGAAGCACTACAAAAGGAATGTCTTTGGCTTGAGGAAATTCAGGCTGTTTTGGCTGGCTGAACCTTTTCTAGGCTATAGGAGGTGGGAGAGGGAAAGAGATAAAGAAGGACAGGAAGTTAAAAGAGAAGAGGAAGAAAATAAAGAAGGCATGAATGAAGAGAACTGAAAACAGTGGAATAAGGAAGAAAGAAAGGTGACCAACAGTAAATTACCTATGTTGGCTACATTAAAATATTGACAACTAGACCATTCCAGATTTCACCATCCTTATTCATTCTCGTCGTCATCATCATCCAGCCTTATTCTCAAGACTCCGCCGGAAGCAGGACACTATGTGAGAAGATACGCCATGGAGATCTTCGGCAAGAAGCTGAGTGGATGACCCCACCATCCCTTAGGTTCAATCCACTTCCTCTTCGGTAGTGGAGCTTTATAGTATGTTTCTCACCCTGACCATGTGGGGAGACAACTGGCCAGTCGTTGTTGCTGTTACCATGTAGAAACTTTCTCTGCCCAGGCTAGGATCTCAAAGTTGACTTCAGAACTCTTTACAACATCACGGCTTAGTGACAGGAAAGGCTGCTTTCCAGCAGCTCCTGGCCTTTACTTATTTCTTTCACTCCCACCAATTTATCTTTGCAGTCCTAAGGAATATTGCCAAGTCTTCTCTAGATGGGGGTAAGCACTGTAAATCCCTAATTCCCAAACTAATCTTATAGCAGGGGACATGTTCTGGGCAGCCTTCCCATTCAGCTAACACCACACGTCCTTTTTTTCTTCCTGAAGTGTGTTCTATATCCTGCATGCTTTCTTATCCAAAAGTTAATTATCAAATTTACTGCATATTTTTAAAAAACCCAGAACACCTGAACCTGGGACAGCACACATTATTTTTGTTATATGAACTGAGAAATCAGCTTGTATTTTTATTTAACCAGTGGAGTTTCCCTAAAACTAGGGAGCATTTCAAACAGTGGGCTTAGTGTACGCAAAGACAAAAGAGTCCCTGTAGACCACTCAGAAAATGTAATGAACGTGCACCAACCCTCAGTTATTCAGAAATAAACGACCCAGGGTGTTCCTTTTCCAGAATTTTCTTCTTCGCTTAAGTGTTTTACATTTGACCACTTTGCTGCTTGTTAGAGTGCTTATCGGAAGAATAGAAAAAAATAAGGTAATGTTCAAATCCCAGTATATCACCATATGATTCACCAGCCAGTATTTGTAAAAACAAAGAACAAATTTTTGTATAATTTGAGCAAGAAGTACATGTAAGACAGAAATAGAACATAGTGTAAAAATTTAAAAGGCTCGAAACTTTTGAGGGTTCTCAAAAATTACAATCTTAGAATCTTTGTGTATACGTATATTTTAATATTTTAAGATAAATATTAAATATTAAATATTTTAAAATATTGCTTTAATATTTTAAGCAATTATTAATTGGAGATTGCTTACAAATTAATTTGAATGTGCATAACAGTATTAAACTAAATTCTTAAAATGGTAAAAAAAAGAAATTGTTTTTATACTCTTTTTCTCATTTTTAAAAATTGTGTTATTTATTAAATGTAGTTGGTTATAAAACTATATTTTTAAATAATGAAATTAATGTCATAATGAATATTTTCTGACATCCTATAACAGAAATTAAAAACATTTCTACTACTACTACTAATGGAGATTACGTATATGTACATGTGTGTGTTTGTGTGTGTGTGTGTGTGTGTGTATTTTTTTAAACAGGGTCTCACTGTGTCACCCAGGCTGGAGTGCAGTAGCATGACCTCAGGTCACTGCAGCCCCAACCTCTCAGGCTCAAGTGATCCTCCCACCTCAGCCTCCTGAGTAGCTGGGACCACAGTGAACACCACGTTGCTTGGATAATTTTTTAATTTTTTGTAGGGATGGGTCTTGCTATGTTGCCCAGGCTGGTCTCAAACTCCTGGACTCAAGTGGATAATTCATTGAAAATAAAGATAAATCTAATGTTCGACCTTGAATTTTTTTTTTTTTTTTTAATTAAGACTATCTCTCTCTGTCACCCAGGCCAGAATGTAGTGGCGTGATCTCGGCTCACTGCAACCTCTGCCTCACTGGTTCAAAGGATTCTCCTGCCTCAGCCTTCTGAATAGCTGGAATTACAGGCATGTGCCACCACACCTGGGTGATTTTGTATATTTAGTAGAGACGGGGTTTCACCATGTTGGCCAGGCTGGTCTTGAACTCCTGACCTCAGGTGATCCGCCTACCTTGGCCTCTGAAAGTGCTGGGATTACAGGGAATTTAAGTTCAGTTTAATTATGGTAGAGCAAGTCACTTGTCTGAAGATAATTGTTCAAAGAGAAAATTAAAATTACCCAAACTGACCTGATAGAATTACTTCTACTCTGCTCTCCTCAACACAAGTCAGTTTTTGGTGTGTCAGGTCAACCCTGCAGTGGGAGTTAAATACACATTTTATTCTAATATTTCCTCAGTCATAATTTAACTGTCCAAACACTTAAGCCACTGGAAACTCTTCCTATTGGCAGACTCTCTGTTAAGCTTCCTGGCTGCATGATTTCATCCTCATGTGCTTTGAGGACTCTCTCAGTGCCTATGTTTTATTCAGTCTTAGCACATGAAGCCTGCAGGTGCTAGCCTTTTGCATCTTTTTTGTTTGTTTGTTTCATCCTCTGTGGGGAATAGGCTAGAGAGAGCCAACTAATTAAAGAATTCTATTGGGGAATATCTGGAGCCAGCAGCTGTGAAACAGCAATCTAGCATTATGCGTGCTCTCTCTCTGTCAGGGAGGGCCTAAAGGGCGTGGTGAGTGGCCACTTTTCCAGATGGTCTGCATTCTATGATGAGGCCATAGCTGTATGATGCCTCTGCTCTGAAGATGGGACATTTGGCCTTTGGATAAATGTCATTCCCCAAACTTTGAGCCGACAAAACTACTTTTACTGCATGGAATATTTTTCTTATCTTCAGTTAGGCCAGAACAAAAAACGCCTTGATTATACTTTTCTAAGTAGCATTCACTTTACTGTCAGAGAAGTTGTTTTCAAATTCTGGAATTTCAAATACTGGTTTTACTTGTGTAAATGAGATGGGGGTGGTGGGAAAAAATATGGAAACAGGATAAGAAAGAAAAAGAGAAAAGAATGTGTTCAAAAGAAAAAAAGTTGAGAAATATATATTGTAATGTCATGGAATTTTATATACTGAATGCTAGACATGTTACTTTTTTTCTGCTCTCTAATCAGTCCATCTGTGTCATCCTTAAAATTCTTCAAGGGTTCTAAGACAGGACATTAATCTGAGACATTGTTTGAACTTCTGCAGTCCTATGATCATGCTCATTAGTCCTTCTGATTGACCAGAATTTGTCATCAGAATGATCCTAGAAGATGTCGCTGATACTGGTCTGGAATCTATTGTCTTTATCAGCAGAAAGCAATCCCCATATAGCTGTGGGTGATAAAATGCCTCATTATATAATCCTTATATTCAAGTTCCAGTGTATATGATACATTATGTAAATAATATTACCCAGTCCCCAAACTGCTTTACTCATTCAATAAATATTTTTTGAATACTTACCAAGTGTCATGTGCTATGTGGGGACATAATAATGAACCTTATTAGGATTATTCATTAAAAAGTATTCTTTTTAACTTCTAGCAAGATCTTTCCCTTTTCAAGTTCCTGTGCATTCTGACTAGATTTGTGTATTTTATGTTATTTTCATGTGATTTTTATTTATGATGTAGCTTATTTGCCCCACAACTAGAATTTAATATCATCACAATGCTTAACATATTTTGAGGCACATAGGAGATTTAAGAAAAAAACGTATCAACTAGAGAAAAATTCATTAAAAATAAGTTTATATAAAAAGTTTAAACAACAAGAAAATGAAACAACTTCTACATCATAAAAACATATCTATAATGTTGAGTCAAAATTAGCAATATTTTGGTTATTGTCTTAAAATTGAGCACATTATAAATATTTGTCAGAAAAAGTCAGACACAGAGAAACAGTAAAAATTGCCCAAGCATCTTTTTTCATTTACTCTTCATTAACAGAGATTGGAAATGGGTTTTTGGGGGAGAGTTATGTCACCTCTTCTAAGATTATGTCTGTGTTTTTATGGTGCCAAACATTTGGATTGAAATGAGAAATGGCCCAGGTCTCTTGATTGTTCATCTGGGTAAACTATCATGGACTAGACTTTTTTCCCTTTTTATATGATAGGCCTCAGGTTACAGCTAACCAAAAAATACCATGGAAATGTTAGGAATTGGAGGGACTTCTTGTGAAAATACACTGTTAGAGTGGTCCCTCTTGAACCTTTGTGAGAAGAGGAAAGAAGAGTAATTTTTTAGTTAGAAAAATAAAGCACGAAGTTATAATCTAGTTTCTTCATATATAACCCTTCAGGCAATGGAAGAAAACAGTTTCACTTGAGTCACTTTAATAAAATACTGAACTATATATTTTGTTTCTAAACATTGTGTTCTTTTGGAAAACATGCTGTAAAGTTTCTATGCAATGGAAATTTCATTGTGATAGTACCTTTGCCAAATTTCTGGAAAGTAACATACACATAAAACTCTTTATTGCTGCCAAATTCTCCTGCTGAACTGGGAAAAAATAAAATATAGCAAGTAAAATGTCTGCTAGATTATAACATATATGGTCTACACTTGCAAGACTACATTTACTTCCACCAGGCAGTAAATATTATGCACTCTCACTTACTTAATATTGGCTGGCATTTTGACTTTAAAAAATTTCAGGGCCCCTAAACGGAAGATTTTTTAATAAACTGTGCTCCTCAGAATATGACAAGATTTTCCTAGGAAACCTGTGGGTGTTATATGAGTTAATTTTTTCTCTAATGAAATATTTTTCATGGTCCATTAACACGATTCAAAGTGATTAATTTTTTCTTTGTACTTTTCCAGGTAGTTCTTTTAGTGGAAAACTTGGGGCAGTGAGTGAAATTGCCAAAGCATTAAGAAAAACAAAAGAAAGCAAAAAGAAGAGAAAGATAGAGGCCTGTTTAACTTTCAAATTTAATAATAGTCTATGGATAATTGAGAGTTGGCAGGTACAATGTTTCTAGTCAAGTCCTGCCATCTAAAGAGAAGTATTTCATATCTGCGCCATGTACAAATCACAGGCAAACACTGTCCAGGGATGCTGTATGGAATTCATCTCTTTCCCGGATTTCAAAAGTACATAAATCCACAATGTTTTGAATGGCTATGTTTATATTTCATTTCCCTCCTTTTTTCTTTTTGGAGGAAAATCAGTCAACCCTATCTTCATCCTTTGCTTCCACTCTTGGTAGAGTATGAGTCAGAGCAGAAATGTTCAATTAAGTAATTATCTGTGATCTCAGAATATATTTATTATAAGGTCTAAAAGAGAAAGCATAAAAAATCAGAACAAAGAACAAGCTAGAAGAGAAAACAGAACACATTATGGTGAATAATAAATACCGTTTTGCTCACTGGAAAGCCTGTAAATCACACCACTTCTATCTAATAATTGTTAACCATCATATTAGCCAAGTGAATTTTACACTCGTAGCATTGATTTAACAAATAACATTATATATCTAGCTCCATGCAGACTGAGTCTGGTTGTCCTCACAGGACTTTAAGCAAAACAGGCGAGGCCGTCGTACCTAACTGTAAGGTTATTTAAAGGAAAAAAGTCAATTCTGTACATTGCTTTGCAGTAACCACTTCGTACAGTAAAGAGCTCAAAATGTTTGTTTAAAATATCTTATAAAATCAATTGTCTTTATTGTTTTGTGTTTGTACAATAAAATTGTACTTCAAATAAGCCAAAGGTTGCTTACAATGTTCACACTGGGTGCATTCTGCATGCTATTCTTCTTCTTTTTCATTGTTATATGTTACATTTTCAATATCACTGAATAAAATAGATAAAAATGTTTTTTAAAAATTATGTATTTAAAATCATACAAGAAATTAACTAAAATGTTATGCTATGATCTTGATGAAACAATAATTAAATTGAAAGATACACCTGTCAATAATGTTGTACTACAAAAAATGTATAATGCATATTTAAATTTCCAACACAGGCACGTTTTTATGTTAACAATAAGTAAATTTTGTTTGCTTCAATGCAACAAAAACCTGGTGATATTCCATAAAACATTTGGAAAAAAAATTAAAAATATTTAAAGTTGTAGTTACTTTGTATCTTTTTATTGTTGCTGTTTAGAAGACAGATACTTTGGTTCTAAGTCTGATTTTCAAATCAGATTTCTTTGGTTAACAGCTAAATTAAACATCCTAATTTTATTTCCACAATGAATTAAATGAAGAGATATTTAAGGTTAGCCTTTATTTACATGATTCTAACTGTTTAGACATTTCTTCCCTTTGAAGAGGAATTAACACTTTTGCTGTCTCCTAAAATGGTGGTTTGCTCTGAAGCATTTATGAGTTTTTCCTGCTACATACACTCGTGTTTGGTATTTTGGTTTTAATCTTCTCATTTCTTCAGGGTAGCATTTACCTGTAGACATTTAAAATTTCTATGATGTGATTTTCTGAAAGTGGAAAGATGTATTTTATTTTTCAAAGTAGAATATAATTGCTTCTCTTATAGGCATTGAGGGAAACCACTGGTGCCAGAATCTGATTTGCAATTGGAGAAAGTGCATCCTACAACTCAACAAGACACTGACTGCATTGCTGTTCTGTCTTTTAGTGTGTTGGCCACCTCTAATGGCACTGTGCTGGAAATGGCTTTTCAAGTAAATGTTGTGTGGTGTCCAGGTAGCTTCTCATAAAATAGCCTGGAAAGCAGGAGGTACAATGAAGTGCACAGGCTTTCAGTCATCCCATGGTTAATCACCAAGCTTACACATCAGTACCCTTACTTTTGGTATACAACAATTTGTTCAAAATATGTTTGATTAATTGTATATCCGTCATTACTGGGAAGGTTGTGCATAAAATACAATATGAATGTCACTGGCATAAAGCTACACTGTTACCAATTTACATGAGTTTATAAATGTAGCTTTATACATCATTTAACAGTTTAATAATTTTGAAGAGGACTTTTAACAGAATTGTGTTATATTAAAGTAGGTAGTGCTAAAATCTAAAGAGTGATTACATATGAATATATACAAGTCATATAATAGTCAAAACACATAGAATTTTCTTCGAGAATAAAAAAGGATACACTAAACCTTCAGGGAAAGAAAGTCGTAAACACCTGTGAAATCTTACAAGAAAGGTTAAAAGAAAATCATATTTTATTTCTCTAACTTTGGATGCTATATAAATGATGTGAGTGAATATTAGTTTGTAGACCATCTTGATTCTGGTAAGACCATGCTAAAAGGTTGTCTGCTACATTTTGATCTAATCTTTTTTTGTTTTTTTTTTGAGACCGAGTCAGACTCTGTCATCCAGGCTGGAGTGCCGTGGTACGATCTTGGCTCACTGCAACCTCCGCCTCCTGGGTTCAAGTGATTCCCCTGCCTCAGCCTCCCGAGTAGCTGGGAGTACAGGCGCTCACAACCATGCCCGGTTGATTTTTGTATTTTTAGTAGAGACAGGGTTTCTCCATATTGGCCAGACTGGTCTCCAACTCCTGACCTTGTGATGCACCCTCTTCGGCCTCCCAAAGTGCTGGGATTACAGGCATGAGTCACAGCCCCGGCCTGATCTAATCTTTTAAAAGGAGCAACCAGTTGGTAGGACAATTGAGAAAAACTGTGAATAATTAAGACAATGTAAAAGTACTGAAATATTAGGCAAAATTCAAGCAAACAAGTTTCTTCTGTTAATTGGTATGAATGCTAGACCTCACAAAAAACAGATCCTATTTTTCAATAAAGAAACCATGACAGAAATAGCAACAACACTCAGTACATTCTGTACAATTAAGCACATGTGCATATTAACAGTAAAATTGCTGACAAAAAAATGTATCATGTCTGTGTCAATATACTGTTTATTTCTGGAAATCATTAGGGGAAGAAATAATTGATAAACTAAATGTCTAATATACAAACATATCATTTAAGATGTTTCTGCCTCTTGATTTATTAGAAAGAATAGCAACTGGGTGGGAAAAACACTAACCTCCCATTGTTTACAGTGGATTTAAAATCACACAGTAAGCGGACACAAAAGATGTTCTTGGAATACTCTGTTAAATAAATTTTCAATGAGAATTCCAGAGGAGCCATGATGTTAAACAGATGTATTATTTTCTAGACTTAAAGTAAGAAGGAATAATAATTATTATTATTTGTGTATATACAGAACACTATCTTAATATTTATTGTTTTCTCAATAAAATACAGAGATAAATTACCACTATAACACTATGTTTGAGATGAAGGGCTGGTTAGCAGCTTAATGAACTTTAAATTTTGATTTTATATTAAATTATTCAATTTAATAATTTTAAAATGTTACTTTCCGAATAACCTTGGAAAGGATAACTTCTAATAAATTCTTTTGTGAGTCAGACTGAAAGCCAATCTTTGTCATGTATATTAAATCTCTCTTTGAAATATGTATAGTCTATGGATTCTTTGTGTTTTGACGTTATTTCTGAATTGGCTAACCTGTACAGCGAATTACAACAATGCAATTTCAAAATAGAATGACCATGGAAATGCAGGTATCTCTTACAGATCTTGATTTCAATCCGTTGGATATACACACAGAAGTGAGATTGCTGGATAATGTGGTAGCTCTATTTATAATTTTTTGAGGAACCTCCATACTGTATTCCATAGTGGCTGCACTATTTTACAACCATGAAACTGTATAATAGCCTGATTTTCCTCAAGCTGTTCATTTTAAGGAATTGTCACATTTGCCCTTTCTTTGCTTTGAGGGGTTCCTATATCAGAGATCCAGTGCTGAGGGACATGAAAAGATGAATGTCTCAGCTAAAGAAGAGAGAGAGGAAATGTACCCTTCCTCTGTCTTTTTGTTCTATTTGGCCCCTCCATGGATTGAACAGTGCTCACCCACATGGGTGAGGGTAGGTCTTCTTTACTCAGTCTACTGATTCTAATGCTGTCTCTTCTGGAAATACTGTTACAAAAACACGTAGAAATAATGTTTCACCAGCTATCTGGTCCTCCCTTACCCCAATCAAGCTGACATATAAAATTAACCATCATATTCTGTTACCTTTACGATGGCTGGAAGGGTTGGTGGGTGGCTCTGTTGCAGCTTGTAGAAGGAAGTAGTTCTCTTCAGGCTTTTGTAACATATCTCTCCCTAAATGACTTATTGTTTTCCCATGGAGTCAAATACTTCATTTTTATTGGCAACTCTGAAAGCCCTGCCAAAACCTTGTCAATCTCATCACAGGGTAAAGAGGTTTTCCCTTTCTGGTTACCATTTTCCTTCTCTCTTTTTCTATGATGTCTCCTTTCCATACTGAACTGCCATTTAATGTCATGTCCCGCATCCTGTAGAAGCCCATCTACCTTAACCTTACCATCTGCAATGCATGCCTATTAATTTTCTGTTTACTATGCTATCACCAGAGAAAATTTCTTAAGTGATTTTTAGCATTGCACATGTGTGTTTATGTGTTCATTTATTTGCTTTAAAAACTTTGGACAAACAAGTTACTAAATTGTTAATAACCAGTGTTTAGCTTGTCAAATCAAACAAAAATAAAGTGAAGCCAATTACCTTGAACTATTAAGCAATATCTTAGAGTGAAATGCAGTTTGGCCAATGGGAAGGCTTGAGGCCATCCCTTGCATGTCTAAGTTCAGTTAAGCCACATGACTTGAGCTTTCACTGTACATATCAACATAACTGGAATAAAAGAACAAATTATTCTTAAAACTTTTTAATACATTCAAACAAATTTATGCCTTCAGCAAAGGATACAAGTTACTTTAAAAGCACATTTATTTTGGGACCCAATTCACAAGGCAATTTATTTCTCTCCAGCAGAAACGGAAAGTGGCCTTCTTAATTTATTTCTCTTTCTGTTGATTTTTGTGACTTACAAAAATACATATACTTCTAAAAATTAGAAATTATTGCCAAATAATTAAACTATGACAGATAGAGGAATGGTGTTGCTGTGATGCGTGAGAAGTAAAATACACAGTTGTTGACTTTGAAGAACTCAAAATTTGTTATGATAAAACAATAATAATATAGGAAGAATTACTTACAAGTCTATGTAATCAAAGTGTAGGAAAACAAAGAAAAGGAAATTATTTTGATATTGTTTACTCCATTGTCATCATTGCGTAAAAAATGTTACCTAAAATTAAGGCTTTACTGGCTGGTTATTCAGCTCCTTATTTTGCTTCATTGTCTTCAATGATACATCCAAGGATGTTGTGGATTAGCTGGAATATGCCATCTCTGCGTGATCTGGTTCTGTCGTGTTATGGGATTAGAAAATGCCTTACACTTTTTTCATCTCCCGAGGTTGTTCATATTAACCTAGCATGATAGCCCTCCATGTGTCACACCTTAGTTGCCATGAGCACTTTTAGATTTTATTCGGTGTTTCTGCCTAACTGGGCTACCTACTCTAGTCACTAGGAAAAAATGATAGCAATTGTCAGTTGAGTTCACTTAATCTTATGAAAGAAGAACTATTAAATCAAGACTTTATAAAAACAACCAAAGACTTAGTTGACCATGTGTGTATGCACCTTGTGGAATAAAATGTTTGTGGCTTACCACATAATTAATAAGCATAAATAAATATTTAACCCAGATTTGTGCAGCTTCTATAGGTCACACCTTCATACTTTTTCAAATCATGATTTGAGGCATCATTCTATAGATATTGGGAGGTCATTTGGTGTTTGTGTGTATGTGTATGTGTGTGTGTGTGTGTGTGTTTAGATTATTCTCTGGAAGGGTTACATGTTTTGTGAATCCAAGTAATTTCTCTACTGGAGACCTTTCTTCTGGCCATGGAATAAGTTCTCCAGGAAGCTTTGATATTCCCATATCATTCTACCACAAGCCTGAATATAGATAAGTCATTTAATTCCTCAAGCAAAACAAACAAACAAACAAACAACAATGGCCTAAAAGGAAATTGATGTCTTTATTTTTTAAAAAAGAAATGTAATATTTTTCTCGGTTCTTAAAAAATAAAAAAGCCCTGTCACAACTCTACTTTTCATAATATGCTTCTAATACATGCTAGATAGAGCTACAAAATAATACAGCCGTTTATTATCAATTATTCTATCACTAGAGTATTGCTAAAATCTTTTACCAGATCTCTTTAGCAAACTGATTTTACATTGATTTTGCCCAGGCAATTTGATTCTCTTTTCTCCTTATTCTTTGATATCTCTGATTCTCCTTTGGTTTCTGGAATTCCACGGTGATCCATGTGGAGCTGCTTACTTTCTTAAATGAATACCAATTGATAAATAAGAAATTTACTCGTTGCTCAAATTTCAATCTTTAAGATAAAGAGATGAAACAAAATACACTCATTTATGTTGCTATTTCTTCTTTACACACTGAATACAGCCAATAGGTTGAGCTGATGCAACTCCTCTCAGGAGTCAAGAAAAAGAGGAGAAAAAGGGAAAGCCATCAAATTCATTGGCTTGTGATATTTAAAAAGTTTCAAAAAGTAAAAATCTATTCAGAGAACCTCATTTTGTGATGACTTCAATGACATCTATTTTTATCCTCAGCCTGTGTTGTCTTACTCTCTGCCATGCTACGGTCATTAAACAGGGCCAACAATAGTATCTGTCAATAGTAGCCTGAAATACAGGACTGGGCAGTTAATGATCTTTTATGTTAATTAAAGCCAAATTTACTTTTGCAAAGTAATTTGCAAATTTCAAATTGTATTTGTCATATTGGTATAAAAGTCTCCCTTCATGCATTTTGAGCTGAGTATGTAATATTGCAAAGACTACAGATTTTCTTCTTCTTTTTTAAAATTTTAGTTTTATTTTAAGTTCCAGGATACATGTGTAGGACATGCATGTTTGTTACACAAGTAAACATGTGCAACGGTGGTTTGCTGCACCTGTCAACCCATCACGTAAGTATTAAGCCACGCATGCATGCATCAGCTCTTCATCCTGATGCTCTGCCTCCGCCTGACCCCAGACAGGCCCCAGTGTGTGTTGTTCCCCTCCATGTGTCCATCTGTTCTTATTGTTTAGTTCCTACTTAAAAGTAAGAAATGAAGTGCGGTATTTCATTTTCTGTTCCTGTGTTAGTTTGCTGAGGAGAATGGCTTCCAGCTCCATCCATGTCCCTGCAAAGGACATGATCTCATTACGTTTTGTGGCTGCATAGTATTCCATGGTGTATATGTACCACATTTTCTTTATGCAGTTTATCATTAGTGGGCATTTGGATTGATTCCATGTCTTGGCTATCGTGAATAGTGCTGCAATGACCATTCATGTGCATGTATCTTTATAAAAGAATGATTTATATTTCTTTGTGTATATATTCAATAACGAGATTGCTGGGTCAAATAGTACTTCTGGTTCTAGGTCTTTGAGAAATTGCCACACTGTCTTCCACAGTGGATGAACTAATTTACATTCCCACCAACAGTGTAAAGGGTTCCTATTTCTTCAGAGCCTTGCCAGCATCTGTTGTTTCTTGACTTTTTAATAATCGCCATTCTGACTGGCATGATACAGTATCTCATTGTGGTTTTCATTTGCATTTCTGTAATGATCAGTAATGTTAGCTTTTTTTTTCATATGTTTGCTGGCCACATAAATGTCTTCTTTTAAGAAGTATCTGTTCGTGTCCTTTGCCCACTTTTCAATGGGGTTGTTTGTTTTTCTCTTGAAAATTTGTTTAAGTTCCTTGTAAATTCTGATATTAGATCTTTGTCAGATGGGATAGATTGCAAAAGTATTCTCCCATTCTCAGGTTGTCTGTTCACTCTAATGATAGTTTCTTTTGCTGTGCAGAAGCTCTTCTGTTTAATCAGATCCAATTGGTCAATTTTTGCTTTTGTTGCATTTGCTTTTGACATTTTTATCATGAAATCTTTTCCCGTGCCTATGTCCTGAATGGTATTGCTTAGATTTTCCTCTAGAGTTTTTAGTTTTGGATATTACATTTAAGCCTTTAATTCATACAGAGTTAATTTTTGTATTACAGAAGAGCTCCAGTTTCAAATGTGTGCATATGGCTACCCAGTTTTCTCAGTGCTATTTATTAAATAGATAATCCTTTCCCAACTGTTTGTTTTTGTCAGGTTTGTCAAAGATCAGATGGTTGTAGATGTGCAGTCTCATTTCTGAGATCGCTATTCTGTTCCATAGGTCTATGTGGAATCTTCCTATCCATGAGCGTGGAATGTGTTTCCATTTGTTTGTGTCCTCTCTGATTTCCTTCAGCAGTATTTCTCCTTGAAGAGGTCCTTCGCTTCCCTTGTTAGCTGTATTCCTAGGTATTTTATTCTCTTTATAGCAATTATGAATGAGAGTTCATGATTTGGCTCTCTGCTTGCCTATTACTGATGTACAGGAATGCTTGTGACTTTTGCACATAGATTTTGTATCCAGAGACTGCTGAAGTTGCTTATCAGCTTCAGAAGCTTTTGGACTGAGACAATGGGGTTTTCTAGACATGGGGTTATGTCATCTGCAAACAGAGACAGTTTGACTTACTCTCTTTCTATCCGAATACACTTTATTTCTTTCTCTTGCCTGATTGCCCTGACCAGAACTTCCAATACTGTGTTGGGTAGGAATGGTGAGAGAGCGCATCCCTGCCTTGTGCTGGTTTTCAAGGGGAATGTTTCGAGCTTTTGTCCATTCAGTATGCTATTGGCTGTGGGTTTTTCATAAATGGTTCTTATGATTTTTAGGCATATTCCATCAATACCTAGTTTGTTGAGAGTTTATAACATGAAATGGTGTTGAACTTTATCGAAGGCCTTTTCTGTGTCTATTGAGATAATCATGTGGTTTTTGTCTTTAGCTCTGTTTATGTGATGAATTACATTTATTGATTTGTGTATATTGAACCAGCATTGCATCCTGGGTATGAAGCCAACTTGATCATGATAGATAAGCTTTTTGATGTGCTGCTGGATTTGGTTTGCCAGTATCTTATTAAACACTTTGGTATTGATGTTCATCAGGAATATTGATCTGAAGTTTTCTATTTTTTTGTATCACTGCCAGGTTTTGGTATCAGGATTATGCTGGCCTCATAAAATGAGTTAGGGAAAAGTCCTTCCATTTCAATAGTTCGGAATAGCTGCAGAAGAAATGATACCACCTCCTCTTTGTACCTCTGGTAGAATTCAGCTGTATATCCTCTGGTCCTGGGCTTTTTTTTGTTTACTGCCTCAATTTCAGAACTTGTTATTGGTCTATTCAGGGATTCAACTTCTTTCTGGTTCAGTCTTGGGAGGGTGTATATGTCCAGCAATTTATCAATTTTTTTCTAGATTTTCTAGTTCATTTGCATAGATGTTTTTATAGTATTCTCTGATTGTTGTTTGTGTTTCTGTGGGGTCAGTGGTGATACCCCTTTATCATTTTGTATTGTGTCTATTTGATTCTTCTCTCTTTTCTCCTTTATTAGTCTAGCTAGTGGTCTATCTATTTTATTAATTTTTTCAAAAACCAGCTCCTGAACTCATTGATTTCTTGAAGGGTTTTTCGTGTCTCTCTCTCTTTCAGTTCTGCTCTTATCTTGGTTATTTCTTGTGTTCTGTTAGCTTTGTGGTTGTTTTGCTCTTGGTTCTCTAGTTCTTTTATTTGTGATGTTAGGGTATTGATTTAAGATCTTTCTAGCTTTTTGAAGTGGGCATTTATTTCCATAATTTTTCCTCTTAACACTGCTTTAGTTGTGTCCCAGAGATTCTGGTACATTGTCTCTTTCTTCTCATTGGTTTCAAAGAACTTCTTGATTTCTACCTTAATTTGTTTATTTACCCAGGAGTCATTCAGGAGCAGGTTGTTCAAGTTCCCATGAAGTTGCCAAGTTTTTGAGTGAGTTTCTTAATCTTGGATTCTAATTTGATTGTTCTGTGGTCTGAGAAAGTGTTTGTTATGTTTTTTGTTGTTTTACATTTATTGAGGAGTGTTTTACTTCTAGCTGTGTGATTGATTTTGGAGTAAGTTCCATGTGGTGCTGAGAAGAATGTATATTCTGTTGTTTTTGGGGGAAGAGTTCTGTAGATATTTATCAGATCCACTTGATCCAGAGCTGAGTTCAAGTCCTGAATATCCTTGTTAATATTCTGTCTTGATGACCTAATATTGATGATGGGGTGTTAAAGTCTTCCACTATTACTGTGTGGGAATCTAATTCTCTTTGTAGGTCTCTAAGAACTTGTATGTACTTGGGTGTTCCTGTATTGGGTGCATATCTATTTAGGATATTTAGTTCTTCTTGTTGAATTGATCCCTTTACTATTATGGAATGCATTTTTTTTGGTCTTTTTTTTTTTTATCTTTGTTTAAACTCTATTTTGTCAGAAACTAGGTTTGTCACCCCTGCTTTTTTCTGCTTTCCATTTGCTTGGTAGATTTTCCTCCATCCCTTTATTTTGAGCTTATGTGTGTCTTTGCAGGTGAGATGGGTCTCTTGAATACAGCACAATGATTCATTTTGACTCTTTATCCGACTTGCCATTCTGTATCTTTTAATTAGGGCATTTAGTCCATTTACATTTAAGGTTAGTATTGTTATGTGTGAATTTGATCCTGTCATCATAATGCTAACTGGTTATTTTGCAAATTTATTGGTGTTTATAGCATGATTGGTTTTTGTACTTCAGTGTGTTTTTGCAGTGGTTGGTAATGGTTTTTCCTTTCCACATTTAGTTTGTCCTTCAGGAGCTCTTGCAAGGCAGGCCTGTTGCCTCAGCATTTGCTTGTCTGAAAAGGATTTTATTTATCCTTCACTTTACTTATCCTTCATTCCTTTTCATTTATTAGTTTGGCCAGATATTAAATTCTGGGTTGGAAATTCTTTTCTTCAAGAACGTTGACTATTGGCCCCCAATCTCTTCTGGCTTGTAGGGTTTCTGCTGAGAAGGTCACTGTTAGCCTGATGGGCTTTCCTTGGTAGGTGACGTGGCCTTTCTGGCTGCCATTAACATTTTTTTTTTTTCATTCATTTTGACCTTGGAGAATCTGATGATTATTTGTCTTGAGGTTGATCTTCTCATGGAGTATTTACTGGGGTTCTCTGATTTCCTGAATTTGAATGTTGGCCTGCCTTGCTAGGTTGGAGAAGTTCTCCTGGATTATATCCTGAAGTACATTTTCCAGCTTGGTTCCTTTCTCCCTGTCTTTTTCAGGTACCCCAATCAGTCATATGTTTGGTCTTTTTACATAATCCCATAGTTCTTGGAGGTTTTGTTGATTCCTTTTCATTCTTTTTTTTCTCTACTTTTGTCTGCCTGTTTTATTTTAGCAAGATAGTCTTCAAGCTCTGAGATTCTTTCCTCTGCTTGGTTTACTTGGTTATTAATACTTTTGGTTACATTGTGAGGTTCTCATGTTGTGTTTTTCGGCTACATCAGATCATTTATGTTCCTCTCTAAACTGGTTATTCTGGGTAACAGCTCCTTCTGAAGTCTACTTCTGTCACTTCATCCATCTTACCCTCTACCCAGTTCTGTGCCCTTGCTGGAAAGGTTTTGCAATCATTTGGTGGAGAAGAGGCACCCTGGCTTTTTGAGTTTTCACTGTTTTTACATTGATTCTTTCTCATCTTTGTGAGTTTATCTAGCTTTGATCTTTGAGGCTGCTGATCTTTGGATGGCGTTTCTGTGGCGTCTTGTTTGTTAATGCTGGTGGTGTTATTGCTTTCTGTTTCTTTCTTTTTCTTTTAATAGTCAAGGGCCTCTTCCACAGGGCTACTGCGATTTACTGTGTGTCCACTCCAGATCCTATTTGCCTGGGTCCCTCCTGCACCTGGAGGTGTCACCAGTGGAGGCTGCAGAAGAGCAAAGATGGCTGCCTGCTCTTTCCTCTGTGATCTCTATTTCATAGGGGCACCGACCTCATGCCAGTGAGAACACTCCTGTATAAAGTGTCTGGTGACCGCTGCTGGGGGGATCTCACCCAGACAGGAGGCATGGGATCCCAGACGTGTGTAATGAAGTACTCTAGTTGCCCCTTGGCAGAGGGGGTGTGCTGCATTGGCAGGAATCTCACTCTTCTGGACTGCTCAGATTCCTCATAGCCAGCAGGGGGAAAGACTAAGTCTGCTGATCCATGGAGATTGTGGCCACCCCCTCCCCCATTGACTCAGTCCCAGGGAGATCAGAGTTGTATCCCTACACTCTTGGCTGGAGTTTCTGAAATTCAGGCAGGGAGACCCCGCCCAGTGGGGAGGGATGGGTCGGGGTCTAGCCTAAAGAGGCAGTCTGGCCACGATCTGCCACAGCCACTGTGCTGCACAGTGGGAAATTCCTCTTGTGTCCAAACTGTCTTGTCTCTTCAGTACTGGCAAGGGAAAAACGGCAGATTGGAGCTGCGGTGATGGCTGCCACCCCTCCCATCAGGAGCTCAGTAGTCTTAAGCAGTAGACAGCCACAGTGACAGTGGCTGCTCCTTCCCTAGGAAGCTCAGTTGTCTTAGGCAGCAGGAAGCCATAGTGATGATGGCCGCCTTTCCCTCTGGGAACTTGGTTGTCTTAGGCAGTCTCTGACTGAGCGGCTACTGAGAATCTGCACAGCTCTGTGCTTGGGGCCAAAGGCCTTGGTGGCATGGGTTCATGAGGGAGATCTCCTGATCTTCAGGTTGCACAGATCCATGGAAAAAGCATGGTTTCCCTGGCAGGGTAGCATAATCACTCACTGCCTCATTTGGCTGGAGGTGGGAGCTCCCCTATCCCCCAGATGGCTCCCAAGTGCACCATCCCTCCACCCTGCTTTTCCTCATTCTCTGTGGGTTGCGCCCACCACCTAGTCAATCCTATTGAGAGAAACTGGATACTTCAGTTGCCAGTGCAGGATTTACTCACCATTTTCATTCTTCTTGGTGAGACCCTCCAACCACCACTGTTTCTAGTGAGTTATCTTGGCCGTGCTGTTTTTCTTCTTAATTATGTAATGATAACTTTATATCCAAGCTATCACTTTATTGAGTTGAAATTAGCTTCCATTTATTCATTTTTTTAAATAAAATAGAACATCATGCTGGGTTTGAGGAATAAATAAAAGCAGAAGCAGGTCTTTCACTTCTGTGACCTAACTGTATGGTGGAAAAGAAAGACTCAAAAAATAGTTTATATTTACAGATATTATATTAGAGCAGTGATTCCTACCCAGGGCTGTGCAACAAAAATATATGAAAGTTTGTTTCATCAGTGTTTCTTAAAACATACATAATTGACTCTGTGATTCTCATGGATGTGAATTTTAAAAGATTTTACTTTGAGTCTGACATACACATCTCCTAGTCATATAAAAATGATTCTGGCATTCAGAGGATGGAAATTTTAGCTCAGTCTGGGTGACAACATTTGTTCTGCGACATCTTTTATTCTGAGTCTTGAGAATAACATAGGAATTCACTAGGTTGAGAAAACTGAAGGAACATTAGAGTCCAAGAAACATAGATGAAAAGGCATACAGGCACATATAAACAAAAGAAAGACTGTTAATGTTTAAGAATAGCATGGCATGACAATGACTTCTGGAAATCCATGACAAAAACAAGCAAACACCAACAACGTTAAAAAAACAGATCTGTGTTGACTGATCACAAAATAAAGTGTCCTTAAAAGTGAACATGTCAACAGAAATTTGAATCAAAGTAAATGACTGTGTCTATGTAAGAGTAACCTTTATGTTCTGGCAAAGAAAGAAGCAGTGCATATGGCAATGTGCAGGAATAATAGCATGGGAGCAGTTTCCACCCACTGAAAAAATTTGTTTTAACATGTTTGTTCTCTAGACCATATCCTCATGAGCACATGTCATAGATGAAGCTCTCTGCCATTTCTTGATTAGTATTTTTTTAGTTTTGAATACATTAAAAATTAAAAGTAGGTATGTGAGATCAACAAGTTTATAAGCAAAAGTTATATTTATGTGTCACACATTGTGCTAAGCATTTTAAAAACACTGCTTCATTTGAAAACATTGCAAATCTTTGCAACTATAAAATTTATTAGCTTCATTTTATTAAGAAAAGCTAAGATTCTGAAAAGTTGAATGGTTTATCTAATATACTTTGTACCTTCAAATCCAGACCAACTTCTAAGTCTGGCTTCCGATAGACCTGCTATACAGTCTTCTGGTATGGTTTGGAAACACTTTTTTCAGAAATACTTAGCCTATAAGGAGGAGTATGGTAGAAAACACTTATGAATGCCACATAACAAAGCACAGTCTCTACTTTTTCTCTGTACACGTGACAGAGGAAAAACTGTCAAGCAATAAAGTCTTCACCTGCAGACAAACATTACTTTCAAGTGTCTCCTTGAGAATATGAAAGATAATTGATAACTGCCATGAAAACATTAGTCAAAATTTGAGTGCAATTTGTTTCAAATTGAAAATTGAACTCTAAAATGAAACATACTCTATGCCAGAAGGAAATTCTTTTTTTTTTTTTTTTGAGACGGAGTCTCACTCTGTCACCAGGCTGGAGTGCAGTGGCATGATCTCGGCTCACTGCAATCTCCACCTAGCGGGTTAAGTGACTCTCCTGCCTCAGCCTCCCAAGTAGCTGGGATTACAGGCGCCTACCACCATGTCCGGCTAATTTTTTTTTTTTGTATTTTAGTAGAGACAGGATTTCACCATGTTGGCCAGGATAGTCTTGCCTTCCTGACCTCTTGATCTGCCCTCCTTGGCCTCCCAAAGTGGGAAATTCTTTTTAAAAAAATTATTGTATGTATGCAAGGTATACAACATGATGTTTGGATATGCATATGTATATAGTAAAATTAACAGTATGGTAAAGCAAATTAACCTATCCATCACTTCCTATATTTACTTTTAGTGTGTGTGTTCAGTAAGAGAACTTAAAATCTACTCTCAGCAAATTTTTGGTATACAATATGATATTATTAACTTTAGTCCTCATACTGTACGTTCACTCTCTAGACTTATTCATCCTATGTAACAGCAGGTTTGTACCCTTTGACCCACTTCTCCCCATTTTCATTCTCTTTCTGCCACTAATAACTACTGTCCTACTCTCTGTTTTTATGTATTTGACTTTTAAAAAATATTCCCCATATTTGTGAAATAATGCAGTATTTTTATTTCTGCCTCTGGTTTATTTCACTTAGCATAATGTCCTCCAGTTTCACTTATGTTGTCACAAACTGCAATATTTCTTTCTTTGTTAAGGTTGAATAACATTTCATTGTACATATAGATCACATTTTCTTTATCCATTCATCCATCAATAACACTTAATTTGTTTCCAGATATTGGTTTTGTGAATAATGACACAATGAACATGGAAATTCAGATATCTTTGTTAGGTGGTGGTTTTATTTCCCTTGGTGTATACCCAGAAATGAAATTACAGGATTATATAGTAGTTCTATTTTTAATTTTTCGAGGACTCGCCATACTGTTTTCCATAATAGCTGTATCGATTAACATTCCAGAAGGGAATTCTTAAATAAAATTCAAGAGGAGGTGTTATTATTTGGATATGATCTGCCTGTCCCTGTCAAAACTCAGGTTGAAATTTTGTTCCGGATGTGGTGGTGTTGGGAGGTGGGGTCTAGTGGGAGGTATTTTGCTTATGGGGCAAATCTGCTATGAATAACTTGGTGCTGTTTATATGGTAGTGAGTTGAGTTCTTGCTGTAGTGAGACTGGATTATTTATCATAGTAATGGACTAGTTCCCATGAGAGTGCGTTGTTATAAAGCCAGAACTTTTCCCCTCTTTACACATGTCTGCTTCCCTTTTGACCTTCTCTGCCATGTTGTGATGTGGTACAAAAACCCTCACCAGAAACAAGGGGCATGCCCTTGAACTTCTCAGCCTGCAGAACCATGAGCTAACATAAAACTTTTCTTTTCCTTTTTAAATAAATTACCCAGTCTCAGGTATTTTTATAGCAACAAAAAATGGACTAAGACAGTAGAGATTAGCTCATGAATGTTTATTGGTCCCTCTTCCCTAGGTCAGAAAACCGGATTGATATCTTCCTTCTTCATGATTTACAAGGTCAGGTTATTGGCTTTTATGAATATGTAAATCCCTCTGTTCTGTGTAAGCTCACATATCAGCTATATTACTCTCTCATTCTTCTTAGATCTATAATTTACTGACTCCCTGTCAGACTTTCCCATTAAGTGAGAGGTTTAGCATGGCTTTCCTCTTTATCCCAAATTTGACTTATCAAGATGGCTTCAACACTTATAGTATAAACTTATATTTTAACTTTTCACAGTCTTTATCTCTTGTATTCCAATCTTGTAATCTGGACTCACAGTTCCCAATTCTCAGCCTCATACTCCAACTTTCCAAGTTTATTATTCCTTTGTAAATGTAACAATACCTTTATCATTAAACCAGTTGAAATTATTAGGTTCTTCTTAATTGGTTTGATAACTTCTTCATCTTTGGAACATTCTTTTGTGTCAGTTTCTATGACACCATATTATTGTGGATTTTTTTTCTTTCACCTTTCTGACAGCTCATTGTTTGATTCCCTTCATGAGCATATGTTCCCCACTTCTCTTTTTTAAAAGATTTATTGGGGCATAATTGATAGATAAAAATTGCTAACATTTAATGTAGATATTTTAATCAGTTTGAACATATGCATACACCTCTGATGCAATCACCACAGCCAAGGTACTAAACATAACCATCACCTTCAAAAATAAATTTTCTTGTGTCATTTTGCATATAGTTTTGTTTGTTTTGGTAAGAACATTTAACATGAGGTCTATCCTTTTAAAAATTTTTAAAGTGCATGATATTGTATTATTAACTATAGGTACTAGGTTGTACAATAGATCTGTAGAACTTATTCGTCTTGTATGGCAGAAACTTTATACCTATTGAAGGAAAATTCCTCATTCTTCTCTTCCCACAGCCACTGGCAACAGTGTTTCTTAGATTTTTTATCCTCAACCTCTTCTTACTTTAGATACTTTCTATGAGTAATGTCATCTGTATCCATTACATTGCAGTGTCTTCTGTCCACTTACCCAGAAGACTCCAGCTTAGGTTCATCTCCTGGATCCAATCACAACTAGATGTTTTATTTTAAAGTAGTATTTCTAGGCAGAAAATATTTGTGTGGAGACCATAGGCAACTGTGAATATAAGACTGTTTCATTTTGAGTTAAACTGAAGAAAGGCAAAAAGATAAATTTTGAGGGAAATGACAGCTATTATTTGTGGAGGTCCTTATAAGACATGTTGAAAGATGTGATTTAATCTGAAGTACAACACAGAGTGATTGAAGGTTACCAATCATAGAAATGTACTGTGATTAGAGAGATTACTCTGAAAGTGTGATAGAAATTGATTGAAGAAAAGGCAGTGGAGAATGACCAGTTGGGACTTTTTTTAACCTGAGTAAGAATTTCTGGAAGTCTGAAATAAAATAATTAGAGAGATAAAAGAAATCTGAAAAAAATAGAGAAAAATGTTCATTAAATAAAGGTATTAAAGAATCTTTTATGCAGTTAGTATAGTGATTCAGTTGATGTGAAGTGAACTTCTTTCACATTGAAATAAATTTAGTAGAGTTCCTGAAAATCATATTTGGGAATATGATCAGAGAAATATATTAAGTGTATGTACATATTTGAAAAATATACAATAAAATATGTGAAACTGATGAATTTTGGAAGTTTTACTTGATCCAATACAATTGACTGATCCATAAAATTTAAAAAGCAAACAAACAAGTAAAATATAAAGAGTAAGAACAACAACGAAAACATGGATTATATATTTGTGCATTGATAAAGAGAAAAACTAAAGCAAGTTAGATTGTTTTCTACTGACTAAACCAATTGAAGTTGACTAAATGTCTCTATTTTATGTTTACTCTCTTAGACCAAACCTATATGAATAAAAATATCAATTTGATCATTATTTGATGTCACTGAGGAAAAGAATAAGTTACTGCTATTTTTCTGCCCATCAAATATGTTGGCATCAGGTAGATAGCATTTAGAATATGATCTACCTATGATTGAGATAAATATTTATGTTTTGACTTATATTTAAGATTTTCAATGTTTCCATATTTTCTTTGGCTACCAAAGACATTAATGCTATTTCTGTTGAGTTTAGGAAATTTTAACAAAAAAATTAAAATGCTATTTTTCCTAACCTAGCACATGCGTTTAAGTTGCAACATATATCAAAGTAAAGAAATAATGATTATTTATTCCTCAAATATTTTGCTTAATGTCTACTCTTTGTCAACACCACCATAGTTGCTGTGGCTCTAGTAAGTATGGGGAAAGTCCCTGCTCTCAGTGAAAAGTAAGAACATAAACTAAATAATTACAAAAATAAGATTATTTCAGAAAATGTTATGTGTCTTAAAGAAAATAAAATGGCTATTGCTTGAAATAATTAGATATGTAGGTACATGAAAGAAGGTCAAGGTGGTTGAGAATTATGAGTAAGAAAGTGAGTGGTGTGGATATCAGAGTGAAAGGTGGAAAGGCACGCTCAGATCACATAGGACTTTTTATGCAATATATGTAACTTAGTTTCATTCTAAATGTGAAATCTTTGGAGGGTTATATGGAGTGGAGTTATATGATAAAATTTATAGTTTTAAGTGACCTTTCTAGTTCCTGTCTAGAAAATGGTTTGAAAAGATGTAGGTCATGGTGGTTGGTTGGTGAGGATGAAATGAGTTAGAAGGCTTGTGTAGAAGTCTAATGAGAGATAACAGTGGTTTGGACCAGGAGTGTAGAGGAAAGAAAGAAAGAGCTTGAAGGTTTAGGATATATTTTGGAGGTGGTCTCACTGGCAGGCAAGTAAATTGGGTTGGAGATGACAGAAAGGGGATTCAGTGATCCACCATGAGCAAATGGATAAATACTAGTATCACTTACTGACACAAGGAAGATAGAGGTTATGTTTAAGAGGGGGAGGTGGGGGTTGGGAGGATCAAAACTAATGTCTTTAACATGGTAAGTTTGAGGCATGGTAATTTTAAGGTATCTGTTAATCATCCAAATAGAGATGCTGCATACGTAGGTGGATATACAAGTCTGGAGGTTTGAAGTACTGAACTGAGCTGGGCATAGAGATTGAAATAGTCAGCACATAGATGATAATTAGCGTCCACATGAGAGAACTAGAGAGAAGGTAAGGTAACCCCCAAGAAGTCACAGGCTTTAGTCAGATAGGAAGCCAAGTACACAGAATGTTTAGAGAATTAATAACAAAGGGGAATTTGCTAAATAAAAAGAGAGTAGGTGTTTAAGTGGAAGGGTTCGGGGAAAGGCTGGGAAAGGAGGAGGGTGGCAGAGGATTACAGACTGGTGTAGAAAATAAGAGGGGGAAGAAAGGAGGAGGAGAAAGGGAGAGAGGCATAAAGAAGGCAACAGATGGGTGAGCCAAAGGAGGAAGGCTGATCAAGGGGCTGAGGGAGGAAGAAAGGCAGAGGAAAGGAGGAGGGACTGGCAATGAATTGACTAAGGGGAAGGTGTGAGGTACCTTGATAGGAGGGGAAGAGGGCGAAGAGGAGGGTGGGGAGCAGGAGAGTCAAGGCAGGTGAAAGAGTAGTTTCCATAACACTAGTTTGGAATTCACAGGATTTTAAAATTCATTTGTTTTGACTTTGTTTTTACTATCTTGAGTATTTTTCTTCTCAGTTTCCTGAAAGGCAATTTCAATTAGGGATGTTTTTGTTTAAAATTCAAATTAAGCTATTCTGAAGGTAATAATACTTTATATTAAATAACACTGTCATATACATTTTCTTCTCTATTCTGAAGCTATGGCATAAACAGGGACATCGTTTTATGGAATACGATGATAATATTCAAACTTGGGTTAAGTGATTTATGGAGCTGTCAATATATTTATTCTACTGTACTTAGAGATCACGGTCATAAAGAACATACTGGTTTCTGGTGATTGCTGTAATACATTACCACAAATTGTACAGCTTAAACCATCACAAACTGATTCTCTTAGAGTTCTGAAGGTCACTGAATTTCTGAACTCAAGGTGTCACCAGCACCACACTCCTTCTAGAAGCTCTGGGAGAGAATACATTTGCCTGCTTTTTCCAGCTTCTACAGGCTCCCTGCATTCCTTGGATTGTAGCCTCTCCTTGGATCTGCAAAGCCAGTGGCATAGATTCTTTAGTCTCTGACTCTGCTTCCTTTGGCTTCAATTACATAGCCTCCTTCTCTTTTGTCTGTAGTCAAATCTCTTTCTATGTACCTTTATAAAGATACTCGTAATGCTATTTATGGCCCATCTGTATAATCCAGGATAATTTCCCATTTCAAGATCCTTAACTTAATTACATCTACAAGTCTCTAGTTAAATAAAGTCACATTCACAGTTTTCAGGGATTAGGATCTGGTTACTTTGGGGGCCACTATTCAGCCTAAAATATATAGTAATACCACAATATTAGCATTAATTTTTCCCTTGAGTATTTCAGAGATGAGCCTTGTTTTATTTTACAATGCTTTTATATGATCCATTTCACACTATATTTTTTGGTGATATGGCCCTGGGATAAGCAAGAAATAAAGTTGCCTTGGGAAAATGGTTCTCCAGCAAGGTTTCTTTCCATGTTGCTATTCTCACTTCTAGATCTTCCCACCAGGGATATGTACAATATGGTGAGTTTGTTTTTCTCAACTGAGCAGATGAGATGGAGAGATGGCTGTTCTAGGAACTGCAGTATCTGTCCTGGAATGAGAGACAAAGACTCCCTTCTCTCTTGTCCCAGGAAGACACATTTTCTCCCTTTTGGCTTTAGCTGAGCAAACAGTCTACAGTAAGACACCGAGTATCGGTATTTACGGTGAAGATGCCTGGGGGGAGGATCCTCTAATTATTCTACATAGTGCCAAACTTTCTGATCTTTGAAAAATCTAAAGCACTTTGCTCAGGAAGCATAGTTTTAACCCTGGTGGCCTAAACCACAAATTCCAACTACTTAATTACATTCTGCCTAGAGTGTCCTTCCAAGTATTCCAGAACACAGTGGTGGTTTTCATTTCCTATCTTAAGCTTCTCTGTAGTTGTTCTATTGTTATTATTTAAAATTCCAGAGAACAGACAGATGCTCATTTTGAAACAGGAATATACATTTCCTATTGAATGAGCTAATACTCTAAAATCTGGTTGCCATATTCCATCTCTAAAGTTGAGTAAAAAATGCATTAGAGGAAACATAATAAAAGGAAACAGTGAAAGAAAATATTATACAAGACAAGGCATCTGTCCTGGTTAAAACCCAAACCAGTTAATGCAGAGAATAGGCCACTTATATGACTTTGGGTCTGGCTAATGTTCTCATCTGGAACAAAAACAGTAAGACACTTGTATTGGTGCCGCAAATGGACAGGGTTATTATTTTTCTAATAAAATGACTTAAATTTGTTTGAAGAGAGGATCACAGAGGGATGGGAAATTTCCTTACAGCAACAGCATTCCATTTAAAGTAACTCTGTTGTATATTATAGCTCCTCATTCTTTCCATCTTTAGTTCTTTCAAATCATCTTACACAGCATTCACATTTTTAACATTATAATTCACTTATTGTTAGAGTCATTTAATCATTACAAAATAAATTTAAAAAAAACAGAATCAGAAAATTTTGCGAGCGGGAGGAAGTCTTGCAATGGTTTATGATTGCAAACCTCTCACCTTTCTCTTCTGTTTCAGTGGAGTAGCTCTCTCTTCTTTTAAGACATCCTATTAACTGTGCTTCGATACTCGACCCTCCACCATGGTCACTGCAACCTACAAATTGGCTTCCTCTGATATGACTTAAGCTCCTTCTATCTACTTGTCTTTTACTCTTGATATATAAACATGCTAAGTTTCTTCCATGTACAACCATAGCAATATTTAAAAAAGAGATGAGTGTTCTTTTCTGCATTTCCTGAGGAGGACTTTCCCCTCATCCTGCCAGAGTCAACTATTTGACTTTGGGAGGATTGGAATTGTTGACTCTGGACCTGATTGAGTCAGAGGTCATCACTATTTGGCTTTTGACTTCAGAATAAAATATTTGAGTCTACAGCATGACCAAAAGTTTTGAAAGCCAGGCTTGGCTGGGAGGAAAAAAAAAAATCGTAAAACCGTTTACCTGCCACTGATGTATTAAGTATTTGCCTTACCACCTAGGTTGTAGATATTTTCTAATTACCAGGGATGAGAAGTCAAGGGATGTCATGAAGAAGGTGTGTCATAAGGGGAGGTAGGAAATCTTTCCAGTCCTATTGCCAGGTCAGGGGTGGATGAAGTTTATGGTGAGACCTGCACATCCTGGTTGCCCCTCTGTAGGCCACAGGTCCAAACATGACCCATGTTATTAAATAGAAAAAAAAAAATGCCCAGAAAAGGGCAAGGTTGATACCACTTCCTGTTTAGAATCCGGGAGGAGATGCATATGCAGGTTCCTGCCATATCAAAGACCAGCCCAGGCTCGCTCTACTGGAGATCAGCATGGTAGTAGCCAGCAGGAGGCCAGAGGGAGGCTTTTGCCCAACTGCATGAGGGATATGTTTTCTCCCAGCCTAAATGCTCTCTTCGGCAGAATGAGGGGAAGTAGAAAACAGTGTTGATGGGAAGCAACTTCCAATTTTTTCTTTATCCATAAGACTACTTCATATAAAAAGAAACTGTTTAGGTTACCGAAGACTGAGGTTAATGTGGCAAGTTTCAGTTAAACTTTTGCCTCCACTAACCCATGGGGTGTTTTGGATGTTAACTATCTGTGGAATACCCTTCTTGTATTTGGAGCATTTGTCACATTTCAAGCATAGCCTAAAGAAGCCAGAGTTGATTCTGCCAGGTTTCCTTGTCACTGACGTGCAGATTCTTCTCAGATGTGCTCAAACACAAAAGTGAGCAAAGTGCCACAGACACAGTAGCAGTAGCATCTGGTTCTTTGGAGGCAGTCGTGATAGAGTTTCTGACATCAGGCCCTGCTTTTGTTGGCATGAACTATGTGTGGGTCTCTAACATCAGTGCAAACTTCATTATCATTACTAATCCTGAGTAGTCATGTCAGAGTGTTGTCATTGAAGTAACCGTATTTTAGGAGCTATCTAGCATGTTTTTAAAGTTCCTTTTCCATTTAAGCTAATCTTAGGTAGCTAGGAAATATAGCTAGTGGGAGTCAAATGTATCCAATGCTTGTTATGTACTATTCATTGGTTTAAGCACATTGCATGTATTATTTACTGCAAATAATTAACGTCGGCAATATTAATAAAATAGATACTATTATTATCTACATTTTACAGGTGAGGAAACTGAGGTATACGGAGATTCAGTAATTTGTCCAATTTTAACCAGTAAGTGGTAGACTTGAGATTAAAACCCAGGCATTCCAGCCTCATAGCTCATTCATTAATATTTCTTACCTCCCCTTTTGTTGCCTGTTTTTATAATGCAAAACAAATCACAAACCCCACACACATACATTGAGAATGCTTTCCACCTATCTCATTTCTGCTTTAAAAACTATGCTATTTCCTATCCTTCTTGCCATTCCTAGACATGATGAAAGCACAGTTTACTCTTGCTTTCCCATTCCATCCCCTGTCTTCCACTTCCCACTGCACTGATCTATGGCTTCCTTTCCTAATGCTCCCTGTAAGTGCTCCATGCCAAAGTCACCACAGGTGTTATCAATAGTCTCTTTTCTGGTCTTTATTCTGACTCTATCTCCTATAGCATTTGGTATGTGATTCCTTACTTCTTTCTTCATTCTCTATAGCTGTGCAGTTTCTGTGATATTTTTGTGGCCTGCTTTTTACTCACAACTCTGGTCAGTGTTTCTTGGGGTCTTTTATGTACTCTATTTACTCTGACACACCTTAGAGACCTTTTAAAGTTCACAGTCTCATTTTCCTTTTATATTTTTTCACTTTCCCTGGATAAATGTATAAATATTCTAGATACAGAAACATTGATAAACTCCTAATCTATACCTTATCATATAGATTTCTCCTAAGATCTACAGTTATGTATCATATTATCTGCTGGGAATATGTTCCAAAGATATCTCAAGTTCAAACGAATATTCCCCACATAAAACTCATCTTTCCTTTTCCCCCCAAACTTCTCTTGCCCTTCTATGTCTATTATTAGATAATACTGATTAATTTTGTTTTCCTCAAGTCCCATCTCCAATTAGCCATGAAGTCCTAGATATGCTCTGGCTTTCATGTCTCATGTCTATCCCATCCTTACCATCTCTACCAGTCCTGTTTTTATCCCTTTGTCCCGCTTCCTGCAATAGCCTTCCTAATTCATCTGCATGGGGTTTCCTCTCTACATTTCCTACATCATGCACAGTAAGCTTTCCAGAGCACAAAGGTTATTGTTTTACTCCTCACTTAACATCTTTATGTGCCTCATTACTTTCAGGGTGCAGTGTGAGCTTTTCAGCCGGTCCTGTGTGATCTGGCCTGTGCTTATCTAGATACTTTATTTTCATACAACTCTGTGTCTACATACCACATTTCATCTAACAGATTTATTTGCAGTTCCCCTAATACGCATGCTGTCTCAGGCACCTGTTTGTGTTTACTATTAAATTCATCTGACACCGTTGGCTTACTTTAACTGATCCATCAAAATTCATCTCAGATTTTACCTCTTCCCATGTCTTTTTTTTGTGTTCTTCCTAGTGGTAACAGTGTTAACTCTGTCTTACTCACTAGACAGACTTTCAAAAGGCATTTGCTATATCTTTTATCTCAGGATATTCAGGCCTTCCATGATGACTGGAATATTGTAGAAACTAAATATTATTTTGCCAAATTAAATGGCATCATATATATATATATATATTTTAAAGTTGAGTAAACTAAGGTTCCGAGGGGTTAAGCAATCTGTTGAATGTTAAACTGCTAGTAATTAGCAGAGGTGTAACAACTCTTCACTAGTCTTTAGTTTACATTCTCAGGACTTAGTAAAAATCATAAAATGTAGAGGAGACTCAATATATATTTATTGAAAGGATAAATGGCAAAAGAAATTAGAAAAATCTCATTCGTTTTAAACAAAATGTTAAAAAGAAGTGAATTTCAAAATAGTACAAAGGAGGAAAGCTATAATATATTATTTTATAGTAAAAGTATTCTTATGAAATGTAATAAATGATTTGAAGCAAATATTTAAGTGTGGCTTTTTGATTTTATAGGGAGCCAAATTGTATCTGTATTTTTCCTTCTTTAAGTGTGCCATGTAGTTAATTATATTGAATAATATCAAATTAAAATTAAGATACAAATAACTTCAATGTGTAAAGGAAAGTAAACATCTCCCAGATTTATAGTAATATTTTGAATGTCTAAAATATTTTCTCATAAGCATGTCTTTGTCTTTGAAAATTAGTAAACCTATAGACATTATTATATGCCATAGACAGGATTTGAAAACAGGCCCCGATGACCTCCATCCTGGTGTTATGCCTCATATAATTTCTTCCCTTTGATTGAGGGAAGGGCCTATGATTTGTTTTCTGTCAAAAGAATATGGCAAAGGTAGGATATCACTCCCATGTTTGTTCTATGCTTTATAAGACTTCTTTTAGGAGACAAGAGCCGGAGTGTCTCCCTTGCCGGCTTCGAAAAACTAAGATGCCATGTTACAAGAGGACTTCTGAGAGCATCACCTGACAGGGAACCTTGGTGGTCTGGAACCTGAGAGTAGCCCCAGTTTCCAGCAGCAAGAAAACAGGGAAGTCATTCTTATAATCACAAGGAGTTGATTTCTTCCAGTACTCCTGTGAGCTTGGAATAGGCCCTTAGCTTCAGAAAGGAATGTAGCCTGGCACTCACCTTAATGTTCTCATCCTTGTGAGTTTGAGCCGATGATCCAGTAAAAGTGAGCCTGTACTTCTGATCCACAGTGACTCTGAGATAATAAATATGTGATGTTTTAAAACTTGCTAAGTTTTTGGCAATATGTTATGCATCAGTATAAAATGACTACAGGTGCCTCTTTAACATATTTAATATGACAAGACTTGCTATAAACTTCTAAATTTTAACAACCAATCAGTACATTAATTTATGAAAAGCAAAGCTTAAAAGCATTAAAGGAAAATAAAACCTAATGATATCTCAAATAATTTGGGTTCTAAAAAATGGCCAATAAATTGTTATGAGAAAAATACAAGATAAATCAACTGAATGAATAAAAATGAATAGCAACGTTATATATTCATTTTAACGAAATGGAAAATAAAGGAAAATGCAACCATGTTTATCTTGGGTTTAAATCAATATTCACTCACTGCTCTGTTTTAAAGTATTTTATGGTTATGATTGTTTTACAAACCATGGCAGCTCAAGCTCTGTTTTATTTAGAAAAGCAAAAATATCTCAAAAATACATAAAAGTTATACAAAACAAGCAATAATTTTTAGAGAAATAATGCAAACTTCAATTACTTCTAATGTTATTTAACACTGAATCTCAATAATCTGTTTCTCTAAAATAATTATGTCTTGTATTGATCTTTTCCCAAACATATTTCTTCGTGTCACGGGATATAAAACATCTGATTTGGTCATTATCAAAAATAACTTCTAACATTTACTTTAAGAATTATTCACCTTAATTTTTAAGAATATAGCAGAATAAAGCTTAAAAAAAATAAACGTTGAAGCAATCAAACTCTTAGTAGTTTTAATTCCCGATTTCCAAAACGTATCAGAGGGAAGAAATACAAATGGCCTATACATATTTTAGAGTGTTATGTTCAATATAAAAATTCAGATGTAACAGACACCTTATTTGGAAATTTGGTAGATAGACTCTGCCAGGGTTGATCACAACTCGGAGAAGAGACCCAGAGATTGTTACATTGGGCTTGGGACTATGAGAATTCTGTTTACTTAAAAAAAGTATGGAGAATTTAAATGCTCAAAATTTGCTATTTTAGGACACATGAAACTCAAGTAATGGCTTTTATGACTGCCTAACTACCTCTCATTTGTAATTTTAAAATATTAAAATTAAGAATATTGGAAATAAATAAATGATACCCTAAAAATTTATCTTCCAACTGTGTGAAAAATACAACAGTTATATGTTACTATCACCTCTCCTATTTTTCTTGTCTTAACAAGACTTTGTTACTTCCAAATTCTTAAGAGTTCCGAGTAATCATGACATTATCATTCTGTATTTGTGATAGGATGACTAGCCTTAGATAGCTCATAGGAATTGTTATTCATTTCTTGCTTCATGATGTTCAGGGTACAATATGTACCAACACTTTTTTCTCTGTTTTCCTTCCTGCAGCTGATCTGATATTAAAGTGTTGGCTTTAATAAGTTTCCACTTCAGTCTAAAATAGATAATGTAAGAAATCCAGAAAGCAGAGGCTGCCAAAGCTCACTGTTTCCTGAAACCAGATTGCTATTTTACTTCTTCCATTGTGAGAAAACACAGGCCTCCAGAACCTGCCCCACCTCTTCCTCAGAGTCAGTTGCACCCTCTGTGATCTAGTCACTTCACTGAGGAAGTGCTCTACGTTGAGGGCTCTCATCCAATTTCACTTCTTACTTTATTGTTTGTTTTTTTGTTTAAATTTCATTGCTTTCACATCTGGCTGGTGCAGCTTTTATGTGGTATTAAAAGTATGTGTCCAAAAATGTGTCCCAGATGAACATCCTGTTTGCCTTTTGATTTAAATTTCTGTTTAGTAAACCTTTGTGGTTTGGATACAGTGAGGAGTATTTTCGGCAGAACTCCCTACCCACTTCCTCAAAAATAATGACTCCCTGTCTGTTCCTTCCTTCCTTACCTCCTCTGCTAAATTAATATTGTCTATCAGATGCATTCTGAGCGATATTCAAGAATATTACCTCCTCTCACAGTGATAAAAATCTATATCTAAAACGTTACTGTTTCAGAAGCTCTTTCCACAAAAAGGTTTACATGCTGTGTCATTAGTAACTTGAAAATGCACCCATCAGGCCCTAGTAGAAAAATAACCAGTTTTTGAATTATGAGATATTTGCTTCATTCAGAGAAACATAAACAATGGCTTTTTAAAAAATAGGTTAGCAACTGAATTTTTTCTAGTCAAAATCAGAAAAGAAATATGGCGAAGCTATTTTAAAAATATTTCCTGCCAATTGGTCACAGAAATTCTATCACAGATGAATATATTTACTTGACATATTGCATAAAATTATTTTTTTAATAACTATTGTTTAAGCCAATTTTTTTGAAGCAAAATCTTTGGTTGTTCTTGGCATTTCTTAATTTGCTTACTTGGGGGTATATTCTCTCCAAATCCACACATATAATTTTCATTGCCTTTAAAAGGGGTTATGAACACACATCTGAAGGAGAATTGACCACTTGTTTTTTGATGTTTTAAAGCCAACTAAAGCATAAACCTCTTGTTTCCTTTCTGATCCCAGCCTTTTTCAATGAGAACAATGCTTATGCAAGATTTCCTAGGGGGATTTTGTGGTTTGAGGTTTTAATAATCTAGGCTAAAATTCAAATAGGAACCACAGCTGCTTGGATAAGACTCTTAGACCTTTTCATCTGAACTATAGTGAACTTACGAGAATTTTTAACTATTCTGAGCTCTGATATACAAGCAAGGCATGTGGTAGCTGTATTTCCCACATAAGAATATCTATATACTTGCAAATTATATAAAATAACATAAAATAATATGCATTTTTCCTTAACTATTTGTTAATTTGTTTAAAACAGATTTGACTATTTTAAACAGTAATGAATATTGGTGTTCTGATTCAGTAAGGGGAACCTATGAAGAATTCTTTAACAATTAGATCTTTAGGACTGTTAAAATAGAATCTCTTCATTTTCTGAAAAAAAAAAAAAAATAAGGTATGTCATTGCTATATTACTCTTTCATGATACTTTTTATAAAATTGATTTTCTATACAGATGCCCCTTGACTTGATGGGGTTACATCTCCATAAATCCATTGTATGTTGAAAATATCATTCAGCCAAAAATGCACTTAATACACCAAACCTACTGAGCATCATAGCTTAGCCTAGCCTAGCTTAAATGAGCTCAGAAAACTTAACCTGTAGTTAGACAAAATTATCTAACACAAACCCTATTTTATAATAAACTGTTGGATAGCTCATGTAATTTATTGAATGCTATACTGAAAGTGAAAAACAGGATGGTTGTATAGGTACTCAACATAGTTTCTGCTATGGTGAAAAGCATTTTGCTTTTTCACCATTATAAAGTTGAAAAATAGTAAGTATTGTAAGTCAGTGACCATCTGTACTTCTAAAATAGTAGTATTGTGTTTAAAATGTAAGATTTATTGAAGAATCTGGACTTTACAGATGCTGCTGGCCGACCAGAGTCCCCTGTTACCAGCCATGGTCAACCCCACCGCATTCTTCTACATTGCCATCTATGGTGAGCCCTTGGGCCCCAACTCCTTCTGGCTGTTTGCAGACAAAATTCCAAAGACAGCAGAAACCTGTAGTGCTCTGAGCACTGAAGAGAAAGGACTTGTTATAAGGGTTCCTGCTTTTGCAGAATTATTCCAGGGTTTATGTGTCAGGGTGGTGAGTTCACATGCCAGAATAGCACTGGTGGCAGGTCCATCTATGGGGAGACATTTGATGAGAACTTCAAGCTGACGCATACAGGTCTAGCATCTTGACTATGGCAAATTCTGTATCCAACACAAATGATTTCCAGTTCTTCATCTGCACTGCCAAGACAGAGTGGTTAGATGGCAAGCATGTGGTCTTTAGCAAGGTGAAAGATGACATGAATATTGTGGAAGCCATGGAGTGCTTTGGGTCCAGGAATGCCAAGACCAGCAAGAAGATCACCACTGCTGACTGTGGACAACTTGAATAAATTTGACTTGTGTTTTGTCTTAACCACCAAACCATTCTTTCTATAACTCAGGAGAGCACCCCTCCGCCTCATTTGCTTGCAGCATCCTAGAATCTTTGTGCTCTCACTGCAGTTCCTTTGGCTTCCGTATTTTCCTTATTCCCTTACATGCCTCACTGGATTGCAGCATTAAGTTTATAATTATGAAATAAAAACTAAATAACAAAAAAGAAGATCTATTGAACAATCTGTTCATGAAATTCCTGAAGTATGAAATACATTAAATTATAGCTCTCAGGTATATTTAAATGAGGTTCCAATGTTCATATAAAAGGCAAACATTCAGAGTCTATCACAGCATTATAATGTTATTTAAACATCTATTTGATCAACAAATGACTGCATACTGAAGACTTTACAAGGAGAGAATATAATAGAGATAAAGTTTATGAATCGTCCAGCACTAAATTTAGGTGAAGGGCCTAATCCAAAGAGGAAAACTTTTAGAGCTAAGAAACCTTAGATGACTTCAGGGCTCCTTTTCAGGGCACAGAGCTTCAAAGATGCTGGGCCTGCAGCCTGGGAAGAATTTCTCTGGAAAAACATAGCCTTGGAAGTATACCAGGCTTGAAGGTCTCTGCCTTTGCTGGGCATCAGCCCCATATGCCTTTATGCACAATGAAACTTAGTGGTTCTCATCTAACCAGTTGTTTGCAAAGTTTTCCACAGAATCCTATACATTTACAGAATTGTATGATGGATTTCCACAGGGAGAGGGGTGTCCTCTGTTGATGAGTAAGTGGGATCTGGATATCTCCTTCAATTTTTGCCAGAACTGTTCCATGTTTTAACAGCCTTATATTAATTTTTTGGTTAAGATTTAGTTTAAACCCATCCTTTGAAGAAACGAGAAAGGACAAGTTTAATTTTTTGCATTATAGAGTATTAAAAGAGTCACAGCCTATCACATATTTCCTATGACCCCTAACTCTGAATATGAATGGTTAATAGATCGCCCCTGCTGCATTATGGCCAAGACAGTCTGGGACTCAGATGACACCAGCCGAATCCCAGCACTTCAGAATTAGACATTACACTAAACTGTTGGCAAGCATATGCTAAAAGAAAATTTGGTAGATAGGTACAAATGATAAATGGCGTCTTGAAAAGAAATCAACCAAAATGTTAGGGTTGTTTAGATAAATGTTAAGATTTATTATCCTGGCAACTACAGATACAAATCAAAGCATATTCTTTCACTTTGGTCATCTATAAACCCTCTGCATTGGAGTTCCTTTGTCTACTGCTTGGTTCAGTAATGCTTTCTCACCATTCGCAGATGAAATATTACTGATCATTTTAAGTTTTTATAAAAGAATATGAAATCAGCTGTTTCAAATCTGGGTGTACATTTTAAAGGACAGTAGGAGCCTCTGCTCCCTCAGAAATATGCTTTCCTAGAATAACAGGCTTTGAAGACCATTTTCACCATTCCCCAACTTGTGAATCCAGGGACAAATGAAGGACAGCACTTTCTAGGGATAGATGTTTTGCAGTTGTTTCGACAACTGCAAAAACTCTCTAAATGAATATCCCATTTGAATCCCTAAACTAAGAGACTTCACCAAACTTGAACACAACTTCTGGTAGCCTAGGGCCACTTTCCTGGAACAACCTAGCCCCCACTTCGAGTTTCTATCTGAAAAACCTCAAGGCTGTCAAAAGAAGTTAGTGCTTGTTTTAGGCAACACCTGACCACAGGTCCCTGACCTCTCTTCTTACAGCATTTGCTAAACGGGGTTTACAATTCTGAATCCTTCCTCTGTCCCTTCAAGATGTATATGTATCTCCTACAACTCAAGAGTGTCTTTCTAAGTATCTGAAAGCCGTTCCTTTGAAATATAATCATCAGCAGGGACAGGACCTCTGTCTGACAGTCTCTGGGGGAGGAAAAAATCCTAACTTCCATAATTGCCAACTAGCAGACCGAGCTTCCCTAATCACATTTGTACTGACCACCACTTTGTAATTTTTCAATTGAGTTCCCTCTTCTTCTCCCTCCCTACACCCTATTCTCCCTTTAAAATTCCATATCATTTTCAGCAAATCGGAATGAAGTTTAGCTCTTTTCCTTACTGTCAGTAGTTAGAGAATACAATATTTTCAACCCTTTAACTAATGTCCAGCTTTGTTTATCTTTGACAGTGTTAAAAGAGGAAACAACGATCTGGCTTTTGAGGGAAACTGTGGAGAATGGTCTGTGAAGAAACTGAAGCTCAGCACTGAGGGGCATTGGTTTTCAGGAACTTGCTAGCAATGCTGGAGAGTAGTTCAGCAAGTCCTTGAGGGTGATGGGGCTGTCTTTGATAAGAATCCAAGAAAGTGTTACTTGACTCATAGACGAGAGGCATAGAATCAGGAAATACAAGAGACAGGAAGCCTGGTGGAGGGTGAGTTAATTACCAAGAAGTTATCTCCCAAATTGGACAAGACCTGATAGGCTTGAAAATTGTTGAGATAGTTCAGCTGTATTTTGCATACTCTGACAATAGTTTGAGGCCCCAGAGGGAAGAAAAGACTTTAAAATCTAAGTAACTCTGAAAGCGTTAACTTTGGAAATCCTCTGGAGTGAGGCAGGCTAGGAGAATCAAGTTACATGAGCCACCATTTAATCACCATAAAGAATGACATCATTCCATGGAAATCTCTGAAAAGCAGTCATGAACAAAGCGTGAGACAATGATAATAAAGGATAGGATTATTAGATATCTCAATCAGCAAGGACCACTGAGAAAAACTAAAATGGAAATGTCTCTTAGTTACCATGTCCAATGTGAAATAGATAAGAACTTACCGATTTTCTTTCAATTGTTATGTGAAAATCATTTATACTTTTGAAAAGCTTTTTCCAGATCATGCCTGTATTAGTCCATTTTTATGCAGCAGATAAAGACATACCTGAGACTGGAAAGAAAAGGAGGTTTAATTTGACTTACAGTTCCACATGGTTGGGGAGGTCTCATAATCATGGTGGAGGGCAAAAGGCACTTCTTACATGGCGGCAGCAAGACAGAATGAGTAAGAAGCAAAAGCGGAAACCCCTGATAAACCCATCAGATCTTGTGAGACTTATTCATTATCACAAGAATAGCACGGGAAAGACCAGCCCTCATGATTCGACTACCTCCGCTTGAGTCCCTCCCACAACACATGGTAATTCTGGGAGATACACCCGAAATTGAGATTTGAATGGGGATACAGCCAAACCATGTCAACCCCCAATATTGTACTTCTTTTTACAGATTCAGTATGGATTAGAGGAAATGTAATGTTAAACATTGGGTATGTAAAACATGAATAATATTTATTTGCTGGTTAAATATTGCCAATGAGATTTCATTGGATTGGTACTGAACATGTCTAATTTATAGTTGTTATAATGATTTGGATAAAGAGGACACAGTCACAACTAAGCTCTTCAGTGAAGCAAAGTATGCAGTTTTGTAGCTAAATTTCAGAATGATTTGATAAGACTGTATAAGTAGGTACAACAATATGATGACCAGCTACGTCGTATTTCATCTAGATAAAAGTTGTAACGGGATGTTGCAAAGTGGAAAAGAGTTATTCGTACTTTGCCAGATATGTCATGAGAAAAAAGACATTCCTGAGTATAAACATTTTGAGCCCAAACGAATGGGAGAATCATTTTTAGCCAGGATCCAGAAATTTATAAGAATGATCGAGATAGAGGGTGGAGACAAACAACACTGTAGTTTGGGAAAGTCCAAGATTTAATCATTAACAATTTCACCTGCATCTTCCTCAATCTTATTGCAGTTCACAACAGTTTCTTTTTCATGAAAACTCTGGCATTTGTTTGGTTTGTCTTTTACTTTTCAATCATTAGGCCCTTTGTTTTTTGGACTCCTCTTTTTCCTATTCCCCAAAATGGACTGTTCCTTAAGATCCTATTTTCAATTCTCTTCTTCTACTACACACTTTCCTTTAAACATTTTATTAATTTCATTAAATGTATTAAAGTAAATACATTCAAGGCTCTGGCACTGTCTTTGCACACATTATTGCTCATTGGCTGGTAGTAGATAATATTTTGCCCTCTGATATTTCTTCTACTACTACAACAACCACAGGAGCTGCTGCCCCTTAACCACTGTGAACCTGTCTCAACACCGGTGAATTAGATATAATATCTACTTCATAGGATTAGCCTGAAGACCAAAGGAGTCAATATATAAAAAGTGACTAAGCAAACTGCTTAGTCTGAAAATAATCCATTTCTTTTTCTACATTTGCTTCTTTTTTTGACCTATCACATGACAGTGATTCTCCGGTTGTTCTCCATTCTAAATTGCTCTCCCCTACCCCTCTTTTTTTTTTAAAAAAAAAAACAGAAAAAGTATTAAAGGTCTAAATTGCTGTTGAATGTCCCTGATTTGAGTTCATTTTTAAAAAAGAAAATCTTTCATTGGCTGGTCAGATGGAAAAATTATTTCTATATGTTAAAAATATTTCATAATAGAAAGAGGGAAGAAAAGCAAGAATAAGAACTCGTTAACTTTCCATTTACATTTCCTGACTTTTCTTTTTCCTTTGGGAGTTCTCCTATCTTTTGTGCTGCAAAGGTTGATATTTCATCTGCAATTTCTGAAAATTGATAATTTTTCTTATTACATAGCAATATATGTTTCATGATATAATATAAAATTCATAAAATAGGACTAATGAAAACAGAATATAAAGAAACTCCTAAAGTTCACCAGCCTGAGATGATATTTTGATGTATATCCTCCAGGTACATATGGTATATGTATTTGTATATTGAATATGTATATTATTTTATCAACTGCTTTGTTTCACTTAAAACACAGAAATATTATCTACATCATCAAACAGATTTCCAAAATTACATGTGTAGCTGATTATAATTCCATTTAACTTGTTTATAATATTATAATAAACAACCTATAGCAAAATTGTATGTGTCATTTTGACTTAAAATTTTTTTCTCCACCATATTCTATTTTTGTTTTGATTTTATTTGAAAATTTTTTTCCACATGTATTTTGTTTATTTCCACTGTTATCCTAACTTATTCCTTTTATTTATTGTGAAGACTAGTAGAATAGAGTAATTCAATTCAGCTTTTTAATTGAGAATCTACTGTAGGTCAGATATGCTAAGTACTAAGTAAAGAAAGATGAATAAGAAAAAATTCTTTCTTTACACTAGTAAGAGAGATAGAAATGAAACTTTTAATGAAATGTGGTGTATGTGATAAAAAGTGCTTGCACAAAGCAATTATTGGAGTAATGAGTAGAAATTCTTCTCACAAATATTCACTTAATACATTACACATCATATGAAACATATATACATTTTTAATAATTGTAGTATGTTATTAGTTGGTATATTTTGAACTATTACAATTAAATATTAAACATTATTAACGTTTTAAGTGTTAAAGTTCAAACAACAAATCTCAATAAATTAAATTTAAAAAATATTATATTAATGAAGTGCACCTATAATTATAAAGGAGAAGTGACTTAGAATTTATTTTTAAATAAAAGGAGCATTGAGTCTATAAAATTGTGAACACACATGGAGTCAATACTCAATCTAGACTGGGGAGATGTGGGGATGGGGAATATAAAAGCTGTGAAAATATCAAATAGTTCATTTGAAATTCAAACTTAACTTCATGTTTGTAATTAGGTTGTTTTTTTATTTGTTATTAGGGTGCTGCAAAAGTAATTGCAGTTTTTGCCATTAAAAGTAATTGCCACAATTACGTTTGCATCAGCCTAATACATCTGTCAACCCTGAGTCTAGGCTATCTCACTGAGGGCAGAAAGCTTGACCTGAGATATGAAGGATGAGCATGACCACAAGAAAAGCTAGGAGACTGCAGGGAATAATAAGTGCAAAGTCCTTAGAGCAGGTAAGAGATTGGCCTGCTCCACAAACAGAGAAGGGGTGGGCACCGGAGCACAACGAAAAAAAGGAAGTTGGAGAAACAGAAGTTCAATAAGGTCACCAAAGAGAGGGAACAGCAAAGAAGGAATGATGATGCCACTTGTCAAATCCATAGAACGCATTGAGGAAAATGCTGTGGATATTAATGTATTCCAATCAGGGGATCAAAAATTCAAAATCATATTCCAGAAAAAGCATATTGGCAGAAGTGTTTAGGAAAGATTGGAGAAGATTAAGAGTAAAAGCAGTTAGTTTCAGTTAGTCATGTGAACAACAGAGGAGAGCCTGCATTAACAAAGGTAGAAAATACCCTTCATGTGAAATGTGAAGTTTGAATTTCAGATAAACCAACTAGTTTATAAAGGAAGATAGTGGGTTTTAAATTTCTCATTTGTGATCTACCATTAGAAACATTTTAATCCAGTAGGCCGGGCGCGGGGGCTCAAGCCTGTAATCCCAGCACTTTGGGAGGCTGAGATGGGCGGATCACGAGGTCAGGAGATCGAGACCATCCTGGCTAACCCGGTGAAACCCTGTCTCTACTAAAAAAATACAAAAAACTAGCCAGGCGGGATGGCGGGCACCTGTAGTCCCAGCTACTCGGGAGGCTGAGGCAGGAGAATGGCGTAAACCCGGGAGGCGGAGCTTGCAGTGAGCTGAGATCCGGTCACTGCACTCCAGCCTGGGCCACAGAGCGAGACTCCGTCTCAAAAAAAAAAAAAAAAAAAAGAAACAATTTAATCCACTACAAACTATGTGCATGTGCATGTGCATGTAAACACACACACATATACACACCTATTAAGAATCTTACAAAATAATAATGTACTTAGGCTTACTACAGGAAATCCTCTCTGATATTTTTATTCTAATCATGTCTGTTCTTTTTTGTTGAAAATCATTGGTAATCACCCACTAATTTTTATGTCTACAAATGGATTATGACAAATAACTTGAAAATGTTATTTTTTTGTTATCTTTTTTTCATTATACTTCAAGTTCTACGGTACATGTGCACAACATGCAGGTTTGTTACATATGTATACATGTGCCATGTTGGTGTGCTGCACACATTAACTCATCATTTACATTAGGTATATCTCCTAATGCTATCCCTCCCCCCCAACAATAGGACTCAGTCTGTGATGTTCCCCTTCCTGTGTCCAAGTGATCTCATTGTTAAATTCCCATCTATGAGTGAGAACCCGCGGTATTTGGTTTTCTATTCTTGCCATAGTTTGCTGAGAATGATGGTTTCCAGCTGCATCCATGTCCCTACAAAGGACACAAACTCATCCTTTTTTATGGCTGCATAGTATTCCATGGTGTATATGTGCCACATTTTCTTAATCCAGTCTGTCACTGATGGACATTTGGGTTGATTCCAAGTCTTTGCTATTGTGAATAGTGCCACAATAAACATATGTGTGCAAGTGTCTTTATAGCAGCATGACTTATAATCCTTTGGGTATATACCCAGTAATGGGATGGCTGGGTCAAATGGTATTTCTAGTTCTAGATCCTTGAGGAATCGCCACACTGTTTTCCACAATGGTTGAACTAGTTTACAGTCCCATCAACAGTGTAAAAGTGTTCCTATTTCTCCACATCCTCTCCAGCACCTGTTGTTTCCTGATTTTTTAATGATTGCCATTCTAACTGGTGTGAGATGGTATCTCATTGTGGTTTTGATTTGCATTTCTCTGATGGTGAGTGATGATGAGCATTTTTTCATGTGTCTGTTGGCTCTATGAATGTCTACTTTTGAGAAGTGTCTGTTCATATACTTTGCCCACTTTTTGATGGGGTTGTTTGTTTTTTTCTTGTAAATTTGATTGAGTTCTTTATAGGTTCTGGATATTAGCCTTTTGTCAGATGAGTACATTGCAAAAATTTTCTCCCATTCTGTAGGTTGTCTGTTCACTCTGATGGTAGTTTCTTTTGCTGTGCAGAAGTTCTTTAGTTTAATTAGATCCCATTTGTCAATTTGGGCTTTTGTTGCCATTGCTTTTGGTGTTTTAGACATGAAGTCCTTGCCCATACTTATGTCCTAAATGGTATTACCTAGGTTTTCTTCTAGGGTTTTTATGGTCTTAGGTCTAACATTTAAGTCTCTAATCCATCTTGAATTAATTTTCATATAAGGAGTAAGGAAAGGATCCAGTTTCAGCTTTCTACTTATGGCTAGCCAATTTTCCCAGCACCATTTATTAAATAGGGAATCCTTTCCCCATTTCTTGTTTTTGTCAGTTTTGTCAAAGATCAGATGGCTGTAGATGTGTGGTATTATTTCTGAGGGCTCTGTTCTGTTCCATTGGTCTATATCTCTGTTTTGGTACCAGTACCATGCTGTTTTGGTTACTGTATAGTTTGAAGTCAGGTAGCGTGATGCCTCCAGCTTTGTTCTTATGGCTTAGATTGTATTGGCAATGTGGGCTCTTTTTTGGTTCCATATGAACTGTAAAGCAGTTTTTCCAATTCTGTGAAGAAAGTCATTGGTAGCTTAATGGGGATGGCATTGAGTCTATAAATTACCTTGGGCAGTATGGCCATTTTCACAATATTGATTCTTCCTATCCATTACCATGGTATGTTCTTTCATTTGTTTGTGTCCTCTTTTATTTCACTGAGCAGTGGTTTGTAGTTCTCCTTGAAGAGGTCCTTTTCATCCCTTGTCAGTTGGATTCCTAGATATTTTATTCTCTTTGAAGCTATTGTGAATGGGAGTTCATTCATGATTTGGCTCTCTGTTTGTCTGTTACTGGTGTATAAGAATGTTTGTGATTTTTGCACATTGATTTTGTATACCGAGACTTTGCTGAAGTTGCTTATCAGCTTAAGGAGATTTTGGGCTGAGACAATGGGGTTTTCTAAATATACAATCATGTCATCTGCAAACAGGGACAATTTGACTTCTTCTTTTCCTAACTGAATGACCTTTATTTCTTTCACTTGCCTGATTGCCCTAGCCAGAACTTCCAACACTATGTTGAATAGGAGTGGTGAGAGAGGGCATCCCTGTCTTGTGCCAGTTTTCAAAGGGAATGCTTCCAGTTTTTGCCCATTCAGTATGATATTGGCTGTGGGTTTGTTATAAATAGCTCTTATTATTTTGAGATACATTCCATCAGTACCGAATTTATTGAGTGTTTTTAGCATGAAGGGCTGTTGAATTTTGTCAAAGGCCTTTTCTGCATCTATTGAGATAATCATGTGGTTTTTGTTTTTGGTGCTGTTTATATGCTGAATTATGTTTACTGATTTGCATATGTTGAACCAGCCTTGCATCCCAGGGATGAAGCCCACTTGATCATGGTAGACGAGCTTTTTGATGTGCTGCTGGATTCAGTTTGCCAGTATTTTACTGAGGATTTTTGCATCAATGTTCATCAGGGTTATTAGTCTAAAATTCTCTTTTTTTGTTGTTGTATCTCTGTCAGGCTTTGGTATCAGGATGATGCTGGCCTCTTAAAATGAGTTAGGGAGGATTCCCTCTTTTTCTATTGATTGGAATGTTTCAGAAGGAATGGTACCAACTCCTCCTTGTACATCTGGTAGAATTCAGCTGTGAATCCATCTGGTCCTGGACTTTTTTTGGTTGGTCGGCTATTAATTCTTGCCTCAATTTCAGAGCCTGCTATTGGTCTATTCAGGGATTCAACTTCTTCCTGGTTTAGTCTTGGGAGAGTGTAAGTGTCCAGGAAATTATCCATTTCTTCTAGGTTTTCTAGTTTATTTGCATAGAGGTGTTTATAGTATTCTCTGATGGTAGTTTGTATTTCTGTGGGGTCAGTGGTGATAGCCCCTTTATCATTTTTCATTGTGTCTCTGATTCTTCTCTCTTTTCTCCTTTATTAGTCTTGCTAGTGGTCTGTCAATTTTGTTGATCTTTTCAAAAAACCAGCTCCTGGATTCATTGATTTTTTGGAGGGTTTTTTGGGTCTCTATCTCCTTCAGTTCTGCTCTGATTTTAGTTATTTCTTGCCTTCTGCTAGCTTTCGAATGTGTTTGCTCTTGCTTCTCTAGTTCTTTTAATTGTGATGTTAGAGTGTCAATTTTAGATCTTTCCTGCTTTCTCTTGTGGGCATTTAGTGCTATAAATTTCCCTCTACACACTGCTTTAAATGTGGCCCAGAGATTCTGGTATGTTGTATCTTTGTTCTCATTGGTTTCAAAGAACATCTTTATTTCTGCCTTCATTTCATTATGTACCCAGTAGTCATTCAGGAGCAGGTTGTTCAATTTCCATGTGGTTGAGCGGTTTTGATTGAGTTTCTTAGTCCTGAGTTCTAGTTTGATTGCACTGTGGTCTGAGAGACAGTTTGTTATAATTTCTGTTCTTGTACATTTGCTGAGGAGTGCTTTACTTCCAACTATGTGGTCAATTTTGGAATAAGTGCAATGTGGTGCTGAGAAGAATATATATTCTGTTGATTTGGGGTGGAGAGTTCTGTAGATGTCTATTAGGTCTGCTTGGTGCAGAGTTGAGTTCAATTCTTGGATATCCTTGTTAACTTTCTGTCTCGTTGATCTGTCTAATGTTGACAGTGGAGTGTTGAAGTCTCCCATTATTATTGTATGGGAGTCTAAGTCTCTTTGTAAGTCTCTAAGGACTTGCTTTCTGAATCTGGGTGCTCCTGTATTGGGTGCATATATATTTAGGATAGTTACCTCTTCTTGATGAATTTATCCCTTCACCATTATGTAATGGCCTTCTTTGTCTCTTTTGATCTTTGATGGTTTAACGTCTGTTTTATCAGAGACTAAGATTGCAACCCCCGCTTTTTTTTGTTTTCCTTTTGTTTGGTAGATCTTCCTCCATCCCTATATTTTGAGCCTATGTGTGTCTCTGCATGTGAGATGGGTCTCCTGAATACAGCAAACTGATGGGTCTTGACTCTTTATCCAACTTGCCAGTCTGTGTCTTTTAATTGGACCATTTAGTCCATTTACATTTAAGGTTAATATTGTTATGTGTGAACTTTATCCTGTCATTATGATATTAGCTGCTTATTTTGCTCACTAGTTGATGCAATTTCTTGCTAGCATTGATGGACTTTGCATTTTGACACATGTTTGCAATGGCTGGTGCCTGTTGTTCCTTTCCATGTTTAGTGCTTCCTTCAGGGCCTCTTGTAAAGCAGGCCTAGTGGTGACAAAATCTCTAAGCATTTGCTTGTCTATAAAGGATTTTATTTCTCCTTCACTTATGAAACTTAGTTTGGCTGGATATGAAATTCTGGATTTTAAATTTTTTTCTTTAAAAATGTTGAATATTGGCCCCCATTGTCTTCTGGCTTGGAGAGTTTCCGTCAAGAGATCTGCTGTTAGTCTGATGGGCTTTCCTTTGTGTTTAACCCCACCTTTCTTTCTGACTGCCCTTAACAGTTTTTCCTTCATTTCAACTTTGGTGAATCTGATAATTATGTGTCTTGGTGTTGCTCTTCTCGAAGAGTATCTTTGTGGTGTTCTCTGTATTTCCTGAATTTGAATGTTGGCCTGCCTTACTAGGTTGGGGAAATTCTCCTGGATGATATCCTGAAGAGTGTTTTCCAACTTGGTTCCATTTTCCCCCTCACCTTCAGGCACCCCAATCAGACATAGATTTGATCTTTTCACATAATTCCATACTTCTTGAAGGCTTTGTTCATTTCTTTTTCCTCTTTTTTCTTTAGACTTCTCTTCTTGCTTTGTTGCATTCATTTGATTCTCAATCGCTGATACTCTTTCTTCCAGTTGATCAAGTTGGTTATTGAAGCTTGTGCATTTGTCACATATTTCTCATGTCATCGTTTTTCTCTCTGTCCGTTCGTTTATGGCCTTCTCTCCATTGATTATTCTAGTTATCAATTTTTCCATTCTTTTTTCAAGATTTTTAGTTTCTTTGTGCTGGGTACGTAATTCCTGCTTTAGCTCTGAGAAGTTTGATGGACTAAAGCCTTCTTCTCTCAACTCGTCAAAGTCATTCTCCATCCAGCTTTGATCCGTTGCTGGCAATGAGCTGCATTCCTTTGAAGGGGGAGATGTGCTCTGATTTTTTGTATTTCCAGCTTTTCTGCCCTGCTTTTTGCCCATCTTTGTGGTTTTATCTGACTTTGGTCTTTGATGATGGTGACGTACTGATGGAGTTTTGGTGTGGGTATCTTTCCTATTTGTTAGTTTTCCTTCTAACAGTCAGGACCCTGAGCTGTAGGTCTGTTGGAGATTGCTTGAGGTCCACTCCAGACCCTGTTTGCCTGGGTGTCATCAGCAGAGGCTGCAGAAGATAGAATATTGCTGAACCACGAGTGTGCCTGTCTGATTCTTGCTTTGGAAGCTTCGTCTCAGGGCTGTACCCTGCTGTGTGAAGTGTAGGGTGTCGGTCTGCACCTAGTGGGGGATGTCTCCCAGTTAGGCTACTCAGGACTCAGGGACCCACTTGAGCATGCAGTCTGTCCGTTCTCAGATCTCAACCTCCATGTTGGGAGATCCACTGCTCTCTTCAAAGCTGTCAGACAGGGTTGTTTGCATCTGCAGAGGTTTCTGCTGCTTTTTGTTTAGCTATGCCCTGTCCCCAGTGGTGGAGTCTACAGAGACAGGCAGGCCTCCTTGAGCTGCTGTGGGCTCCACCCAGTTCGAGCTTCCCAGCAGCTTTGTTTCCTACTTAAGCCTCAGCAATGGTGGGCGCCCCTCCTCCAGCCTTGCTGCTGCCTTGCAGTTAGATCGCAGACTGCTGTGCTAGCAATGAGGGAGGCTCCGTGGGTGTGGGACCCTCCCGGCCAGGTGCGGGATATAATCTCTTGGTGTGCCATTTGCTAAGACCCTTGGTAAAGCGTAGTATTGGGGTGGGAGTTACCCAATTTTCCAGGTGTTGTGTGTCTCAGTTCCCCTGGCTAGGGAAAGGGATTCCCTTCTCCCTTGCGCTTCCCAGGTGAGGCGATGCCTCGCCCTGCTTCAGCTCTCGCTGGTTGGGCTGCAGCAGCTGACCAGCACCGATTGTCTGGCACTCCCTAGTGAGTTGAACCCGGTACCTCAGTTGAAAATGCAGAAATCACCCATCTTCTGTGTTGCTCACGCTGGGAGCTGGAGACTGGAGCTGTTCCTATTCGGCCATCTTGCCTTTTTTTTTTTTTTTTTTTTTTTAAACAAATAAGAAGACAAAGGCCTATCAGGATAAGTAATCTGTAGAAGATCTCATAGCTGTTAAATTTTGAAGCCAGAATTAGAGCTCATGGTCATCTCAGACACTGTTGTAAAAATCTATATTCTTTCCACTATACTGTATTTCATGTACTAACCCTTCCTGCCCCCATATTTGTCATTAGGGAGATTTTCATAAGGATATGAAAGGACATATTATCTCTTGATATTAATTTCCAGATCTGTGATAAACCGGATATCCAGATATTGACCTGAAACCCTGGGGAAAAACACGTATTTAGGAAAAGTATCTTTAAAGAGGATGTTTAGTACTATTAAGAGACTATTATTTTTCAGACTAAATGTTGATTGCTTTTATACATGATCTTTTATTTAATGTGGGATTTTCAAGTGGGTTTGAAAGTCTGAATGGCTAGACTGAGTAAGTGCAATAGATAATGTGGTTGGTTCTTACAAATTACTTTCTACCTTCAATCCAGTTGACCCCTGGCTGCCATTCCTCCAGCTCTTCCGGTGATTTTGTAAACATTTAATTATCTATAAGTTCTTTTCTTTTTGAAATGCTTATGGTATTTTCTCTTTCATACAACTGGAGCTGACAGATTAAAGAAGGAAGTTCACACTTAGTAAAAGATAAGACAAGATGAAACTCAATCACAAACTCTAGTCTTTTTTTTGTAATAGAAAGCTTAGACTTGTGCTAAATATGCCTTGATAACTTTTAGTCTGTTTTCACCATCTTCTCAACCTAGATAGGCTTGCTCATTAGATTGGTAAGTTCTAGGTATTAGGTATTCAAGCAAAGAAATTTCTTGAGGTACAGAATAAATGAATATCATCCTCAGAGTACCAACAGTTTGAAAAAATGAGAAGAAAAATGGCATCAGTAAAAGACCCCATTAAGAACACAGGCTAGTAACTTTCTTAATCCAAAATTTCAATTTGTTATAATGACAAATAGATTTTATTCATGTCAAATGTAAACTATTGAAAGAGAAATAATCAAATAGCCTATACTCCTCTATTTCCTGAGGATGCTGGCTTTGTAATTTTTGATAGTCAAGAAAATGATCAGAAACCTAATGCAATGCTTTTGTTTGTGCAAATATTCTGTCTCATTTCACTTGGAATATGGAGTATAATTTTGACCACTGCTTTTTGGGTGACCCATGATAAAGATATAAATTGTCTAGAAAGGCAAATAGATTAATACTATACTCTTTATAAAACGAAACACCAGGACAAGAAAATAATGCAAAGGATAGCTTAACTGTGAAAAATAATTTAATATTAAATAATGCTGAAAGTTGTTAAACTCAATCAATACAATATATATATTTTTAGTCTCTTCACATAAAATCTTATATGATACTATTACACGTTTGTTAAAAGAAAAAAAACTACTAAAAATAATTGTGTGTGTGATTTTTAGAAGACTACATATTTAAATGTTCTACATATTGAATCAATTTTCAAACTTCAAATTTTTAGAGTGCTTTTGGAGTGGAACACATCCTGAGTGTGCCCTTTCAGTTCAGTCTGTTACTGATGCTCTCCTAATGGCAATCACACATGCATACAGCTCGCCTCCTTTGAAGCAGCCTGCTTTAAGATTGAAAATATGATTGAGAGTGGCCAAAATACAACTCTCTGTGAGTGGTCCAATTATGTCCTAATTAACTTTCAATGTGTCAAGTTCAACTGATAGAAAATAGTCAAGAAATTAAGGAGGTAAGCTGAGATTTTACACTTCTCTCAATTTTAAACTTGTTATTAAGTGGAAAATAAAGACTACATGCTCTTATTGCTTTAAAAAAGATCAAAAATGACATTTAATGACATTCTTGAAGAAGATGAACATTTGCAATTGCAAATGGAACTTCTTGGAAAATAAGCTTTCAGTGCCTTTGTTGCACAGATCTTTCTTTTCCAGTTCAATATGAATCTCAAACTTTTAAAATCCAGATGGGCAGCACATGACAAATACGGGTAAACTCAGCCAATGAAACAAAAGTATTTGTTTCCACCCTATTTAATGTGTTACTTCCTCCAAGTAACAATAGAAAACCAAAACTTCTTGAAAATAAATAAAATGCCAATAATTTTAAAAGTGGTGAATAAATTCCAAGAAAAATATGATTAAATTCACTATTATATCATCAATCATATTTGAAGGGCATTTTGGAACTGAACAAATTAAAATGTCCAACTAAATGTATAGTTGTGTCTTAGTTAACAATTCTGTTTCCAGAAAGAAAAAAAATAAATATATCTCACAGCAAATTCTTAAGCTTTGTATAACTTTATTTTCAACACTCTTTATCTCTAGGATTTAACAAAGAGCTGCTGAAGGTTTCACTGATGTGGAAGCAGTGAATTTATATTTCAGAAGGAATACACAGATAAGTGATGGATTCAGAGAATTTATAAGCTTAAAAATGAATTTTAAAAATATAAATCAAATGATATCTGCTTTGTGATCAAATCCATTTAGCTCCATGTTATTGTTTTAATGCCCTAATGGAGCTACTTCTCTGCACAGCTTTCTAGGAGTCCAGAGACTGCTCTATACATTGGAAAATATGATGAATGTGTTCGAGAGGGGTGTGACAATTGTTCCTTACACAGATTTTTCCAAGCATTCTCTGTTTTCTATACTTTGTTTTGTATTCTTTGACCCATTATTACCACCAAGTCCAGCGTTCTTCAGGAGAAAATTATCTCCTCTTTTTTGGTATTCCTGTCTGCACACACTAAGTTTTCAACCTATCCTCTGATAAGATAGTTACCCTTCCATGAGCCTTCTCTTTCAAAAGTAATTAGGCACCGTAGTTGAAATTACTGTCTGTGTTTGGCTCCTCTCCTGCCTTCCTTTCTCCCTCTCATCTCTTTTGATTTCTTTCTTTCCTTCTTTTACTTTCTGATAACTTACTTTCTGAATTTGAATAGGGAGAAGGGGCAGGGGCACATGGATGCCTTGATGTGTAATGAGACACACAGACTATGGATCCTAATACGCTCTCTGCTCTATGCAGAACTGGCTTCAGATTAGGCTGCCCTGAGGCTGGAGGTTAAAGACCTAGATGATTAGAGCTGAGCAGCATGAGTAAAGTAGGGGCTGACATTTCCACTCAGTTGCTTGATTAAATAATGCTCCTAACTTTTAAAAAAATCTTATTTTTTTGTTCGTTTGAGTCACATCATTGATGTAACTGTGGGTTTTCCATTTCTTGGCAGTACATTTTCTGGTCTCTATGATTTAGTTGATTTCAGCTTCTATTTTAAATCTATTGGTGTTTATCATGTCAAAGAAGCATAGAGACAGATATATCCTTCCTGCAAATCTCTTCCAGACTTTTCTCTGATTTACATCATAGGCTTATGAAGCTGCTGTGCCTACTGCTTTAGGTACAAATACCTCTACATTCCTTCTGTATGCTTTTTAAGGCTTCCCTAATAAGATCTCTTAATCAACATTCTTTCCTGTCACTCTTTACACTCCTTGGTCTGGCCAGGTGAATCTTCTGTGTCACCAACACCAACCTACGCCACACCATGGGATCCTGTCCCTTCTCTTCCAGAATCCCCATTTCCAGAAATGACTCAGACCACTCAGGACTGTCTTTGCCTCTCTGGAAGGTTCATTTCACTACTGCCTGTCTTCTAAAACTCTATCTCATCTTCAAATTTCAACCGAATTTTCTGCTTTCTTGCACAATATAAGCACTTTCTGGTTTTTTTACCTACCAGTTTCCTGCATAATTGTCCTTATCTCCTTGAAATGGATTTTAAATTCTGAGAACAGGAACCATTTTCCATTTATCTCCATGCCTCACAACACGAATCCTCTTTCTGTGCAGGTATCCATTGATTGGTCAATTAAAAAAAAAAAAAAAAAGAATGATGGTTTCCAGCTGCATCCATGTCCCTACAAAGGACACAAACTCATCCTTTTTTATGGCTGCATAGTATTCCATGGCGTATATGTGCCACATTTTCTTAATCCAGTCTGTCACTGATGGACATTTGGGTTGATTCCAAGTCTTTGCTGTTGTGAATAGTGCCGCAACAAACATACGTGTGCATGTGTCTTTATAGCAGCATGATTTATAATCCTTTGGGTATATACCCAGTAATGGGATGGCTGGGTAAACACCGCATGTTCTCACTCATAGGTGGGAACTGAACAATGAGATCACTTGGACTCGGGAAGGGGAACATCACACACCGGGGCCTATCATGGGGGGGGGAGGGGGGGAGGGATTGTATTGGGAGTTATACCTGATGTAAATGACGAGTTGATGGGTGCTGACGAGTTGATGGGTGAAGCACACCAACATGGCACAAGTATACATATGTAACAAACCTGGACGTTATGCACATGTACCCTAGAACTTAAAGTATAATAATAATAATAAATTAATTAATTAAAAAAAAAGAAAAGCTGGTCTCTTTTGCTTTTCAGTTACTGGTTTCATAGGTCAATTTAATTTCCTTATAATATGTTTTTAAAACTGGATTTTGAGAATTGGGAGGTTTAAGTTTTCTTTAGTTAAATCAACCAGTTAAGGGAGGATAGTTTTGTTTTCTGCTTCCAGTGAAACAATTTGGAGTATAACTAAAAACCAGTTGGATTTAGTATTGTTTATTTCAAATATTTTATGTTTCTCTGTGGGAGGATACAATAGCTATTGATATTATCTATACCGTTTTTAATCCTTATTTGCATACAGTTCCTCAGTTTGCATTTTTTATTTTTTTCCTCAGTGTTCCCAAATTAAAAAAAAAATTTGATATGTTTGTAGAGATTTTTAAAAAATTTGTTTCATTTTCATTTTTATTTTCATCTACTACATTTAATAAAAGATCATCAAGTAATTTTCTTAAAGTTTGTTCTTAAGTCTATCCCATGTTTAGTTAGACTAAGTGCCAAGCTGTGTTTGGCAAACTTGAGAGGGTAACTGCTAATTAAGCAAATCTTGTTTAATGATAAAAAGGAAGCAAGAGAACTCCTTTAAACTAGGTGTGAGAAAGTGATTCGAGCATGTTGAGTACTGCCAAAATGCTTCAGAATCCTCTGTTAATGATTTAATTAGTAGCAAACTGTCATCAGCCTTAGTAAATGTCTTAACACTTGTTTCTTTTAGTCAGCCCCTAGTGACTTAAACCTGCAACTTCTAAGCCATTAATGTTTTGGGTCATTAGGGTATGTTAACGTAAGACTTCATTTAGTTAGTTTTAAACTATCTATAAAAGTAAGCTCTTTTTTTCCCCTTTCTCTTCTTATTGCCTAACCATCACATTTTTATATGTTTTTCTTGCCACTGCTGGGAAACTGTAGTGCTTCACTTGTAAAGATAAATACCACTGTAATGGATTTTAATATTTTGGCCACCCAGCACCACAATTTAATTTGAGATATGCGTCTCCTTGAAAGCCATCTTGGTGGAACATAAAGTTCGTGAGACTGCCCTCCTACTTCAGAAGCTACCTTCAAATTACTAGGAATGCTTTCTGTATCTTACCACACTAGCAGGGCCAAGGACTTTGAAGCTGGAGCAGTGTAAAGCAAGGCCAAAAGAATGACGTGGGTTTAATCCATTTTCCTAAGATTATCAAGCAACCCTTGCCACTGAGACACTCTGAGTTGCTCTAGTTCCGGACAGTTAAAAAGCTGTTTACCTTCAGCCTTCCTTCTAATACTGTGAGCTCCATCTTCTTCAAAGGGAGTCATTCTTCATAAAGTCACCCTAAAGTCATTATTATTTTTTGCTTGCAAACAGACCACTTCTGTGATGTACTCACGATTATTTGTAATTGTCTCTTTCCTTGTGTGCCAATATAAGAACCAAGCTAAGTGGTGCCTTTTATTACTAAATATAATATTTCCTATTATTTAATATTTCAGGGAAAATCGTTTAACTTGTATTTACTTGTATTAAGTGCAAAGAAACCTCTCTAATATTATGCCATGTGTCCTGGTATCTGGAAGACTTAACTCAGGTGAATGTGAGATACTCAGAATGCTGGACTCTCTATCCAGAAGCAAGAAAAAGATGAGTGACCAGAAAATGAGTCTCTTCACATTATGAGAATGACAAAGTTGTGGAATAGCAAGAAAGACAAAGAATATGAAGATGCTTCATTTTTAAGTGTATAATGCTTTGCTAAGAATATAATCAGATTATGATTATACATTTGGAGTAGTGAATGAAAATGTAAATTAAAATACCATTTAATTACTGCAATTTAAAAATGATTTGGAAAAGAAAGAAACTAAAATTTGCTACACGTTTTTAGAAAAAGTAATATGTACTTTGTAGACATAAAACTTATTTGAGAAATAAATTGTGGTTTAAGACAACATTATGGAAGCTTACAGTTCATTAGAGTGTCTTCAAGTGGTTGATCATGTTCTACAGTACTTTAGGTCTAATACAATTGATTGCTAGGGCAAACAACTGGTGTCACAGACCAGTCCCAATGGTTTGGGCCACCTATCTGTTTCTACCAAGCCTAATCCTAAATCTTCATAATTCTCTAACCCTTTTTTCCAGAACACTGAAGACTTCGAGAAGTTAAAAGTAGATCCTCTTCTGGAGGAAGTGGGAGAATCCTTATCTAATTTAATCTAGTTTAACAGATCAAATTAAGGATTTATAGGAAATTACATTCATATCTTCATTCACCTAAAAAGGAGTAATCTTTTGAAAATGACTTAGAAACCACTTTATTTTTATATACCACAATTTCACTTAAATTCTACCATGGGAGATGAGTGAGTCTTAGAACCAATTTAGATTTCAATATATTTCTTTGAGACAATTACAATGGCTTAAAGAAGAGGTTCAGTTGAATTTATCTCTTAGTTTAATTTTTCACTCAGTCCCCTCCCTCTGCTCCTACTTTCTGTCTCTAGGCAAAACATAATACAAATAAATCTTGATTAACTTGTCATTCTTTTTTAAAAACTTAATGTCAGATTCTGTAGCTTCAAATTGTAGTTTCAGCCTGTTTTAATCAACATTCTGGAAAGGGATTTTCTGTTAGAAAAGTGTGTAACCCATGTACCATAAAATTGAGTTTCCATACTTGTTACTTCCTTGTTTTTCCTGTTTGACAGCGAAACCCAATGAAAGGTTTGCTGATACATTTCAATTATTTTTCAGTGAGAAGAGGATACTGTGAATTTCTTTGGATTTTATTTCTTGAAAATATATTTGTCATATACAGTCTGCCATTAGGAAAAATAAAACAGCACTAAAAGTATTATGATTGAAAAGAAAAGGATGACATATCTATTCTTAACATACAATAAATCAGTCAACTTGATGAAGAAACTCTTTGTGGTTTCAATCAGTTCTACTCGTAGTACTACTGCATACATGCCACTTCTTTTAAAACTTAACACATGAGAGATAAAAAAAAAAAAGGTACATCAGCTAAAACAAAATGTGAGAAATTCAGTTCATTGTAAGACCTTTATACTGATTTTTGTGGTTATAATAAATTATAGATTTATGAGTAGACACTTGATTGGTAGAAGTGTATTTTTGATATTTAAATATCTTGATATTTCAAAAAGAGATTATGCATAATAGAGCTACTTTCTTGTCAAATATATTACAAACACATATAGCCACAAAAAAGCACTAATTTAGAACTTCTAAACACAGGGTGATTGGGTTAGATGAGCTGAAAGATAGCAATTAAAAGAGAACGAAAGTCCTCATACCCAAATGGACTTTTTTTTTTTTTTTTTAAGGTAAGGGAAGAAAGAAAAGTCAAAAGAGTGAAATGAATATCAGGAAAGCAAACCACAAGCATGTCAAATAACTTTCCCTACAGTCAACTCTCATTTTTACCACCTAGTCTTGTATTTGCTAGCTGATTAGTAAAAAAGGCAAAATTTGTTGACCATTTTTTGATCCAATAAAGTGATCAAATTCAAAACATAAAAATTTAATAGTTATAATTTCCTTTAGTTTCTTTCATTTCCAAGTTCTATATAAAATAGATTCTAGAGGTTTCCATTGTATAATAAACATACCTATATAAATATTTGTTGTTGCTTTCCAATGCCCAGGTTCTTTGGTGTTTCTTAATTGTGTATTAGTAGCTGTAGCTTCAATCTGGTTGAAAGGATGCTTTACATTTTCAGTCAAGATAGGACTTTTCCTTGGCATATGTATATAAAAACAAAGAAATACTTTCAATAGTTGAAATGTATTGCAAGGACTTAGACCAAGGAAAAGACTTGAATTTTATTACCAGGCAGGGGGTTGACCACAGAAGTAGGCAAGTAGGGCATAGAGGTTGACTTCCACCTCTAAGGGTGGTTTTTGGTGTGTGTGTGTCTGTGTGTGTTTTAATTTATTCGTTGCTCTTAAAAAAATGAAGAGGAAAAAAGGAACTGAATAACTTCTGGTTGGCTGAATTCCGATATTATTTTTATTGGCAAGGGCCGCTGAGTGGCTGAAAGGTGGCCATTAACACTCTGACAGAAAGTGCTGACAGGGTGATTATAAGATTAACACCCTACGTTATATTAAGAGTGTCAAAACCTCACTTTTACCTGTCAATGGAAAATAATAGCAGGCGTGGAAGTACTACAGATGCAAAACGATTTCTAATGTGGAAGCACCATGCTTTGGTGTGTCTAAACTTTTTTCAATGCCCATATTAGCTACTGAATTCAGCGGATGGTTGAAGGCATTCATTTTTTACTCAATAGCATGATTTCAGAAGTGAATGATTTTATAAAATCTGCATATTATAGTCATTCTCAATTGGAATAAGACCATTACATATGATTTGGCAAGGAGAAACTAATGGTGAATATCACTTCTTTTGTAAACCCAAATTGTATTTTTTAAAACAATTATTTACCTCAATTATGAGGAAACATTTAACAGACAAGCTATTTTCTAAATTGCCCCTATACCTCTTTGTAGCTCCCAAACTGAAAATTCCCCCAAATTCTGGCTCCAAAACCATGTAAATAGAAAGTTTTCCTTTAACAAGGTGTTTGGTTATTTGTTGGCTTATTCACTCTTAATCACACAGGGTCAGATCCTTCCTTTGCAACACATACAAGACTCCACTAAATGTATGTAAATGTAAAATACTAGCATCAATTAAACCATGAAAACCTCTAGTACTTTCTCGTCTAGGAATGGTTATTCAACATGTTGAATTCATCATTCTTTTGACTGAATTCTGCTTGGAAAACAAATGTGAAAAATCAAGATTTGCAGAATAAGTGACAGTTTGGGGAGGTGCTTAAGCTAAGGGTCCTAAGTCAGAGAAGTGAGGGGTGAAGAGAGAAAATTCTCTATCCCATATCACTGAGAGAGCCAAACCAGGTCAGTCTTCTTTTGGGTTCTAATGAATCTGCACATCATCCAGGGATCTTGAACTCAGCCTCATTTTCTGCTCTGTCCTGCACTGAAAGATTCACTTAGAGACTGAGGGCTGATCAAGGGGAGAGCCCAGGACTCCTCAAGCCCCGGGAATGTGAGAGCAGTCCTTTGGGAGCAGGGTAACTATGGGTGGGAGGACAGGAACTGCACATGGCTGTGGGCCTAGATTGACTTGTAACTTTAAAATCTTTGGATACATGGTACATCAATCTCTTTATGTAGCCTTGCCCTGTGCCCTTTGTTCACAAACATTAGAGGTGGACCTGACTAGAGACTATTCCTACCCAAATATTTCTTTTTCTCAACCATGAAAATAATTATCCAGTAGTCCTATAAATTCAATCCATTAGACTTATATAGATAAGATATTTATTTATGGTGGTTTTTGGTGAAGATTTGTGATTTTCATTTCTATCATTAGGTTAGATAAGACAGTTAATAGACTCAAGAAAGTTTCCAAATGTATGTTAATGGCTTGGTGATTAGTGAAAATCTGGGCCACTTCATAGACACCTCATAGAACTCCATTGGAGGCAATGTGGTTATTCCCCTGATTTGTGCTAAAAATAATAACAGAACCATTTAACCTGGATGGATAAGTTCCCAAACAAACAATAAAGAAGAATGGTTTTAAAATCCAGACTGGAAGAACCTAGACTTGGAATCGAGACAGTTTGATTGATTGATTCCAATATATTACAATGAGGAGGATTTCAATATATTACAATGAAGAGGTTGGAGTATATTGGTGGAGTCCTAGGGCCCTAAGCAACCTCTAAGGACCAGTACAGGAGATAGGGCGAGTAGTGGTCAGGGACTCCCACCCCACCAAGGTTAATACTACAGTGTGTCTTTAATAACTAATTTGGCTATGAAAACAATAACAGTTTACAAACCACAGACTAGATAATTTCAAAATTCCATTCTATCTCAAAAACGTTATCGTTTTAATTATGTAGAGAGACAAAGAGGAACTTTGGGTAATCAAACCTAAATGAAACTCTTCTTCTTCGACATTAAAATAAAAATAAAGAGAAAAGCCCCAAAGAAATTGCTTCATGAATCTTATTTTCCTACTTGATAGAATCATAAACTGATTGAGACACGTATTTTTCAAACCCCTGGAATTCAGAAAGTCTGAGTTATCTCAGCACATATTCTCTGTTGGATTTATTAGTGTTCCCACTTGAACAGATCAGTTTGGTGAGTATAAACAGACAGTAGATTTTGATCACTGAGAAAGTAAAGGCCAAAAATGAGAAAAGTGACTTTTATGAAAATAAGGTTGGGAAATTACTGAGAGCTTTTAAAAAGACAACCAACATGGATTAAGTGACAAGGAATGCATATAATATGAGCAGGATGGCATTAGATTGATTGGAGAGGAGAAATGCAGGAGAAAGGTAGGAAGGAAAGGTAACAGCAGTCCAGCTGTGTGATGACCAGGGCCAGGAGCTAGGATTTGGCACAGCTGCAAGGGGAGAGGGAGGACATGCATGTAAGTTGCCAAAGAAGACAAGTCAAATAGGTGTTAGAATGGGAAAGGAGCCAGTATCCCTAGGCTTCCCATCCACATCTCCGTTTACTCAAACACAATTTCTCTTTTGGGAAAGTAACCTTTGTCCTTTATCCTAAGTACTTTCTAATCATCCACATCCTACTATAAGGTTACAAATTAATGGAAGTCAACTTGGAGACTTCTCCAGTGACATGAAATTGTTTTCTTTTACTCTGTGGTTTAACAGTTTCTCCACAGTAACAGGGCAGTCTTTTTATTACCAGAAACACGGACCTTATTTGTGGTCTTCAGCCATGGCAAAACTCCCGTCAAAGCCAATGGGAGTTGTGGCTAAGTAAACCTTAGTGAATAATACTCATTTTTTATAAGGTTTGGAATATGAAGCAATCAGAATTGTTATTTGCTTATTATTTGTTGTTTTTGGTTCCCATGAAAGTATTACCACAAATAGGATGGAGGATTATGTCTTTCTTTACATGCACAAAACACATTTTGAAATCTTGAAAAGAAATGATATATTCTTCAGGAAGGAAATAGATAGAATTTTAATCAGCTCTTGATTATTGATTTAGAAATTATTTTCTCTTTCTCCAGTTGGGTTTAACACTTGCAAGCATTTTTACAGTGCATTATTTCTAGAAAAAAATTATTAATTCATTTGCTATTCAAATCAGTTCTCTGAGTTCTACTCCACCATGAAAAATAAGAAGTAGGAAGAATACAGTTTCAGGAAAAAAAAATATTATTTAAGAAATTCTTGAGAAATTTACCAAATATTTCCTAAATAATTTCGTAAGAGTTTACTCCAAATAATTAATTATGCTGTTTGTATTGGAAATTTTGTAATGGCATCTCTTTGATCTGCTGTGGTACACAATCAAAAAATTAGCAACAACCAATTGACCCTCACCATGAAAGTATTTGATCACTTGGTCATCAAGGAAGCATCACATAACTACATTAAACAATATCTGCCTACTACCTTCTCTCTCCATTTTCTTAATTTTGTATATTATATGGTAAATGCTGGGGGGAGATTACTATTACATATTCCATTAATTGAGAACAACTAAGTGTATTGCTTATAAATTGGTTTTTTAAAAATAAAAAAGTGAATTGGTTTTTATTTTGGATTAATTTAGGAAATATGACATAATTTGACTAAATGGGTCATTCATTCCCTGGTAGAGTAATTTTGGCAGTTTTAGAACACAGGGCAATAGTGACTACTTTCTTCTCCTGGAAATGCTATTTGCCTTTCTATAATCAGCTCTTTGCTGGTTAATTTTTTACATGTTTGACTAATCTCTTCTAGTATCTTTAATTAGTTCCTCTTCTCAATCTTCCACAAAAATCTCCTGTTTCTCTCCCTAAATGTGTTATTTTCTTGGTGAACTTTCCCAAATACACATCTTCAGGCATCACTTCAACTACAGATCCGCAAGCTGGCCATGTGTTTTTGTAAATAAAGTTTTATTGGAATATAGCCATGCTAATTCATTGTCTATGGCTTTTTTTTTTTTTCATTTCAATGGCAGAGTTGAATAGTTGAGACAGAAGTTGTATAGTCCGCAAAGCTTACAACATTTACTATCTTGTACTCTAACAGAAAGTTAGTTAACATTTGACCTAGAACATAGTCAACTCTCCATAATTGCAACAGGAAATTGAAAATTCAAACTGTTCAAAGCAAATTTATTTAATGCCATTGTTATCTACTTATTTTGTTTCATTGAATGTTTTTAAAATGTCTTTATCTTCCTTTTCCTTTGTATTGCCTACATCACAACGGTCTGCTAATCTCCCTCAAATCTGAACTCTTACCACTTGTTGTATTTATTGATCTTGTCCATCTCTTACTGAATATTTTAGCATTTAATTTCATTTCGAGCTTCTCTTTCTTTAAACGTATTACATGTTCTTTTGCCAGTAATCTTAGGCAAAAGACTTAGCTGTTCATGTATTTATTATTTAACTTCCTTTGATACCTCCCATAACTTCACGATAGAGTCCAAAACCTTATCCTGTAATTCAAGACCATTTATTCTACGTTTCTGCCACTCCTCCTAGTGCTACAGGTATCTACTCACTTTCCAAGACACTATTACCCAAGCAATTCATATCCTTTCTAGCTCATGCATGTCTTTAAATATTATTGTCTCTCTGCTTGAAATGCTTTCCCAATTTTTCTTCTGTAATCCTACTCATTTTTTTTTTCCATGCTCAATTCAAAGGTCAAACTCTCTATGAAGCCATTCTCAGTAGGCAAAATTAAATCGTACTTCATTCTGCTTCTTTATGACTTAGGATGCATTCAACTTTCTTTGATCTTCAGCAATAGTTCAAAAAAAATCATAACTCTTCTGTTGAATCTATATATGGTCTTAGAATACTTTTCAGGCAATTACTATCATTTAAAGGTAGTCTTTAATGAGAGGTAAAATCTGTATCATACCATGTGAAACACTATATTCTTTAAGCAGGACAGCAACTTCTTCATTTATTTATTCCAAAATCCCAGAATAGAAATAAGCTCTTAAAAATTGTTTAAACTGCTGAGTTTACCTGAACTGATTGAAATTGAAATGGAAATGCTAATATAATATTTGAAGTGAGCTGTTAAGGGGGAATCACCAACATTTCAGGTATGACTTAAGTTACTTAGAGACAAATACCTAATCTTCTGATTTGAATGGTGAAGGTATATCTGTCTACTGACAAAATGAACTTTTTGTCAGCTTAGTAATAAAATAACAATGATAATAATGATAATTTATGGATTATTTTCTAGTTGCTGGGACCTTTATGTTTAATCTCATTTAACTCAAAATCATGTTAATTATTGTTTTCATCATTTTCCTCTTCATCATTCCATTTTGTAGACACAGAAATCAAATGTAAAGAATTTAATTAATTTACTCTAGGTTATATAAATAATAAGTGAAATATCTAGGATTAAAGGTTAATTCTGCCTGACTTCAAAGCCTGGGTTCTTAACAAATAAAATAAATTGGTCTTTAATTTAGAGTAGCTATAGAGTAGAGTAGGTAGATATAGCTCTGCTTTTTATATGGGGAAAATTATTGAATTATTTTTTCAAACAGCACATAGGGAATGATTATAATGTGGACACCTTCCAAAAGTGCTTTAGAGTCTGGTGGGCATGTCTTCCAGTCATTGTTGCATTTCAGTTGACTCTATTTCAGTTTTTAGATACACGATGATGTGCTCAGTGTAAGTATCAGATTCCCAAATGACTATCTTCAATGATCTCTATTAGGAATAACCTCTAAAGTTTGAGAATTAGGACAATGGTGACATTTCAAAAAACATTTTTTTTTGCCTCATCCTGTAACTCTCTCAATGTAAAAACCATTTTCTTCATGTTGACAACTATATTTGTTGTCTTAAATCCCAGTTTGTTTCAGGCTATCCTATCTAGTTACAATGGCATTCTTGTCTCTCTAACTGCTATTGTTTACCAACAGTGTGCCCTGTTTGTGCTGCAGACTTCCATTCCTATTTTTCTTTTAACTCAAACCTTTGCTGTTATCCTAGGAAATTTCAAAAGAACAACATATCCAGCTCCTGGTTCATTTACCTTCTCAGCCATGAACTCTCAAAATCAAAGCCAGCAAGTTGTCATCACCTGAAATTATCCCTCTCACAAAATCCATAAATCAGACGCCCACTGTCAAGAGACAATTCTCCATGGGTGTCTCACATTTCTGCTCATCTTGAAGGTAAGGTATTGATTATCCTTTGCTGTAAACAATCTGTAAAAGGATGGACATACAGAAATTACTTCGAAGAAAGAGATCCTCCCTCCAGAACAAGGGCATGTTTGCTTACAACCTTGGAAGATAGATACAGTGCCTTCCTCTAGAGCAAAGGGCAATCGTGTTTACTATCCAATGTAATAAATATAATAGCTTCCACTAAAGCAAAGGGCAGGTGTGCTTACTGATCATATAAAATGTTGGGTTCCCTAAACTTAAATTTCTCTCCTATAATTAACCTGTTGAATGTGTGGGTGTCATCTGTGTCACTGTGTTGCCTTATGGAAATTAGGGCTGAGAGAACTGGAGCAAGTCTGGTAACATTCTGGCTAATTCTATTTCTGTGAGTAATCAACCATCTTCTATGTACATCTATAAAAGTGTGGCAGGCTAATTAGTTACCTTGCATATAGGGTAAAATCTCAGCTTCTTTACAGTTCTCAGCATCCACTCCCTATATACTCTTACATTCTTCCATCTTGCCTGTTAATCTTGCCTGCCTGCCATCTTAACCCTTTCTTGGTCACTTAACTTGCACCAGGTGCAGAATCCCTCTCTTGTCCTTATTAATTTCTAGTCAATACCCTAAACCATGTTGCCAGTGTATCCTTTCATTAACGTCACCTGGAAAAATTTGAATTTTTATTATTCCAATTATGTTCTTTGTTTTTTTTCAGGCCACTGAGAACCTCTGGGAGAAAATATGCAGGAGATTGGTATTAATATAACTTTTGTGAGCAATGTCAGCTACTCCCTAACTGTTTTCTAGTCATATGTCTCTCTTCACTTTGGGAAGTGGCTTTCAAATTTATACCACTCTCTTCAATTTCGGTATCACACCTCAACCTTCTTAGTTTTTAGCAAATTGTCTTGCTTCCTACTGCATAAAGAAGAGAGTAGCTATGAAATGGAATACATTGAAATTTTTCATCAACAAATGCGTACATCTGTGCTCTCTTTACATGCAATATGTAAAGAATATAAAAGTCACACATTTGATTTAAAATACTTTGAACTTAAATTCTAAAAATATCTAGTTTTATTATTTTATTATTGCTATTTATGAAAGTTTGGCTCCTGCAGCAAAATTAATCTGCTGAGCCAATAGTGATTATTTTCTCTGCTTTCTAGAGTGGGAAATGAGTCAATGAGAAATGAGCTGCTTCTGATGTAACACTCTTGGGAGAGATGGAGCTATTGGAAAACACGACCTGCTCCAAAGTGCATGAGCTAACAGGGACAAAGGAGAAAGGGAGGATGAGAACTTTACAAGAGAGCTATAATGGGGTGAGACTGCTGTAGTTGGCGCTTTCTTCTTATTTGAACAATGCCTTTAGATCTAACCCAACCCTTGTGACTTTCTCTAAATAGAAGCTTAGCAAAAAGCCAGCATGGTGAAACCAACATTCAAGATACATTACTAACAGCATCTACCTTCAGGCACAACAACCAGGGAATAAATGTCTGGGACATGAAGACATCCTGTACTGGGAGCAGGGTGAGAAAATAAAAGGCATAGGAAGAGGTTCCCTATCTTTTTCAACCAAAAAATATCCTAGTTTCCTCCTTTTAAAAAATATGTGCTTCATGTTAAGAGTGTTGTCTATTCTATCTAGACACATCAGTGGATTGGGGAAGGTTAAAGAAAGCTATTTTTAATCCCACTAGGAGCAATTCTGCCAACCCCCTCCTATCTAAGGTTAATCTTGCCGTGTGCTTTGGACCACAACCTGTTGTGCTATCAAAGCAATCTTGCATGTGGCACTGTCCTTTCTGATTCTCCATACTCCCATGTGAAAATTTAGTATCACGATTTGAATATTCTCAAGGCTCTTGCACTCTATTGGATCCAGTAGGCTTCTTTCAGTCTTTGTCCTACTTTGTCTCATTGCACATTTACATAAAGTTGACCAATTTTCTTTCTTAAATAATTTTTCCTTGGCTGTTATAAAAAATTGCATTTTCACAGTCTTTCTTCCACCTTTCTGTTCTCCTTGCTTTTTCTCTTTTACTCTGATTCCTCCTACTCCAATAACAATGAAATTTTGGAGTTCATCAAGACTTTCCTCTAGGTTCTCTTCTTTACCTTACTACTGTCTGTAATTAGGTCATCTCATACACTTCAAGGACTCCAAAATGTGACTTTATGCCAATAATTCCAAAAATCTCAATTTCTAGCATGACAGTCTCTTTCAATTTTCAGGACCTAATATTCTACAGCCAACTCATTTTATGTGAAAGCATCGCAAACAAAAATATGCAAATAAATCTCAGGACTGTCCACTCTGCAAGACACTCTAACTTTGCTTCTTTTCCTCTGACATTAATTATTACATTTATATATTATATAATATTAAGTATAAGTAAAATTGTATTGGAAATACATTTTTAATGAGATAACATACATTTTTATTATTTGTTTACAAAACCTAATTTGAACAGATAAGTACACAGAAATGGAAGTAGGATTTAAAAATTGCAATGTCACACATATTAACCTATATTCTAGAAATCATATAGTGATTAATAACAAAATTACATAGTAGTGGTGTTTTGCTAACAACCAGTGTATGCAAATACAATCGATTTTTACTAATTAATCTTATATCCATCTGGCTTGCTAAACTTTCCTATTGTGTCTAATAATATATCTGTAGTTCTTCAGGTTTTTCATATAAAGCATTATATCACCTACCAATTTTGACATTTTTATTTTCTCGTTTTTGTTCCTCATGATAGTAATGCTCTTTTCTTGTATTATGCATTTTGAGGTCAAATATAGTGTTGAATAGAAGTGATGATAGTATCCTGTTGGGCCCATTTTTAAATGAAATGTTTTAAAAATTTCCCCATTTGGGATCATGTTTGCTATGGGTTTTCTATACATTTTATCAAGTTCAAGAATGGTTTCCGACTCCTAATTTACCAAGATTTCCTGTATTTTATTTTGAAAATTACATCAATCTCTTAGAATAAGCTGAAAAGTGTACTATCACCATTTATGAAAGTTTACTTGTAAAGCATTATAAAACTGTTCAATATCTCTAGCCAAACACTTAATGTATGCCTTATTTGTTTATTTTATACAATAACTCTATTTCTAAAGATGCCTTCCAGTGTTAATCTATGTAGATTTACATGTTTAAAATGTTTTAATCATGTTATTATTTTTACTTGTACCATTTTCTAAGTTTCGTATTATTTTTATTTGACACATAATAATTGTACAACGTATAACTTATTTAACTAACAGAGAGCTATGGTGGCCAGGTAAAGTTGCATTGAACCAAACAAGTGGCTGATGATACATGGCTTTTTGGAGGAGACTTGTTTTGAGTTATGCTGGATAAAGTAGGACAGGATTTAATTGACGTCAAAGTTACGGAAGCATAGTTTGTGTAACACAAGAGGGAGTGAGTTACTATTAATCTTAGAGACATCACTTAGGGTCCACTGAAAATTGGCAAACTTTCATAAAGTGAGGTTATCTCTGATTAGTTAGCTTTCAAATTTGTGTTCACAGAAGTAAGCTGTCCTTGAATTAAACTGGTTTAAACAACCAATTCTTTAACACCAACTGGGAGTCCTAGAATTCAATTGAATTCTGACCTTAACTGTTCAGAGTTATCACAGGTCACACAAGTAAAAGGGTTCAGCCCCACAGCACTATCCCCACTTCAGATGCCAGTTACAAGTCCTGGGTCCCCAGGCTACCTGCACTTTTTTATGACTTGGCTATACATTCAGGGGTTCCTACGACCTCTTCTTTATATCTGAAAATTTGCTAGAACAACTCATAGAACTTAGGAAAGCACCACACTTAAAATCACCGTTTTGTTTTAAAGAGCTCAACTCTGAAACAGCCAAAGGGAAGTGAGAAATAGGACAAGGTATGGGGCAGTGGAGAGGAGGTTCACAGCCTGTACAATTTTTCTTAACAGAATCTAGGCATGCCACCCTCTCAAAACATTGATGTGTTTCCTGAAAGCTCCCTAAACTTCCTTGTTCAAGAGTATTTATTGAGGCTTCATTACATAGGCATGACTGATTAAATAACTGCTACCTGATTAAATTCAATCTCCAGCTCCCTCTCTTCTCTGGAGATTGCCGGGTGGAGCTGAAAGTTCCAATCCTCTAATCATGTGAGTGACAAGCCATTCCCTTGGAACTTCATAGGCCTACCAGAGATCACTTCCTTAGCATAAACTCACAACAGAAAGAGGTTCCTTATGAATAACAAAAGATGCACCTATCCCTCAGGAAATTTCAAGGGTTTTTGAATCACTGTGCCAGGAAGAGAGAGCAAACACCAAATATATATATCTTTATTTTACTTCACATGACTACAGCCATGTTCTATAGAATAATCAACAATTTCTTAGTAGTTTGGAGGCTTTTAAAATTCTCTGGTCATCCTAAGGATTTTGTTTTCCATTAAGCAAAGCTGCACATGAGACCATCAGGGACTGCCCAGTTCTTCACCATTTTTGTTGATTTCCCTTGGGTTTTGTCTGAAGAAGTCTGATTTACTGTTTATCTTCATTCAATCAGTCTGATTCTGTTCTGTTTTGGTTTCGGAGTCATTTGTTGTATCATCTCTCGGGACGATGATTATGTAGAATCATTTAATATTTTAAACAACATTATTGGATAACATTAGCTGACTCTGAGAAAGCAGATAGAATTAAAATATTATAAGAAGGAGTGCTAGACAAGGTGGTTCATATCTGTAATCCCAGCTACTCAGGCGGCCGAAGTGGGAAGATCACTTGAGCCCAGGAGTTTGAGGCTGCAGTGAGCTATGATTATAGCTCCACTCTATAGTTGTCCACTGTACTCCAGTCTGGACAACACAGCAAGACCCTGTCTCTAAATAATATATATATATATATATATATAAAAATATTTTTTCTTTTCTTTTTCAACTTGTATTTACGGTTCAGGGGGTACATGTACAAGTTTGTTACCTGGGTATATTGCGTGATACTGAGGTTTGGGGTACAGATGATCCTGTAATCAAGGTACTGAGCATAGTACCCAACAGTTAGTTTTTTAACCCTTGACCTTCTTTCTACCTTCCCCCTCTAGTAGTCCCTAGCATCTATTGTTGCTCTCTTATGTCCATGAGTACCTGATGTTTAATTCCCACTTATAAGTAAGAACTTGTGATACTTTGTTTTCTGTTCCTCTGCTGATTTGCTTAGGATAATGATCTTCAGCTTCATCCATGTCCTGCAAAGGACATAATTTTATTCTTTTTTATGATTATATAGTATTCCATGGTGTATATGTGCTGCATTTTCTTCATCCAGTCCGCTTTTCATAGCCTCCTGGGTTAACTACAAGGCTTTGCTATTGTGAATGGTGCTGTGATGAACATGTAAGGACATGTGTCTTTTTGGTAGAACAATTTGTTTTCTTTTGGATACATACCCAGTAATGAGAGTACTGGATCAAATGGTAGTTGCATTTCAAGTTCTTTGAGAAATTTGAAAATTGCTTTCCATAAGCACTGAACTAATTTACATTCCCGCCACAGTGTATAAGCATTCCCTTTTCATCACAACCTCACCAACATCTGTTTTTTGTTTGTTTGCTTGTTTGTTTTTGGCTTTAATAACAGCCATTCTGACTGGTGTGAGATGTTATCTCTGATTAGTGAGTGAGGATGAGCATTTTTACATGTTTATGGAATGCTCATATGTCTTCTTTTGAGAAGCGTCTGTTCATATCCTTTGTCCGTTTTTTAATAAGGTTATTTGTTTTTGCTTGTGGAATCATTTAAGTTCTTTATATATTCTGGATACTACACTTTTGTTAGATACACTGTTTGTGACTATTTTCTCCCATTCTGTAGGTCATCTGTTTACCCTGTATATATTAGGTTGGTGCAGAAGTACTTATTTTTAATGGTAAAAAATGCAATTACTTTTGCACCAATCTAATTACTTTTGCCATTAAAAATAATTACTTTTGTAGCAACCTAATAGTTGTTTTTCTTTTCTTTTCTTTTTTGCCATGCAGAAATTAGTTTAATTAGATTTCACTTGTAAAATTTTGGGGTTTTTGCAATTGCTTTTGACGACTTAGTCATAATTCTTTTTCTAAGGCTCTTGTCCAGAATGGTGTTTCGTAGGTTTTCTTCCAGATTTCTTACAGTTTGAAGTATTACACTAAAATTCATTTTGTGTTAATTTTTGTATATGGTGAAATGTAGGGGTCCAGTTTCATTCTTCTGCATACAGCTAGACAGCTATCCCAACACCATTTACTGAATAGGAATTCCTTTCCCCATTGCTTATTTTTCTTGACTTTGTCAAAAATTATATGGCTGTAGGTGTGCAGCTTTATTTATGAGTTTTCTATTTTGTTCCATTGGTCTCTATGTCTGTTTATGTACATGCTGTTTTGGCTACTGTAGTCTTAGAGTATAGTTCAAAGTCAGGTGATGTGATGCCTCCAGCTTTGTTCTTTTTGCTTACGATTGCTATGGGTATTTGGCCTCTCTTTTGTTTCCATATGAATTTTAAAATAGTTTTTTTCCAATTTGCTGAAAAATGACATTGGTAATTTGATAGGAATAGCATGGAATCTGTAGATTGCTTTGGGTAATATGGCCACTTTAATAATACTGATTCTTCCTTTCCGTGAGCATGGAATGTTTTTCCATTTGTCTGTATCATCTCTGATTTCTTTTAACAATGTTTTGTAGTTCTCCTTGTAGAGATCTTTTGTCTTGGTTAGATGTATTCCTAGGGGTGTGTGTGTGTGTGTGTGTGTGTGTGTCTGTGTGTCTGTGTGTCTGTGTGTGTGTGTCTATTGTAAATGCAATTGTGTTCCTGACTTGTCTCTCAGCTTAAATGTTATTGATGTATAGATGTGCTACTGATTTTTGCATATTGATTGTCTATTCCAAAACTTTGTTAATCAGTTCCAGGAGACTTTTGGTGGCATACTTAGGATTTTCAAGATATAGACTTATATTATCACCAAATTATATTATCACCAGTATATTCTCTCAAATATATTTTCCAGTTTGTTTGCTTTTCCCCCTTCTCTCTCAAGAATGTCAATAATTCACGAGTTTCATTGCTTTACATAATCCCATATTTCTTGAAGACTGTTAATTTTTCAAAATTCTTTTTTCTTTATTTTTGTCAAACTGGGTTAGTTCAAAAGACTGGTGTTCTAGCTCTGAAAATCTGTCTTCTGCTTGGTCCAGTCTATTGATAAAGCTTTTAATTGTATTTTGAAATTCCTTAAGCGAGTTTTTCAATTCCCAAAGCTCTGACAGATTACTTTTAAGATGTTTATCGTTCCCTTCATTCTCTGGATTGCTTTAGAAGTTTCTTTGTGTTGGTTTTCAACCCTATCTTGGAGCTCAATAAGCTTCTTTGCAATTCTTGCTTTGAATTCTTTATCTGTCACTTTTTAGTGTCCATTGTGTTTAGGGACCATTGCTGGAGAGCTAGTAGAATCCTTTGGTGTTATCACAACATTCAGATTTTCATGGTCCCAGAATACTTGCACTGGTTTCTTCTCATCTGTAGACGCTGGCACTTCTAATAGTTGTAATTATTTTTGTGTGGATAGGATTTTTTCTTTTAAAATTTTTCCTGTATTATTATTATTATTATTTTATTATCTTTTTATTCTCCCATTTTTCCCCTTGCCTCTAGGGCATGTGACTATAGAGAATGCTGGGTAGGGTCTTTTGGTTTTGTTTCTGTACCCTATGCACTTCTTTTAGAAAGTTTTATATTGGGCTGTGCAGTTTGTTCTATATAGATGTCACTTATAGCCAAGAGCTGGCTACACTCAATGTAGCTGGATATATACTTGATCCTTGTTTACTGGCAGAAGCTGTCTGATGCCTCAGGCAAAGGGCTGATTCATGGGTAACACAGTGGTCTGTGCTTTCTGCTGAAGCCTGAGGACATGGAAGCCACAAAGGGTGGTGTCAGACTGGGCAGGTCCATCTGCAGATTTGACAGAAGGCACAAACGCTAGCACCAAGGGAGAATCCAGTGTGTGATGACGAGGCACCCAGCGGTAAGCCCAAGGCATGGAGCTGGGAAACCTCCTCAGTTCCGAGTTATCTGCATGGGGACTGAGGGAAGAGTGAGTGCTCCAGTTGCCTGGATACCTGCCTGAGTGTGGAGCAGAGAGGACACCCCTGCACCAAGATCCCCATATCAGATTAGTGGGGCAACTTCAACTGCTGGACCAGGAAAGCGTGCTCTAAATGCCTGGAGATCTGCCTGGCCATAGAGGAGGGAGGATTTTGCTACATCATGATATGTGTCCAGGAAAAGTAGAGTGGCTCAGGCTATTGAGCCAGACAAGCAGGTGCTCCTAAAGCCTGGTGATCTGCCTGGGCGTGGAGCAAAGAGAAGCACTCTGCACCAAGATTTCTGCACAGGAAGGGTGGGGCAGCCCAGACTACTGAACCAGATGAACAGGTACTCTGAATGCATGGATTTCTGCCTAGTAGTAGAGCAGAAAGGGCCCCACTGCACCACAGTCTTAGGGGAGCAGCGTGGGGCACCCAGGAATGGCACACGCAGATCAATTCCACATTGCTAAGCTGGCTCTGGCAGCAAGTCTTGTCATCCAGGAGAAACTGCAGTTATAGTAGCTCTCTTCCTGACCCAGGCTTGTTACAGGCGAGAGCACAATTGCAGTGCCTATTGCTGAGGCACTTTCCATAGTTCTGGCTGCGGAGGCCCCTACTCCACTCCAGAGGAAATGCTCCAATCTCTGGCCTGGGACTGAAATGCCTGTGCAGCCACACTGCTGGGTCACCGATGAATGGTTGACTTTGTATGTGCCCAAATTAAAAATGGTGTTCCGATGTCAGTCCTAGGTCTGGGAAAGTATCTGCAGCTTTTCCTGGTGTCTCTTCCTCACAGCATCTCTGAGCCTCTCCCTAAGTTAACTCCAGGGTTTGGGAAAAGCAAAGTGCTCTTCGTTGGCCTGGGTTGCTTGGATACCCAGTGGAAAGCTCCGCCTCTCTCACGTATGGGGCCTTCACTCACTGCCATGGTGGCTGTAGGCTAGCTAGCCTTCTTCTCTCTGGAATCTGGGATGCCCTTCACAATTCTGGTAGAGGCCTGTTCTCCTTCTTGAATTAAAGCTCAGAGAGGTCATATTTATGTAATATCTTGCTGTTTCCAAATGGTTGAGGCATGCTGAAAGACTGTAATCCACTATCTTGAAAAAAAAAAAAGCTAATTTAAAAATATTATTCGAGCATGGTGGCACATGCCCATAGTCCCAGCTACTTGGGAGGCTGAGGTGGGAGGACTGCCTGAGCCTAACTGTTGGAGGATGCAGTGAGTTATAATCATGCCACTGTACTCTAGTCTGAACTATGGAGTAAGATCTAAATTAAATTTTTAAAAAGGGACTGCTATCTGGAAGATTTCCCAGGCCTATCAAAGAAACGTAATTACTATGTGGATGGAAATTGATTATGTCCTTTGCTATTACAGAAAACATATAGTTTTAGTGTTTGTTTACTAAGAAGGCCAGGGTGTTCCAACTGTGATAGGTTGCCTCATAGAAGAGTTTGTCAAGTGTCCATTTGGAAATTGTTAATGTTATCTTAATCTCATGAATCTTACTATTAGATTGTTCTCAGTGTCTTTTTTCAGAATTCGGAAGCAAATCCTGAACATTTCCATGAATTTGTTTTTCTGCTCTATGAGGGGTCCTTATTTAAATACTTTAGTTATTGCAGCCTGCTAAGATTAATGATCTGCCAAAGTTTTTCTTCTAGCTTCCCTAAGAAGCACTCCCTTATGTGTTCAACACAAAACAATCCAGGGCAGAACAAAAACATATGAGCCTAAAATTTAGACAAATAGTCAAACAAAAGGGAAGAAAAAGAATAAGAAGTTTAAGAAAAATTATCAAATATAGCAACAAAAGTTTTAATTACTTTATGCAAAGGCCTATATCCTTGGTAAAGAAAATTAGATAAAGGCCTAATTATATTATACATGATTTAGGTGCAATTGACATATATAAAGACCTATTGGTTACAAACCCTCTGGTAACAAAATTAAATAACAACAAATCAAGTTAGTGCTTATTTCTAATCAAGCTCAACTGGCAGCAAATTTGAAGGCCAAATGAAATTTGAGCACAAGGTATAAGGATAGCACGCTTATTGGGCTGAGGGTGCCACAGAATATTACCAAGTGGAGGGCTATGGAACTCATTCTTGGTCTAGTTTTGTCTGAGAAAAGTATGTGCTGATCTTATATACAGTTTAGGCAAATTGTTTGTTTTGTTTTGTGTTGGGCATTGAAGCAAATGTAGATTGTTGTCATTCCTAGAGAATGGTTTAGGTTGTCTATGGAGGCAGGAGTGGGTTGCTATATTAGTTTTTGAAATGTTTTCTGTTATTTACTGAAGTATGTTTGTCATTGTTCACCAAACAGGTGGAACTCGGTTAATGTTAGTTTTAGAAGCATGGTTTGTAATGAGTCAATTGCCGGTTAGCTAATGTTCAAAGTATAGGGCTGTCACTGATGGACTGGTTTTTAGACATGAATTGACTGAAAAGGGTTGTCATTGATCAGCAAAATAATGTTGAAAGCCACATTTCTCATACTGACTTGTTAAAATGACTATAGAACAATGACTTTTATTCTAGGAGTGTGGACTTTTATTTTATGTGTTAGGGATAATTTGTTCTTTATTGTTAAATGAAATAAAATAAAACTCTCTGTGCCTGAAGTTTAATTTGGGGAAATGTTTCTGTTTTGCTACTATTTCAAGTCCTTAGTAGTAGCAGGACTATTCAGGCTTTTCATTGCTTCTTGATTCTGGTTTGGTAAGTTATAGTTTTCAAAGTATTTGTCCATTTTGAATAAATTTTCAAAATTGTTGTCTGTTGAGGCTATATTCCTGTTATCTTTTAATTTTATTTATGCCTTGTCTGTAGTCAGGTCATATTTTCCAATTATAATATTTGTGCTTTCTTTCTTTTTGTCTTTATTAGTCTTGTTAACTATTTGCATATTTTGATATCATTTTTCTAAACAACCACTTTTTGGTTTTACTGATCCATCTATTGTGTTTTCATCACTCTAATGTATGTTTATTTTCTATTTTATCATTTATGCTTTTATTTTTATTGTTTCTTTTCTTCTGTTATATTTAGGTATATCTGGTTATTATTTTCTAAATGTTAAATACTTAGCTCATTAATTCTTAGCCTTTCTGAATTTCTGATGTATGCATTTAAAAATATAATGTTCCCTTAAAGAGTGTCTTATGCAGCCCTATACATTTTAACATGTAGTATTTTATTATTGTACATCTCTATTTTTTTCATTTTGATTTATTTCTAACTCATGAGTTATTTGGAATTTTTTTTCTAATTTTCAAATATAAGATAATTTGACTTATCTTTTTATTATTAACTTCTGAATTTCTTGGTTTGTGGTTAGAGCATATGGTCTCTATCATATGTGGAAAATAGAGCAGAAGGGGTAGAAGGGAGATTTCAGTCCCAATTTTTACCAAAATGCTGAACCAGCAGAGGCTTCAACATCCACTTTCCTTCCTCCTTATGCCTTTCTAAATAGGTTATACAATAACTCCTGGAGAGTTGCACTGTTTAGATCTTTTTCTCTGTCTCTTCTGGTGCTTACGAGCTTATGTTCTCCTCCTTATGCCTTTCTAAATAGATTATAGAATAACTTATTGTGTTATATTGTATATCATATAATTGCATATTGCATATACAATAAGTTATTGTATTATAAGGCATAAGGAGGAAAATATAGCTCATAAGCAACAGAAGAGACAGAGAAAAGGACCTAAAGAGTACAATTATTTCAAAATTGCAAATTGAAATTGTATTTCACTGAAAGTGGAGAAAACAGAACTAGGAAACATAATATAGAGTAAGCGTAATAAGTAAAAAAGGAAGCTATTAAATATATACAGTAAGAATAAGAAAGCATAAGAAGATCCAAATAGGACTATTGTGTGTGAAGGATATAATAGATGAAATAAAGAATATACTAGGTAGTATAAATAAATAATCAGTAAATTACAAAATTAAAGATTAGTTCAGAAAACATTCCAGAAAGAAACAAGGAAGGATAAATAAATAGAAAACTTAAAGAAAAGTTAAGTGACATATGGGGAAAAAACAAGTATAAATATCCTTAAATATCATTAAAAGCAATGGCCAAAACTACGGTTACTTTTGCACCAAACTGTTGAAGAATTAACAGAGATCTAGTTCTCAGAATTAGTAAAAGAATAGAAATCTCAGGTTGAAAGGGTCTTTAGCATGTCAAAGAAAAGAGATAAGGAAAAATGAATGTCTAAACATATAGTGAAATTTAAGATTACCAAAGACAAAAAGAAAATTCCAAAAGTTTAAAGCAGAAAATATAGCCATTCAAAGTAGCTAGGATATAATTCAGATGAAACTTAGGACCTTCAGAACCTGCAGAAACCTTGTATCTGAGTCCTCAAAGAAGTTTAGAACTTCGCAAAGCTTCGAAGTGAAAGGAGGGACTAAATATTTTAGGAAACTTGGAAAAGAGAGGTTTGTTTCCATATCTGTAAATAAGCCACATAGATTAAGTGTGAGATTTTGAGATTTGTTCTCACTCGGATGTATTCCAACTACGAATATGATTTGTCAGTGAGACAAATGATTTGACCAAGCCCTTTTAGAGTTGTCAGAGATACCAATAACTCTCTCCCTTACACCCTAGACTTGGCCAATCCAATTCACAGACCTACTGCTGTCTGGCTGGCCTCTGTAGGCATTTGCATGTAAATTCCCATAATGATTATGACTGTAGATTCTGAAGTCAGGGGCCTGGGCTCCAATCCAACCTCTGTCAAACACTGATTGTATAACATTGGGCAAATTGCTTAACCTCCTCTCTGCTTCAACTTCTGTATCTATAATACTAATTCTTGCAGCACTTTGTATAATTGTTCAGGATTTTACAAAAATAAATCTCACAGTAGTTTCTTTTGTTATCAGCCAGTTTACACAGAGCACATTTTGTTTTGTCTGATTTCTGATTGGTTTAGACACTTTATTATATAATTTCTTCAATGGTTCCTTGATCGGTAAGAATAAAAAGCCTGAAATACAGGTTACATCACTAGTATAATAGAACCCTTTGCTCAGATTTTTAGAATTATTTTGGTGAAAGAAAAATGGAAGAGACAGCATTGTTCATCAGAGAACCTTGGAAGGCTGGAAATAAGAAAAGGTTGGGCTGAAATTGGAGATTTCAGTGAGAATTGCATTGCTCACCTAATAGAATGGCAGGTAATTGTGATTCTTAGTGATGAGTCCTAAAGGTTGCTGGAAGGAGGAGTGAGAAATGAAGAAGGTGAAGCTTGAGTGGGAAGAAATTAAAAAAGAAACTTTTAAGGAATATATTAAATATTATTTAAAGATAATTACACATTATGATGTACACTCTCTACATTTCTAAAGCATCAGGAAGACCTACAAAGTTTGTGTTATTGTTGGGATTTTTGCCTAAGTGTAAGAGAGAAAGACCAAAATCCATTTCTTGCTGCCAAAAAGTTTATGAAGACATAACCAAAATAATTTAGCACAAGATCTGAGAAGTGTGACTATGTGAAGTCAGCCCTATTAATTTTCATATATATTTTGAAGAGAGAGTTGGGTTTACTGAAGGACCCAAACTGGGACTTGCAGCTACTCTTATCCAATATATTGCCAGGCAGGTTAATTTCAGTAGATATCTGCTAACAGCAATACCTAATATTTTGCCTTTCATGCTAATACATAAATATTTATTTATATATAATACATATATTTTTATATAGAGAGAGGGTATTTGAATAAAAAAAGCATGTCAGAACTAGGGCAGCAAGAATAGAAATATAATTTTTAAAAAATTACTGTTATGGTAGCCATTCTGAAGATACAGAGGGATGATCAACTTAAAATTTAATAATCCCTATGGCTTTGGCAGTTTATTATATCAGTAAGAGTTCACAGGTAAAGTGTTGTTTAATATTATAACTGCATATATTGTTATTGCAAAGAATATTAGAATATGTTATACCTATTTTAAAAATTTGTTATATTCACTCTAATGAATTAATTCCTTACAAAAAAAGAATTACTAAATTGATCATGTTCAGTGATTTTTCTAAATAAGTCTAAGACTGATTCTTGGTTGCTTTCCTAAAGGATTTACTCTGTCAAGTCATATAAAATATAAAATTTCTTTAGTTGTCAGGGTTAGTTCAGATTCTTTACTCTGTATGAGTAAAAGATTGCAATGTGTTTGTTCTTCATACCCAGCTGTTTGTAGTATCCATGTGAAAAGTATTAATGCATAATGAGAAATACTACAAGTACTTTCTTTTGCTAGGTATCTTGATAATTTAAGAACTTCATAGGTAAATGAAGATTTAAAATGTACAAATTTGGGGGAAAATTAAATATTTGTTTAATAAATTTTATTTACAGAGTATACGAATATATTCTTCTTATAAAAAATATTTTCAAATTACCTACAAATCCCCTCATATCATCACACACAATCCTGAGTTCTGGGGGAAAAAAAATCAGTTTACTTTCTCATTGTTTGTTTATATAGATTGGACCATATGAAATTGTCTTCCTTGTAGATTAAAAATAGATGAATATCAGCAATTTCATGTGTTTCAATGTAGCATTTTAATATTTGGATTTAAAAATAAATATCATTATACTCTACTTATCTAATAGAATTTGAATTTTTGATCAAATGTCTTAGAAAACAATTCTTTTTAATTAATACATGATATCCTGCGGCATAAAATAAGCCATTCTCTCAATAACTAACCTTTGGTTTGTGCTACTTTTTTCACTGTAACTTATTTTACATATGTCCTTGAACAAATGAGTAAGTGTTTCCCTAATGTAAATTCTAGAGTTAAAACTGTTAGGTCCAAAAGAATACACATTCTTTTTACTAATTATTGCCAAATGCCAGTTCCTATTTAAAATCCCACCAAAATGTGAAAAGCAAATGACCTTGCTATTCCAAAACCTTAATACTTAATATTTTCCTGTTTAGTTTTTGTCCTCATAAGTTAAAAGATAGTTGTTTAATTGTTTTAGTTTATGTTCCTCCTATTACTAGTGATATTAAATATCTATACTGTCTACTTAAAGTGAATCTCCTGTAAATTGTACACACACGTCTCTCTTACCTAAGAAATCCAAGACTTTTAAATATGAGCATTTTCTAAACATTCCAAACAGTTATGTATAAGGAGGAAATGGCTCCTACATGTAATGTCACTACTTTTACAGATGATTTAAGCTGTTCAATTCTTGGCAAGGGTTATTTTCAACCTTTCTTCCCCCTCCCTCATATAGGATCAGTTATAATTTATTAGCTCAGTAAGAGTTTGGGTCTTAAATGTGTTTCCTAAAAATGACTTATTTCTCCTTTAAAAAAAGGATTTTTACTCTGGGCCAGAATAAAATGACTGAAGTTTATATTCACCCTGTATTTATTTTAAAATGAACTTTTTATAAATTTTGATAACTTTTCTAGAAATGCATTAACATGAAGATGTAACACAAACTTTCTGACTCAAACCACTTAGACAGGCAGGTTTAGTATCCTCCTGAAACTGAATAGGTATGGAAACTGTGCTTCTTGATCCATAAACATTCTATCTCCAGTCTATCTGTTGCTAGTACAAAGACAGGGGCTTCACGAATTTTATACCTGAGCCAGGTTTCAAAACCAGTCTAGGAAAATGGAGTAAGAGTGACCTTTAGTGGCCACTTTGAGTAATCACAAAGTAATTTATGTCTCAAGGGGACGGATGGACATTCTGTTTGCATGACTTCTTAACACAGCAATGTAGTAAGTTGGAACTGGCTAACCATGAAACGTCTATTTGACTTTTGTGTCACTCTATTCTAACAGAAAATCAAAACCCTATGAGTCAGTGTTCAGACAGCTGAAAAGGTACATTTTTAATTGGTAAATGGAAATCTAGTCACACCTATTAAAGTGACTTTGGGGCTTCAATGCCTAAATCCCCACACAAACAGATTTGGAAAAGTACCATTTAATTGAGGCAAAAATCCTTTGCTTTCCATGGGTTGATAAAAGCCACCTGGCAGTCTTTTGAACCTCAGAACTAAGCAGCAGGGGGAGAAGTTATGTATTAGCACCATATCTGATCTTAGAAAAGAAAGACCCTCTCCCAATGAGAATGAAAGTCACTATTAATGGGAATTAAATGTTCAAAACGTATATTTTTCTTTTTGTCTGGAACATCAGTGCTTACTCCTTTTCTTTAATTCCACCTTAAGATGTAGAAACATCTCCATAATTAAGACGTTTCACTCATTTTAAAACCTAGGTATTGCTTTCTTAAATACATAGTTTCTCTCCAATAGAAGAACTTTCTAGTGAAAGATATATCAAAAGCTTTATTTCTAATAAACCTAAAATAAAAATGTGACTAAGCAGTCAAATCAGCTTGCTCTTCTACATCCTCCTGAGTTCAATTAGCCCCTGGAACCTCAGGTGTATTTGCTAAGCTTGTTGTAAGGATAGATTCCCCAAATAGAGAGAAGCTGTCTATGCATGCCTTTTCTTTTCGCCCACATTCAACGGGTGGGAAAATACTTTCTTCTCCCATGGAAAAGGGTGAGTGGGGGCTGGAAAGAAGTCACAAGGGTGACTCTTGGGAATAAGGTTTCCTTCTACATTATTATGGATGGCCCAAATCTAAAACAACAAACAACATTTCTAAGTATACATTTGAAAGATTCTCTCCTCATAGCACACATTTGTTTTTAAAAAGCAATTACTCTCTTATTCGCTGTTAACAGGGCACATTTACTTAAAAGATTTCACAGCAGTGGTCAGCATATTTAGATCACAGGCCTTTTTTATAGGAAAGTGCACAGTTCATCTTTAGCTGCTAATATCTCAGAATATAGAATTCAAGACCAGAAATGATGGAAAAAGACAAAGATGATGTTTATAAACTGGTAAGGAAACAATAAAGGAAGACATAACCATTATGAGGACGTATTCCATAATATAGCCTCAAAATATATAACATCACAACTAACAGAAATGCATGGAGAAATAGATATATTAAGCATTGTAGTTAGATATTTTTAACATTACCTTTCAGAAATCAAGAAATCACACATAACATACAAAAAGAAAAAAGGCAAACATAGCATATGTAAAAAATATAATGTACAAGTTTGAACTATTAGATATTTATACAGCTCTAAACCTAACAAAGAGAAAATATGCATTTTTATTATAACTTGATAATTCATAAAATTTGACTTCCACTATTGTTCAAAGGGATCTTGAATAAATTCCAAAAAAGCAAATAACATACTGGCTGTGTTCTTTGGCCATAATATTATAAAATTAGAATTTAGCTAACAAAATTTTGTATTTATGAAAACAATAATATGTATTTTAGATTTCAAAAAGGAAATAATGAGGAAATTAGTAAAATATTTAAAACTTAAAGAAAATACATGTATGACATAAATGATACTTAAAAATTTGGGCTTTAGAAAGTAACATTTTTCAGGGAGTAAAAATTAACTCAAAAAAATAAGAGAAAAGAAAATAATAAAAAGCATTATAATCAAGAACTTGCTAGTAAAGTTGCACACTTATATAGAGGATAAATTATGGGAAAAAGTATTAAATATCAAAAAGGTACATGAAGAAATAAAACAAACAGAACAGTGCAATTGAAGTGATAATCAAAGTCTTAGAGCCTCCCACAACTGCTCAAAACCCAGATTGTTTTATATTTGACATTAATCAACGTTTAAGAAATAGTTTTTTAAGAAATACTATATGTGTTTCTAGAAATGAGAAAACTGCAGAAGCTGTCCACCTTATTCTATAGGGTTAGTATAATCTTGACTTCACAACTAAACAAGAACAAAAAACAGGATATTATTGGGACATTTGTCTTAGAAACCTAGAGGCAAATATCCAAAACAAAGCAATAAATAAATAAATCTAACAGCATATTAAAAAACATACCAAAATCAAATGGTAGTTTTAATCTCAGAAATGAGATGATAAACATGAGAAACTTTTCAATATTAAAGCCTTCATTAATAAACTGAGAAAGAAAGTATGAGGATATTAAAATATGCAAAAAGTAATTTGATAAATTTTAGCATGTACTTTTAATAAATAATTAGAAATCTAGAAATAAAATATTCTCTATTTTGAAAGATATTTTATATCAAAGTACCAGTAAATAGCATCCTTAGTGGAGAAGCTTAAGATATTTCCTTTAACATCAAGGATACACATAAAACAAAGTTATCCTCTATCATTGCCACTATTTAGCATAAGACCAGGTTTCATTCAACACTCAAATAATTTAAAAAGAGGAAATAAGAGGTGTAAGTCCTCAAGGAAAAGAGGACTATATTATGTTCACACAGTATGATTACCTATAAAGAAAAAACAAAATAATCATTAGGAAAAAATAGAATTAGAGCATTCAGCAAGGTTTCTGGGCACAGGATTGACTAAGAAAAAAAAATAGCATTTATCTATTCTACTAATAGGCAACTGAGAAATATAAAATGTCCATGAATTTACCAAATAAAGAATATATGAGATTTCTAAGGAGAAAAAAATTCTAAATTCCAATAGAATCATGGGCAAAGAGTTTAAGAGACAATTCACAGATGAAGATTGCAAAAGGTTAAAAAGTAAATGAGAGATGCTCAAGCTCATTGGTAAATAAAATGCAAATAAAAGCAACAATTGTAGATGTAAAACTCTATAGAATTTTACCATCAGTTCAGCAGAATCTTGAAAGGCAAAATACTCATAGCTATATAGAGTTATAGGTATCCTCCATGCACTGTAGGTGGGAGTATAGATTCCTACCTCTTAGGCAACCATTCTGGAGAATAACTTGGCAGTATTTAAACAGAGGAAATGCGTATTCCATTACTCAACAGATTTGCTCAACAGTCTTGCTCCCAGATTAATATTCTATGGAAATAAAGGTTATATGTACAAATGGTGATATGTACAAAAAATTCCAGAATTTTTGGAATTTGAGTGTCCTTCTCTGATAAAATGGTTAGTAAAATAGTGTGGGTGCATGCTTTAGAATATTATAGCAGCACTTGAAAGCCTCAGACTGGATATACAAATAGAAACAATCATGGATAAGTCTTAAAAACATAGTGATGAGTATAATAAGTAAAAACATTCATATTTATATAAATTAAAATACATATACAAATACAAAATAGTAATACATGTTTTATAAGAATTTGTAGAAGAAAAAATACTACATCAAAAGCATTAGGAAAGTAGCTTACAATGGATGGTAGGGCATGGAGGTAAAAAGGTATAAATAAATAGTACAAAAGAGGGGGCATTGGTTCTATGGATCAATGACAATTGTATCATAAACAGAAGAGTGCAATTAACCCAAAGCTATGTATTTGAGGTAAAGAGGAAAAAAAGACTTTAGATAATCAAGGAACCTACATATGGTTAAAAAAGAGAAAGTTTTATTGTTATTTCCATCTGATACAAAGTATTATGGGACTCTGTTATTTTAAATAATTAAATCTGAAAATCCACTTAACAGTACTCATGAATGACCATATTCTGAACGCAAGGAACGGAGAAAAGGACCATTATCTACTTCTGAGAGTGAGGACTAGCTAGCTCTCTTTCCCCTCATGTGTGATATGTTACTTCTGGCATACTGACAGAGTGAGGGCAACAGTATCCATCTTGTATTACACGTTGGAACATTTTAGTACTTCCTTATCATTCTGGCACCTCAGGGGACCATTTAGTGCACTTCCACGTTGAAGACCATTGTTCTAAAGGAGTATCAACCAATCTGATGAACGAATTTGAACATTGTAATGCATGTGTTTATATGCAGCTCCCTATGGGAATGCGTGTTTATATGCAGCTCCCTACGTGAATGCGTATATGCAATCATCCTTTACTGAAAACTTTTCACATTACAATTGACCCTTGAACAACATACATTTGAACGGCGCAGGTCCACTTATACGTGAGTTTTCTTCTGCCCCACCACACCAGAGACAGTGAGTCTAACTCTTTCTTCTCCTCAGCCTACTCAATGTGAAGATGATGAAGATGAAGACTTTTATGATCCACTTCCACGTAATGAGTAGTAAATATATTTTCTCTTCCTTCTGATTTTCTTAACATTTTCTTTTCTCTAGCTTACGTTATTGTAAGAATACCATATATAATACATATAACCTACAAACTATGTGTTAATTAACTGCTTATGTATCAGTAAAGCTTCTGGTCAACGATAGGCTATTAGCAGTTAAACTTTCGTGGGGCTCAAATGTTATATACCTAACCTGTGTATTGTTCAAGGATCAACTGTATGATTTTTTAGATAAGTACCAAAGAATAATTTATGCTATTTTCATTTGCAAATACTGCATTTAAAAATATGCAGTTATTAAGAAGTAATTCAGAGACTCAAGGAGAAAGACTGAAAGTGTATGTGAAAGAAATAGTGCAAATCAGAGAGTAAGAGGTGATCTTAACTGTAATATTCTCATGTTTCTTGTATACTTAGCACAGACTTACAGCTTGAACCATGCTAAAAGGATAATTAATTCAGTACAGTTATCTGAGAGGTTTTACTGTTATAGTAATATCCTGTTTACTTAACATCTTTTCTCCTTTCAGAATTTTGCAATAAATTCAGGGTATTAAGTAGATAAATAAAAATGCAGACAGACACACAGGTGTGCGCGCACACACACACACAGAGGGAGAGAGAATAAGATAGTATCTTGAAATATTTATCTTTTTTTAAATTTCTGCATGTCTCTGCAAATCAGAAACAAACACATTGATTTGAATAGAGTTCAAATTGTTATAAAGGAAAGGCAAAGAAAACGAAACAGTTAAAGCACCTTTTCTCCCCAGACTAGGCTCTTGAAAGTCCAAAGGTTCAAACGTGAGTAGGGCAGGGCATAGAGGTTTTGCTTCAGCAAAAGTTTTAAAAATGTGTAGTGGGGGAAGCAATCAATATTTGCCTGTGACATGGCTTGGCCGAGCTGCATCTAAACTAGCCCAAGTGGACAGCCACATTTAGAAAGCCAGGACAAGCATATGTCAACCCCACTGAAATCCAGAGAGGTGGTAGTGGCATAGGGATGTAGGAGATTTTCATAGCACCTATACTTGAATGAGACATGACGGTGATAAAAACCTGCCCTGGCCCGGCGCGGTGACTCACGCTTCTAATCCCAGAACTTTGAGAGGCCGAGATGGTGGATCATGAGGTCAGAAGATCGAGATCATCTTGGCTAACACGGTGAAAACCCGTCTCTATTAAAAACACAAAAAATTAGCCAGGCGTGGTGGTGGGCGCCTGTAGTCCCAGCTACTTGGGAGGCTGAGGCAGGGGAATGGTGTGAATCCGGGAGACGGAGCTTGCAGTGAGCCCAGATTGTGCTACTGCACTCTAGACTGGGTGACATGGGGAGACTCCGTCTCAAAAAAATAAAATAAAATAAAAATAAAAATAAAACCTGTCCTGATGACATTTTTATTTGTGTGATGCACAAGTGGCCCATTCCCTTGATGGGGAGATTATGCAGAGGCTTCAAATGGAGGCAGGTGCCATAATAATTGCTCTCTTCAGTATCTACCCCAACCTTTCCTCCTGACCACTAGATTGATAATGAGGGACAAGTCTTAGCATGACCCAACTGGGGAATCACTGGACCTGACAAGGAAGAAGAGAAACTGTGGGTCATAGGACCTGTAGGACTGGATAACATGTGTGCTCAGGAGTGGATTCTTAAGGTACTGCATTGAGGAGAATAGAACACAAAACTAGAAAATAGATATTTGGTCAATATAGGGCAGTTTCTCATGATTCAGAATTTAACAGCCTGGCAAGGACCCAAGGATAACAACTCATGTTGTCATAAGTGTATTAATTCATGGTAGGATGGCACTGGGAAGGTTGGAAAAAGTGATGACCCACATTCAATGAAGGAGAGATGCCAGAATAATCATGCCAAATTGTAAAGGAAAAGATTAAAAGTCTCAAGGAAGTAGTCATGCTGGAATATGTCTACTATATTAGACCAGAATATTTACTACTGTGTTCCTTGGATTCCATAAAGAATACTCAGTTTATCGCCGGGCGAGGTGGCTCATGCCTGTAATCCCATCATTTTGGGAGGTGGAGGCGGGCAGATCACCTGAGGTCAGGAGTTTAAGACCAGCCTGCCCAACATGGAGAAACTCCGTTCTACCGAAAATACAAAATTAGTTAGGCGTGGTGGTATATGCCTGTAATCCCAGCTACTCAGAAGGCTGGGGCAGGAGAATCTCTTGAACCCGGGAGGTGGAGGTTGCAGTGAGCCTAGATCGTACCATTGCACTCCAGCCTGGGCGACAAAGAGCAAAAAACTCCCTCTCAAAAAAAATAATTAAATAAAAAGAATACTCAGTTTATGAAATTGGTCATTGAATGTGTTAGTGAGGATGATATTGGTTCAGTATTGGCTCTCCAAGACTGATAGAAGGAGAGAGTGTTACAAAACTGTGCTCACTGGTAGCAGTGGGATGATGGGATCACAGAATTTGAGAAGCCATGTGGCAGCACTTAGCTATCAGAAGCAACAGAGGTGGAGTAACCTTCAAGGACAGTGAGATTACAGTGGCACCAAGGGGAGGCTAACCTACAGAACTGTACAGTTGAAAGAGATCAAGAACAAACAAGAAGGGGACTGAGATCACCCATCTCAGCGGAAAATCACCATCCTTTGTCCAGTTTCCAGGGCTAGTTCTTAGACACAGAACTTGTCAACTTAAGGATGGTCCAGATATCCATGAAGAAGCACCCTGTGACACCATGACAAGTTTACACAGTAGTGATCGCCTCAGTCTTTTTACAGAGAGACAGACTGATGACCATTTACTTGAGTAACTGTACATGTAGATGCTGCATCTGAGTTGCTTATGATACCATGTGCCCTATATGCTGTCATGGCATCCCTCTATATAAGGGTCAGCTTATAAATGAAATCTTTATGCAGGTCCATCTTACCCTGATACTACTGGATTCACCAGCTGACCTGCTGGGCATTTCCCCAGTTTCTAAGTGTATGATCAGAATGGATCTAGTGAGCTGTTGGCAAAACCCTTTCCATTGGTCCCTGAACCTGTGGAGTAAGAGCTATTGTAGTAGGAGAGAGCAAGGAAACACCCTTGAAACAGTCCCTGTTTACTCACCAAGATAACAAATCAAAACCAACAGATCATTCCAGGGGAGCATGCCAAAGACTATACTACCTTCAAAAACTTAAAGGATTTAAAGGATGTTGATTGGGATTACTCAAATGTAATATATTTGTCAAATCTCATCAACTTGTAATCTGTGCATTTTTTATATGTTAAATTAGGGTAGTAGATTTAAACACAGCAAAACAAAACTAACTTGATATAGCTAGTCAGCCTGTGTAAAAGTTAACTCTCTTTCCAATATTATGTTGAACTGTTCTTTTTTGGTATAATTTGTGTTTTTTAATGTGCCTCAAAAACTGCTAAAGTTCCCAGAATTAAGCTAACTGTGGAAGTTTGCAGTATAAATGGAGAATCTGTGAAGACACTCCTCAGGTTTAAAAAATCAAATAATGGGCTGGGCACGGTGGCTGTAATCTCAGCACTTTGGGAGGCCAAGACGGGCGGATCACGAGGTCAGGAGATCGAGACCATTCTGGTTAGCACAGTGAAACCCCATCTCTACTAAAAATACAAAAAAATTAGCCAGGCACGGTGGCAGGCACCTGTAGTCCCAGCTACTCTGGAGACTGAGGCAGGAGAATGGTGTGAACCCGGGAGGTGGAGCTTGTAGTGAGCCGAGATGGTGCCACTGCACTCCAACCTGGGTGACAGAGCTAGACTCTGTCTCAAAAAAAAAAAAAAAAAATCAAATAATGTGGAAACCTATCTTTCAGTTCAGATTTTAGTGTTAATAATACTGGTTTCAATAAAATACCTCTAGTTTCCTCATCTGAAAGAAAAAGCACAAACGCAGAGTTTAAGGGTGGAGGAACCAACTGTGAACGTTTGATTCTGGTTACAAATGTCTATGAAGATTTAACTGTATTAGCAGTGTTATTTAAATTGTTCTTGTTTAATAATTGAGATATAAATTAATGAAGATTTGATAACTCTGTTATCAAATCAAAGTTAATAAAGGCCTATTAACTTTAGTCCATGATTTTCTACAATACAAATTTTTTAAGAATATATATAGGATTTGTAACAGAAAGATCTGTTCTAAAATCTTCTACCACCTTTTTTCTTCTTTCAATAGCAATAAGTGGTTCTTTAGCAGTATTTTCATTTTCATTTCATATGAATAAAGTTACTAATAAGTAGGTTCTTTATAAAATCTGTTATATTTTACACGGTCTCTAAACATTTCAGTTGCATAAGTGACCCGAGAAGATCTAAGTCTTTATCACTATCTAGATATCAGATATCATTCAATGCTAGATTTCCTGGGGGAAAAAAAAAAAAAAAAAAAAAAAGCTCTGTGCTGAACACATGATACTTTTGATTTCTTTACTTGGTGTCAGTCCAACCCAGAATACAGTCATTTTTAGATGCATGTAAATCACTCTTGTGTATTTCTCCATCTTTTCTTTAATTAGGTTATTGCCTTTATAGTAATAGTATTATTGCAGAAGCTGCAAGTTTTGAAATGCAGAAACTGTTAATGCAGTTAGCAAAAAAAAAACATAGTATACTTGCATGCCCATAAGTTTTTTCTGAAATCTTTTCAATATACATTACATCTTATTTTATTTCATAGACCTACATTTTGTCCTAATTATATACTGCATTATGCATTTGAGAATGAAAGGTAACTTTATGTTAGTAATTATTCTTTCTCATATCTTTTCATATGATATTATGAATTTACACTGAATAAAATTAGAGCCAATTGCTTTACCCTATTGTTTCTTTCCTTATTGAAATATGTTTTAACACAGATCGCAGTTAAAGCATAGTGTGCTTCATAATATTCCTTGATGCCAGCTGTTCACCATAAATAAAATGGCAGTTTCTTCTTATTTCAATGATTTCTTCTTAGATTTTTCTCCTTGAATTTGTGAAATTCTGAATAACAAAAGTGATACATGCAAATTAATGCTTTCACATTGGTAGTAGACTTCTGGTCAACAGAAGTCTCCAAAATGAAGAATGAACGCAGCCTAGTGTCAAACCAACTATAGTTGAGGAACTTTTCACAGACACACCTAATTTAGCACTTCTTACTTGATACTTAAATGACCTGTCTGAGACACATTTCTGATGAAATGTCTGTGATTATTTGAGAAAACTGAAGACTTTACTCTGGTAGCTCCATCATTCCTGTATTTGTTTTTGCACATCAGGACTAATTCCCCATTTTGAACTCAAGAAATGACAGTTTTTAGAGCTATTTAATGAAGGAAACAAGTTCAAACTTTATTTCCTCCTTTAATGCAATCAGAGGTTATGTTTGTTTAGAAAGCTAACATCTATCCAGATTATACACGCTCACCATTGTCAGGCCAAAAAACACAGGCCCAAAACCACTCATTCCATAACTCCCTCGTTTTCTGACCTATGGCTGTTATTGTAGGAATTGAATCTATCAAGAAGTTGCCACTGGTATAGTCAGAGAATATTATGGCACCTTGTGCAATAATTTGCAAACAGTGGCTTGAGAGAAGTTGTATGAAAAAAATAGATTCCAAACCTTAACCTCCCTAAATTGTCACAGTGAATGTTTGACTGGGCTTAGTTCCAAAAAAGCAAAAGAAGTGTATCTGAGAGCTAGGTGAGGTTGGGAAAACATGCTTGGCAGCTAATAATGAAGGAGCGTCACCTTCAGTCTTTGGCATCAGGCACATCTGAGGTGAAGTCTCGGCTCATCTGTCTAGCATGTGATCTTGTGCAACATATAACCCTTTTTAAAACTCTATCTTTATCTACAAAATTTGGAATTTAATAGTAATTGCCTCATTTGGTTGTGTTGACTCAGAAAAGGTCCTCAGTAAGTGTTTTTTGAATTAATGAATTTAAATACATAATGACAGAATTTGCAAAGTGACAGATATGTTTAATTGCTTTTTATTATTACTTCTATTGATCTTATATTTGTGGTTATTCATAAAGTTTTACATGGTCTCAGAACAAAATGGTAAGATAAAATGAATATCTTGTTTCAGAAATAGTCAATGCTCCACAGTAGAAATAGCTATTGTTATTTTAGTGCTGGGAACAAAGATAGAAGAAAATACCTGCTTAGCCATTTTAGGAAGATGCTCCTCAAATTCTGAAGTGGCTTGCAAAACAGAACCCAATTTTGATCCTTCTCCTTGGACAGTCAAACTAGAGAGTGGTGATTGGTCCCTGCGAGTTTATTTTAACCTGAGTTTCCTCCAAAGGACATTTCAGAGAGTAGGACATAAATCTGCATAGAGTGTTTCCTTTTCTGTTGCTTAGAGAAGCCTTTGGCACGGCTAAGCATTTGCAAAGTACGTACTCTGATGGCCTCAGAGGGAATGCATGTAGGTATTGACTTGTGGCTGTTAAAATATTCAACATATTCAACTAGTTCAGCTATATTTAATATGTTCATAAAATTTAAGGTGACATTATTTTCAAAAAGAAAATTTAGAAATCTAGGTTAACGTCTTAGTAATCTTAAGTCAAAGTCTTAAAAAATAGATTAACCTGGTACATTCTAAACGCATACAGCTCTTTGAGATTTTAAGAGACATATACAAAGTTCAGAGCATTTTAAATGACAAATTGACACTGTGACTAAATGAAAATAAGAAGAATAACAACATTAATATAATGGATAGCATTTATCCATAATATAATGGATAGCACTTTTATAAGACATCTGGTCAACACAAGATTCAAATACTCAAATTTTTCTTTAAGGATATTTTCATAAGACCGGCAAAATAAAATATATTTATTATAGGAAGCCTAATGATTAATTAATTTCATATTTTCTGTGGAAAAATATTGTTTTGATTTATTTCTGCTACAGCTGAAAGATATATTTACGTTAAGCTTCTCCTGGCTTAGTCCTATGAGCTCCATGGACATTATTTGCTTGGAGTGGTAGAGGCCAAAGCTGAGGCAATGTCACTTGTGGAACTCACCTGGCAAACTCACTGGCAAGTGAGGGGAATTCAGCCAGAGGACTCTCTTACTCCTGTTCTTCCTTGTAACCACTAGACCATTCTCTTCTTTTAAAAATATTTTTAGAATACCTACTCATATATACAAATCCCTGCTACCTTAATATTGTTCTATTGCTTCATTTGTCTTCCCACGCTCTTCTCTCTTTTAACAATCATTCATGGTATTTGAAAATGACTCAAAGGGAATACATTTAAGTATTGCTTTGTGGCTCAACAAAACAATGCCTCTCTGTCTGTTCTTTTGCTGTCTTTGACAAAAAGACAATATACATATTCGTATGCACACAGTTACATTTGTCGTGTATTTCTAAACCCTCACTCATTCTTCTTTTACATGAAACTATTTAACTTTATCTAAGCATAATATGAAAGACTTTTCTTTCCCTGTCTTTAGGCTCCTTTCATCAAAAAGAAAAGAAATAGTGATGGCTTGAAATAGTGATGGTAACAAAAGGAAAGAGGAAAGTAATCAGCTTTATTATTAATAGAATAGTTTGAAGTATATATACACACACACACATATGTGTGTATGTGTCTCTACACATTATATATATATAGATGCTTTTCAATGTCACTTTTTAACTCTACTTTGCATGAAGTAAGTAAAGTTGGCAGATGCCAAGTAAATGTTAGGTATGTTACATCCCAGCAGGCTTAGGGTACTAGAGTAATTTGAGAGTGCTATGGAAATATGTGTAATCACAATAAATTTATGTAGGTCAAAAGTTTATCAGGATTAAAGGTAAAGCATATTTGACTGGGTCAAAAATTTTTGCATTTAATGATGACATAGACAAATGGGATGTGGGAAAAAGGAACAGAAGAAAAGATATAAGAATTTGCTTTTTTTATGCAAAAAGTAACAGCCACTAGATCCTTTATCCTAGAAATAATATGGATATTTTGGGGACTTTGAAATAAAACTCTACTCTTCTGTTTATATCAAATTAATGTGTATGTACCCAAAACATAGAGCACCTACAAAAAATTTATTTGATTTTGCTTCCTTTCCTTGTAAAAACTTCCATTCTCTATGTGTCACATACCATTTTTTTTCCTTCTGTATTAACTTTCCAGGAGAAGAGACTGAATTAATAAACTGCATCCTCATCTCTAGTGATTCTTTTCTGCATTCCTCCAGAAAACTTATTTACATATTAAATCATGAAAAAATAAGAGAAGCAAATGCAATGGGAAAATGGATTATAGAACATACTTTAGGAGAAGAAAACGTTCAGATTAAGTAAGTCTTATTATACTTAAGTTATGTGTTTGGGGAAAGTAAAGAGTCTTCCAATATAAAAATGTAATTTCTTCTATATTTAATTTATAAAATATCAGTCCAACAAATTGAATTTAGAGAAATGGTCTTTTTTTGAGAAGTTTACTTCAGTACTTCAGTTGCTCATTCATTTATTTCTTCAATAAAGTTTGTGTGTGTGTGTGTGTGTCTGTGTGTGTTTTTCACCAACTATATGCTTAGTAATGTCCTAGGTCCTTGGAGTGAAAGAGAGACCTATTCCTTTATGCAGCTCATAATCTAGTGGAAGAGACAGACAATAAGCAAAAAAGAAATAATAATGTCACATAGTGATCAGTGCTATTAAGAATAGTAAAGTAATTATAGCTAGATAGAAAGACTACTTTTTAGTGTTCTATAGCACTGTAGGATAACTACAGCTAGCAATAATATATTACATGGTTTCAAATATCTATAAGGAAGATATTGAATATTCCCAACACAAACAAATAATAAATGTTTGATATGATAGATATGCTAATCTGACTTGATCACTACACATTATGTGCATTGAAACACCACTGTATATCCCATAAATATGCATATTTATTATGTGTCAATTAAACAAACAGAAGAATAGAAAAGAAAAAAAGAATAGTAAAGTAGGGCAGGGACAGAGAGTGAAACTGGAAGTGTCTATTTTAGATGAGATGATCTGGAGAGGTTTTCTGAGGAAGGAATTTTTCAGCAGAGGCTTGCATAAAGTGAAGGTGAGACCCATGGGAATGTTTAACAGAAGGGTAATCTAAGCAGAGGAAAGAGAGTTTTGAAAGCACTATATCAGGTAAAGTTTGGCACACTTGACAAAAAAAAAGAGCTCAGTGTGATTAGTGCTGAGTAATAGAAGGAAAGAGTGGAAGAAGACAAGATTTGAGTGTAGCCTTGATGAAAGATAAAAGAAGATCTTAAAAGCACTAAGAAAAAAATTGTATCCTATTCTGAGTGAGAAAGAAATCCCCTAGACATTTTGAGAAAAACGAGTAGCACAATCTAATATTCAAATATTTTCTCTGTTCCTTCCTTTCTTTTACTGGTATACTCATTATTCATATTTTGCACTTTTGTAATTGTCCTACAGTTCTTGGGTATTCTGGGTTTTTTTTTTTTTTTCCATTTTTTTTTTCTCTCTGCTTTTCAGTTTGAAAAGTGTCTATTGACATATCTTCAAGCTCAGTGATTGTTTCTTAAGTCACATATAGTCTGTTGATGAGTCCATCAAAGGCATTCTTCATTTCATTTATTGTGATATTGATTTCTAGTATTTCCTTTAAATCTTTCTTAGAATTTCCATCTCTCTGCCTTCATTACCCAGCTGTTTTTGTGTGTTATTCACTTTTTCTATTGGGGTATGTGGTGTATTAGACATAGTTGTTTAAAATTCCCAGTATCATTTCAAAATCTGCCATAGTTGACTGGTTCTGATGTATGCTTTTTTGTCTCTTCAGACTTTTTTTTTTTTTTTTTTTTTTTTTTTTTTGCCTTTGGCATACCTTATAACTTTATGTTGACAGCCAGACATGATGTATTTGGCAAAAGAAACTGGAATGAATAGACCTTTAGTGCAAAGTTTTATGTTTATCTGACTAGGAGTCAGACTGTTTAGTGTTTGCTGTAGTGAAAATTTCCTCTAGCATTCTTGTTTTTGTCTCCTCTGTTGACTTTGAGTTTTCTTAAAGATTTCTTCTTAAATAGCATGCGAGGCTTACTTCCTTCTTTTTCCTCCCTCCGTCTCTTCTTTCTTGCTTTCTTGCTTTCTCTTTCTTTTCTACTGTAATCCCTGTTATATAAGTGCCATATTGATTCAGTGGAAAAGTGAAGGAGGAGGAGGAGGAGGAGTATTCTGTATTCTGTGATTAGGTCTCTGTCTTCTTTTGAGCCTATATTCCTGGTTTGTGATCTTCACAAGTGTTTCTGAAGTTTCCCCCCACATCTCTTAGACTGCAGGGATCAGGAGTTGAGGTGGAGTTGGGTATTTTTCTTCTCTCACATGGAACACTAGAAAGGGACTAGTGTTGAGTGCTTTCCTTTCCCCATATTGAAGGATATAGGGCTAAAGTTGGGTATTTCCCTTCTTCTAAGCAAGTTAACCTCTGACAAAAAAAATTTTGCTTGATGGCAAGCTATACTAAGGAGATCAGAGAGCTCTTAGTGTATTTCAGAATGGTTTTTTGTCTCCTCTTTGTGCTAGAAAAACAAGGGTAGTTTACTCTGATCTTCATAGTAAGAACTTCCTGAGGCTCTAGGAGGAAAAACTTAAGAAAGTCTGATTTCCCCTGATACTCCCCTCACTTTTTGGAATTTTTAACTCTCTAGCTTGTCCACAGTGAGCCTCCAGCATTTGACCAACTATAGTGTTTCTACTGGTATTGACTCCAGGTGAAAATGGAAGACAGGGGAATAAAGAGAAGCACAGCTTGCCACTTCTGCTCCTGGTAAGCTGTGCTTCTCTTTATTCACTGTTTTCCATTTTGGGGGACAGCTGTTTGTCTTGGACATCACTTTTTCATGGATCTAAGGTTTGTTAATTTTACAATTTTATAATTTTTGTGTGTCTATGTGAGGATGGGAGTGACAACTTTCAAATTCTTTACATATTGGATCAGAAATAAAAGTGTCCCAATGTTTTCAACATAATATGGAAATTAATGTAAATATCCACCAATGAGGATTTAATAAATTTAATAAGTTATGATTAAATACATAGGCAACAAAGAATAGGTTAAGAACTCTGCTTAGGATGGTGAAAGTTCTGAGATTTACTTCACTTAAAAACTATCAAGTTAGTTAATCATAGTTTCATGGATGGAAGCCATGAGATTCTTGGATCAAAGACAAAGCACTTGATTATTCACAATACAGCAGGCAAGGGCATCATGTATGCATAGGTTCACCTTGTCCCCCATTTCTATGGAGACAAGGTACAGGAGTGCATATGGATCCTGCACATACAGTCATGTTGCATCATGGCTCATGGACCTCAAACTTAGAAAACTCAACTCTTTCATAATCAACTGCAAACAAATCTGTAATTTTTCCATAGAGATATGCTATCTTTATTTTCCTTGGACAGTAAAGACATCTTCCCTCTGCCTGGAAGATATTTACAATCTCTATTTTTCAAAGAAGTTTGCTATACAAACATTCTAGAAAAGTCTGTCACAAAAACAGCCAGTACATCTGTTTATAAGATTTGCAGTAACACGAGAGAAACATGGAGATTGTCTCTCAAAATTTTCAGGATCTGGAACTAAACTATCTCACTTCGGCTACCTCTAATGTCTTTTATGTCTGTGATCTCGTGCAAAGTTAATGAATCTCTCTGTCCTTCAGTTTCCTTATATGTAAAATGGGTTTAATAATTGTACTATTAGGAATTGAAGTGATTAGAGTATTAGAAAAGTACCAAAATCCCCAGCCTAGCCAACGTGGTGAAACCCCATCTCTACTAAAAATACAAAAATCAGCTGGGCATGGTGATGCACACTTATGATTCCAGATACTTGGGAGGCCGAGGTAGGAGGATCACTTAAACTCTGGAGGTGGAGGCTACAGTGAGCTGAGATCATGCCACTGCACTGCAGCCTGTATGACAGAGTGAGACTCCATCTAAAAGAAAAAGAAAGGAAGACAGAAAGAAAGAAGAAAGAGAGAGAGAGAGAGAGAGAGAGAGAGAGAAAGGAAAGAAAGAAAGAAAGAAAGAAAGAAAGAAAGAAAGAAAGAAAGAAAGAAAGAAAGAAAGAAAGAAAGAAAGAAAGAAAGGAAGGAAGGAAGGAAGGAAGGAAGGAAGGAAGGAAGGAAGGAAGGAAGGAAGGAAGGAAGGAAGGAAGGAAAGAAGGGAAATTCAACTAAATGTTTAAACATATTAGCTGGTACTATAATTATGATGCAGTGATACAAGTGAATTCTGTCTATCTCTTATACACGAATGAAACAAAGCTATGGAATTATATCTAAGATGTATTTTAAGTGGGAATAAACCAAAGTCCAAAGCACTATAGAGTGAACTACCATCTGTTTGAAATCAAAGTAAAACCTAAATGTACATACAGACCCACATATATAGATGCTTATTACATATGCCTAGGCTGTCTCTAGTAGGATACTCACATACTGAAAATTCAGCTTGCCTCTAAAGAGTAGAGCTCATGGCTAGGGAAAAGGGTAAAAAGAAAACATACTTTTCTCTCTAATCTCCTTAGTAATTTTTGAACATTGTAGTATGTGAGTGTATTAACTATTTTAAAATGTTTAATAAAATAAACTATATGGATAGTTTATTTTTAGGAAAATGTCTTTGTTTATGAGGAAAACTCAACTGTTTATGTGTTGAGATTTATATGTGATTAGAACAAATACAACCTATTAAAATACCAAGTCATTTTAATAATGTAGAGTTCTGAATTGGTTATACAAAATTTTGAATAAAGAAGATCTTCAATATAAATACAGGTAAACGTTAGAATTATAACCAGGATTATGTGTTTGGTAGTTTCAAGTTGAATCAACTTGGTTGAAATGATTTAGTGACTTTTGATTCTTGCAGGATTAACTCATTAAGCTTCCTTTCAAATTTTGGTTTTGTCCTATTCCAGACTCAAAATCTATATTTCAAACAAAACCAGAACCTTTTAAAAAAGACTCTATTGAATTTCCTGTGCACTTGTGAATGTCAGTGGTTTTTATCATCAAACCACAAAAAAAGCAGGATTAAGATACGTGGACCTTGCAGTGATGGTGAAAACTTCACATTAATTATGGATGAAAGACTCAGCAGAACTGAGCAAGTTCAGATTAAGTTTGGCAAATTTATTGTTATTTTCCAGAAAACTAGCCAAGTATTACAGGGTGGGGGTTACCCATTCTCTCCCCTCTACCAACACATGTTTCCCTTTGCATCAATTATGTCATTGAGATTTTGGCAATTTTGCCTTGGATTTATGGGACTTGGAAAGAAGGCTAATGACTGCAGCCTCTTGGGCTCTCTTTTCTGTGGAAGCATTCTCCTTGAAGTTGTCATTTTAAAATATACTATTGCTGATATCTGCCTCTTGTACTTAATCTCACCCTTGAAATGTCCCAGATCTTGTGATGTGGCTAGCTCTCAGAAAAATATTGCTGCTGCTAGATAGCCAAGAATTTTTAATATTGATATAGTATTTTCAAAATAGTCATTGCCTGTTCTAAAATATTATGAAAATATGTTTCATTATATGAAACTTTTCAGTAGTCCTGGTATCATCTACAGTTCAGTCTTTATCACCCCGCATGGCAACAACGATGGATATTCACATTTGGAAGATAGTTGAGTTCAGATCTGGATTTTTACCTCCTTTACCTGCTGTGCAAACTTAGAAAATTACTACACATTCCTGAGCATCACTTTCACTAGAAGAAACTGGGTTTAATCAATTCATAACAGTCAGACTCCTGGGAAAAAAGAAGCGTATTCAATAGTATTAAATAAAGCAAATTTAATGAAGAGGCTCTTTACAAGGTTGTGAGCAGAGTTCAAAGGAAACCAGCAAGTGAGAATGGAAAAGCCCAGAGTCAGCACCACCAGTAACACACTACTATCTCCATGCTTGAAGAGCAAGGAAAGGGCATGGTTACCAGAACCAAGCAAGAATGCTGCTATGGGAGAAGGTTACCCAGTAGGAGCTAAATAAATGGAAATACAATATGTGCAATGTGTTTAGAAAAATAAAACTAGTACAGAGGCATACAATTGTGTTTAAGTAACTAAAATATTCATAGAGGAGAAAAGTAAAATTTGGAAAGATGTCAACAATTGGGCACTGGTGATAGGAATAACTGTTTTTTGCTTAGAAAAGAGAAATAACAACGGAATTTACCCAAAATTTATTTAAGTGTTGTACAAATTAAAATTTTTAAATTGGGATATAACAAATCAAAGGAAAATAACCATACCTCTGAAACAAACCTAAATGTATAAAAGGAGTCACTATAGGATAAAAAAAAAAATCTTCTGAGAGGAAGATGAATTTTTCAATAAATATTGCTTAGAAAGTTGGCCAAGAGTTTGGGAAAGATTGGATGCTTACTTTTAATATACAATACAATAAATAAATGTCTAAATAAATAATATAAAGTCCTGGAAACAATGAATTCTGTATAATCAACAGAAAATATTTGCAAGTATAGAATTGATCTGAAGCTATTTTTGTTATCCTTTCATTTTTTGAAGTTTTTATGTATTTTCTACCTCCCATTGTATTCTATTCCTTGGTGCTTGAGTTATTTAGAAAGGTATCTTTTCTTTATTTTTTTAGTATAATTTTTATAAAGTATACATTTTTGTTTCCACTTTTTTATGATTTAGTCAGAGAACATTTTTCTATATTATGTATTTTTAAAAACTAATTGAAACTTGCTTTATAGGCTAGTTGTGGTTAATTTTTTTAAATGCTGCCTGAATAATTTTTGATCAAGTATTCAAAAGCAAATGCAACAAAACCAAAAAAAGACAAATGGGACCTTTTTAAAAGAAAAAGTCTACACAGCCAAAGGAACAATCAATATAGTAAACAGATAACCTATAGAATGGGAAAAGCAGATTTTCAAACTATGCATCAAACAAAGAGCTAAATAGTACATCAAACAAAGAGCTAAAATACCCAGATGATATGGTTTGGCTCTGTGTCTCCACTCAAATCTCATCTCAAACTGTAAACCCCATGTGTCAAGGGAGGAACCTGGTGGGAGGCAATTGGATCACAGGGTGGTTTCCCCCATGTTGTTCTTGTGATGGTGGGGGGAGTTCTTATGAGATCTTGATGGTATAAAAGTGGCAGTTTCCCCTGTGCTCTCTTTTTTCTCCTGCTGCCATGTAAGGAAGGTGCCTTCTCCCCTTCTGCCTTCCACCATAATTGCCCCGCCATGTGGGACTCTGAGTTAATTAAATCTTTTATTTATAAATAACCCAGTCTCAAGTAGTATCTTTATAGTAGTGTGAAAACTGACTAATACAGCAGAATCTACAAGGAACTCAAACAACTCAACAATGGCAATGAAATAAGCCCATGAAAGAGCAGGCAAAAGATGTGAACATTTTTCAAAAGAAGACATACAAGTGACCAAGAAACATATGCAAAAAATGCTTAACATCACCAATCATCGGAGAAATGCAAATCAAAACCACCATGAGATACCATCTGACACCAATTAGAATGGTGATTATTAAAAAGTCATAAATAAACAGTTATTGGTGAGGATGCAGAGCAAAGGAAATGCTTAGATGCTGTTGGTGAGAATGTAAACTAGTACAACCCTCCTACTGGATATATACCTAAAGGGAAAGAAATCATTCTGTTAAGAAGACATCTCTACTCTTATGTTTATCACAACACTACTTATAATAGCAAAGATATGGAATCAACCTAAGAGTCCATCAATGGAGAATTGGATTAAAATATGTTTTATATATATATACACGGACACATATATATACATATATATATACGGACACACATATATGTATGTCAAATACCACATGCTCTCAATTACAAGTGGGAGCTAAACAATGGGTACACATGGACAGAGTGGAATAATAGACACTGAAGACTACAAGAGGTGGAAGAGTGAAAGAGGGGCAAAGGTTGAAAGTTACCTATTGGGTAAAATATTCACTGACTCTTTGGATGATGAGTACACTAGAAGCCCAGACTCCACGACTCTATACTATATGCATGTACGAAATCTGCACTCATGACCCCAGAAATAAAAATTAAAAACTGGCAAACATTAAACATGCTGCCTGCCTGAGTACTTGAAAGACTATATTCTCTATTTTTAGGGCAATATGCTCTTTATATTTATTGTTTCAAAAATCTTTTATTGGGGGTGTAAAAGTCTTCAAAGGGTAATTAGGTAAGAATTGATTTTTCAGTTCCTTGAACTTTGTATGTATTCTTTCCTCAAATCTAACTCCCTGATAACTTATTAGAAAGGTTATTACGCATCCTTTCTTTGCCTTTTGTCATTTCCTCTTTACCTGTTGATATGATTTGGCTGTGTCCCCACCCAAATCTCATCTTGAATTGTAACTCCCACAATTCCCACATCTCATGGAAGGGACCCAGTGGGAGTAACTGCATCATGGGGGGCAGGTCTTTCTCATGCTGTTCTCATGACAGTGAATATGTTTCACAAGATCTGATGGTTCTATAATGAGCTGCACAAGCTCTCTCTCTTTACTTGCTGCCATCCATGTAAGATGTGACTTGTGCCTCCGTGCCTTCTGCCTTGATTGTGAGGCCTCCCCAGTCATGCAGATCTGTAAGTCCATTAAACTTCTTTCTTTTCTAAGTTGCCCAGTCTTGGGTATATCTTTATCATCTGAGTGAAAATGGACTAATACACCTATATTCTGTTTTTCTCTGCAAAGTCATACCTCTCACCAATCTAAGTCTTGCTATTGTGCAATGCCCTGCGTGAAAAACTTCCAAAGTAGTAGTTTAAAATATGGCTGGCGTTGAAAAAGGAAATGATTTCAATTCCTGCGTAATAAGTACTTTTGAAAGACAAGTAGTGTTTGGCCAGGCGCGGTGGCTCACCCCTATAATCCCAGCATTTTGGGAGGCCAAGGCGGGCTGATCACGAGGTCAGGAGTTTGAGACCAGCCTGGCCAACATGGTGAAACCCAGTCTCTACTAAAAATACAAAAAAAAAATTAACTGGGCATGGTGGTGTGTGCCTGTAATCCCAGCTACTTGGGAGACTGAGGCAGGAGAATAGTTTGAATACACTAGGCAGAGATTGCAGTGAGCCAAGATCACTGCAGGAGCCATTGCACTCCAGCTTGGGTGAGGGTTAGACTCTGCCTCAAAAAGGAAAAAAAAAAAAAGACAAGTAGTTTCCAAATTATTTTCTGAAAACAAAATATAAGTATTTTATATATAAAAATATGTTATATTGTTTATATAAATGTATATTATATTGTTTATATAAATATATATATATATATTTCATTCTCACACCTAGCATATGCATCTTTAATCAACCAAAAGAAAAACAAAAGTCCCCATGTACAAGTGAAAAAAATCCAAAGTGTTGACACAGGCATAACTAATATCAACTGCATTTATATACAGCTAAATAAGCTCAAGAAAACTCTTCTATATGTATACACAAAAGTCATTTATTATGAGGTCTATATACATTTATTCCCTCAGAAGCCTTTAGTGCCACCTCTAGGTAAAGACACCAACACTTCATTTACATATCTTATAAAAATAAAAAAACTGTTTCCAGGGTTGACAATACTGTGCATCCTATATTCAGACCATGTAGTTTCTACTGAATATAAGTTTTGTTAAAAGACAAAACTGTTAAATATAACTATAGCTACAATGTGCTAAGTGATACATAGTATACAAGGATGCAAATTGTAACATCAAAACAAAAAATGTAACACCAAAAACAAAAACATCAATAACATAACATCAAAAACCTGTAACTGCTATATATATAGTGGTTATTTTTATATATGTATAGGTAATATAGTGGTTATATTATATATACACACACACATATAATATAGTGGTTATATATAATATATATTAATGTCTACTGTTGAATATATATATATATATATATGTAGTGTCTTCTTGCTGTTTTCCTTTGTGATTCAACAGTTTTTTGTAGTACTATGCTTTGATTCAGTTATCTATAATAATCTGTTTTAAGTTGATAATGACTTAACTTCTGTTGCATATAAAAAGCTCTAGACTTTCACTTTTCCCTCACTACATTTTATAATTTTATGTCACAATTTGCATCTTTTTACATTGTTTATAACTTAGCAAATTAATGTAGCTATATTCAATAAAAGCATAGTACTACAGAAAACTACTGAATCACATAGGAAAACAGTAAGAAAGGAAGAAAAGAACCAAAGAAATACAAGCAGCCAACAGGAAACAATTAACAAAATGGCAATAATAAGTTTTTAATCTATCTGTAGTAACTTTAAATGTAATAGATTAAATTATCCAATCAAAAGACATAGAGTGACTGAATAAATAAAAAGTAAGATCCAACTATATGCTGTCTATGAGACTCACTTTCACTTTAAGGATGTACATAGGCTGAATGTAAAAGGATAAAAAAAATACTTCATGCAAATGGCAACCAAAAGGGAGGAGAGCTGGGCATATACATTAGAATAAAAAAGGCCTTAAGTAAATAGCTGTCAGAAGAGACAAAGACTTTCATTATATAATGAGAAAGGAGTCAATTCACAATTGTAAATATATTTGCACCCAACATTAGAGCACCTAAATATGTAAAGCAAATATTAAGAGGACTGAAAGGAAAAACAAGTAATACAATAATAGCACAAGAGTTTAAATCTATTTTTTAACAATGAATACATCCTCCAGACTGAAAATCAATAAGGAAAATCCAGACATGAATATAACAATAGATCAAATGAACCTAACAGATCTGTGCAGATCATTCCATACAACAGCAGCAGAATACATATTCTTAAGTGCACATAAAACATTATATTAATTATATTTTAGGCCACAAAACAGAACAGTAATTATGCATTCTCTCTTTGGCCCTTTGTCATCTCCTCTTTACTTACCTTCTTCTTTCCTCTCCAAAGGAAATTAAGAAATATAAGAAGATTGAAATCATATCAAATATCTTTTCTGACCACAATGGTATAAAACTAAAAAATCAATTACAGAAAGAATATTGGAGAATTCACAAATATGTGGAAATTAAACAACATGTTCCTGAAAAACCAATGGATCAAAAAAAGAAGTGAAAAAAAAATGAAAAACAATTTAAAACAAACAAAAATGAAAAAATAATATGACAAAATTTATGAAATGCAGTTAAAGCAGTTCTAAGAAGAAAGTTAATAGCAATAAAAAAGAAAAGCACTCAAATAGAAAACCTAAATCTATGCCTTGAAGACCTAGAGAAAAAGAACAAAGTGCGGGATACAGTGTCTCATGCCTGTAATCTCAGCACTTTGGGATACTGAGGCGGGCGGATTGCCTGAAGTCAGGAGTTCGAGACCAGCCTTTCCAACATGGTGAAACCCCGTCTCTACTGAAAATGCAAAAATTAGCCAGGCATGGCAGTGGGTGCCTGTAATCCTAGGTACTCGGGAGACTGAGGCAGTAGGATGGCTTGAACTCAGGAGGTGGAGGTTGCAGTAAGCCAAGGCCATTCTGGTGACGTCTCAGACAAAAATGAAAAACATGATATTGGACAATGAAGAAATAGTGATCCTTGTAATCATGTGGCAAAGAACATGGCTGAATTATGTTTATGTCCTACTGCTTTGTGGTAGAACTTATAAGCAATGAAATTCAATATATGGCTGGGGAAATATCCATGCAAAGTGTTAAAGCAGCAGCCTGGTTTCTCTTGACTGCCTCTTATGAATTACCAGAAGAAAGAAATGAGTTGAAGACATAGTTGTTAATCAAAAGGGAAGCAGAACTTTAAAATTTGAAAATTTCTAAGCCTAGCCATATTGGAAAAAATTAGAAAGCCTGTTTATGAGAGAATAAGGGTTTGGCCAAGTGTATTAGGGTTCCCTAGAGGGACAGAACTAATAGGACATGTGTATATATATATATTTATTAAGTATCAACTTACATGATCCCAAGGTCCCAAAATAGACTGGCAAAAGTGATTAACAGTAGGTCCTGGCTTTGGTTGAGAATTAGATGGTTACAAGAGTGCTTGGTTTGGCCCATTGTGGAGCCTCCAGTTGATTATTGTGTAGGGAGGGTACAGCCACAGTTTTGCCATCAAGATATTTTTGTTGTTATTGACTATGATCAGTTTTCCAGGAAGCAATAGCTCTGGTTTCTTCATTCAGGGCCTTCACTACTTCAACTCTGTACCCATTAGGCTTGAGGCCATTTTAAGAGGCAAGGTTGAATACACAAGCTCGAGCTTCATTGAGAATGTAATCAATGACAGTAAAATTCCTTGACTCTGTTTTATCTCCTCCATGTTAAATAAAGCATGCTAATAGTGATATGGACAATGAAGCCCAGGCTGAGGTGGTCTCAGATGGAGATGAGGAACTTATTGGGAACTGGAGCAAAGGTTGCTCTTGCTGTGCTTTAGCAGGGAGACTGGTGGCATTTTGTCCCTGCCCTAGAGATCTGTGGAACTTTGAACTTCACAGAAATGATTCAGGGTATCTGGCGGGAGAAATTTCTAAACAGCAAAGCATTCAAGATGTGACCTGGGTACTCTTAAAGGCATTCAGTTATAAGTATTCACAAAGAGATGGTTTGAAATTGCAACTTATGTTTGAAAAAGAAGCAGAGCATAAAAGTCTGGAAAATTTGCAGCATAACATTGCAATAGAAATGAAAATCACATTTTCTGGGGAGAAATTCAAGTTGGCTACAAACATTTGCATAAGTAATGAGGAGCTGAATGTTAATCACCAAGACAATGGGGAAAATGTCTCCAGAGCATGTCAGAGATCTTGGTGGCAGCCCTTCTCATCACAGGCATGGAGGCCTAGGAGGGAAAAATAGCTTCATGGACTCTGTGCAACCTTGGGACTTGATGCCCTTTGTCCCAGCTGTGGCTAAAAGAGGCCAAGGTACAGCTTGAGCCATTGCTTCAGAGGGTGCATGTGATATTAGACCATAGTTTTCTTTCTGCCAGTGAAGGTTGGATTAACCCTTAATTATTCCCAAGGTTAGTCACAAATGTAGAGGCAAAAGAAGACTGGCATCTTTAAATTAGAGGAAGTTGACAACTCCAGAGAGGAACGGGGTAAGCAAACGCTATGGAATGATGTTTGTAAAAAGAAGATGGGAAAATGCAAAATCCGTAGTATTATATGATTGAGAGAAAGTGTAAATGAAGATTGGATGACGATAATATTATTTGTTTTCTTTTTTCTTTCTTTCTTTTTTTTTTTTTTGGCCAGGATGCCAACAGAAGATAGTTTTCATACTAAAAATAAAAAGCTAAAGTATGAAGATTCAAAAATCCTCATACTTAGGCACAATGAAATTGCAAACTTACACATTTTCTTATACAGGTGAACATATGATTGGATAACACTTAACTGTAAACAAAATATCCTATAAGACTAACAAAATAATGTATTTCTGAGTGCATTTGTGAGATGTGCACTTGTGCTTTGTCAGCTACTCTAAGCGCTTGCTGTGGTTCAGTAAATCAAAGTGACACTGATAAATGTCACATTGCTGGTTTTGGGGAAAGAAAGCAAAATGAAACAAAACAAACCTAAAAATATATAGTATTAGTGTATTCTCGCCCAAACCACCTCTGTAAATGTTTTGAGATAAGAGCATTTAAGGAAACATTCTCGTTTTGGCTTGGGAAAGGGCAGAGGTATAGAAGTTTATCTATGAAAGAATGGGGAGTGGTCTGTTTGCCTCAGGCCAATAGGGTGCATTTGATTAGCGGGGGAAAAGAAACCAACAACAAAAACAGCCTTTAGGTAGCTTTCCTGGAGTGTTGACTGCCCATACTAAATCATCAACACCTCACTGCACACCATTGCCGGGAGAGAAGAAAACATCCTTCTCTTTCATTTTTTTCTTCCTTTAAAAGGCCAAACATGCTGTCTTTGGATTGAGTTCAATCCTGCTTTAATTCATTAAAAAGTGAAACAAAATCACCATTTACATCCTTGACAGCTGGCAGGTTTTATGTGTTCTTACTACCCCTGCCAAGTAGCAAAGGTTTCATTCAGTTCAGTCACGGATCCTTGGAGAGCTCCAAGTGTGGAGCCCAACAAAACACAGTGGTAACAATGACACAGAAACCTGCGGGCATGAGGTATTATGCCAATGCACCGGTGTGTAGGAAGTCATAACTTTTAAAAACTTCAAAAAGAAACTCCAACAAAAGCTTTGAGAGGGCCCAGATCCTGGGAAGCTTCGGTACCAGTGGGGGTAGAAGTGTATTAAAATGGTGTTGATTCTTTTTAATATGATTCTAGCTATCTAAAGTAAGAAATGTATTTTGAAGAGCACATAAAAAGCAGTTGATAATTAAATTATCTTTCATCTTTAAAAAATATAGAGAGCAATGGAACTTGTCATAGGCGAATGTAACTAAAATTGAGAATTGGACCCTAGAACAATTCTTGGAATTTAAAACATACTTGCTTTTATTTAAAAAAACAAAAAACAAAAAACAAAAAACTACTAATTTCTTAAATGCATGAGGCTTTAGTATGGGTGTGGTAAGGAAAGAAATCATGAATTTTGAACTTCCTTTTGTTACTTAAAAACAGAAAAAACAATTATATAAATGTCTATAAGAAATGACTAGTTGTAAATTAATTATGGTAAAGTTTAGGCTTCTCTTTCTAATTGTACTTTTCTTTTGGCTTGAACAGGAACTCGGTTAATTATGTGTAGTTATCACAAGCCTTGCAGTGAGAGCGAATGTGGGTTAACAGGGTAACTAAATGTTAATTGCATTTCTTAACTCAGATTAGTTTCCACAGGCACCAAATGGTTGTCCTTCTCCAAAGGCCAAAGCCTAGTGTTCAGAGATCTACTTTTGGAATCTGACTCTCAGTTTCTATTCCACTTTTACCTTAGCAGATGTGTGATTTTAGGGATGTTCCTTAATTTTTCTAGACTTCAATATCTTAAATTATAAACTGGAATAAAATAAGGCTATCTACTCCTACAGTTAGAATAAAGATTAAATAAGATAATGATATAAAATGTTTAAACAAGTGCCTGGCACATTGAAGCATTCGAAAATGTTAATGATAATTATTACCACAATGTAAGGTATATTTTTCATTTACTAGTCTCTAGAAGTACTAGCTTAAATGATAAATTCAAATGCCAGGTCAAGTACTTTGTGATCCTTGGCTACGAAGGCCAAATGACTTGCAAACTAGACATGGATGCCACTGTTCATTACTGATAGTGCTTTGAGGTAGAATCAGAATTTTAACTTAACCCTCTACTTTTGGTTTATACTTAGTGCTTTTTGACTAAATGAAGGGTATAAACAAAACTACAATCGGGTTTTAGCACCAAAAATAAATTTTTTATTTAATTAGTGCACTTGTGTGTGTACTTATATGTGTGTGTGCATTGTGTGTGCATATTGTATATATTCGGGCTTTGAATACGACATCCCTGCTGTTACCAAGGACATCTAAAAGGGATCCACAGCCACTTTCATAATCGAGTCTCAATCCAGCCCAGCGGTATTGCTAGATTAATAGAGTTGGCTTTATTAAATTAAGAAACTGCTTTATACATGAGAAACTATTCACCAATCTTCACTATATTATTAAAAAATAGTTGTTTTGTAAATCATAGATTGTTTATATTACTTGACTGGGTCAGTTTCATGTAGTTTCGGTTAGTTATTTTTATATGTCCGTTATTTTATGATCTCTACTTCTTATCTCCTGTAGAAGAAATGGCTCAGAGCTGCAACTACAGCCCAGAAATAGAACTACTTTTGGCTGTGAAACAAAAAGCCAGAGGCATTGGACTTTTCCGGCAAAATGTAATCAGTATGGCATGTGTTTAGCCTTTGGTTATTTCATTTATTAAGCTAGGAAGTTCTTAAAAACAACTTGCTTTGAGAAAACCATGTTACTGCTTTGTGCCTGTGCAAGATACTGTTTGTTGAAGTTTAAAATACATATATAATCCTAGGGTTAGCACTGGCCAATAAAATTAATTTACAGAAAAACAATGAAGTGACTTCTAGTCATTATAAATTTTGAGTTCTATTTTTTTAATATCAGTGAGGGAAGATGAGAGACCTATTTTGTTTCCAACCAGATCTTATAGTGAGAAATTTAGTGGGCAATAAGCTTTGGAATACATTTTTATATAGCAAGTAAGACCAAGAAATTTTTTAGTTTAGAGGTTTGTGAGACTCCTGAAGGTTTTGAACTGATACAGAATTACAAACTTCAACATAAGTAGAAGACAATGGAAAGGCAGAATCACAAAAGATGTCACAGCAATTCTCTGTGTGGATTGTTAAATTTCTCACATAAATTTAGATACAATTTTAAAGTCTATTTTTTATAGGCATGTATGCTTTGAGCAAAAGAGAGTTATCATGATGAAGACATTGGTCCAAAAGAAAGATATTTCCAACACCTCAAAGGCAATATATTTAGAAGTGAAGTCCTACTTCATAAAATACTTCTTCCTTCTAACAGGACCATTTTTATGAGGTGTTAAAATGTAATTTTCTGTAAAACACAGTTCTTCTATAAATAAAAAATAAACACAGGTCAACAATTGTGTTCAGCTCATTAATTAATGAGGGAACCAGTGAGACACTAAGATTGGTTCAAAAAGCTTTGAGAAGATGAATATCTAAAAACAATTTAATAAAGGACAGTTTGGATAAGATTGCAAGTTTAGGTACAATGCTGGTTAATCTCCTAAAGAACAAACATCCTTAAACTCTTGGATTATCTTTTCTTTTTATAGAAATTGTTTGTATATCTACCAGACAAAATCTGGAAGTTAACTTTAGTAAGTCTGAGACTTTAATCAGTTATAAACAGAGAGTTGAAAAAAGTATGTTCTCATAAGCATTTAAATAATTCTTGCCTGTGCCATTGAAAAAACGTCACTTCATTTTTTTTTTCTGCTTTATTTTCAACTTTTATATAATTTTTCTTAACAAAATAAAACCACAATTTCACAAGGCTAGGAATATTGACTTTCTCTCCAGCCTCTCAGGTTGTTTGCTACATCTTGTTGATACATTTTCACATTATTTCCAGCATAATTTTTTTTTTTTTTTTTTTGAGATGGAGTCTCGCTCTGTCGCCCAGGCTGGAGTACAGTGGCATGATCTTGGCTCACTGCAACCTCCACCTCTCGGTTTAAGCAATTCTCTGCCTCAGCCTCCTGAACAGCTGGGATTACAGGTGCCTGCCACCATGCCTGGCTAATTTTAGTATTTTTAGTAGAGATGGGGTTTCACCATCTTGGCCAGGCTGGTCTTGAACTCCTGACCTCATGATCCACCTTCCTCAGCCTCCCAAAGTGCAGCATAATATTTCTAAAGCATGCTCTGTGAGATAAGTGAGATACATGGCCAAGCACATTTAGAAATGTAAACATGTTCTTCTTTTCCCATAACCAATGAAGTTACCATTGGATCTTGGATACAATTAGAATTGATGTGGAAGAATGGAGAGTTCTCTGTTCAGTGTACCTTCTTTGAAGGAACTGTGATACAGATCAAGGACAAAATGGGCCACCATGTTGGGAAGGAACTTCATTAGAGATAGCTATGAGCTTGATACTCCTTTTCATCGTAAAAGGCCGTTCCTTCCTTCTTTTCTTCCTTTCTTTCTCTCTCCCTCTTTCTTTCTCTCCTTCCTTCCTTCCTTCCCTCTTTCCTTCCTTCCACCTTCACTCCCTCTCTCTCTCCTTCCCTCACTCCCTCTTCCTTCCTTCCTTCCCTTGCCTTCCTTCCACCTTCCCTCCCTCCCCCTCCCTTATTTCCTTCCTTCCTTCCTTCCTCTCTCTTTCTCTTCCCTTCATTCCTTCCTTTACTCTCTCTTTATTTGTTCTTTTATTTATTTATTTATTTATTTAATATCTTTCTTTCCTTGGCAGTGAAAAAGTTAAGTAGTTAGACTTATTGTGCTTGGAAATAAGAGATACTCTCCAACTCCCAACTCCCATAGAAGGTGGGGCTGAATCCAGGAGGAAGTTTGAGGAAATAAAAATATGTAAAAAGGGCTGTGTCTCTGTTAATACTAATTTATGTATCAAAATATGAATCTAGATTCTCTAAATTTATCCTAAACTGCCTTTCATATAACATTAAGAGAAGGAACTCCGGGAGACCAAACACCAAACCACTAGAACAAGCTCAGCATTTCCCTGAATGTATGGGAATAATTCCTTGCTGCATCTCAAACTTGGATAAGTTATTAACTAATGTTGGAGAAGTGCTGTTATTAAATACATATAATATTAATAATGAGCACCTGGTATATATGAAAAATTTTACCCATGCCAGTGCTAAGATCTTAAAACCAAATAGTCTGTTTGTAAGGCCAATTCATTGACCAAATGGTTTTAACCATTTTCTGTATCTCAGCTTAGATTCATAAACATAAGTCATAAGTAGCTATCTGATTTTTTTTAAGGAATAAGGTTTTATAAAACATTGGATTAGTTTTCCCACAAATTTCATGTAAGTGTTGATGATTTGGCAATTGTCTAAATTGGCTATTCTTAGTTTCCCTGAAAATCTCTATGTCTCAAATTTTTATCATGCTTGGGAAAATAAACTTCTAAATGCTAAAAGTGCATGAAGACAGTATAACCCTAAAATATTAAGAGGATACATTTTACTTCTAAATTTTAAAATGTATTGGAGACAGAAGAGTATTAGAAAATTTATTTTTATTAACACTTTGTTTGATGTATATTTAATTCCCAGGGTAATACATTTTTGCATTCCTGTGTGATTGGATGATCTGGTCTTGTCAAAATTGCAAGTCTATGAAGTGTTGAGAATATTATGGTACAGACTTTGTATTAGTTTGCTAGAACTTCCATAACAAAGTATTACAGACGATGTGACATAAGCAACAGAAATTTATTTTCTCCCTGCTCTGGGCATTATAAATCTGAGATCAAGGAGTTGGCAGGGCAGTTTTCTTCTGAGATCTCTCATCTTGGCTTGAAGATGGTCATTTTCTCCTTGTGCCTTCACCTGGTCTTCCCTGTGTGCCTCTGTGTCCTTGCTTCCTCCTCTTATGGGGGCACCAATCAGATTGGATTAGAGTCCACCCTAATGACCTCATTTTAACTTAATTACCTCGTTAAAGATCCTATCTCCAAATATAGTCACATTAGTCTAGGGCACTGGAGGTTAGGACTACAACACAGGAATTTGGAGAAGGAACACAATTCAGCCCAAAACAGACCCCAAATCTACCCAATAACAAGTTTCAATCTTAGTTGCAATTGAACCAGATTTGGCAAGGACTACCCGACTCAGATTTTCCAGGCATCTAAATGTTTAAATATGTATTGCACATGTGTTTCACATCACCTGCTCTTTTTCCCTGGTGTGCATTGGTTTTAGCTGTCACTCTTTTGGTTTAGAAAATTACTCCACCCAGTTCCACAATTAGCTTTAATGAAGAAGTTAAAAATCACCCTTCTTAATGACTCTCTGCTTAGAATTTGATCACTGAACTTATGTTGATTCATATTTTGAATACTTTCAATCCCAATTTACAGAAACACATAGAAATTAGTGAGTGTTATCAAAAATGTCAATTTCTGATATTTTACTTTCTCATTTTGGTAGTGAAAGAAAACAAAGCATTATGAATTTCCAGGGAAAAAATAGGGCTCTCACTGGGATAAATACAGGGAAGAGAAATTGACCCTTTAAGAAGGGGCATGGATCCTTAAGTGGTATCATTGTTTACTGAGGAGACTCAATAAACCTAAGATTGTTTCATGCTTTAACCATTTACCACCTTCGGAGGTGCTATAATAAAATCTCCCTTCTCTGTTGGAAAACATTTTGGGAAGATTTAATGACCTCTTAGGCAATTTTAGTAATCAAAATTTTAGTTAAAAGATACAACGTTTCAGTTGTATGGGAGGAATGAGTTCAAGAGATTTATTGTATAACATGGTGACCACAGTTAATAACAATGTATTTTGTTCTTGAAAATAACTAAGAATGTAGATTGTAAGTGTTGTCACCACAAAAAATGATATGTGAGTTAGTGAATATGCTAATTATCTAATTGAGCCATTTCACAATGTACATAAATTTTAAAAATCATGTTGTATCTGATAAATATATGCAATTTTTGTCCACTGAAAAATAAATTAAAAAGAAAGAATGAGTCTCTTCTAATTTATAACTTCAGTATTATATTTGATATTAATATTATATTTGATATATAATTCTCCATTACTGGAAACAAAAAGTTGTAAGTATTCCATAATCTAAAGTTAGTCCCTGAGCAACTGACTATATTTTTTCCCTTCCCCTATTGCTGGCCTGCTCTGAAGTGGCCAGCTTTCTCCACCCTGAAATCAGTCCAATCTTTTATTCCCCTTCTCAGAGGTGCAGGGAAGATTACAAGTGATTCTTGTGAAGTACTCTCTCGTCTTGGATTTGCAATCTTCCCCACAGGCTGAGTCATTCTTTCAAGGCTTCTTACAGATGATGGTCATATAAATAGAGAAAGGAGAATGGAGGTTGATGTGCTGGCTGGAGGCCCTAAAGGAAGAAGTTATTTGTGGCCTTCTGTAGATTGTAGAATAATTAGCAAGTGTTGTCTCCAGTTCATGGCCTTAGTTTCCAAATTCAGGGCACTTAACATCCTATTATATTAGTGAAAGATTCATTCATTCAGAAAACAGCTATGGTGGAAATGGCCAACTTGTAAGACATTGAATTCTGACCAACTGCCTTGAAATTTCCTTGGAAGTCTATATTTTTTAAAGAATGAATGTGGAAATGAAAGACTTATTCAAAACAGATTTTCTCAGTTCTTAAAATCTCTAAAAAGAAACCTATTTTTATGGCAGATCCTCACTAATTTTCATGACACATAGTAGTCTAGGTTAAGTCCCCATTTTGTAAATGTAAATTGTGTACTATTAGATGTCTCTTTAGCTTTAATTTCTGCATATTTTGAATAATATGCATGCTTGCCTTACTAATATAAATATTACAGTATTTTTAGGATTAAAAAAACCAAGATGGATATTTGATTGTTTAATAAACTGCAAAATGCTAACACAGCATAGTGGGGTTTTCTTTTTTGGTTCTATTTATTTCAAAACTTATTTGTGTATAAAAGTGACTCCGCAAAGAAGAGTAGGCTTTGGAAGTAATTTAAAAAATCACCCCACCTCAATCTTTTTCCTCTTAGAAGAACTGAAAACAGAATCAACGATAACCTATCACTGAGACCCTGAATAGGAGGGGAACAGACTCCTTTGCCATGCCCTCAAGCAGCCATACATAAAGAGGGTAGGGGAGAGTCACTAGGCTTCAAGCTGGAACTGAAATTTCATCAGGTAGATTTTCCAAAGAGGGTAGTGATTCAGAATAACAAACTTGTATTTGGTCAGTACCGGGTCCGTTCCTCACTCATATATACTGTGATCTTGATCAAGTTGCTAATATGTAAATGTGCATAATAATACCCCTGCATTGGGTGGATAAAAAACCATGTAATATATAAGCATGCAACGTTACCTCATACAATTACACAATAGCTCTAGTTGTGTGTTAGCATTATTTGAAGGGCTCTCCATGTTTGGTGTCATTTATATAGTTACAAGTGCTTTACGTATCTTACTTACATTGTGGGTTGACATGTGCTATATGCTTTTTAAGCTAAATGGTAGTTAGCTGTAAGAAAAGCTAGCAAAAGTAAAATTTGTCCAGTTTTTCTTAAAAGTTCAGTGCTTTCAACCACGAATTGGAAAGCATGGCAACATCGGGGAAGTCAGCAGAGGGCCAGAAGAGCTGTCGACCACAGAATGAGGGTTTTCCCCCTGGCTGCATAATTACTGGCATCTGTAAGCACAGTCTTTTGTGCCGGTTTCCTTGGACACATGCTGCATTACTATTTAACTGATCCTTTTTCGGTGTTATTCTACTGGACATGAAGTGTGTTCGTTTCACTCTCGATATCCAGTTTCAAGGCTGAAGAACCACATACTGATGGCTAGAATGAAAGATCTATTTACTTTCTCTGAACAGATTATATAAGAATGCTTCTTGATAGACTTCTTTTTAATCTTATAATATGATAAATCTTGAAAAGATATTAGATGTAACTGAACCTACAGTTTTCAGAGTGTTCTGCAGAATCTAAATATATGCTGTCAGAGGATAAAAAGATTTCCTTGGGGGGTAAAATTTGGGAAATGTTGGGATTTAGAAATTAAACAAGTTTCTTTGCTAAAAGAGTATAAAAACTCTGTAGTACTCTAATGTGCTCACTAAATTTCCAAGAAGGATATAGAGAACGTAGTGTGTGTCTATTTTCCTAGGAACACTTTCATGGAGCTTCTCCTGAGGATACTACTCCATGGAACATACATTAAGAAACAGTGCTCCAAGTCCACCACCCTCATTATTCAGATAAGGAAACTGTGGCCCAGAAAGATGACCCTGGAGTCCTAATGTGAAGTCTGCCTGAAAATTGTCCCCCACCAATTTTCCCTTCACCTACCATATCCAAATAAACCTCAAAGTGTCCTGCTTGAAATGTAACTGACAGCTTCAGTTTCCATAGGTGGGCCATTTCATGGGACATCCTTTTAAACTGATCATAATCTCTTATGCCCCCAATTTTCCTGTGAATTATCTTTTTGCAGTTTTGAGAAAATCACATTTCAATGTTTTTGCTTAATGTTTTATTTCCAAACTCAATATAGATTCTATCTACTCTGTAGCTATATGCCTTTTATTTATTTCTAAATTCATCCATGTGGTGCCCTGTCATAAAATTCATTTGTAAAAGTCCTCTATAAATCTAAGAAATAGGATCTCTTTTTACTGTCATTTGGCTTAGTTTACTCAAGTCGAAGATTAATGACTGGGGATGGAGGGAATGGAGTAGATCTCAATCAAGGGATGCAGTTGTTCTTGAAGAAAGTATTTGGTCTGAATTAGCAGTCTCCATTATATATAGCTTACCACAACCCTGCATTACTTCTGGTGTCCGAGAGATCAGTTTGCCTCTGTCTCTGGGAATGATGCCTATTGAGTACAGTCTGTCTTTGTTTTTGTGTTATTTGTCATACCCTTGACTTTGAGAGTGTAAGACTAATGGACAGATGGAGAAACAAATTTTACACATAATTTATCCTTTCTCTAACACTATGTCTCTAAATACTAGCCAAATTATTCTCATACTAAAATTATACCAAAGATTATTAATCTATGCAGAGTTCTCTCAGAAGGACAAAGATCCTTAATCCCCAGAGACTTCTTGGAAGTTTGCATCACGAGCCATGTGTATAGGCACCATATTCTCTTGCAAAACCTCTTTCTGTTTTTTTTTTCTTTTTAAATGTTTTATTGCAGATAAACATTTCTCACAGTGTCTTTAGAGAAACATGTATAAGACTTGGACAATATTTCTAGGCTATGTTAAATCTGCTGCATCTTTACATCCCAGGAAGAGGTTTCCAACATTATCCTGTGATTGCCATCCAATCTGTTGATTTAACAGTTCTATCATCCTTTCAAGTTCTTACTTACAAAATAAAAATTTTATTTTTATTTGCTCTCATAGCTTCCATCTCCTTCTTGTTATCTTATCCTACTATCTTATCTTTCTTAGGATTCTAGAGCTGATAGTTATTTGGAGACCCTTTGAGCCTATGCAAGCTAAGTTTAATAAATAGAGAAAACTTATAAAGTTCTATTTGTTTAGAACAGAGACGCTCTTTTATTTAACTGTATGACCACATAAGATATCTTAATGTGATACTAAGTTGTACTTAGTAGAATATGAATTAATTGTATTAAGCTATGAAATCTTAAAGATTTGTGGAAGAGGTAAAATTGGACAAGTACTCACACTGTATAAAGAGATACATGGCAAATTTTATTTTATAACTTCCTGATTTGGACCAGTGGTCCCAGCTGGGAGTGAATTTACTCACCAGAAGAGATGTGATGATGTTTAGAGATGTTTTGGGTTGTCACAAGTTGGGGAGGCTACTGGCACCTAGCAGATAGAGGCTAGGGATACTGCTAAACATTCTACAAGGATGTAGGAGTGGCTCCTTACAACAGATTGTCCAGACCAAAATGTCAATAGTGCCACTGTTGAGAAACTCTAATTTAGGTAGTGAGAGTGGATTGTAAGTGCTCTACCTATAGCAGAACACTTGGTAACATATTATTTTGTAAAAGGTATTTAGCAGACTAATGGGAAGTCATGGAAGACTGGCTTGGCTCACAAAATACTAGAATCTTAGTATCAAATAAAATATAATTGAAGTGTCTAAGATTATGTTACATAATAGCAAAGGTCAATGAGATAAAGTAATCTTTCATTTGCTTCCTTTTTATTTATATTTTCTCATGCAGTCTTTGGTTTTTGACATTCGCTACTTTCTTCAGAATAAGATGATTCTGCTTTTTGTCTGTGACTCATTTGTTCTTAGACATTATTTTTTACTTAAAAATAGGTTCAAATCTTCCAACCTCAAACCAATTGTATTGGCAGGTCTCTCCAATGCCTTGAGATAATTCATGGTACAGACAGCATATTTTCTTTAAAAGTCTTCAATCCCAAGTTATAAAATCCTTATAAATGAATGTTTTCCTTGTGGTGGGAAAATGTCTTATTTTAAAATTGTTTAATAGGCTGCCACTGTCAAATGATAACAGTTAGACACTCAGCCAAGATATTGGTGTTGATGCTAATTCCCTTCTGCTTTTTATAGCCCAGGCATGACTCTCACACACTCAATAGTTTAGTTGTATGCTGTAAACCTTCAAGGGAAGCAGTTCTTGGAAACAACATGATATTATGAGTCTGTTACAGTTATTAAGTTATGGCAGCTAGAGTGGAAATGAATACAACAAAAACAATTTATATAGGAATATGTTTCTCAGTGGATCAGTTTCAATATTGCTCCCTGTGGCTTCATCAACTTTATCCTAAAGGCCAGTGTTTCAGCCATTGTCCATGTGAACATAAATAACACAGTGATGACAGGACTTTTATTTCCTTCAGGTTTAGGTTTGCTATAACTGCATAACTAAAACTTACGTGACAGGAAATAATGTTCTAAGAGAATCAGGGAAGGTTAATACTAGAAACTGTTTTCTCCAGATCATTCTCATTCCTTACTCTCTTCTTCTGGTGCTGTCACTCTGACCTTCAGATGACTTTGCAGTGCTCTCACACCCTGTCTGGAGTGTACCAAGCCTTCAGGAATTCACAGGGAATTATTGAAGCTATTGATGGCTCGTACAGACAGCTGTCCTTTCTATTCCCTTTCCCAGTAGTTGCCCAGTTACATTCTAAATCTTCACCCTTTTTTCCACTGTGCAAATTCCTGAGTGTTTGTGAGATATAAACAACCTCATCCTCATAGAGGACAGAAGGCCCTGAACACTTTTTTTAACCTGAATAGACTTTAATTTAATTTACTCTTTTATAGAAGTATAGTTTTACAACATGTATCTGCATTGATTTTAGTGTGGTTTGGAGCACGAGCAGGGTAAAAAGGGTGAGTTAAGGGATGATGATAATAAGGTCTTGTAACTTTTCAACAAGAGCTGAGTGAGGCAACATTCAGGGATGAAAAAGTAAAGCATGTTTATTTTGTGATATTTTTCCTTACATGAGGAAAGAGAAAAAAAGTGACAAAAAGCTAGAAAAATATTAACTTTACTAAACAAACTCATTTTGAAGTTACATAACATCTGCTCCACAAATATAATGCTAAAAATGTACCCCCTTCTACATTGTATGATAAGCAGGAATAAATAATGGAAAATAGTTATCTAATGGGATTGGATTCTAATTGGAGTGGCTCCTTACAACAGATAATCCAGACCAAAATGTCAATAGTGCCATTGTGGAGGAACTCTGATTTAGGTAATGAGAGTGACTAAGCCAACTCTAGTAATTGCTAAAAAAGACATAATCTGTTTTAAAATTGTAATTTTCACTGTAAGCCTAAAATGTATTATTATTCACCAACATTTTGATATAGAATAATTTTTTTCTAAGTAGGGACCTCTTCTGTTTCATCCTTTCTGAATAATAATGATAAAAATACAAACTATATTCCTTTTGCCATGGGTCACAAAACTTGCTAGTAATTGTTAAATCTTGTCCCTCAGCAAAACTCCAAGATGTATCCAGAACTCAACCGTTTCTCACCACTTCATCTCTACCACTTTAGTCCACTAACTCGCTTCCTGGCCTTCACCTTTGACCCTTCTTTTCTACCCAGCAGCCAGTGTGATTCTTTAAAAGGAGGTCAGATCTGGCCACTCTGCTCAAACTTTCCAGTGACTTTTACTTCATGCAAAATAATACTGAAATTCCTTCTGGTGTTCTGCCAAGTTGTGTGTGATCTGGGCTTCTGTCTGGCTTTCTGACCTCACTTCCTCCCACTCCCCTCTGCCCTGCTCTCCAGCCTCACTGGCTTCCCTGGCCCAGTGACATGGTTTGCTGCGTCCCCACCCAAATCTCATCTCTAATTGTAGTTCCTATAATCACCATGTGTCATGGGAGGAAACTGGTGGGAGGTAATTGAATCATGGAGGCAGTTACCTTCATGTTGTTCTCCTGATAGTGAGTGAGTTCTCACTAGATCTGGTGGTTTTATAAGGGACTTTTCCCCCTTTTGCTTAGCACTTCTCCTTGCTTCTGCCATGTGAAGAAGGGTGTGTTTGCTTCCTTTTCCACCATGACTATAAGTTTCCTGAGGCCTCCCCAGTCATGCTGAACTGTAACTCAATTAAATCTCTTTCCTTCATAAATTACCCAATCTCGGGTATGTGTTTATTAGCAGCATAAGAACGGGCTAATATACCCAGAAAGCCCACAGCCCAGGCACCCCGCACACACCGTCCCCTTGGTGTGGGAAGCTCTTCTCTCACAGAGACACAAAAAAAGTTTCCCTCTTTTTTTGATGTTTGCTGAGATGCAATTTTCTCAGGGTGCCTTTACTGAGCACACTTTGTGAACAACACATCCTTCCAATCTATCTTTATTGGTTGACACTGATTTTTACTTCATTACCAAGTATAATAGATATTTATACATTCATAGTCCATCTCCCCCACTCATATGCAAGCTTCCTGAGGGCTAGAATTTCGATGACCTCGTTTGTTGCTGATTATCAGGACTTATGTCCCGAAAATATTGAAGTGCACAATAAATATTTGCTAAATGATCAAACTCCTGAATGAATGAATGAACAAATTCATCATCTAAGACTTATAATGTTTTTCTAAAGTACAGAAAAAACTTGAAAACAGTAGGAAAGCAATCTGAAAGAAAATGGACTCCTTGTGGATTTGTATAAACCCCCACTCCAATTTTTTATGGTTATCTTGGCTGCACTTGTTTTTCAACAATTTTATTACAGGTCACATGAACGCTTTTGGGAATTGTCGGTAAACAGTGCCTCGTTGGGTAGAAGTAGTAACACACAGGCATAACAAAGACAGGTAAAGCACAAGCGTTCAGTACATCTTAATAATATTATGTATACTACATTTTCTCACATATAAATCTGTGTATGTATCACAGATATGAACTGGGATCAGATATATGAACATTAAATGTTCATTAGCTTAAGTGATTATATTATGAGTAATTGCTTTTGTTTTTGCTTTGTGCTTACAATATTTCTTCCCATAATAAATACAGTTAGAAAAAAAGTATAAAAGTGACATTTTTTCCGTGGGGGGTGATGGCTCACTCCTGTAATCCCAGTACTTCGGGAGGCTGAAGCGGGAGGATCACGAGGTCAGGAGATTGAGACCATCCTGGCTAACACAGTGAAACCCCTTCTCTACTAAAAACACAAAAAATTAGCTGGGTGTGGGGAAACGTGCCTGTAGTCTCAGCTACCTGGGAGGCTGAGGCAGGGGAATCGCTTGAACCCAGGAGGTGGAGGTTACAGTAAGCTGAGATCGCGCCACTGCATTCCAGCCTGGGTGACAGAGCAAACAAAAAGACTTTTCCTCTTGCCTATACATTTTCCAAAAGATATTTACCTTCAAATACCCTAACAAAGACACTTTGTTAGCATGACTATTTCATTAGCTTTTGCTCTGCTTTCTTTTGAGAAAATGTAATAATACTGGCAGAATATGAGAAGTTGGAGGAAGATATATTTTATTCATATTAAGATTTTAAACTTTCCTTTAAAAATTAAAATTATGCTGGAAAATCTGATTTTCACTACAGTTTACTCATAATTAGCTGGTGTTATGATGTAAAAATAGAATCTTTAATTCACACATATCTAAGTCATATTATCTGTAAGGAACAACTAAGGCTGAGGAAAAGAAGAAGGAGACACAAGTAAAATAAAATATAAAGGTATCACAAGTAAAACAAACAAACTAACAAAGAAATGTATCATTAGGAAAGTCAGGATTGGTGCTAAATAAACATGAAAGCCCGATTTCAGGGAACTCTGAAAGAGAAACCATCATGAGAAAAAGAGGGGCTTTGGCCTTATGATAAACACTGGGGCTGACCATCAGAAGTGAGCGAGGTATGAGTTAGAATTGTAACTATTGCCGGGATTCCTCCTTACCAAGTCCACTTGTGACTCATGTGTATTAGAATAAACAGGACTATAAGGACTGGGTATAGTTTCTATATCAATTTTATACTATGGAATAGACATGGACATGTGAGATGCCATTGGGTGGAGACATGAGACAAACGTTCCTGCAAGAATGGTCTTTGTCAACACATGCATGCATATGTTCATGATAGCACTATTCACAATAACAAAGACATGAAATCAACCTAACTGTCCATCAGTGGTAGACTGGATAAACAAAATGTGGTACGTATACACCATGGAATACTATGCAGCCAAAAAAGAATGAGATCATATCCTTTGCAGCAATATGGATGGATCTGGAGGCCATTATACTAAGCAAACTAACACAGGAACAGAAAACCAAATACTACATGTTCTCATTTGTAAGTGGGAGCTAAACATTGAGTACATATGAACACAAAAAAATGAACAACAGACAACAGGGCCTACTTGAGGGTGGAAGGTAGGAGGACAGTGAGGATCAAAAAACTACCTATCGGGTACTATGCTGGTTACCTGGGTGGCAATATAATGTGTACCCCAAACCTCCAAGGCATGTAATTTACCTATATAACCAACCTGCATGGGTATCCCGGAACATAAAATAAAAGTTGAAAATAATGGGGAAAAAAAAAAGAAAAAAAATGGTCTTTGTCATCTGGTACTAATGGACTCAAGCTGAGCTGCACTAAAGGTTTCTAGTATGCTGCCCACCATTTGGTCCCAGTGAAGACAGCTGAGCTTACTAAATGGTAGAGTTGACTATGGCATCTGGATCTGACTAATGAATATTTTCCTATAAACAAAGATAGACAGATTTGAAAATAGGAACAATACTGCATGTTCTGGGTGCACGGTAAACATTGCTCACGGAGTAAAACTGTATTTTCAGTTAATTCCTTCATAGGTGGAACGTATCCTTTTACAAAGGTTTAGTATAGTAGTACAGTTACCACTACTATTAATGTATTTTAAGTAGTTAGTATAAACCAGGTACTATTTCATTATTTTATATATTATTCAGTTACCAGTCCAATAAGTTAAGTATCATTATTTTTCCCATTTTGCAGACAAAGAAACTGAGGCTCAGAGCTTTTGAGTGACTCATTCCAAGACCCAGAGCAAGTAAAAAATGGGGCAGAGATCCAAACCCGGGTAGCCCTGATCCGGAGCTCATGCCTTCAGACCATCCCATATGGCCCTGCAATATTATAGGCAATATGCAATATTATGTTATTTGAATTAACCTGCTGGGGTTCAGATGTTGGCTCAGACTTTCACTGTGTAACCTGAATAAGCTACTTAATCCTGCTGATCTTTGTTTTCTTAAACCTAATGTCAAATTGAAAAAACATAATTCCTTCATAGAATTTTGAAGAGATTAAATAAAATAATATTTAAAATGCTTAGAAGAGTCCTTGACATATAATTAGCATTTAGTAAATTTGTCTCTCCCTTTCTCTCTCTCTCTCTCTTTCTCTTGCACAAGCACCCATACTGGATTGATATCAGCATTTGACCTTCAGCACGATATTGAGTAGGTATCTCAGATCACTTTTTTAATCCTTCTGATGTTAAAATGATATAACAACATGCTCTATCATTTCTCTATTTTTATATGACATTCCCCTTTCTTCTTCATGGGATCAATTTCTTTCTAGTTCCCTTGAAATCCTTTCTATCTGAAGCCATGGAATTTATTCCTCTTTTCATTTTGTATGTTGTTTTGTTTTACATTTTGAAATATATTTTTAAAATTTTTTCATGTAATATATACTTTTTACTATAAAGCATTTTCATAAAAGTAGACTTGTTTTCTAAAATAAATTTTAAGCTTCTTACATTGTGCCCATATGCTGGTCTGCTCTTATACTTTTCATTTTACTAAAAGTGCTATTTTGTTCTGGGCTCACAGAAGTCATTCAAAAAAATATTCATTAAAACTGATAATTTTCACAAAAAGAAATATTTTTTCTAGAACAGAGATTCTCATATCCCATGGCTCTTAGAAATAAAGAAAAAGAAAAATATAATTAGAAGGAAACCATAGCCATAACTTTAAATAATCTTTCTTTCTCTTTGAATTCAAAAACAGTAATTAAAAATGTTGAAGATGATTAAGTCATTTGCTTTGTTAGAGCTACTCCATTGAAGATTATGTTCAAAAGGCTATTAGTACAAGTTCATTAAAATCATTTCCCCTGGGTTATGTTGGTAAATGTTAATGTGAAACATACAGGGATTCCTGTCACAACTAATGTGTTAATTAATAAATAAATGTACATTTATGACTTATGCCTTTTTGAGTTAATTAGATAGTAAATCATTCCCTAATGAATGATTCTTAGAGTATAGTAGCTATCAGATTAAATTAAAACTTTATTTGGTGGACTGATTTCAATTTAAATAAGACATCTAATGGGAGCCACCTTCAGTAATCTTTTTGTCATCTTTTATGAATATTTTCCTACATGCGGATGATTTGTATAAACTTTAGTGTTAGTGCAAGCTGAAGTGTTTGTCACTTTTTCTTTAAAGTAAACTTAGTAACTCAGGAATGACAAACTGAATACTATATGTTCTCACTTATAAAAGGGAGCTAAGCCGTGGGTGTGTAGAGGCATACAGAGTGATACAATGAACTATGGAGGACTCAGAAGGTTGGGAGGGTGATGAATAAAAAAACCATATATTGGGTACAATGTCCAGCAGTCAGGTGATATGCACACTAACATTTCAAACTTCACTGCTATACAATTTGTCAGTGTAACCAAAAACCACTTGTACTCCAAAAGCTTTTGAAATAAAAAAAAAAGTTTTGTAAAGTACTTCACTTAGGTGGTGTGAAAATAATACATGTGTGACTTGAAATAGATTTTTCAGCACACTGATTTAGTAGGGAAAAGCTATATATAAAAAACAAAACAAATGAGTTTGAGTTTATCAAGCTTTAATTTGGATTTTAAAAATTATGTTTACTCATCTCTAAGCATTAAAAGGCAGTATGTTACAGGTATTTGTCATGTATATTATTTTTTAAAATATCTTTTAAGATAGAGAGCAGATTCTTATTACTCTTCTTTAGTTGTAGGATTATTCAGAAGCTCTTGAGTAATTTATTACTTTATATTTTGTATTTATCTTGTTAATTATTTCTTGTAGTAACTCTTTTCTACAATTGTAATTATAGAAGTGTGAGTTTTGCTTAGCAAAGTCACAAAAGCATCATTTTTATTTCTCTTTCTACCATTTTTGTCTTTTAAGACAAAATTATAAGTTCTAGACCATCATTTTAAATCTATCTCTTTCTTCGCCTTTCTTCATTTTAACTTTCAGGCCATGTTTCATATTGAAAGTTGAAATGTTCCTTTACTTTAAGCGATTTAAGAAAAATAAATTTTCTTTATTTTTCCTATCACAGTCATTTATTTTTAAAGACAAGAAGACAAAAACACATTTAGAAGTCTAATCATTAAACTTACAAATAAAGCTTCAATTGAAAATTGTATGTTTTATTATGTAGTAATAATTCAATTCACCTTCAATATACAATGAAGAAAAAATGAACAAAAACCAACACATATTAATAGAATATGTTTTAACTTATTTTTATGTTAGCACCAGAGCTTTAACGGAATATAAAAAGCCTACCTGTCTGTAAAAACTTGTTAAATCATTTTCTGTCCACTTAATTTATAAATGGCTTAGGAAAACCAGTTTCATTAGAGAGTAGTCTTAAGTTTCAAGGTTTTATTGACCTATTGTGTACTACCTAGTCTGCTAAAATTCAGAGAAACTCTGGTGATTTTACATTGACAGAAATGACACATGTGAAGCAATAAAGAGTACAAAAGTATTCTGAGAAATTTCAAGAACAAGTCACATTTCAATAAAAAAAAAACAAAACAAAACCAAAAAAACCCTTTTTTATCTTTCAAACCCCAGAGGAATCATTGCCCTCCCATTGCGATGCATATATGTCTTTGACAATATACAAGAATGTCACTCTCTCCCTCTTCCTTCCTTCTCCCCCACAGTTCTCTTTTGCTACCAGTTTTCTATACAATTTGGTAGGGGACTGATGCATGAGGAAGAAACAAAAATGCCTTTTGACTTTCTATTACGAAAAGACTTCTCACCCCATGAAAAACAAGAACTAGGAAGAATGATCAAAACACAGACTGCCTCTTCATACTAAGACTTCTCTATCTCCCCTTTTCAGACCAAGCCCTATTCAAAAAACACTTTGAAATAAGAGTAGCATTTGGCCAAAGAAGTATAGTTCTTATGTCATAAGTGTCCAGTCAACCACAGTGCCACTGAAAAAGGGAAATGGCTATTTTTGCACTCCCTGCGGAGAAATAACCCTGGGAAAGGAGCAGCAACTTCTGACTATCCACTCTTCAGTGTTTGGGTAGCACTCCATCATGTGTTTTCAGAATATAGACAATCTTCCAAAATATAACAATGAAGACCCTAAACAATTTCCTAGGGAAGTCAGGACCTCAGACAAGCAGGCAGGCAGGCAGGCAGGCAGGCAGATCTCTCAAAGAAGAATCTCCCTTTGGAAAGGAAAAAAGCCTGCTTTATCTTTACTCACGCACCTTTCTCCTTGCATGTGAAACTTGCTGAAGGGGAACTTGATTTTATTTTCAACCATCTATCCATGCCAACTCTCTTATTCAACTTCTTGGTCTCATATCCATATTCAAGCAACCCTCTCTAACAATGATGCTGTCAGCTTGCTCTACATCCTTTCCCAAAGTTATTACAGGTCAAGCTTGAATTCCTCTTTTGAACTTCGTATTTCTCAAACAGTCATCTGGATTGTTTCTGAGCAGTAGCTAGAACTTGTTTGATCCATCTTCCTCAGCCTTTATTTCTCCAATTCCTAAGTTGTCTATTTTTTCACTTTAGCCCTGTGCATTGAGGATCACTCTTGTTTAAACAGTTTATTTTTCTCCCATTAATATCAATAATAATTCAGCTGAAGGAAAGCAAAAATGGTTAAGCTACTTTTATACGAAGGTCCTTTGATTCTGTACATAAATGGCCCTATAAATAGCAACCTATTTTATAAAATATTATTTTGAAGAAGAATAGTATTGGGAGATTGCTTTTGGAAACCGTCATTTTCAATATTTTCTATTGTTTCCCAGCACCACAGATACTTGGAGATGGAAACAGGGATTATTTGAAATAGTTTCACTTGAACCTAGAAAGTGCAAATCACTCAAAATCCTGCTCTTGCTATAGAGTAAGGACAAAACACTGTTTGGGGGGCTACGAGGGAAGCAAAGAGATTCCTGGGCACTAGAGGAGGCATTAAACTTAAGAAAAAGAAAAATCATGTTCCATCCCCAATAAGAAGTCCTTTGTAGTCCTCAGATGGCTTAAGGGCGCTATCTCTTGGTCAGAGACTCTTCTGCAGCTATTTCTCCACAAGCATAGGTCAAGCCAGGGATTTTCATTTCTAATTTCAATTCCACAAAGAAAGAACAAACATGACATGCTAACAGCATGTTAAAGTTGAGGCTTAAATATGGCATGAGAAGGACTCTGTATTTCTATATTTGAATCCTTTTAGAAGAACTGCAATGTAACTTATGAGGTAGACAAGATTGAAAATCTCACTTAGTAGTATGCACCTGTAACAATAGCTGAGTCTTGACCAATCCCAGCAACCATACTTCAACCATTCCTATACTGCTGAGTGTTCAAACTGTGTTGAAATAAGGCAAATGCCAATCTATAACCAATCCAGCTGTTTCTGTACCTTACTTCTGATTTCTGTACATCACTTTACTTTTTTGTCTCTAAAATTGTTCTGACCATCAGGTATCCCTGCAGTCTCTCTGAGTCTGCTGCGATCCTGGGGGCGTCCCAATTTGTGAATTGTTCATTGCTCAATTAAACTCCTTTAAATTTAATTCAGCTGAAGTTTTTCTTTTAATAAGCATAAATAGTTGTTTCTTTGGCTGAGGGGTTTTTGGATAACTGTGAGTTTTTCAACCTGAGTTTTTATGTAAGAAAAAAAGCTAATTTGGGAAGATAGCTGACTAGTAACAGCTCTCGGAGGCTCCCCTTGAGAAGAACAAAAAGAGAGAGTGAATCCTGCACTGGCAACTAAGGTATCCAGGTTCTCTCACTGGGACTGACTAGGCAGTTGGAGTGACCCACGGAAAGCAAGGAGAAGCAGGATAGAGTGATGGCCTACCCAGGAGGCACATGGGGCAAGGGGAGCTCCCACCCCCAGCCAAGGGATGTGGTGAGTGATTGTGCTACCTTGGCTAGGAAATCATGCTTAAAACATGGATCTGTGCAACCTGTGGATCAGGAGATCCCCTCATGAGCCCATGCCACCAGGAGCTTGGGTCCCAAACACAAACTTGTGCAGATTTGTAGTGGCTGCTTGGCTGAGACTGCCTAAGACTACCGAGTTCTGGCAGGAGGAGTAGCCGCCATCACTTTGGCTGCCTGTTGCCTAAGATGACTAAGCTCCGGAGGGGAGGGCTGGCAGCCATCACTGCAGCTCCAGTCTGCAATTTTCCCCTGCCAATACAGGGGAGACTGGGCAGTCTGGACCCAGGAGGAATTCCCCACAGTGCAGCACAGTGTCTGTGGCAGACTGTGGCCAGACTGTTGCTTTAGGCTTGACCTGGATGCATCCCTCCTCACTGTGTAGGGTCTCGCTATGGGAATTTCAGCAACTCCAGCCAGGGGTTTATGGACAGGGCACTGATCTCCCTGGGATGGAGCCCCTGGGGGGAAAAGTGGCCATAGTCTCTGCAGATTAGCTGACTTAATCTTTTTCCTTGCTGGCTCTGCGGAATCTAGGCAGTCTGGATGAGTGGAATTTCCCCAGCACAGTGCACTCTCTCCTCCAAGGGGCAACCAGAGTGCTTTGTTAAGTGAGTCCCTGATCCTGTGCCTCTTGACTCAGTAAGACCCCCCAAACAGGGGTCACCAGACACCTCATACAGGAGTATTCCCTCTGTCATCAGCTTGGTGCACCTCTGGGATGGAGTTCCCAGAGGAAGGAGCAGGTAGCCATCTTTGCTATTCTGCAGCCTCTACTGGTGATACCTCCAGGAGTAGAAGGGACCCAGGAGAATGCCAGAGTGGACCCACAGCAAACCACAGCAGTCATATGGAAGAGGGGTCTGACTATTAAAAGAAAAACAAACAGGAAACAACAACAACAGAATCAACAAAAAAGTCCCCACAAAAATCCCATCCAAAGGTCAGCAGCCTCAAAAATCGAAACTAGATAAACTCAGGAAGATGAGAAAGAATCAGTGAAACAATGCTGAAAACTTAAAAAGCCAGAGTATCCCTTCTCTTCCAAATTATCACAACACCTCTGCAGCAAGAGCACAGAACTGGGCTGAGGCTGAGATGGATGAACTGACAAGTAGGCTTCAGAAGGTGGGTAATAACAAACTTCTCTGAACTAAAGGAGCATGTTCAAACCTAATGCAAAGAAGCTAAGAACCATGATAAAACATTACAGGAGCAGTTAACCAGAATAACAAGTTTAGAGAGGAACATAAATGACCTGATGAAGCTAAAAAACACAACATGAGAACTTCACAATGCAACCACAAGTATCAATAGCCGAATAGACCAAGTACAGGGAAGAATTTCAGAGTTTGAAGACTATCTTTCTGAAATGAGTCAGGCAACAAGATTAGAGAAAAAAGAATAAAAAGGAAATATAAAACCTTCAAGAACTATGGAATTATATGTAAAGACAAAACCTTTGACTGATTGGGGTACCTGAAAGAGACAGGGAAGGGGGAACCAAGTGGGAAAACACACTTCAGGATATCATCGACAAGAACTTCCCCAACCTAGCAAGACAGGCAAACATTCATATTCAGGAAATCCAGAGAACCTAGTAAGATACCCCATGAGAAGATGAAACCCAAGACACATAATCATCAGATTCTCCAAGATTGTAACGAAGGAAAAAATATTAAGGGCAGCCAGAGAGAAAGACCATGTCACCTACAAAGGGAAGACCATCAGAATAACAGTGGACCTCTCAGCAGAAACCCTAAAAGCCAGAAGAGATTGGGGGCCAATATTTAACATTCTTAATAAAAATAATTTGCAACCCAGAATCTCATATCCAGCTAAACTAAGCCTCATAAGTGAAGGGGAAATAAAATCCTTTTCAGACAAGAAAATGCTGAGGGAAATCGTTACCACCAGGCCTGCCTTGCAAGAGCTACTGAAGAAAGCCTCAATATGAGAAGGAAAAGCCATTACCAGCCACTACAAAAACACATTGAAGTAGCACACCATTGACACCTTGAAGAAACTGCATCAACAAGTCTGCAAAATAATCAGCTAGCATCATGATGATGGTATCAAATTCACACATAACAACATTAACCTTAAATGTAAATGGGCTAAATGCCCCAATTAAAAGACACAGAATGGCAAGCTGGATAGAGTCAAGACCCATCAGTGTGCTCTATTCAAGAGACCCAGTTCATGTTCAAAGATATACATTGGCTTAAAATAAAGGGATGGAGAGAAATCGACCAAGCAAATGGAAAGCAGATAAAAGCAGGGGTTGCAATACTAATTACTGAGAAAACAGACTTTAAACCAACAAAGATCAAAGAAGACAAAGAAGAGCATTGCATAATGGTAAAGGGTTCAATTCAACAAGAAGCGCTAACTATCTGAAATATATATGCACTCAATACAGGAGCACCCAGATTTATAAAACAAGTTCTTAGAGACCTACAAAAAGACTTACAATAGTAGTGGGAGACTTTAACACCCCACTGTCAATGTTAGAAAGATCATCGAGACAGAAAATTAACAAAGATATTCAGGACTTAAACTCAGTTCTGGTTCAAGCAGACCTGATAGATATCTACAGAACTGTCCACCCAAAATCAACAAAAAATACATTCTTCTCCATGGCACATGGCATGTACTCTAAAATTTATCACATAATTGGAAATGAAATATGCCTCAGCAAATGCAAAACAACTAAAATCATTAAAAACAGTCTCTCAACCACACAGCTCAATCAAATTAGAACTCAAGATTAAGAAACTCACTCAAAACCACACAACTATATGGAAATTAAACAATCTACTCCTGAATGACTCCTGGGTAAATAATGAAATTAAGGCCGAAATGAAGAAGTTCTTTGAAACCAATGAGAACAAAAAGACAATAAACCAGAATCTCTGGAACACAGCTAAAGCAGTGTTAAGAAGGAAATTTATAGCACTAAATGCCCACGTCAAAGCTAGAAAGATCTCAAATTGACATCTTAATATTACAACTAAAAGAACTAGAGAACCAAGAGCAAACAAACCACAAAGCTAGCAGAAGACAAGAAATAACCAAGATCAATGCAAAACTGAAGGAAATAACGGGCATGAAAAAAAAATAAAAAATTAATGAATCCGGGAACTGATTTATTGAAAAAATTAATGAAATAGATGGACTGCTAGCTAGACTAATAAAGAAGTAAAGAAGAATCAAATCAACGTAATACAGTATGTTAAAAAGGATAACACCACTGACACCACAGAAATACAAACAGCATCAGAGTATACCATAAACACCTCTATACAAATAAATTAGAAAATCTAAAAGAAATGGATAAATTTCTGGACACATACACCCTCCCAAGACTGCATCAGGAAGAAGCTGAATCCCTGAATAGACCAATAATAAGTTCTGAATTTGAGGCAGTAATAAATACCTTACCAACAACAAAAAGCCCAGAACAGACAGATTTACACCTGAATTCTACCAGAGGTACAAAGAGGAGCTGGCACCATTTCTTCTGAAACTACTCCAAACAATTGAAAAGGAGGAACTTCTCTGTAACTCTTTTTATGATATCAAAATCTGGCAGAGATACAACAAAAAAAGAAAACTTCAGGCCAATATTCCTAATGAATATCAATGCAAAAATCCTCAATAAAATACAGGCAAACTGAGTCCAGCAGCACATTAAAAAGCTTATCCACCATGATCAAGTCAGCTTCATCCCAGGGATGCAATGCTGGTTCAACATATGCAAATCAATAAAATGCAATTTGTCACATAACTAGAACTAAAGACAAAAACCACATGATTATCTCAACAGACACAGAAAAGATCTTCGATAAAGTTAATCATCCCTTCATGTCAAAAACTCTCAATAAACTAGGTATTGATGGAACATGACTAAAATTAATAAGAACCATTTATGACAAACACACAGCCAATATCATACTGAACGGGCAAGAGCTGGAAACATTCGTCTTGAAAACAAACACAAGACAAGGACGCATTTTCCTGCTGCTCCTATTCAACATAGTAGTGGAAGTTATGGCCAGGGCAATCAAGCAAGAGAAAGAAATAAAGTGTATTCAAACAGGAAGAGAGGAAGTTAAACTGTCTCTGTTTACAGATTTCATGACTCTATATCTGGAAAACCCCATCATCTCAATCCAAAAGCTTCTTAAATTGATAAGCAACTTCAGCAGTCTCTGGATACAAAATCAATGTGCAAAATCACAAGCATTTCTATACATCAACAATAGACAAGCAGACAGCCAACTCATGAATGAACTCTCATTTACAATTGCTACAAAGAGAAGAAAATTCTGAGGAGTACAGCTAACAAGGGAAGTGAAAGACCTCTTCAAGAACTACCAACCACTGTTGAAGGAAATCAGAGAGGACACAAACAAATGGACAACATTCCATGCTCATGGATAGGAAGAGTCAATATCATGAAAATGGCCATACTGCTCAAAGTAATGTATAGATTCAATGCTGTTCCCATTAAATTAGCATTGACATTTTTCACAAAATTAGAAAAAAAAAAAAACTACTTTAAAATTCATATGGAATGAAAAAAGAGCCCATATAACCAAGACAATTCTAAGCAAAAAGAACAAAGATGGGGGCATCACACTACCTGACCTCAAACTACACTTCAAGACTTAAGTAACCAAAATATCATGGTATTGGTATAAAAACAGACATGTAGACCAATGGAACAGAATAGATACCTCAGAAATAAGACCATGTACCTACAACCATCTGATTTTTGACAAACCTGACAAAAACAAGCAATGGGGAAAAGATTCCCTATTTAATAAATGGTGCTGGGAGAACTGGCTAGCCATATGCAAAAATTGAAACTGGACCCCTTCCTTACCCTTATACAAAAATTAACTCAAGATGGATTAAAGATTTAAAAACCCCAAACTATAAAAATCCTAGAAGAAAATCTAGGCAATATCATTTAGGACATAGGCACAGGCAAAGATTTCAGGACAAAAATGCCAAAACCAATTGCAACAAAATCAAAATTTGACAAGTGGTATCTAACTAAACTGAACAGCTTCTGCATAGCCAAAGAAACTACCATCAGAGTAAACGACAACCTACAGAATGGGAGAAAATTTTTGCAATCTATCCATCTGACAAAGGTCTAATATCCAGAATCTACAAGGAACTTGAACAAATTTACAAGAAAAACACCAAACAACCCCATCAAAAAGTGGGCAAAGGACATAAACAGACACTTCTCAAAATAAGACATTTATGTGGCCAACAAACGTATGAGAAAAATGCTCAACATCACTGATCATTAAAGAAATGCAAATTAAAACAGCAATAAGATACTATCACATGTCAGTCAGAATGGCAACTATTAAAAAGTCAAGAACCAACAGATGTTGGTGAGGCTGTGGATAAATAGGAATGCCTTTACACTGTTGTTGGGAATGTAAATTACTTCTATTATTGTGGCAGACAGTGTGGTCATTCCTCAAAGACCTAGAACCAGAAATACCATTTGACCCAGCAATCCCATTACTGGGTTTATACACAAAGCTTATAAATCATTCTGTTACAAAGATACATGTATGCATATGTTCATTGCAGCAGCATTCACAACAGCAAAAACATGTAATAAGCCCAAATGCCCAATGATAGACTAGATAAAGAAAATGTGGTACATATACACCATGGAATACTATGCAGCCATAAAACATACATGCATGCGTATCTTTCTGTTACAAAGATACATGCATGCATATGTTCACTGCAGCACTATTACAATAGCAAATACATGGAATCGACCCAATTGCCTATCAATGATAGACTGGATAAAGAAAACGTGGTACATATATACCATGGAATACTATGCAACATGAAAAGGAATGAGATCATGTCCTTTGTAGGGACATGGATGCAGCTGGAAGATATTATTCTCAGCAAACTAACACAGGAACAGAAAACCAAACAGTACATAGTCCCATGTATAAGTGGGATCTGAACAATGAGAACACATGGACACAGAGAGAGGAACAACACACAATGAGGCCTACTGGGGGTTGTTGGGGGAGGGAGAGCATCAGGAAGTATAGTTAATGCATGCAGGGCTTAATACCTAGGTGATGGGTTGATAGGTGCAGCAAACCACCATGGCACACGTTTACCTATGTGACAGACCAGCACATTCTGCATGTGTATCTCAGAACTTAACATAAAATAAAATAAAAAGTTTTAAAAAACTAATTTGGTATTACTTTTGTTTAATTTTCATATTCAAATGAAGCTCAAGTTAAAATAATATTTGGTAGAGAGTATAAGTGAGGTAAATTACAGTTTTTATTTGATCTCTTCCTAAATAGAAGGCCCCAGGGTGTGTGTGTATGTGTGTGTGTGTGTGTGTGTGTGTGTGTGTTTCAGGATATAAGAAAGTGAAGTAATATAATGTAGCGGTTGCTGTAAGAGGTTGGTTTTATGTTTCCATGAAAGTAAACTGAAGGAAATTATAAAATTCCTTTCCCAGGAGATCTTTAATAGTGTCATGGGTTGCATCTGCTGCAATCTTTATGACAAATTCTGCCTGCAGGCAGAGTAATGGATTTTGAAGACCTTTCATGGAATTTTATATCCCCAAGAGTATATGTAAGTGAGTTCAGAAATTAAAAGGCACAAGGACTTGAAAGTCTATTCTCCTCAAGCAAGTTAGTTTTCTGACCTTGGATTTCAGTTTCTTCATCTGTGAAGTTACTCCTGTTCAAACAGAACAGTATTCTTAACATTTTATGTGTAGAACACAATCTTGCGGAGGGGATGTCATCAATTTTCTGAAGTTCATCCATTAACTCTCTGGGGTCCACAGGATTTACATTAAATACTAGAATCAATGATTTCTAAGGTAGCATAGTGAAGTTTGATTCACACATCTTAAACATTACTAGAGTGGTAGGAAAATAAATAGGAGACATCTGTTCTTAGGAAAGTGATAATCTCATATGGAAGGCACAGCATACACTCATATAGAAAAGACCTAAGAATGCTTCAGTGTGGTGTATCATGAGCTCAAATGCAAATTATACATATCAGGGAACAGAGAACAGCCACATCGGTGGTCAAGAGAAAAAGGACAAGGTAGATTCAAGTGAAGGGGAAACATTTCGAGTAGATGCAATGAGGAACAGGCAAGTGAACCCTTAAAAACTCAAAACTATTGTGAGAGTTGACAGACACATTCTTGATCAAAGCAAGAAACCATGTTAAAGAATAAAGAGAACAAGTTGTTGGATTTCCTTGAATATCAAACAGAAGTATTTAATTTAATTGCCTGGCAGTGGAGTGCCACTGCAGCTAAACTGCAAGGATTTGATGTTGAGATGTATTTTAAAGAAGATAATTCTGTGTAGACAGGGAAAAGAGTGAGGACACCAGACTATATAAAAATCTACTTTAATTGCTAAGGGAAATGTGAAATAAGGGCGCATGGGGTGGTGATTGTGCCAGCAGAATTAGAAAAACTGCTGATTAAAAATATGATTACAAGTAATAGGATGAATGTGTCAAAGCATTATAAAAAATGAAAAGGTAAACATGAATATAAGCCCAGTGATTGAAAATGATGGGAACAGCCTTTAAGGTGATGAGGAATTTAGACCCAGTAACCTATGTGTGCTCTGAGAGCCTAGCTTTGGCTTTGGAAGGCGTGAGGTCAGGGGTGTTGAGGCGGTAATTGGGCATCCCAATAGTGAACTCTTGAAACGATTAGAGCAGAGGTAGGCAGTCTTAGATAATTTAAGACAGATTCAAGAAATATGTCTATAAGAAAACTTGGATTTTTTACTTAAGTTTCTTACTGGTCCAACAAATTTATTTAGAATTTATTTTAGTATTTAAATGTCTATCTTGTAACATAGATGTTTTCTTAGTACTAAAAGCTGTTTATTTAGATAGCTTTTCATTCTTTTAAGATCTTGGAAATCATTGCAAGGAGAATCCTTTCAATTTCTGCTATTTTGCAAAATAAAAATAAATTAATCTTGTTTAATTAAAACAAGTTAATCTTGTTTTACAATGAAAGTACTAAGGTACATAAAATGTTATCAGGAGAGATCTCACCAATTCTTAAAGACAGAGAGTTAATTTTCCACATTGATTTCTTTCTGCAGTGTTGTATCCTGGCACAAATTCTTTCGTATCGTGGTTGTGTCTAGTTTTCTGATATAAATTGAATGTAGTTTTGGAATAAAGGACATTCTTTAGACAATAGTAATTCTATTCAAGTCTATTGAACATATCCACATAACACAGATATATATATATATACATAATATAATAACAATATGTCTCCTAAAAATCTGTTTCTCAATGTCTTAAAGGACAGTGTTCAGGGCCTTCTTGAGGGGAAATGTTAGAGGTGGGTGAGTACATTACATATGATAAATTCACTCCAATATGTAGAATCCCTAAGTGTTTGGATTCTTTTCTCACACTATTTCAAGGTATTTTTGACATCTCCACTTTTTATATTGGAGATCACTCTTGAGTCCCAAGTTTATTAAAGGCATTCAGGCAAACAAATTAGAACCACTAATTCAGAGTTCACACACTGAATTCAGACTCTGGTACGTGCACACATATATTGATAAACTCAGACCAGTGTGAATTTATGTTCTTCCCTATTTAGTCTAGTTCTCTAAGACTCTATTCTCACAAGTATCCTTCAGATATTAGCATTTTTACATATATATAATATTTATATTATATACAACTATAAAATTTGTTGTTATTTTGAATACCTAAGCCCCTTTCACTCAGATTTAACGTTGTAATTGACCCTCAGGGTGTTCTAGAAACTAACTCTGGATGGGTATGGGTGTTTTATGTTGGCCAGAGATGCTGGTGAAAGTTTGTGTATTAAATTGGCTACTGAATTTCAGTGGAGAGAAAAGAATTCCGGAGTATCAGAGGCCAAGCAATGAGGCAGAGACCTTAGTTGCTGAGGCAAGGAGGGAAAGCTGATAATAATCCCAATGTGTGATTCTGAGAGATGTTTGGCAGTGGTCACTCAATCACTAAGTTCCAAAGCCCATATCGAGGAGTACTCCTCTAAGATCTACCTAATCTGTGTACACTCAAATCTAGGCTTCTCTCCTCTCTTTTGAGGCTTTGCTCAAATGTCACTTTTTCTGTGAGATTTTTCCTGCCAACCCATTTCACATGCACATACTCCGACCTAGAACTTTATTCTCTCTGAACTGCATGCTCTGTCTCTCCTAATATAACCAGAGGCCTGTGAAAACAGGGAAGTTGAACACCCGAGGATGGACCTGAACTTGGGCCAGCACCAGTACAGCACTTGTCAAGGGCATGCAATTTAAAAACCTTATCAAGGTAGAAAATATTTAAACGCAGTAATTGAAAAAAAGTTCATGTGAAAAATCCATAATGAAAAGAGAATCAAAATTTTAACGAAAGATAAGATCAGTAATAATACCATGCTGAGCCATACTGGAGACTGAGGCAAAAGGAAAAATCAGTAATTCTGCTCCGGTGGTCTGCGATTTTCAAAATATTCCTTTCCCAGTAGAGGGTGAGTTGCAACACCTAATACTACAACTAAGAAAGGAGCACAACATTTAAATAACATCTGTAGATTTTGGAGGGCACATATACCTCACTGGGGGATGTTTCTCTGATGATTTACTCACCCACAAAGCTATCAAGCTTTCAGTCAAGCTCAGAGCGGGAGAAGTTTTTCCACCTGGTTCTAGCTATTCATGCTACTTATATTTTAGGGAATTAATATATACTAATGGGTCTATGGCAGATAAGGATGTCCATGGAGACTGCAGCAAACCCTGATGGGAGAATAACAGCACAGGCTCTGGGTTTTGGAACAAATAACCATCTTTCTCTCCTTCTTCTTCTCTTAATTTTGGCAATGTCCATCTCCCAGTTTAGAGACTGAAGTACCATATAGAGGCTTTCCACCTCTATATGCAGTTAGAATGTGTGCATATGAATTAGGTTCTGTCAATATCAGATATGTTCATTGCAGACTTTGGTTTAGAATCTAATGATCAAAAGAAGTAGCTAACATGCACAAGTCATTCTTCTGTGGGAAGAAGTAGCTCCTTAGTGCCCAGGGGTAGCTGGAGTTCTAGTGACAGCACCAGTGTCTGCTCAGTAATGGCAACAGTGGTGGTTTCACTGAACAATTCGGCACATTATTATAGTGTCATGTCTGGCTGCATAGCCTCCAAACCTAGTTATGTGCCCCCTCCGGAAGTTGTGTGAGCTATCCAATGTACTTTACTTTCTTTATTCTGATTAAGTTACCCAGAGATTGTTTCTGTTACTCACAACTAACAGACTTGACTCATATACCAACATATAGATCCCACCAAATGAAGAAGAAACATCAGTTTTAATCTTCTGTAGTTTAGCCTCTTAAGAGATAATATATTTAATTTAGCTTTTCCATTAAACAGTGCCTGAAACATTAGTCAAGCACTTCTTAATTGATCTTCCTTTTGCCTGGGCATAGTGACTTGCACATATAGTGTGAGTGACATAAATACTCTTGCTGAGTGGACAACAATGAATATGACTCATACTATTAAGTAAATCATCCATTTTAATATATCCTAAATCCTTGCCTTACCACCAATACTATATAAACAAATAAGGAGTAGTGGGTATTTGAGCAGATTTACAATGGTGTAGCCATTGTTACAGCACTGAGAAGGTATCCCTAGACAGGTGGACCAATGTGAAACAAAGGAGATACATTTCCCTTGGAGGAGCAGATCGTATTTTCAAATGTAGTTTAGAACCTAGGATGTCTTGTGCAGTAATAACCAAAGCCTTAGAAGTTTAGCCTCTTTGAGAAATTCACAAGTGGACCACAGTTCACTGCAGCTCAGTAGGTAAGAGGATACAATTGAGGCTAACGGTCTCTGCTTAATCATACACACCCTCCGTTTCCTACAACTTGCATGTAGCAGATCCCGGTGGGCCTTCTGGATGCCTAAATCTGCCTGGCCTCACTGCCCAAGCATGGTGTGATTAAAAGAGATAGATGCCAAGAGAAGTTAAGGGTGCTAGCTGGGATGTTGAAAGCAAAAGCAAGTTCTTCAATGGTGAATGAATCTGTGTGTCTGCTGCTTCACTGCCATGCATTTCACAATGAAGTTTAGTCTCTTTGGGGAAGCTATTTAGGGAATATCACAAAAATCTTCCTGAAGACAGGACTGTAGTGATTTCTATTTGTGCCTTCATTTCATGTTTGGCTATGGGTTTTGATATCAACAAGACTTCAGAGGCTGTGGAAACTGGTTAGCAAAGCTGCTGATCAAGTGGGCCAAGGGAAACAAAAGCACACATATTAGTCAGTGGTGAGTTTCATGCAGTTTACAAATATGTCGCTACTTCAGTGTCCTGTTCCCTCCCAGAGGATGAAGCCCCATGGTGCCATTTAAGTAGCACCAGAGGTGAGTATTCTTCCTCTTGCCCCTGGGAAACAAAAACTGAAGTTCTGTTAATGCAACAAATTCTTCAACAGACTCTGAGCTGTAGATAAGTACAGTCCATCTCCCCACAGGGAAGGCTTTTAGTCAGAAGTTTTTAGAGCAAAGTGATCCCCTACTGAAGGTGATAACCCAAGTGACATATTCAAAGACGTGATAAGCATGACAAATACACCTTCTTTGAAACTCGATCCAAAAAGCTATGTGTCCAGGGGTGGCTACTGCCTGCCTCTAGCACCTGTTCCCCTTACACCTATAAATGACCAATGTTAATCAGTAGTGGTTACTTTTGGTGATGTTTCTGCAATCCCCAACCCAAGCCACCTTCATCCCTCAAACGACATTAGGTCCACGGCATACATGATAATCACTGGAATTCAAAGCTGGAGTCAAAGTTGGGAGATCTCCTGCATCCTCTCATCCTTGCCAAAGCAGTCAAATTCATTCTGCTAACAGCTTGCTAAGTCAGCCAGCCTGGTAAACACTCCTGTCTTAGAAGGGAAATCTAGACATTCATGTTGGTTCCTATTGTTTTTCCTCTTCTGTGTGATCTTGAGCATCTTGCCAAGGAGGCTGACGGCTGTCGTCTGATGATGCCATGTGAAGGCTTTAATGAGCTGGCATTTCCTGTTGCTGAGCTGCCATGACTGAAGGCCAAACCAAACAGGGTTTAGGCTCTTTGGATCCCAAACTGTTTTTGTCTCTTTCTCTTCCTTCTTCTAATCCAGTCTGCAAGTCTACTGTCTTCTGTTTCTCAATCTCACCGTGTAGATGTGCAATATGAAGGTCAGATGCCGGGTGCTGCCTTCCAACCAGACCAAACCCTTGAGAAAAGAACGGCCTGAGGGGAGGGGTGTGTGATGCTGGGTTTTTTTGTGAGACACAGGGAAACCTTGGTTAAAAATGTTTCCTGTAAGTTGAGGTGGCTGAAAGCCTAAAGTTGTTTTGCTTCGAAGTTCTTGTTACTGTTAATTGAAACATATGAGAAAGGAATAAAAATACTGAAGTTAAGAAAGTAGAAGTTGGGAGTAGGAAACTAAGAAAGAATATATTGCCAACTCAACTGGCCTAAGCACTTATTTGCAATGTTTCTTACTATGTGATAATCAATGAATTATATTCTCATACCACTAAAAAATGACAACCCCATAGAAGAATTTTGATTTAATATCATTTCTTAAAAGTGTGGGTTAATTCACACTGGCAAGGCTGCAGAGTTGGCAGGTTAGTGGCTGCCCTTCTCTAGGACAGGTGAATGGCACTTCTAGGCTTGGGGAGGGCATGACTTGCACAGATCTCTGCAGTAGCCCAGGGCACCAGCAGTCGAGGGTCAAGATTTTTGGTATCCTCATGTATCAAGATCACAGGATAATGCTTTTCTCTGTCTGTTGTCAGGGGTGGAATGCGGTGACACATAAAATAAAGGGAGAATCTGGGGCATTGTTTTCTTCCAATGTTTTGAGGGTAACATACCTACTATAAAATATCTTGGCCAAGGTATCACAACCCTAAAATGCAGGTAACTATTTATCATTTTCTCTCAACATTTTTTCACTGAAATACTCCTCCACAGGGCCATTCAGATTCTTCCAAATTTCTTATTTTGTTTCCTCTATTTTGTGCTTTTCCAAGAGTCAGGAAATATATTTATTTTTATTGCAGGAAGAAATTAGTATTTCTGAGGCTACATAGATCACCAGTTTTCTCTTGAGGATGGCCATTTTCCCAGAACTAATTGAATTTGACTCCTTCTCTGTGCAGCTTCATCAGGAAATATGGTTTTGCTCAATGCAACAGTGTCAACTTAGTAACTGGACAACTCATGTGCTAACAATACTGGACAGTTTTCTCTAAATTTATAATTTATGCTGCAGTGGTTCTTTTTCTTTATTGTATTGGCTTTGATGAAGTAAGAAATCGAAATGGCTAAAGGGTACAAGCAACTAACGTAAATTATTAGTGAAATGCTACACATAAAAGACATTAAACACTCAACATTGTGGTTTGTAAACAGTAGGCAGGGAGTTATAACAAAATGTCCATTTGTAGGCAAATATTTAGTTTTTACTTCTTCAAAGTTTTATGAAGATGAGAGACAATCCTAAACCCCAGAGAAGGGAGCTTATAAGAATGAAGTTGACAATGAGCCATATGGAAACAAATTCATGAAGAGGCCACAGACCTAGAAAGAGCTGGAAACATTGACCAGGCAACAGAGCAGACCAGACCAGGAGAATGAGGCCAAAGCTTTCCTAGTGTATGAAAATAACAAGGATTTGTTGATTATTTAGCCTTACAAACTGCATAGAAATGACCAATTGCTGGGCCATGGATCCTGAATCTGATCATCCATGAAGAAGATATGAGTAGGCCTCAGGCACACGAGTTCCAGAAGTGACAACTAAATAGCAGGATCCTGGGACAGTGAGCTGTTACTCATTTTCACATTCTACTATCTGGATGGAAGGAGGAGTGAGGAAGATGCATTTTTGTTGTTTTGTTGGTCTTATTACCAATTTAGTATGTTAATTATTTTTTAAAACTAGAAAATGAAAACAAGAAAAAAGAAGAAAACGCAGTTACCTAGATTGGTTAATATGGGGTTAGGCTCTGTACCCCCACCCAAATCTCACCTTGATTTGTAATAATCCCCATGTGTCAAGGGTGGGGCCAGGTGGAGATAATTGAATCATGTGAGTGGTTGCCCCATGCTGCTGTGGTAATAGTGAATAAGTCTCATAAGATCTAGGTTTTATAAATGGGAGTTCCCCTGCACGTGTTCTCTTGCCTGCCACCATGTAAGGCGTGGTTTTGCTCTTCTTTCCCCTTCCACCATGATTATGAGTCCTCCCTAGCCATGTGGAACTGTGAGTCCATTAAACCTCTTTCCTTTATAAATGACCCAGTCTCAGGTACGTCTTTAATAGAAGCATGAGAATGGACTAATACACTGGTATTTCATACTTGAATAGAATATCTTCACATATATATCTCATAGGCATTTCAAATTCAATATAGCCTACATTAAGCTATGAATATTCCCAAATCTTCTCTTCAAAATATAGGCTCTGGTCTTAGTTAACCATACTGCTGCCTAACTAATCGCTCAGGCCAGATACCCAGGATCATTCATGATTTCTCTTTCTCCCTTTCCTTGGTCACCACCAGGTCTTATTAATTTGATTATCTAAATTATTCTGGAATTAATTCTCTCCTCCCTATTTCCCTGCTATTGCCTTACCTTGCAGCCTTATTATCTTTCTCACAAGTGACTGAAATAGTCTCTAATCAATCTACCAGATGTAAGTCTCTCTCCTACAAATCTCTTATAGTCAATATCATTAGTCTATCTAAAACAAAATGTTGACTACATTTCTCTTTTAAATGCACTTCAATCTTTTTGCTAACTGCCTAGCAGAACTCACAAACTATCTGCCCACTTGTTTAATATTCAGGCTATTTTATGTTGTATGGCTTGAGCCAAACAAATGAATAAGGATACAGAAAAGCTTTCATAATAAAGAAAATTTTGCTTAATTTTACTATATTAAAATTAAATACTTCCAATTGTTAGAAAACAACTTTCAGAGAGTGAAACTTCAAGACACATCGAAGCAGGAGATATTTGCAATTAATATTTCTGGCAAAGGACTTATATTCAAAATATGAAAGGTTCTCTTAAAATTTAATTTTAAGAGGTAGTCAACTCAGTTAATAAAACAGGCAAAGGATTAACAGGTGTTGCATAACAATGTATATCTTAATGACCAATAAATATATGAAAGGGAGCTCAAGTTAAAAACATAATGGACTATTACTATCTATCTATCAGAATGGCTAAGATGAAAATCCCAGAACATGTGAGAGAGGACACTGAACAGGAGGAATGTTCATACATTGTTGGTGAGAATGAAATTGGTAAAACCCACTTCTACCAACGCATTACATGGCAATATTCCCTAAGCTGAATATATGCATGCCTTATGACAGCACTTCTACTTTAGGTGAGTACACAATAGAGAGTCATAAATATACATCAAAAGACAATGCAAACGTCCATCAAAATAGAATAGATAAAACAAATGTAGAATACTATACAGAAACAAGAATAAGAAACCTACTGCCACACTCCAAACATAAATCTCAAAACCGCTAAGATCAGTAAAAGAAATCAGATGCAAAATGTGTCCATGCTGAATTATTCCACATATGTACATATCAAAACCAGAGAAAACAAATCTGTGATATGAGAAATCACATCAGTAATTACTCTTTGAAAATGAGATGGGCACTAATCAGAAGGAGGCTCAAGGGGACTTTCAAAGAAGCTGGTACCTCTCTATTTCTATTTCACTGCTTGGTAAGTGGGAGTGTTCACCTTGTGAGGGTTCATTGAGCCTTACATTTTTTATTGTTCTTTTTTCTGTCTCTATATATCCTTCAATAAAAAGCCTTAGATTATATCATTGAAAAAATAAATACAGGAACACTCTTTAATGAGACAGAGAATTTTTTAATGCAACCTAATCAAACTGATTTTATTCCTGCTTTTAGACTATATTTTCTTAGTACATATCTAATTTGTATTATACAATTTCATCCTCACTGATTTATTTTCTAACATACAAGTTATACTGTTGCCTTTCAAGGCCTCTAAATGAGCCTCTGTCCTTCTCACCATGTATTTTACAACAGAAAAACCGTCCACTGAATAGCTGTTATATTACTAAAGCATGCTCTCTTCCTGCCTATATCATATTACTTAGGAGAGGAAAATTTTATAGCCCATGAAAATTTAGGTACTCACCTAACATAATTATAAAATCTGTGTTCACAAGGATTACTCATTAATTTGTTCTCTCTAATATAAAAAGAAACACATTATTATAAAAAATAAAATATTTTTTGTCTCTGGGTCTTATATAATACAAGATTACTGAACAAATAGAAATATACATTATGACACATTTGTTGCTATTTCTCTTCCCTTCATATTAAAACAAGAAAAGATGTGTCAGTAAATAATCAGTATAATATTTATCAAGAAATCAAGAATGTGTAAAACTAAAGTCTAGAGAGCTCATGAGAATTAACAACGCTAAATATTTTTCAATCTTTATACTTAGAATGCCACTTTTATTAATCTCAACTGATAAACTTGAGATTAATAAATGTGGAATTCTAAGCATAAAGACTGAAAAACATTATATAAAATTTTATCAAAGGCTGTTTAAGAGGAAGAAACCCTTACTCAATGACACACTTCTTCAGAAAAGAGTGAATTTCTAGAAATTGTCAAAGACTCATTTACTGCAAAAATATAGTTATTGTATTAGAATATATTTATCACTGTTTCCAATGATAAGGCTTAAAAATATATAAGAAGAATTCAGGCTGAAAATTGCTGTGTAAAGCATAAAATTCAGCTGTAAGTACTGAGAAATTTTGAAGACTTACAAACAGGCAAGGATCAAATACTTCATGTTACGTAAATCATGTTTTATTTGTAGAACATTGTGAAGCATTCATAAAAAAATCTGAGACTCACCTGGTTTCAGTTTCAAGTAAACGTGAAACTCAGACTGGTTCAGCAAAAGTTTTGCCAAGGTTCATAAACTTTCATCAGCGTGGGCTGATTTTTTTGGAAGAGGGTGGGAAGTAGGACTATCCAATAATTTTTACCGTGTTTAGACTAGATTTCTTTACAAATGAAAACATGCGGATGAAAGCCAAGGAGGTAAAATGCAAAAAATCTTATGCTTACTTTTTATAAATACGATCTGGTGCAAATTTTCTTTACACTTTTAAAAAAAGTTTTATGTCCATTTTGGCAGGCAAAAAAAAAAAAATCTTAGTTTGATATTCTTTTCTACATAGAAAACTTACAATAGAAAATTACCTGTGATGCCACTTTTCATGAAAAACCAATAGAAGTGAACGTAAGTATATTTATATAGCAATAATAATATAAATATTATTAAGTTACTGTTTTAAATGCCTTACATGTATTATGTAATTTATTCTTACTACAATTCTCTATGGTAGGTCCTTTCACAAACAAAAGTAAGCTTTAGAGAAAGCTTAAGTAATTTATCCAACGTCATGCAACTTAAGTTGCAAAACCAAAATTTAACCCAGAGAATATAACTATAGAGATCAGACTCTTAACCGCTATAATTTTGTGGCAGTCACTACTATTCTAGTTGCCTATCCCAAATTCATCCTTTCCTTTCTTTGTACTAAGATATCAGCAATGATTACTGTACAGAGAAATAGAAGGAGACTGGACTTTTAATTATTTCATTGATCCCGTTATGAACCTAGTTCTTTCTACTTTGAGATTCCTTGTTACCAGAGAAATAGAAAAGCCTTTACTTATTTAAGCCTCATTATAACTATTCCTAAAGGGTCAGTGATATTACTTCCCATCTTGTCTTATCATAATTATAGGTGTAAAAAAGACAATCAATCAGTACCCAACAGAAAATCTGAATGTAGTTGTACTATTAAGGCACAGTCCTTCTGAGAAAACCGAGAGCTTACAAAGGGGCTTGGGAAGCTTGGTGTTCAAGTACTGATGAACTGTCAGGAGCAGAAATATTTAGGAATTGGTTTTTTTTTTGGCTAGGAAACTGGTTGATTGAGACTATCACTGATTAGTTGACTTGCAGAAATTTATTTACTCAGTAAGTTTACCGCTAATTGGCTGACCTCAGAAATAATAGATTGCCACTCAGTGGTTGCCTTTCTATGGCGCGGTTACAGAAGCAAGATTCCACTTTGATATGGTTTGGATGTATGTCCCCTCCAAAGCTCAAGTTGAAATGTAACCTCCAATGTTGGCAGTGGGCCTGTTTGAGTCATGGGGGTGGGTCCCTCAGAAATGCCTGGTGCTGCCCTCAGGGTAATGACTGAGTTCTCACTCTGTTAGTTCACATGAGAGCTGGTTGTTTAAAAGATCCTGGAACCTCCTTCTCTCTCTTGGTCATTCTCTCATCATGTGACACATCTGGTCCCCGTTGTCATCTCTCTCAAGTAAAAGCTTCCGGAGGCTTTAGTAGAAGCCAAGCAGTTGCTGGTACCATTGTTGTACAGCCTGCAGAACTATAAGCCAAATAAACCTCTTTTCTTTATAAATTACGCAGGCTCAGGTGTTTGATTATAGCAACACAGAATGGACTGACACGTACATATTTACTTGAATGTTTAACAGCTTGGTTCTGGTGGTTATTTGTTGGTATGATAAAGAACAAACAGTTCTTTCCTATAAGGAAAATGGCTTCTTACCTTAAAAAAGTTTCATACAAGTAGTAGAAAGATCACCAAGAAGTTAGAGTTGTTCAGGATTTCCTAGACTAGATTTTGAGCATCTTTATTTTTGTACCTTGACCTCATGCTAAAAATTAAGTGATATTCATACTGTTTGTTTGATTTGGTTTAGCTTTTAGAAAGTAACATACCCATTCTCACTTTATAATACTGATGTAAAAATCCTGTTGTGTGAATAAATAAATAAAATACAGGGACTCTGGGGAGAAAATATGCTTTCAAATTTTTTTCTAAAATAGTTTCTACCCATCTGAAAAACTGAGTTTTAAAAGACTGAATTATCTTCATTGAAAAAGCAAAATAAAATTCATGTTTCTCAACTTTTAATCTAATTGTTTCTCAAAATCTCAAAATAAAATGACTGCATTAATGATTTAGTCTTAGGATAGAATAAAGAAGAAATTGTGATATACAATGCAAATGGATTTTGAGGTATTTATTTTGAGAAGATGATTGAAAAAGGAAATCAATCAGTCATTAAAATTCAGCTCTGATTTATAATATTCATAAAATTAATATGTAAGTATAACTAAGTATGCTTCCACTCATTTAAACTTAAATCTATCAATATATAGTCTTTCCTCAGTTTCTTGGGGAATTGCTTCCAGGACTCCCATGGATACCAAAACCCACCAATGTTCAAGTTCCTTATATGAACCGTTGTAGTATTTGCATATAACTTATGTAGATTATCCTATATAGTTTAAATCACATCTAGATTACTTATAATACCTAATACAATGTACATTCTATGTTAATAGTTTTTTTGCTACACTTTTAGGAAATAATGACAAGAAAAAGTCTGCACATGTTTACTACAGATGCAACCATTCATTTTTTTCCGTATGTATTTTCAATCAGTGGTTGATTGAATCCATTAATGGGGAACCCATGGACATGGAGACCCAATTGTATATGAAATAAATATGTAGTGGTGAGTTTTAAGAATAAGTAAGTTTAGTGTTAGGCTAGAAGAAACAATTTTCCTTATTAGGTGTTAGTACAAAACTTTAATTTATGAATTGTTTTATCCCTGGAGATCACTTTGATATGCAAATTGCATTTAGGAAAATAAATTTCAAATTGAGTAAAATTATTGTTTGAATTTTTAAAAGTAATCACACAACATAACATACCAGTTTTCTTAAAATAATAAAGGAAGTAAAAATACCAAAATATATTAGTGGAAAATCAGTATATTGTCTGTTAAAATGACAATACTTCCACCTTTAGAAGCTTTTGAAATAGTAATTTCATTGCTAATTAAACACTAACATTTACACGCTGTATGTTACCGTGATTCTTTGCTATGATATCCCATTCTACTAATCAAAGTTAAAATTGATTTAGTGAGCAGTCCAGACAATATAAGACCCTGTACTTACTTTTGCCCTCTGAAAGGGATATGCATGTTTTCGGGTTAGATGTTCCATGGTCAGCCAATTTCAGACTGTGGGGAAAGACAATTGTTCATCAGTGGTACTCTGCGAGAATGATGACTAGAGTACAACCCAGAGAGAAGCAGAGTACTAACATAACTGGCCTCTTCCTGAACAAACCTTTGAGTAAGTATCCAGATTGTTGGGAATTACTAGGAAGAGAGAGGGAGTCAAGTTACTAAAACATATAATTCATAACTGAAGGCAGAAATGGTTTCTTGAAATGGCCTGGTGTTCATATTAAGGATGCCCCAAGCTGAAGTACTATGAAACTATGGCACTATGGTATATAAAACATGTCATAATTACAAAGCTACTTAACATGCACTTAATACTTCTGTTCAATTTCAGTTTACTAATTAAGGTACAAGCAAACTTAAGTGAACTATAATGCACACAAGAATATCTTCTTACAAATTTTCTTACATAAAAAAATTACTAGGTGAACCATATTGCTTTGATACAGACTTGGTTGTATTTTGGGGCACAGCATTCAAAAATAGGAGTTGTACAAGGGCACATGATGTGCCATTTTTAGAATCCTGTCCTGTTTTCATTTACCTTTCAATTCCACAGAACAAGTGGAAGTATTTAAGAATCCTATACACAAATCTGGACGACCTTACAATTCTTTATTCAAATAAAATTCCTGTATTTTTATAGATCACATGTATAATTGAAAGTCAAGCAGCCAAGGACAAGCTTTCACAACGATCGCACAGCAGACTCTTGTGACTACTTTCAGACTTGAGTATTAAAACTTGAACATTATGTTACTAGGTGTTTTGTTGAAACCTTTTCTATTGCCATGAAGAGCTAGAGAAAGGAGATGAATTACATAGTTAATAAGTCATCCCTTAGTGGAGCAAATACACAGATTTCATAGCTGCTTAAACATGAGTTTGGTAAGGTTAATAATAAAAAGATTATAGTTATTTTCTCAGGAAATAAAACTAGCCAAGTGGTAGGTAGTTCTCTAAAACAGATGCTGTTTGTTGCATGTGTATTTCCATTTATTACAATTTCCGGGCCCCTTTGTAGTTCAATCAGAAAACTGTAAGTCAACAGAAAAGATGAGACACAGTGGTAAATCAAAGTGAAGAACAATTATTTAAATAAGTGGAAAACATGCTTGGTGTTGAGGTTATAGACAATTTGTGTAGTATTTAACAGGAAAAGGGTACAACCTCTGATAGTGCCAAGAGTATAACCAATAGCATTTTCAAAGTCATAAGACCTTTTAGGTATTTGGCATAACTGTGTAGAAGAGTAACTAATGCATGGAATGTATTGATTGAATTTATTGTTAAGAAGGCTTTTAAAAGTGAAACTCGCCGGGCGCGGTGGCTCACGCCTGTAATCCCAGCACTTTGGGAGGCCGAGGCGGGCGGATCACAAGGTCAGGAGATCGAGACCACGGTGAAACCCCGTCTCTACAAAAAATACAAAAAAATTAGCCGGGCGCGGTGGCGGGTGCCTGTAGTCCCAGCTACTTGGGAGGCTGAGGCAGGAGAATGGCAGGAACCCGGGAGGCGGAGCTTGCAGTGAGCCGAGATCGCGCCACTGCACTCCAGCCGGGGGACAGAGCGAGACTCTGTCTCAAAAAAAAAAAAAAAAAAAAAAAAAAAAAAAAAAAAAAGTGAAACTCACCAATCCTTCAGGCTATTTCTAATTTATTCACTTAATCATTCTGATTTTTGGTAGAAACTTCATCTTCTTCTGGTCAATCCTAACACAGTAATCTTGGGTTCCATTTGTAACCATGTGCTTGGCTAGGACATTCATTAGAGGTAACACATTCTGTTCTTGATAGCAATCCAATTGCTTAGGCTCTACCCCAGCAGATTTGTATTAAATATGACACTGTTGAGCACTGTGAAATTTCTCTTTGTTTAGACAACACTTGAAGCATATCCTGTGTGTAATATACCAAGGGTAAATGGTGGTCAATCATCTGTTCTTGAAGGCTGCAGGCCTGTCAGTCTTCAATTTAATCACCTTCAGTATGTATACTTTCTTTCTTTTCCACAAGAGAAATGTTCTGAGCATACTTCTGGCTCTGTAACGCTATAGGATATACTGTATAGCTTATTTCTCAATTAAGTATGTTGAATCTTTAGCATTTGTTAAAACTGGAAAAAATAAATAATTTTGAACTATATCATAAACTGTCTTCCATTTAAGTCTTGAGTTTTATATCACTAAAATGAGATAGTTAAAGCTGTTGTTTTGGCCTATTATGAGTGTTTAGCACATATCCTTCCAGGATTTTCCACCTTGTTTGACATACTTCTTTACATTTTATTTAAAAAATACAGCATAAGCTTTACAATAGCACATGTGTAATGTAGTCAGTTCAAATGCTGTCTATATAAACTTGACAAGTTTAATTCGTGGAAGAAACTGAAATGTCAATAAGGTCATTGTCAGAAGGTTACAACATTTCACTGCTATAATTGTTATTATTATTTTATCTCTCTTAGCAACAGATTATCATTTGTTAAAGCTAAATAATTCCTTAGAAGACTGACATTGAGTTGACTTGATTTGTAATATGGCGTGTGCTGGTTAAACTACAAAGAATTAATCCTATTATATTTCACAAATAGCACCTGCTCAAGCCTGCTATAGTTGTCTGTTTACATGGAATATGTCAGAGCAAAATTTGGCAGGATTGACAGACTGAATTCTCAAAAACTCAGAATATTTGTTCTTTATGAAACCTACAATTTTTTTTTTTTTACTACCAAGTATTTGTTTGGAAATTAACCCTGAATTAGCCAGTTTCAAATGACTCTGTCATCACGTTTTTTTTCAAGACTGGGTCTCTCTCTGTCGCCCAGGCTGGCAAGCATTGGTGCATGCAAAGATTACTGTAACATTGAACTCCTGGACTCAAGAGATCCTCCCATCTAAGCCTAATGAGTAGCCAGGACTACAGGCACATGCTGCCATGCTTGGCTAATCTTTTATTTTTTGTGAAGATGAGGTCTCACTCTGTTTCCCAGGCTGGTCTCAAACTCCTGGCTTCAAGTGATCCTCTTGCCTCTACCTTCCAAAGTGCTGGTATTATGGACATGAGCCACTGTGCTCAGCCGCAGCATGATTTATTCATTGTGAGATATATAATTAGTATTAAATGCTCTAATGTGAGTCTTCTAAAATATCTTTCAAAGGGAATTCAGAATCTTATAGAGTATCACTGGATACAAAAAAAAAAAAATACTAGTCAACTTGAATATAATGTATTTTGCAGGTTCAGCATGTAGCTTTATCCAGTTCATTTGGTAAATTGATTATAAAAATATTCTCCACCCCCTGAGCATTATACTCGGCTGCATGACTTTACAGACCCTGAGTTACAGAAATAGCACATTTTCCCCTCATATATATATATATGTATATCTCCAGATACATATATCTGGCCTGGCCTTATGATTTGATTTTGCCAATAGAATGCTCTCACAGTTTTCACTCTTCAAGAAAATTAGCTTGCTTTTACATTTTCTCTCTCTCTTTCTCTCTCTCTCTCCTGACCCTGCCATCAACCTCCAAAACAAGTTTGAGTTATCCTGCTAAAGAGTAACAGATTACTTATAGTAGATGCGAGGCTTCCCTTCCTGGGACTTTCTAAACCAATCAACCCTAGATTACCTGTCAGCTTTTTGTAGACACTTGAGTGAACCCAGACAAGATCAGCCAAGACAAGTTCAGATCAGCAGAATCACTCAGCTGATTAAGAGAATCATGAGAAATAATATATTGTTTTAAGCCACTAAGATTCGAGGTGATTGTTTTTATGCAGCAAAAAAGCAAAAGGGCTTGCTGAGTAATGATCGGGCTCTTTAGTCCTAACAATAAATTGATTTCTAAATTATTACATTAGTCAGTCTGAAATATCATAAGCAAAAGGTCTGAGAGAACCCTAAGTTTTTACCTCTGGCTCACCTTCAGGGACCACACAGTCAGGAAGTGATGGCTGAATCTGAGTGGTAAATAGTTTGTCAAAGAGTTGAAAAAGTGTAAAAAACAGGTGATATGTAAAGACTAAAAAAGTGTGTGTGTGTGTATATATATATATATATATTTTTTTTTTTTTTTCAGCTCCTGAAGTTTAAGAAAATTGTTAAAATGCTAGCTGACCACTAAGCTAATAAAACACAAACTTCAGTGGTCACACAAGACAAAGAATACAGACTATAAAAACATACTTTAGAAAAGTTGCTAAAAAATAAAAAAACCCCACAACAACAAACTTAAGAGTGAAGATAATCTGATTTCCAGAGCTGTCACATTATAATATTGAAAATGTCTAGTTTTCAAGAAAAAATCACAAGGCATTCAAAGAAAGAAGAAAGTATGACCTATTCGTAGGAAAAAAATAAACTGTAGAAAAGGCTCCTGAAGAATCCCAGGCATTAGATTTACTAGACAGATTTAAATCAACTATTTAAATATTTTCAAATAGCTAAATGAAACCATGGACACAGAATGAAAGGACACCAGGAAAATAATGCTTCACAAAATAGAAAATGTCAATAGATAAAAATTATTTGAAAAGAGCCAAACAAACTTTCTGGAGTCAAAAAATACAATAATTGAAATGAAAAGTTCACTAGAGGAATTTAATAGCTAATTTGAGCAAAAAGAAGAAAGAATCAGCAAATTTGAAAACAGATTAATTATGGTTGTCTATTCCAGGGAGCCAAAAAAGATAAAAATAAAGAAAATGAATGAAATCTAAGATATTTTTGGGACATTATCAGGCTCACTAACATATGCATAATGGGAGTTCTGTGGGAGAGGCGAAAGCAAAAATAATATTTTAAAAAGAACGGTCATAGTTCTCTAAATTTGATGAAAGACATGACTCTAAACATACAAGATGCTCAAAGAACTCCAGGTAAGATAAATTTAAAGGAGATCCACACTGAAACACATTATAGTCAGATTGTCAAAAGCAAAAGGGTCTACATCATTTTGCTTTCCCACCAGCAATGTACAGGCATATATCATGGATATGGCAGGTTCAGTTTTATACTGCTGCAAAAAAGTGAGTATTACAATAAAGTGAGTCACACAATGTTTTTGGCTTCTCAGTTATGTTTATGCTATACTATAGTCTATTAAATGTACAATAACATTATGCCTAAAAAATAGATTACATGCCTTTATCAAAAAATACTTCATGATAAAAATGTTAATGAGCATCTGAGCCTTCAGCCAGTGAGTCTTAACAAACAATTTCTTAAAATTAGACAACAACGAAGTTTGCTGCATCAATGGATATTTTTCTTTCATGAAATATTTCTCTGTTACATACAATGCTGTTTGATAGGACTTTATCCACTGTTTCAAAATTGTGGAGTCAATCATCTCTAACCTTGCCACTGCTTCATCAACTAAGTTTATGTAATATTCTAAATCCTTTATTGTCTTTTCAACAATGTTCACAGCATCTTCACTAGGAGTAGATGCCATTTTGCAAAACCATTTTCTTTGTTCATCCATAAGAAGCAACTTCTCATTTGTTAACGTTTGATCATGAAGTTGCAGCAATTTAATCTCATCTTCAGGCTCCACTTCTAGTTCTCTTCCTCTTTCTATCATCTGCAGTTACTTCTTTCACTGAAATATTGAACTCCTCAAAGTCATCCATGAGGGTTTGAATTAACTTCTTCCCAACTACTATTAATGCTGATATTTTGACTTCTTCTCGTGAATCATGAATGTTCTTAATGGCATCTAGAATGGTTAATTCTTTCTAGAAGATGTTTAATTTACTCTGCTCAGATTCATCAGTGGAATCACAGTCTATAACAGCTGTAGCCTTACAATATGTATTTCTTGAATCATAAGACTCCTGATTCATGGGTTACAGAATGAATGTTGTGTTAGCTTCATCTAAACTATTTATATTTATCTCAGCCTTTGACATGCCTTCCTTACTAAGCCTAATCATTTCTATCTTTTGATTTAAAGTGGGAGATTTGAGACTCTCCCCTTCACTTAAACACTTAGCATCCATTATCTTGTTATTACTTGGCTTCATTTCAATATTGTTGTATCTTAGGGAAAAGGGAGGCCCAAGAAGGGAAAGAGATGGGGCAACAGCTAGACTGAGAAACCCTCAGAACACATACAGCATTTATTAACTAAGTTTGCAGTCTTCTATGGGCACAGTTTGAAGTACCCCAGAACAATTACAATAGTATCATAAAATCACTGATTACAAATTACCATGATGTAATAATGAAAAAAATGTAGATATTGTGAGAATTATCAAAATGTGACACAGAGACATAAAGTGAGCACATGTTTTTGGAAAAAAATGGCACTGACATATTTGCTTGACACATTTGCCACAAACTTTTCATTTGCTAAAAAAAAAAAAATCCAAAGAAAACATTATCTGCAAAGTGCAATAAAATGAAGCAAGATAAAACAAGTTATGCTGGCATGAGTGTTCTGATTTCTCTGTATCCTCACCAACACATGTTAACATCCATCTTTTTTTTTTTTTAAGTTCTAGGGTACATGTGCACAACGTGCAGGTTTGTTACACATGTATACATGTGACCTGTTATCATCCATCTTTTTTAGTATAGCCATCTTAGAGAGTGTGAAGTGCTATCTAATTTTTGTTTTTATTTGCATTTTGCTAATGACTAATACTCTTGAGCAATTTTTCATGTGCTTATTAAAGAATGTCTTAAACTGGCAATTAGAGCAAACATTTTGGTCTTTGATCCAGCTGACATGAAGGTGATTCAAGTAAATTTACTCAATAAGACAGATTCAATTAGTCACATAGTCTGCTGACAAAACTGGATATAGGACCTCTCTTCTCAATGAGGACAAGTTGATTAAAGAAAACTTGCCTGGAGCCTATGATGTCGTCCTACAGAAGGAAGCAAAAGAAACATCACCCAAACATTTCAAGGGGGAGTTTACCTCCAGAAAGGATTCACTATAGAGACGAGCATAATATTTCAGAAGCTGTTCTTCATTTTCAGTATTTTACAAGATGACCTGGACTCTATGAAATAGGAACAGAAAACTGTAATCTGAGGACTAGTTGAAATGAAAATGTGAGAAAAAAAATGAAGAAAATGATGATAATTCATAAGGGTAAAATTTCAAGATTAACAGAATTAAAATCTCCATTTGAGGTAATGAAAAACATAAATGGCATTACAGGATACTAGCAAGGTGAAGAACAATAGCAAGAAACTCTCCTTGAATTCATTAGAAAATGACAAAAATGTTAATGATAAAATGGTTTATGAAGATTGAAAAAAGAGACTGAAGCCAATGGAAAAATTAAAACATAGTTAAGAAAAATATCTAAACAACCTTTCAAATGACACAGTTCAGATGATCTCAACAGATCTCTAGGTCACCCCTCTGTAACTCCTTGAGAATTAATCATAGCTGGCTTACCACCATTCTCTTCAATACTTCTCCTCGCATGATTCTTGATTCTTGGAAATTCACATAGATGATACCTCTCACATCCTGGCCTCTGAGTTCCTTATCAAGCATCCACTCCAATATTCATAAGTAATGATGTAAAATTACTGAAACAACATCCCCTGTGGGACCTCAGATTTAGAAATCTCACTATCCGCCTACTCCCTACTTGCTCTATCTCACTCTCTCCAATACATGTAGACAATTATTCTGCTTCTCCAGCAACTTATGGTCCATGAAGCATTTTTGCTTCCCTCTCCAAGTACCACTTTCCCTCTTCCTAAGCTTATCTTTTAGCATCAATCATTCTAATCACACCTGTACACCACCAACTCCTGTCTTCCCTATACCTTTGCCACAACTGCCTGACAAAACCTAGACCCTGGTTAAATCTAACTCTCTGCCCACTCAATTTTTATAGCCATGCAATAGAATGGTGCAAAAATGCAAAACCATGTTGAATGGCCTTACTTGAAATTGCTGACATAGATTTGGAATACCCATAGAGCTACCGGCTGAATATTCTTGTTCTATTCTTTCAGTCAGTCTCAGGACCTTACATCTTCTCTAATCTCCAATAAGTCCTCACTATTTTCACTCTCAGCTGATGACCTTGATTTATACTTGACCAAAATTAAATTAGGTAATCATAAAGCATCCTCCACGCACTCCACCAGCACATCTTCACACTTACTCGCCTGTGTCACCCATATTCTCTGCTTCCTTCCTTACATTATGTAAACTATTCTTCCTCATCTAAGGCCAAGCTCCTCACCAGTATAATAGATTCTATCTCTTCTCTCTTATTTTAGGTCTCTTCCCCAGCAAAGTGCCCCTTTACTCATTTCAGTTTTCTGCATTCTAATTTTCTCCCTTTAATTGAATCATTCCCATTAGAATACATGCCTTTTCATTTTAAAAAAAAGAAAGTGCTTTTTTATTTTGACTCTATAGCCAACTCTAGTTATCACTCCACTTATCTGTTTACCTTTGCAACAGTCCTCTTTGGAAGGGTTTGTACTCATTTTACCAGTCTTTTCCCTGATCTCTTAAATCTACTCCAATTGATTTTTCAATGTCATTCTACCAAAATGCTTAATGCCCCAAGCTCACCAGCTATCAGTTGTGCTATATCCAAGGGTCAGTTCTTAGACTTCATTATGCTTTACCTTAAGCAGCCACAGTTGGTACCTTCTCTTTCTTGGAGCATTTTGCCATTGGCTTCTGGACATCACTCTGTTGGCTCTCTTTCTACTTTTTGGGCTGTTCCTTCTCAACCCCTTTGTCAGCTCTTCCTCAAATACCTTACCTCTAAGCAGTGCAGTGCTCTAAGACTCAGGCCCTGAACTTGTCCAAAAAGTTTTCAATACAGTAATGTATTTTAAGAATTATCTGTGTTACCCATTCCTTAACACCAACATTAGCATCTCTATATGGAAATCTAACGAGCAACTCAAAATTTCAAAGCTGATACACTGGTTTATTTTCTATTCAAAGTCCACCCCTTCTGCCATCTTGTTTATATCACATGAATTGCTCAGACAATGTAGCATATAATCAAATTTACATTTTTAAAAGATCACTCTGTTAATGCCATGGATTAAAGGAGAATAAGTGCAGATTTGAGAATGTCAGATACAAAGATAAGAAAGTTGTATGAAACCACTTAGGAAGAGTATATTTAAAAGAAAGTGGTCGAAAACACTCTTTTTAAAGTTCATGTTAGATTCTCACTTCATTATACAACAAAATAAATCTCAAATATATTTAATAATAAAATGCAAAAATTAAATTATTAAAACATAGTAAAAGAATGCTGTATCTAAACAATGTGATTTTATATTCATTCAAATACAATGAAATATAATATTTCCTGTTTGGGCGCAGTGGCCCATACCTGTAATCTCGGTTCCTTGAGAGACTCAGCAAGAGGGTTGCTTGAGGCCACAAGTTTGAGACCAGCCTGGGCAACATAGTGAGACTGCATCTCTGCAAAAAATTTAAAAATTAGCTGGGTGTGTTTGGTATGTGCCTGTAGTTTTAACTGCATCGAAGGATTGTTTCAGCCCAGGAGCTTGAGGTTGCAGTGAGCCATGATTGTGCCACTGCACTCCAGCCTGACAACAGAGTAGGACCCTGTCACTATATATATATAAAATATATAAATATATATACATATCTTTTCTGAGAATATTTAACAACATAGAAAAGAAGATAACATAAATTAAGAAATAAAAATGCAAAATTATATGTTGCATATTTTGTAATAACACAATATTTTTATTTTTATCTAAAAAGATTCATTGAAAAGTACAAATTAAAAGATTGTCTCTAGGTAGACTTACTTGGGTTTTTTTAAAAAAATTCTTTTTTTCTACTTTTTTAAAACAGATTTTCTATTTTGAGTTCGTATTACTTTTACAATGCAAAGTTTCCATTATTTCCTAATAAGGGGAATTATTTTTTAGAGGAAAGGAAATTTTTTGGGCATATAAAATAGAAATATTCATAATAATGAGTAAATCCCCATCATTATTCTACCAAGACTAATGTTAACAGCGGGGTCTTCTTGTGTTAAATGCTAGCAAGAAGAACTGAGACAAACTGTTGAAATGACATGCTTAGGGAAGATTTATAATCAGTGAGTTAAGATGATTACAAAGTCCTGGATAGGATGTTTGTTAACTAGAATTTTGGATACAATGGCAGATTCCCTCAATCATTCTATGGACAAGAAAATGAAAGAAGGAACATCATAAGGAAAATAGAGAAGTTTTCTCTGCCTTCAGGAGGGATGAATACAACCAAAAATGCCTATCTAAATTCATTTCCTTCAACTTGAAACAAAGGTCAGTATTTGTTATATATTAGATTCACAGAAATTAAAGACAGTTCATTTTTCAAAATAAGATGATAAGGAAATTCTAGAGATTAGGAAACTCAATATGGCTCTCCCTGGGGCTGAGGGAGGAGAAAATCAAGCGACTTACTTTGGGTTATTCATTTATGAATGAACATTTTTTCCATTCAGGCAATCCTTCAATGCATACTGCCACCACATGTCTGGAGACATTATGGAACAAGTAGGGAGACATTATGGAACAAGTAGAGAGACATAATTTAGCAATCACTAAATATTCATGATGAACAAATAATCATGGGCACATTTTATTTTCTTCTTTATGGGAGCCTAAACAATAATCTGTAGTCATTTCTTATTTAAATACAATTTTTTATTTTGTCTACTCTAAAATTGTAATTGGTAAACTACTAATACAGATGATACTACTAATTCATATTATCTGATACAGATTTTATAACATGCCCTAGATTTCTTGTCAATACCCTGTGAAAAGAGCTTATTTTCTCTAAAATAGAATTAAGTCTACCATATTTTAATTTTTGAAAATGTGTTATTCTGTACATTCCAGCTTGACCCTGGTCTGCCAAATGAGATATGCTGAAAAACAAAGTGATGAGCCACTACCACTAATTGCAATAATTTTTACTGAATGCACTTAGAATTCCTAGCTCATCTGTGTTCTGATTGCCAATAACCAACCCTCTCCAAAGAACCAAGATCAGGCTGTTTAGAGAAAATATACCATCATGGGGAAGCCAGGGACTGAGGAAAGCACTCACTCTTAGTCACCTCTTCCAATCATGGCATATTTTTCCTTTCCCTCCCTGTTCTTGCATCCTGCAGCAACAGGATTCATTATATTATGTATAGATTTGAAGTTAATATGTCTGTTTACAGATCTTATTGTCATGGTGATAGGTGCCTTGGAAAATAAAGGAGATGTTACCAGCCATAATGTTGATTCCTGACTTCAAATCTCCTATCATGCCAACAACATATCGTATCAACACTTGCCTCTAAACATAATACATGTCCTGACAATTACCACAAAAGTTCATTGCACATTGACTCAGATCAGTAAGATCAGTAAAAAGGCTTCCAATCTCAGAAATTCTGATTTTCAAAGTAAAATTTCAATAAAAGATCTTTAGAAACATAATTTAAGTAATTTGGAACTGCTGAATAAAATTTATTCCATAAAATATGCTGTGGCCACAATTTCCTAAATGTGCTCAAGTTGGAATTTTTTTTTTAATCTTGAACTTTGGATGAGGTCCTTTGATCAAGGAAAGACTAGACTATATGCACACATAAGGGAATTCTCTAAAATTACAAAAAAATAATAGCAAAAAAGGTTAGGGCCTTTTTTTCCCTCATTTTTTGGGTTGTGTGTGTGTGTGTGCGTGTGTGTGTGCTAGCCCAAATTCTAGGAACATGAAGAACTTTAAGTCAAAACATAAAATCAATGCATTAAAAAATGAAAACAAACCAAAAACAAAGAAAAAAGAAAGAAAGAAAGAAAAAAAAAAGAAATCCCCAAACATTCACAGTCAGAAAAGTATTGACTTGGCCTTCCTAAAGTGTTGTCTTGACCTAAAGTACATCCTGTGACTCATATTCCAATTACTGTTACAGTTTTTCTGGCCCAAATTGCCAGGAGGAAAGGAAGTACTTCTATACTTATGGTGATTTAATGCCCTTAGTATACACAATCTTGTAAAAGCTGCACCCTGAGAAACGTACAGTGTTTTATAATTCTTTGTACCTGTTACACTTTTATGAATCCTTCTTGGAATAAAAGTACATTCTGTCACTATTTGAAGAAAGGATCTAAGTAACAGTAACATTACCAGTGTTGAAAAATATCTTATTTTCCTAATACTCCCCATAATGCTGGCTTATTTTTTTTTTTAAATGCCATTGTACTGGGTCCTCATGGAAAATACATTAACTTCTATTTGCAGGCAGGTGAGAATAATGGTTTGGCCCATTATTCACAGGAGATTCAATGTTTGTTGATTCAGAAACCATTTCTGAAGGCCCTTCCAAGAAAGCAGCTTGGGCACTGTCATGTGGAATTTGGAGCTGCTCACAGGTAGCAAAAACACATCAACTTCAAAATGCCTTTTGTGAATGAAGACGGAAAATTCTATGAGATCAAAAGTTCAAAGAAAACTTTTCCAGCCATTTCCAATTTTAGATATCCTTTATTATAATCACTTAATTGATAGGTTATGGATATTACAACATGGATTTGTCCCATAATTTTTATTATTTTTATATTATAGAAATGCCTAGTTTTAAAATATTCTGATAGAAAATTATCACAGAAAATAACAAAAACAAGAACAACAAATAAAGATCCTTCTTTTAATAAAAGATCTCTGCCGTAAATAGAAATTATACATTAACTCAACTTTCAGAAATTCAATTTATATGCAATTGTTCAGCAAGGCACCTTTTGCATGGATCACTGTAAACATTAATCTTTTAAATTAGATATCTTCCATAATGATAGCTTGCATTTAGACACTTTAAAGTTACATTTTCAAAATAATGTGTTCATCTTTTTTTTCCAAAGTCAACTTTTCGATTACTAAGAAACATTAATTATTTTCTTTTAAACGTTTTCTTGAATATTTTTCCACGTATCTCTTTGGTTCTTTCTAAATGATTTCATGTCACCAAGTGGCTGTCTGGAAGAGATTATTTTATGAAGCAGCAGTATGTGAGTTATCACTGACAAAATAATATTGGGAGTAGAAAAACCTACTTAGCTAGGAGTACAGGATTACCATTTTTTTGTTATTGCTGTTGATAACTCTTAATTTAAAGTAAGCAGAGTTTGTAGAAATTGAGGAACCAAGAAAGTTAGGAAACCAAAAACATATGTACGTATATAGGTTTATAATTTTATATACTTTTATAAACATATATATATGAGGTTTTTAGCAGTTTTTTTAATGTCAACTTCTCACAGCTTTCTTTAACACAGAGGCAGATTCTATAACTGCTGCTCTGTTCTCACCCCAGCAGCACAAGAAAGGAGGAGAAGCAGATCAAGGATTAGCTTCTGCTTCACTCATGAATTTTACAGGCTTATCCCAGACATGGAGATGCAATTTGCCTTTTATCTAAATCAAAACTCGTTTGACCGTAACCGTTATTGGCTGTGTAACAAAAAAGAGGCCCTGATTACCTTTTTAAATTTTTTAACAAGTGTAAATGCGACCAAAATATAAACTGATTTGAGATTTTTGTTTTTAAAAATCCTAAAGACACATGTTTCTATGATTTGTATGAGTAGAATTTCATTGCCAAAGTCTCTGGGTTACACCTCGCTATTGGTAAGACTTTTAATAAACAATTTTTAAGGGGAAACCACACATAATTTGGCAAGATTTGTGCTGCCCCACAAAAGCTATTCTGCGTTTAGATTCTGAGCCAGGCCACCCCTACACTGTCCATTCCAGCATGAAATGGCTGTCAACAAGCATGGTGAGTAAATAAAAGCCTGCGCATTTTCTGCAATGTTAGGAAATTTCCTATCATTCTGGACTTAACAAGGGTGAAATCTTTTTGGAATATCTTCAGTGTGCACAGATCTGGAAATACTATCTCTTCTTAGGAATGAGCTGAAAGTAGGCCAGTAATATGTTGGAGAGTGAGAGGCTGTAAACAAGGATATAGTAAGTTTAGAAAGAATAGGAGAGGTGAGTGGATAGGGCTATAAGTGGAGTCATAATTTCTATACACATCAAAGTGGGAAGTGATCATTCTAATAACTCCATTTGTGAAAATATAAGGAGAATTTGTAATTACACATTGCCAGTAAGTAATCAAACTTATCTCCCCCAAACATACTTGATGTTTACTGAAGATTTATGTAAGTTATGTTAAAATATTGGTAGACATTGGATTCTCGAACTTCCTTGGGACTTAGAGTTAAGCATTTAAACCAGACTCAGCGACTTCCAGTGTAGTTCCTAGGCCATCAGCCAGGTTGTGAAACTCACTTTTTCCTTCTGGCTTTTTATTTTTTTATTTTTTCCTTTTCTTGTTACTACTTTAAACCACCCCATGTAACAGCTTGTTAAGTGCTTCAGGCTACTTGGTAGGTGCTAGGTAATGTGAAAAGATTGATGTCTACCCAGAGAAGCTTGTACAAAAAGATACTCCAAAAAGATCATGCTGTCTATTAACTGTCAGCTGGTAAGTATTTTTTTATTACTCCATTGACTATAAGCATCACAAATATTTATTTTTCATTGATCATTCTTTACTAATAATTATGTTTGTCTCAGATTAAGCATTTCATACTTTGATATTTGATGATTATTGTTAATTACTTATTGAACTCTGGTCGCTTTCCTTTTGATTGTAATATATTTTCTGACATTAGTAATAATAACAATAACTAACACAGTGGCTCAATGTGCCAGGTTCTGTTAAAGTGCTTTACTTTATTAATTAATTTAAACCTCCTTCATCAGAACTTTGGGAGCTAAGTACAAATATTACCCCCTGTTTGCAGTTGAGAAAATGGAATTATGGAGAGGTTGAGTAACTTGTCCAAGTTCACACAACTAATAAGTGGTTAAGTCCTGAATAAAACTCATAAATATTCAATCATGTTAATAATGTATTAACACTATCAGTTACTTAGAGATATTATATAGTTATTCCAACCTTTTTTACTAAGATTTTGGATTTTATGTTGCTACCATGGAAAGACCATTATATTTGAAATAATAATAAAAACCATTAGCTATATAAAACCTTTTTTTCTGCTAAGATTTTCCAGGTGTTTTATACATATTAATTAATTTGATCTTCACAACAGCCTTATGAGGTAAATTCTATTAAAATCTCTGTTTTGTAACAGAGAAATGAGGCACAGAGAAATTAAATAACTTGTCCAACGACACCCAGCTAATATGTGGCAGTGCTGGAACTTGAACCAGGCAATTTGGCTTGACTCCGTTGCTTAAGTCTGTTGTGTATCTCAAAAGCCGAAGGAGTTATATTCTTAGTTTAAATTGGGTAATTTCATTCCAGTTCCTGTGTTTACTTCCATTGACATTTTAATGTAATGCTTGGTATGTCTCTATTTCTATATGTCCAATGTCTAACAAGTCCTTGCCATCCATTAAGCAATCAGTAAATATCTAAGTAAATGATATGTGATATATGTGATATGATATGATTGTCAAAATAATTTCTGCATTGAGAAAAATAGTGCTTAGACTGACACCACAGTGAATTATCTAAAATCCATATAAAGGAAAGTTACTGAATGGCTACACTGAATGCTTTTAAAAATTTCCCCATTCCCAGTGGTTCTTCTCCTGTTGGTTGTACCTGGATTTTGTATTCCTGTAAGCAGAAAGTGTTCAGAAATTTTACTGATACTGTGAAATTTGGCTCAACTACTGATTCAAAAAATTAGCAGCATCTACCACGGGATGCTGACACCAATGTCAAGGTCAAAAGCAATCCCTTATTCAGTAGGTTGTTTTGCTTTCCTAACAAATGCCTCTTATCTTCCTTTTGAAGGATGACTTTAAAAGCAGAAATTTGAAAGTTTCACAAGATTCGTAAGATAAATTCTTTTCTTAAGAAATCACTTTAGACTATAAGCAAGGAAAAAGCTTTAGTAAGGCCAGTCTTAAAGACTCAAGATTTTAAGATAGTTTAGATAAGGTTTGAATAAGCAGCCAAAAGTTCTGAACCAGAATTCCAAACCTGTTAGTAACCATAATATTATTTAGCACTTAGATAATTCTTTGCAGACAGTAACCATTAATCATTCGTATCCCACTGTGTAATATGCACATTTTAAGATTATCATTTTATAGAGGCAAATATTGAAGTTGAGAAGTGAAAGGTGCGTTCAAGGTCACAAACTGGGTTATTGCTTGAGCCAGAATTTTACGGGAAGTTTTTCTGACTCTATCCCTCTCATATTCCACAAGCAATTACCTTACTTTTGTGCCAGGATTTTTAAATGGAAGTACCTGAATACACAAAACCAGTCAAACTGCTTGCAATATTCAGGTTGTTTGTGGGAGATAGTGTGAAAAGGAACTGTAAGACATAGGTCTTATACTCAAACACATGCATTCTGTGGAATCTTGGACACATTTCCAATTATTCTTCAGCCTCAATTTTCTTATCTGCAAAATAGACTAATATTTTTTACCTCCTGGGGACTTTTGACAGTTAAATACAGTAATATGTATAGATAATTATTTATAACTGTAATCTTTTGAGTGTACACTTTATGCAAGTGTAAAAATCCTCAGCAATTTATGTTTAACCTGATTTTATATATTTATTCATTTATTTATTCAACAGATATTATATTAGATGCCTGCAATATATACTGTCTCATACAGTAACAACTAAAATGAACTCCTTGGTCTTATAGAGCTCACAATCTTTAAGGAAGGGGGCATAAAATAAACAAATAAATACATAAATAAAGTGAGGTATAAATTCCATGTGAGATAAATAGTGGTATAAATTTCATGAAAAAAAACAAGTAAGAGCATTAGGAAGTGATTTGGGTGGGGTATGATTTTATCAAGAGTGGTTGATAAAGTTTACATGTAAATATATTTGAGGAAAGACATGAGAGAATTGGAGGAAATGGCTTTGTGACATTGGAGGGAAGGGACATTTTAGGTAAAGGGAACAGCAAAAGCAAAATCCCCTGGGCTTGCTTAGCTTTTTCAGAACTAGAAAGGAATAGAGTTAGCAAGGAAGAGATACAAAGGATACAGGGATATTAGATTACACAGCTTTTAAGACTTTGTGGGTTGTGCTAGGAATTTTGGATTTTACTTGTAAGACTCTAAGTAAAAGAAAGCTGGGCGCAGTGGCTCACACCTGTAATCCCAGCACTTTGGGAGGCCGAGGTCAGGAGTTCGATACCAGCCTGACCAACATAGCGAAACCCCGTCTCTACTAAAAATACAAAAATTAGCCAGGCGTGGTGGCACATGCCTGTAACCCCAGGTACTTGGGAGACTGAGGCAGGAGAATCACTTGAACCTGGGAGGCAGAGGTTGCAGTGAGTGAAGATCTCAGCCACTGCACTCCAGCCTGGGCAACAAGAGGGAAACCCTGTCTCAAAAGGAAAAAAGAAAAGAAAAGAAAAGAAAACAACAACAACAACAACAACAACAACAAAAACAAGAAACAGAAGACTAAAAGACTTTTGCAAGTTTTGAGCAAAAGAGTAATATGATTTGATTTATATTTTCTTGATGTTTCCAGAGGGCCCAAGCTTTGTGCAGGGTCTTCATTTGTAGCTGACTTTTTGTCCTTGGTACACAGGCTGGTATGCTAACGAAGTACTTTTGGTGTTGAAGCTTTGGAGTGTGATTCACTAGGTGGTGCTTAGGCATAATGGTCAGTCAGCAGGCTCTTGCTCAGTCTTGTGGCTCCCTTACATTTCCCCACGGTTGCAGCCATGCTCCCTATCAATGATCTGAAAATATGAGTTCCTTCCCCACTTGAGAGCTGGCTGCGTTCATGGCTTGGCACTCCCAGGCTGCCCACCACAACTCTGGGGCAATCTCAGGGTTTATGTTCCCTCCCCAACTTGGAGACAGCAGAGGAAGGGACCTTAGCAGTGGTTGTGGCCAAGGGTCTTTTACTTTTCTCTTGGGGCTCCACCGCAGAGAGATGCGGAGCTGCAACCAATCAGCACAATGGATGCAGGAGAGAAGGCTGAGCTATGGGTTACCGCCAGAGGGTCAGTGGGTGGGGAGGGTGGGGAAGACCCTGCCTGATGATTTATATTTTAAAAGACTCACTCTGGATGCTGTATTGAAATTAGAATATAAGCAAGGGTGAAAAGGAAGGCAATGTAGGAAGTTATCTGAATTGAATGATTGAAATAAAGTGTCAGCAGTGGAGATCAGATTCAAGATATATTTTGGCATAGCTGGCATATGATACAAATTTAGTTTAGATAACATTAGAAATGAAGTTAAAATTTAAGTTTTCAGTGTGTTGATGTATCAAAAATCATGGGATTGGATGTGATCACCAAGAAAAGTATAAAGAGATAAGATAAATATGTAAGGAAAAAAAAAGCCCTAAAGTACTGCAGTTTACCATGGACAACAAGAAGCAACAGCCAAGAAGACTGAGAGGAACAACAATGAAGATCAGAGCAGGACAGGGGGTGTAATGTCAACAAGGAAGGAGTGGGCTGTGCGCGGTGGCTCACGCCTATAATCCCAGCACTTTGAGAGGCCCAAGCAGACGGATCACGAGGTCAGGAGTTTGAGATCAGCCTGGCCAACATGGTGAAACCCCGTCTCTACTAAAAATACAAAAAATTAGCTAGGAGTCATGGCGGGTGCTTGTAATCCCAGCTACTTGTAGGGGCTGAGGCAGGAGAATCACTTGAACCCAGAAGGCAGAGGTTGCAGTGAGCCAAGATTGTGGCCACTTCACTCTGGCCCAGGTGAAAGAGGTGAGACTCTCTCTCAAAAAAAAAAAAAAAAAAAAAAAAAAAAAGAAGAAGAAGGAAGGAGTGATCAATTGCATCAAATGCCCCTGAGCAGTTGGGTAATATGACGAATGCTTGACCATGTGATTAATCAATGTGGTGGTCATCAGTGACCTTAAAAAGAGGAGTTACTTCTTTTTATTCTTTTATTGCTAAACAAATGTATTTATTTAGCTTATGTTTATAGGTCAACAATTTATGTGGGGTTGGGCCAAGTTGTTCTTGTGGCTCACTCACATGTTTGGCCACCTGCTGACTGTTGCCTAGGGCAGCAAGGCCATGGAGGTATGTGCAAAAAGAGTTCTGATGGAGATGTGTAGATTAAAATCTGGTTGTCTCTTATCTGAACTACTGCATTAGCCTTCAGTCTTTCTCTCTCCAAGGCATTCTCCATTCTGCAGCCAGAATTACTTTTTCAAAAGAAAAATCTAGTGTTTCTGCTGCTTAATAATTCCAGTGGCTTTTTATCTCTTACAGGATATTTATGTAAAGCTGTAACCTGTTCGCCAAAACTCTGCCGTCTGGGATACAGCCTCACTGGTTTACTTTAGTTCCTCATACTTCTCCCTTCCCCAGGGACTTTGAACTGCATGCCACATACTCAGAGTATTTCACAGAATTGCAATTGTATGTTTGTATGTGATCCTGTAATTAATGAGGATCTTCCCTGATTGAAAGCCCCAAGAAGGCGGAAGTCAGCATGATGACTTTACTTAACATACGTCCTCACGCAAATGTCACAATGCATTATAAGGGCTCTATAAATATTTTTTGAGTCAATGAACACAACTTGTTTTGTAATTCTTTTTTTTTACATATGACTATAAAATTCCTTTAAGGATCCTGAGGATGATGAATCTTTGACAGGAGTATTAAATATGTATTGTAATTATGTATTAAAACTCCATATTCTAATTATATTGGCACAATTAAAAAATATCTTAGAGAATAACAGAAACATCTAGCTCTTCCTTCTTTATATTTGTAAAGTAAAATGTTAGAACTTGCTTTAAAAAAATGTGAATCATCATGAATCCTTACTTTTCGCATGATCGTTGATAATTCTCACAACATATTGGTTTCTACATGTACACGGCAGGACTGATTGTTGTGGACCAAGAAGTATAGGTAAGAAAATACCTCGCTTTCTTTATAGCTTTCTCAGACTACTACTATTATTATTCTACCTCTAAGGCCAGCCTCTCAGTAGGGTTCTCCTCTATCAGAACTTTTTTAACCAATTAACCTTTCTATTTAGCAGGAAAAAAACAAAACAAAACAAAACACGAAACATTTAAACAGATATGACTTTTAAAGATATTGTATAAAATTAATATAGCTTATTTGTCATGAAGCCCATAAAACACTCTTCAACTTTTATATGTTTATAATATAAACTCAATTTGAAAGAACAAGTATGTTATTAGAAAGATAACAATAAAACCAAATTATAAAAAGAAGACACTATATAACTATTTAGTACTATGTATTTGGCTAGGCTAATTTCCTGCAGACAATAAATACCTACTATGTGTACCTACCTCAACCCATCCACTCAGCAATATCTGTGAATTGACTGGGAAGACGTATTAAACTGTGCTGCAGAATATATAAGAAGCAAAGTCAAAGTATTAGATAGTTTGTTCAGAGTTAAACATACATATAAAAGGACAGGGTTCATTTAGTCTTACCTGTGAATCTCTGAGAATATCTAATTTATTGTTTTTATTAATAAATATCATGTCCAGTGTGAGGGTTGGGGGCAAGAGAGAAGGAATTTAAATACTTAGAAAATTTAAGAGAACGTTCCAAGAGAAACCAAATACCTCAGACTATTTAGAGACACAAGTATTTTGCAGTGAATGTGCTACGAAAGAATTTGTTAAAGTAATTACCTTTACTATTCATTGATTTCCATAGCAACTGCACAATGACTCATATTCAAAATCAGGCTTTAATGAAAGGAACAGTCAACTTTATGTGCCAGATGATTATATATCTATCTTTTTTCCATGTAGGATTGAAGCCAGATATTGTATACAACTATGTTCCATGGACTATTTAACAAGCATTTCATATTTTATTGCATTTAGTCCTCCCATCAGCCATTATTATCTCAATTTTATGTATCAGGAAAGGTTAAGAGAGTTTTAAGTAACTTGACCAATATCTCACCACACATGTTAAAGTTTGGTTTACAAATTTACCTAACTTCCAAGCATTTAATTGTTCCACTATTTTATGCTGATAAAAGCCTTCAGAGAAGATACTGTGTCTGATTATTTCAGTTTAAATATCACAGTTTTCAAGTTACAATGGAACTAGATCCTATTTTACAAAACAGAATCTAGGCAACGCAGGATTTGAAAGTCCTTTTTGAGCATTCCGAAATTGCCTATCATCAGATTGATTTGTAATTCAGGTGATATGTGGAATCTGGAGCCACTGCATAGGCTGTGTACCCTATGTCCTGAACAGAGGCACCTGGCCAAGTGGGTACGATGAGCTAAAACCCAGGGAGCACTCTGTTCACCATTCTCTGTGTCCTATCTGGACTCTGCCTCAGCCCAGAAGAGCAGGCATTTTTCTCTATTTGGTCTGCTCAGATGAGGTACTTATTTGCAATATTTCTCATTTGTGCCACAGGAAAGTGCCCCTTTCTAGGCTGCACAATGACTTGCCGACTGTGTTAGCAGCAACTTTAACAGACCCTGACACTTTTTGCATATTAGCATCCTCAAGAGCATGGAATGTTGCACCAGGATGAATCCCCTTGTTCCTAGGAACTCCCTGAGATTGGAAAATGTTCATTGATAAGCTTTAGAAAGGTTATGCAAAGGTCAGCTAACAATGAAAAAGAATTTTTAGTATCTGAAGTCATCGTGAATAAACGTCATCATTAGGAAAACAAGACTGTGGATCCTGATATTGCAGTTAATGAAAGTTCTATTACATTTTAAATGGTTTATAATGAGAAGCGCTCAAAATTACTTTAAAACTAATTTTATGTACTTAAATTGCATTCAAGGGACCATTTAAATTAATAAATTTATTAAGGGTTTGGTGGAAACACATGTTATATCAAATCACGTGGATATATTAGATAAAATTGCAATACAGAAAATAACACTATGCCCTCCAAAGACGCTCTATGGCCAAATATATTGGATATATTTTCTATTATTGGATATCTTTTAATTCCTCAAAAGGTGAACATAAAATGACACAAAGTATTAAATTTGATTTGTAATTGTATTCTAGGCATTTATACTTTTATAAATGACTAGAAATGCTTGTTGTTTCAATTAAGGCATTTTTATGCTTTGAGTTTTTATTGTTATTTTTGTCTTTAGTTGGTTAGAAGGTAGGAGAAATGAAGGGCTTAGAGAGATAAAATCCAAGAATGTAGAGCGTTAAGTTATGACTTCTTCAAAATGTGTCCATTTTTTTCTCATTAGATGACCAAATTTTGATTTCCTTGAATTGGGTATTTAAGACTGTTTTGAGGAGTAAATTATTTCTCTGGTATACTCGTTCCTTTAATGCCCTCACCAACCTTCACCCACTATAGTGGGAAAAAAACGGGACCACACGCTTGGTTAAGTTGGCTACAAATAACTGATTTTTTCCCTAGTATTATTCTATGACCTGTGTTAATTTTTTTTCAAGCCAAAAAACAGTGTTCTGTGGAAGATTTCTGATAATTTCTACAAACTCCAGTTCATGGTTTTATATATAGATATGATAATATGATAAGGTAAACACAGAAGTCATAGTGGAAATCCAAGTGGTTTCAGATGCTCCTGATTGGCTTGCTTCCCCCCAGTCTCATCATGCACACTTTCAGTCACCCTTTTCCAGATCAACTGCCTTTGAAAGATTTTCAGAACTCTAAGCCATTACTAAATGGCCATGGAAAGAAATTAAGCAAAGAAAAATTAGACAGACTTTCAGGAAAAGTTTCCTAATTGTGAAAACTATTAAAATGTGGAATAAATATCCTCTGAGGGAGAGGATGGATGCCCATCTCCGAGGCTTTAAAAACAGGATTTGACCAATACTTTGGGAAGAGGAATGAGGGCGATATTCATTACTTGGCAAGGAAGTGAGCTGGATGACATAATGATCTTTCCTTCTTTCATGCTAATGCCTCTTTGATGTGTTCATATAAGTAGTAACTTAGTTTCAAAAGCAGACATTTTAATGTGGGAAGAGTACTCAGGTTTCAATGAAAATCTCACCAGAAAAAGTCAGGAATGAAGGCGACCATTGACCCTGTACACGGATTACTTTTGTATTTGACCACGTAAGATAATTGGATGGGCACCTAATATATTTCCTGGTACAGTGCTATTGTGGTTGGTCTTCTTTATCTGTATGTCTATCTTGTTCAGTCTGTGCTTCAGCTTCACAGGAAAATAGAAATATTTTTTCTGTGCTTGTTAATGCTAACCATGGTGTCTACAACTGCATCTGCTGCCTTTACTTGGGTCTGCCAACCTTCTGTTTTTCTTACCTGGTATGTGTGCACACCCATAAATCCCCTGTGGCTGGGTTAAGGGAACATACAAGCAGCTCTTCAGCATTAAGAATGCGATGGGAGAGATTGAGGTAGATTTGAACTGTCATCATTAATCAAGGCCAAGGAGAAGGCTGCTTTCCAGGACATACACATGGCCTCTGTTTGCTGTTACTGTTTCGCTGCTTTTATGAGGTATCTAGTGAGAGAAAGTGTGAGGATTTACACATGAAACATTCCCACAGTGAATTTCAAGTGACTAGATAAAAGTATTGTAAGTGAATTTTATTGAATGTGAAAGTCTATCTTTTTTATAAAGGAATATATTTTTAACTTATTTATTTTTAGTTTAAAAATTCCACTCTTGATTTTTATAAGCTACCTTGTTTGATTTCTTGTCTTAAGCCAGCTGTGGATGATGCAAGGGTTCCCAAGCTTTCAGCCATCGGTCCCTTATCCTTTTCTGACTAGATTACAGGAATGAAATTGTGTAAATACATAAATCTTATATTTTTTAACTATTTAGTAATTAAAACTGAGATTTCAGTAACAATATTTTGGACATTTCTGGATAGTTAATGTAAAATTAACAAAAAACCTGCTTTTATAATTTAATAGTATAAATGTATATTACTGTTTGCTTACTTTTTATATCTAGGTGAACCAATATATGTATGTCTGTTTCTACTGTTACTTGCAGCTCAATGGAACCCTGTAATATACATGAACAAGTTTCTGGAAGTTATGAGGTGAGTTATTGCTCATGTCATATTCTCTTTTTTAGAGTTCTAGAATTAGGAGAACATCTATCATGGAACAAATACACTTCCATTCAAATCAGAGTTGGCATATAACATATACATTATATGAAGCAATAAACAACTATTTTATATGGCAATAGTCTAAATATAACATGGCTCTGCATTTTTGGGCACGCAAAAATATATTAAATCCATGATAACTTCTCAGCTCTCCTGAATCTTTCCATCATACCACTAAGAATTTCATAACCCAAAGACCAAGGTAGAAAATATGTTTTTGCAGAGACTAGGGTCACCCTAGAGTAAAACTTTTAAGTGCGGATTACCTCAGATCCCTGCAAAACTGATCTGCCTCTGAGAAAAGAACTAGGCAAAATATTATTTTTGATGACAGGGTTGAAGTTCAGGATAGAAATGTAAATGTGTTCAGACATACTGAGAAATAAATCACATTTAAGAGATGAAGAATGGAGTTTCTGGAGGGGCAAAATGAAAAGGCAGATGCTAAGGAACTGCACAAAAAGAAAAAATGTATGCAAGTTGGGGCAGTGTGAACTTGTCAGACAGGGAAGAAGCATGAAGTCATAAACTGCTTAGAGAATTATAGCAGTACCTTGACATAGTAGGAAAAAGAAAGCTTATGTGTACTCAAGAAGATCTGAATTCAAGTCCTGGCTCTATCCCTTACTGGATGTGGGATGCTGGACAAGTTACTTCTCTATTTCAATTCTCTCATTCAAATCTATGAATTCAAAAATTTGAATTGAACACCAAAGCCCCCTTTGGCTGTCAATTTTAATCTGCAGTGACATCCTGGTGGGTTGAAACTTAAGGCAGTCATTAATAGATAACAAACAGACCATTTGTGTAGGAATTTACCGCATGTGTATGGGTCTTACTCTTAGTAATTTAGGAAAACATAGAAAGTGAATGGTGCAATCTTGAATTGTGAGGAGGAGCTCATTTTATCAGGCAAGATCGTGATTTTCAAATCAGTACCTGAGTGTTGCTTGTTTGATTAAACTCTGGTATACAGAAAGCATTAGCTTCAGCATTATGCCTCTATTACATAGGAGAAGAACTGAATTAGAAGGAAATAGACATTTGACTGACTTAGAGAAATACTGAAAGAGTGGATTGATGATGCTTTCCAGAACCATTTATTTTGACTGGTATAATAAAGATATCAGCAGTAATGAGAGTCTTCTGAATTAAAACCAGCCACGTTTTCTCATTAATATATTACTATTGGTGAAATTTTGTTTCAGATGGTCTTCCAAAGCAGGAAATGTTTCCAATATAATTAATTATCACAGGCCAGGTGTGGTGGTTCACACCTGTAATTCCAGCACTTTGGGAGGTCGAGGAGGGTGGATCACCTGAGGTCAGGGGTTCAAGACCATCCTGACCAACATGGTGAAAGCCCATCTCTACTAAAAATACAAAAATTAGCTGGGTGTGGTGGATCACCCCTGTAATCCCAGCTGCTTGGGAGGCTGAAACAGGAGAATTGCTTGAACCTGGGAGGCAGAGGTTGCAGTGAGCTGAGATTGCGCCATTGCATTCCAGCCTGGGTGACAAGAGCGAAACTACTCTCAGTTAAAAAATATATATATCACAAAAGGTGGAAGACAGGATCACTCATTTTTTCAAGTAAGAGACTTCTCAACTGTATATATAATATATATAATATATAATATATGTATTCTATATACATATAATATATACATATATAATATATGCATATATAATATATGTATTATATATACTATTATATCATATTATATATTATATATGCTATCTAATATATACACATATTATATATTATATGTACACATATAACTATATATTATATATTATATATACACATATAACTATATATTATATAGCATATATAGTATATCAAATGTATATGTTATATATCATAGATATATAGTATATAGTATATATAGTATATAGTAGATTACTATAGAATATATACATTTGCTATACTATATATGCTATATGTCATAAAATATATAATATAGTATAATATATAGTGTATATAATATATACAATATATACATTCAATATACTATAAATTATGTATAATATATAGTATAATATGCAGTATATAGGATGTATAATATGTAGTATATATAGTATATATGGTATATATAATATATAGTATATATGGTATATATAATATATAGTATTATATGGTATATATAGTATATAGTATTATATGGTATATATAGTATATAGTATGATATATAGTATATATAATATATAGTATATAGTATGATATATGGTATATAATATATAGTATATAGTATGATATATAGTATGATATATAGTATATATTATATATTTTATATATATATGCCTCTAAATTAGCAAATTAAAGATTTAGTAAAGTACAGGTATCCCAGCTTTCTGTATGGGATGACTTTCTGAATGTCCCAATAATGTTTCAAATGTACTGGTTTTTTCAGTGGGTAGGACCTGGTGGATCAGAGTGCAATTATGTGTTCAATTCCAGTGAATTTCTATTAATTTCCTGACTGGAGTAATGCAGACACTACTGGCCTACCAGAGTGAGGGCAAAATGTTATGAATGGTTGTTCTCCTGCAGAGGAGACAATGGCCTGGTTGGCTTTGGGAAATTTAGTTGCATGGACTTAAGCTTTCAGAGCCAAGTTTTGATTATATCGTAGTTGTGGTTCCATAGCATCTTCCCTTTAGGACTTGGCTCTGAGGCAAAGTCTTAATGTAAGGCAAAGTGAATGCAGGATGCTTTTGACATAAGGCTGATATTTGTTGTAGTGACATTGAGGTAGGACTTGTGACATTCCCTTTACTGCTTATAGTCTCAACAACTCTTTTGAAAATTCTCTGGCCTCCTTTCTTTAGTTAGAAACATTTTCCAGCTGGAAGATACATACAGTGACTTTTTCGTGTCATCCTGCTGGTTTCTAAACATAATGATCAGGCTGACGTCTATGACATGGTTTACTTAGTCTCTTTCTTTGATTTTATATCTTGTTTTGTGCCTGTCTTACTTCCTAGTTCAGTGGAAAAAAAAAAAAAAAAAAAAAAAAAAAAGTCCTGGCCAGCTGCCATCTGGTAAAAAAGCTGCCTTTGGTTCTGGGGAACATGAAAGTGGGACTGGGAAATAGAAAACGGAGTTTACTACTCCTAAGACCCAAATACTCCTTTTGCTAGTAATAGATCAAAATGAGCTTTAATTGCAGAAAACTAAGTTGAATGTCTTTCACATTCCTTATCTTTACTGACATAATTTCCCCATTCGATACTATTAGCCCAGCTTTCCTTAATTTGGTTTCCAGATAACGTTCTTCCTCCTTGATTTCCTGCTGATTACTTTTATGGGTTCTCCTAATCTATTCTCTTTAAAATATGCTACTCTCTACATTTTATCCTTTTTCCTTGGTCTCTTATTTTGCTTCATGATCTGTTCTTTAAGCTAGCAGTCTTCAAACTTTAAGCTAGAGTCTCTCAAACTTGGCTGCATTTATGGGACTTGCTAAATTGAATGCCTGAGCTACAGCTCTGAAAATTCTGACTTAATGTTTCCAAGGGTGGGGACCAGAATCTGTATTTTTAAAATACTTCACAGATGATTCTTATGAGCTTTAGGTTTGAGAATCACTACTTTCATAAATTTTATCTATGTTCTCAGCTGAATAGACCATTGGTTTCTGAGTCTTTACTCTCTTTTTATTAACTTTCATTTTAAGTTCGGGGTACATGTGCAGGTTTGTTACATAGGTAAACTTGGGTCATGGGGGTTTGCTGCACAGTTATTTCATCACACAACTATTAAACCTAGTACCCATTAGCTATTTTTCCTAATCCTCTTTCTTCTCCCAGCCTTCACCCTCCACTAAGCCCCAGGGTGTGTTGTTTCCCTTTATATGTCTATGTGTTCCCATAATTTAGTTCCTATTTATAAGTGAGAACATGCAGTATTTGGTTTTTTGCTCCTGCATTACTTTGCTAAGGATAATAGCTTCCATCTTCATCCATGTCCCTGCAAAGTACATGATCTCATTATTTTTTATGGCTGAATAGTATTTCCATCTTCATCCATGTTCCTGCAAAGTACATGATCTCATTCTTTTTTATGGCTGAATAGTATTCCATGGTGTATATGTACCACATGTTCCTTATCCAGTCTACCATTGATGAACATTTAGGCTGATTCCATGTCTTTGCTATTGTGAATAGTACTACAAGGAATATGTGTGTGCATGTGTCTTTATGATACAGTAATTTATATTCCTTTGCATATATATCCACTAATAAATCAAATGGTAGTTCTGTTTTTAGCTCATTAAATCACCATACTGTTTTCCACAATGGTGGAATTAATTTACACTCCCACCAACAGTGTATAAGCATTCCTTTTTATCTCCACAACCTTGCCAGCACCAGTTATTTTTTGACTTTTTAATAATAGCCATTCTGACTGGTGTGAGATGGTATCTTATTATGGTTTTAATTTGCATTTCTCAAATGATCAGTGATGTAGAGCTTTTTTTTTGTAGCATTGTTGGCTGCTTGTATGTCTTCTTTTGAAAAACGTCTGTTCTGTATTTGTCCACTTTTTAATGGGTTTGTTTGTTTCTTGTAAATTTGTTTAAGTTTCATATAGATGCTGGGTATTAGTCTGAGTCTTTATTCTTAACCCTGTCTTCTTATCTAAGCTTCAGACCAATACCTCAAATTTTCTAAGAAACATTTCACTTGGATTATCCACGGTCATTTCAAATTCAATATAATCAATCAAAATGATTCAACTCTAACTCTTCCATCCACAGTCGGTCTCTTCCTTTTCTCTTACTTCAGATAATACTTCTTCCTGTACCAAGAGGGACACCTTATTCATTTTCAGCTTCTTGTTCTCCTCATTTTTGTTTTCTCCAATTAATCATCAATACATGCTCATGATGGTTAATTTTATGTGCCAACTTGGCTGGGATACAGTGCCCAGATATGTGGTCAAACATTATTCTGGGTGTTTCTGTGAGGGTGTTTATGGAGGAGATTATCATTTAAGTCAGATGTTGAGTAAAGCACACTGCCCTCCATAATGTAGGTGAGCCTCATATGATCAGTTGAAGGTCTGAATAGAACAAAAGTCCAACCTACCCTGGACAAGAGGAAATTCTGCTGGCAGAGAGCTTTCAGACTTGAACTGCAGCTCTGGCTCTTTCTTGAGTTGCCAGCCCGCTATATCACCCTGCTGATTTTGGATTTGACAGTTTCCATAATCATGTGAGCCAGTTCCTTAAAATAAATTCCACCCTCTGTCTCTTTCTCTCCCTGCCTCCCACACACATACAATTGCTTCTGTTTCTCTGGAGAACCCTAATACATGCATCTTTTTACCTCAGAACTCTCTCTTAAATCTCTCTTCCTTCCATTTCTGCTATTTCAACCTTGGGTTTGGCCTCCATCAGTTTTTGCCTGGAATAGTCTAACTGGCGTCTCACTGTTGCCAATCTCAATTCCATTCATCGTTTTTCCATACTGTCTCGAACATGACCTTTCTACATCAGTAAGTCTTTTGATACTGTCATCCTACTACTATGTGGAAACCTTGGGTGCTTCACTGATGTTTCCAGAAGGATTAAACTCCAAATTCTTGGTACACAAGGTATTTCATAGCATTTCACATTTATGTTAAAGCAGTAGCCTCAGTCAATTTCCAACCTCTCTCTTTTTATACCTGTACATACATACGTACTTCTCCAGCCAATAAACCATTTACATTCCCTTAACTTAGAATGTGTTCTTCTTAATTCAGTAAATGTGTGTCTATTTTATCTTGGTTGCACTTCCCTTGACTCTAATCTACACAATTAACTTCCTCTCTTTCAAAGCCAGCTCAAATATCACACTTCCTTGCACCTCCTCTTCCTGGAATTAAGCAGATAGCAATTGGCTTTTCCCTTTTGTGCTCCATTAGCAAATCCAAGAGCATAACTGAGCTCAATGCTTAACATGTATTAAATATTTCTTAAGAATGAGACAAAGAATTGTCTCATTTAATCATCATTATTATCCCCATTTTGGGAAACTGAGGTTTGGAGAAGTATAGCAACTTGACCAGGTTCACACAGCAGGTAGCTGGCAGACATAGGGATTGAATGACTCCAGAGTCTGTGCTCTTACTCACCATACTGAATTGTCTTTAATGCATCGTCTACTACATTGCATATAATTATGTATTTGCAGAATATCTTCTGACTGAACTACAAGATCCTGCCTATAATACCGAATGTCTGACACAATAAATGAATAATTGGATTAATGATAATCTAAAGCAAAATTGAGGTATTTCTGTAATCTCTATTGCGAAAGGAAAATAAAAACTGGGACCCCAATTCATTATGCCAAAAGGGAAAAATTAAGCTGAAAGCTGAGTCATGCAAGCAACTGACTTTGCTTTTGTTCCTAAGCAGATAGCTACAAATTAAAGGTCAAATATCTCCACTTTATGTTCACCTTATCTTGGGTAAAATGCCTATTTACAGAGCGTGAGACAAATACATAATTGACTATTTCCTTACTACTTCTTTTATCTTGCAACAAGTGGATACAGTAATGTGACCAGACCCTCCCTATTTCCCCTCCAGCCTGCTTTTCCTTTTTAAATATTGAAGCCCTGAAAATCATCATTGCAGAAAGGTACAGATCTGTCTCCCATGCATCCTCAGTCTTGACCAAATAAAGTTCTAAATTGATTGGGATTTGTCTCAGAAACTTTATGGTTTACACTATGGAAGTTTTCATGTATTTAACTTTGCTTTATAAATTGCCCAAATTTTAAGGATTATATAGAAAAGTAAATATTGTATGTTAAATCATGTTTTATTTTTAATCAGCATAATTAAAACATTTTAGTGATAGAAGGAAAACTTAAGGTCATTTAATATCATTCACCCATTATAATTTTTTAACAGGTAAGGGCTGGAAAAACAGAATTATTCAGTAATAGTTAATAGATGGTAAGTCAAAGCAAGAATATCTGAGTTTCCGATATCTAGACTCTGTTACCCTTGACTTAAAATTTTAGAAATGTGCTATATCCCTCAAACTTTGGGTCTCACTAAAATGTTGCTTTAAATCTTAAAACTCTATTAGAGCATCTTTTATGTATATTTACTTGTTACACAGTCCTTATAAGAAAACAAATTTAATTTAAAATACTTGCAGTTATTTGCTTCCTAAAATCTACTTCAGAGTTAACTTTTGGGATTTTTTGTTGAGTATCACATTAAGAATGTTAGAGAAACCGTATTTGTCCTATCATACCAAAAAAAAACAAAAAAAAGAAACCTAGAAGTTGTTTATTTAAATAAATTTTTAGGTAGCCAAACTCACATTCATTATTCACTTTAAGATATGATAATGTCTTTTTAATGTTCAAGGCCCTACTAATTTCAGAATATTTGCCGAACGGCTAACTGATAACAAAACAATTCCCACTTCCACTGAAGGGGTTAGCTACCTACAATTAAAAACTGTCCCATTGCCACAGGCTGTGAAAAAACAAAGCATACTGCCACACTTGCAGACAGTAATGTTTCAACCAAAGTAACTCAAATTCCTTCTTTAAGTTTTAAATTTTGGTCTGTCTTGTAAAACTCATAAAATCTTTCCCTTCCAGAAATACCAAGCACAGGTATCAAATCATTCTGTTCATTTCTAGCTGTGGAATTCTGTTAATTTCATGCAGCATTGGCATTTACTCTGCAGAAGGTAGAGGGTAATTGCTTAATAAAGAAATCCCACCAGTTGAGTCTTTCTTTCTATATATATTGACTACAGCAATCCCTAGGCTCCAGGTTACTTATAAGAGATCAATAGACATGCCAAGTTAATGGCCCAAGTAACATATTTCTCTTTCACTTTTTCTTTCCAGTTAAAAATTACAAAGCATATACAAAGGATTTCTCTGGGCTTAATACAGAGCCCATGGGAAAATGTTGACATTGGAAATACTACTTTGGGGATTTTTTTTTGTCACACTATACACTATTTTACACAATCTTTTCATTATTCATCTTGCAAAACATATAAAAAATCATTACATTTCCCTTTAATTCCAAGCCAATCATTTTGTTCTTCTAGGACATTAAACACATGAAAGTTTTAGCTGGGCTTTATTTATGCATTCATTTCTTTGGTTAAAAGAAAATCTGCAATGGAACTTCTGAGCTCTCCTTTCACAGCTGAGATTAGAGAAAACCAAAACTCTGAAGCAATGAAATTTATAGAACTATAAATCACATTTCAGTTTTTGACCTTGAAAAATTATGGAGATCAAGAAGTCTGATGAAGCAATGCTCATTACTGGTTCACAAGAACATTAGTCTGCTTATGTTATCACAAAATTTGTGGTGCGTTAATGGGTCACTCAGGTGACTTTATGTTCACACATCACTTAGACAAAGTAAAGGTTAAAAACAACAGATATTACCGATGTGAGATAGTATGTAGGCTGAAAATGCAGTCCTATTTCTTTGAAAATCTTTGCCTCCTCAAAAAAAAAAAAATGTGAAAAGCAGCCCCCAAATGGTTCTGCACTCCAATTTGATTTGATTTTAGAATTGCTTATGTTACTAAGATTTATGAGTGTTGCTTCTTGTGAAAGAATGGCATATCCTTCAGCTCTTATTGTGGACTTTAATGGAAATAGTGTGCTTTTATGGAATAAAACCTCTCTGAAGCCCTGCCTAAAACTGTTTCAAACCAGAACCTCTGTACTGTGTCTGGAAAATCACTAACAGAGACAGACAGAAAGGGAGCAAATCTGTTTTTTCCATCTTCTTTCTGAAACTTCCTGTGCAACTTTCTTACTAGGATTTTTATTCCATAATAGCTGTAGAATATAAGTGATTTGCATTTTAGAAAATTATACTGTGTGATTTTTACATCCTATATCTCTGTTTCAGTTATGCATTCAACAGTTGCATTCCACATGATAATTTAAGGAGCTGTCAGAAAGCAATACCTTTTACAGAAAAAGACATAAAACTGTAGTCAAACCTTAATTACCCACTGAAAGACACGAGGGGGCTGATATTCTGAAATAATAGATAGTTCCAAATATTTGACATTCATAAGCTTATTATAATTTCATACAGAAAATGTCCCTTTCAAGTGAAGTTTAAATTAGGTAGTTAAATGTAGCTGGTATTTCCCAGATACAAGAGTGGAGAGCTAGGGTAGAAGCTTTTGGCTTGTACTGGATAGGTAACATACCATGCAATATGCTACATCTGCAGACAACTGAGAATGGAGTATTCCTCAAAGATTTTCTTGGATTTGCTATAGGAGCACAAAAGGAAAAAGCCAATTGCTATCTGCTTAATTCCAGGAAGAGGAGGTGCAAGGAAGTGTGATATTTGAGCTGGCTTTGAAAGAAGAGAGGAAGTTAATTGTGTAGATTAGAGTCAAGGGAAGTGCAACCAAGATAAAATACACACACATTTACTGAATTAAGAAGAACAAAAAAAGCGATGATTAATTTTGCTTGACCAGATCAAGAAATTTGAGGATGAGAAGATAATTATGAGTCTTAAGTGAGGAGAAAAATGAAACAGAGAGTGGAAAATTTGCATGATCATCGCTCTTTTTGTTTCATGACTAAATATAACAGTAGCACTCTTTTTATAAATTCTACTTTTGTGTGAAAAATTGAAGACAAAATTTTAATACTTGGTAGTTTCTAAAACCTACTGACATTCTTGGAAAACTCCCTTTAACAGAATCACTGGGACCTGATCAAGAAAATACAACCAAAGCATGGTTTCCAAGCGCTGATGGAATAAGGAAAATGGAAGCAGAGATTCTTGGGCAGTGAGCGTGTCCTGACAGGGAGGCTGAATTGTCAAGGATGTCTAGCATACATATTGAGATTAAACCTGTCTGTAAACCTAGTAGAGATTAACTTTGTACACATACTCATCTACAGAATAAAAAAAGATAGCTCTCAATAACTGAATATTCATTAAAAAATTTCCCTGGATGGATTTACTTAGTGTAAATAAGTTCAGTATAAATAAGTTCAGGAAAGAAGGAATCTCAATTTCTTCATGCAGTATTTTTCAAAGAGAATAAAAGTCATAAAGAAGTTTGAATACATGCAGAATATTAGAAACCTTTAGATCAGGCTAGAGATGGTTACCATGAGGTATGCAATTTTTGGTTTTCTATATTGGTTGAAGTCACTAGGTAGATATTAAGAATGGCAGTGCTTCAAGTGTGGCTTTGAATCTCATGATTTATTTCTTTCTTAGATATTTTCTTCAGGAGTTTTCCCATGTGCAATCAGTATACTTGCCACTTTTCAAAATTTATTAAAACAGGGTCCTTGTCTGGTTTCAGCAATCTGTCCCACACAATTAATAGTCATTTTTATTTTCCATTATAGAGCCATTGATTACTTTTCCACATCAGTCTCTAACTGAACTATACATTAAAAATGGATTATTGTTGAGTCACACAAAGCAACACTGAGAGTTATTTTGCAGCAAAACTTTGGTGATGTTGACCTTATTTATTGCTCAACGTAAAACTTAATGTAAAACTCGGTATGGTCAGTTTCATAAAAATCAGGGCAAGACTGCAGACAGACTGCTTGATTCATTCCTTACCACAAGGAATGGACATGAATTTTCAATTCCAAGTAAGCATTTAACATCTGTATGTTATGGCCTTTCCAAAAACCTGACAGGAATGTCATCAATGAAACTGAGAAGAAAATATTTTTGACAGACTTTTTCTTTGGCTTTCTTTTTATTCCACTTGCCAAATTCAAAAAGAAAAAAAGTTCTTTCCTGTACTTTCCAGATATTTACTTTATTTAAAGAATGAGGAAATCTGGGATCAATGGCAGAAGACAGGGTTGCAAAATGAGCTGCTGTAATAATCAAAATTAAGGGATAACTTATAGTCTTGTCCACAACCATTACCCAGGGTACTGAGTTGGCTCTGAAATAATAGAAGAAACTAAGGGAAGGATTTTAAACAATAGCTACAATCCCCTGTATTATTTGACAACTTAAAGTGTCAAATTTATATTTTCCAGGGTGGAAGTTTAAGCAACGTGTGTGTGTGTGTGTGTGTAATTCAAGGTACAACATTACCAAATTACTCTTCATCTTAATGAGATGAACCTAGTAATCTATAAAAAGGAAACTTTGTTTTTCTGTTATATACTGTGACTAGGTTCAGAGTAAAAGATTCTTATGAGTTTAACCTCATAACTACATTGCCCTACATTGCCATCAGGAAGCTGCCAAATAGCTACTAAGTATAAGAGCTAGAATGTGAACCCCAGTCTTATTAAACTCTTTAATTCTAGAGTCTTTCTGTGTAGTAACTACACAATCCAAATTCATAAGAAAAAGTAAAAGATGTTTCCTAATATGTAATGTGATCAGGGGATGATATGTGTTAATCAATAGCCTACCAACCAAGTCTCCCAAATCTCCTCTGCTACTCTTTTCATTCACCCAGGATATTAACATTCATCCATTACACTGAAGCAAAAATAGGCTTACAAATAGGCACATCAAGCAATTTTACCTTCTGTTTTCTTTGTAATTTCTTCTTAGGAAAAATTTCAATCATATCCAAAAGTAAACAATTACATAAGGAACTCCCTTGTGCATAGCTTCCAATTCATGGTCAATCTTCCCTTCCTATTTCATATTATTTGAAAACAAATTTCACTCAATATGACATTTCATCTATAAATATTTCAAGTTGTACTTCTATAATATAAAGGATTAAAAATTATAATGACAATATCAATATGAACCTAAATAAATTGTATTTCTTTAATATCATAAAGTACCTTGTCAGTGTTCAAATTACCCTGATTGTCTCAAAATTTATTTTCAAAGTTGATTAGCTTGATACAGGATCAAGTAAATTCCATACCTTATTGCTGATTTGTATGTGTCTTAAATCTCCTTTAATTTATAAATTACCCCATAACATCTTCCCCTGCCCCCGTACAAGAAGCATAGAAGTCTCCAATGAAACTCAACCCAAAGAGGTGTTCACCAAGACACATAATAATCAAAATTAAAAAAAAACAAAAACAAAAACAAAGAAAAATCTGAGAACAGCAGGAAATGAAAAACACATTACATACAAAAGAGTGTAAATCTGACTATCACCAGAAACTCTGCAGGACAGTTGACAATGGAATCATATATTAAAAGAGCTCAAGGGGGAAAAAAAAAAAAAAAAAAAAAAAAACACCCTGACAACCAAGAATACTTTATGCAGCAAATCTGTATTTCAGAAATAAGGGGGAAACAAAATGTTACCAGACAAATACAAGCTAAGGAAGATCATCACCACCAGACCTACCTTACAGAAATAACTAAAGAAAATTCTTTACACCAAAAAAATGCTGCTAATTAATAACATAAGACATACAAAAGCACGAAACTCAAAGATGTAAGTCATATAGAGCCACATTCATAATACTTTAGGACCGTAATAATGGCATGTAAAGCAATTCTATTTCTAGCACAAGGATTAAAATACAAAACTGTGAGTATCAACTGTAGCTAAAATAAATTTTCAAGAGATGCACACTACAAAATGATGTAAATTATAACTTCAAAAACATAAAAGGGAGGGATAGTAAAATTGTAGTGTTGTTGAATGCAATCAAAATTAAGTTACTATAAGTTTTACATAGGCTGTTATAAGTTCTAGGTAAGCCTCATGGTGACCACAAAGCCAAAGTCATTAGTGTAAGAACAAAACAAAAACAGAAAAAATTCAAAGCATAATCTACAAAAAACCATCAAGCCACAAAGGAAGATAGCAAGAGAGAAAGAAAGAAACAAAGTATCTATACAATAACCAGAAAATAATGAACAGAATTGTAGTATTGAGTAGTTACCTGTCAATAATTACCTTGAATGTAAATGGATTAAATTTTGTGATAAAAAGACATAGACTGACTGACTGAATCAAAAAACATGACCCAACTATATGCTGCCTAGAAGAGACTCACCTCACTTTCAGAGACATACATAGTCGGAAAGTGAAGGGAAAGAAAAAGATACTACATATAAATGGAAACCAAAAGAAAGCAGGCATAGCTGTACTTATATCAGGCAAAACAGACTTTAAGTTGAGAAAACTGTAAATAGAGACAAAAAAGAATATTATATAATAATAAAGGAGTCAATTCATCAAGAGGATATAACAATGGTAAATATACATGCACCCAACATCAGAGCACCTAAATATATTAAACAAATATTAAAGAATGAAGAGAGAGAGATATAATACTAGTAGGGCATTTCAGTATTCCACTTTCCACAGTGAACAGATCATCAAGACAGAAAATTAATAAGAAAACACTGGACTGACTTGAGCAACACTTTAGACTAAATAGACCTAACAGACACACAGAACGTTCTATCCAACAGAAACAGAATATACATTACTCTTAAGCATACATGGAACATTTTTCCAGATAGTTCACATGGTATGTCAAACAACCAGTCTTAACAAATTACATAAGATTGAATGTCAGGTGTTTTTCCAATTACAATGGTCTCAAATTAGCAATCAACAACAGGAGGAATTTCAAAAAAATTCATGTATACATAAAAATTAAACGTATTCCTGAACAACCAATGGTTCAATAAAAAAAAATTAAAAGGAATGTTAAATTTTTTCTTGAGACAAAAATATAAAAATACGATATGCTAAAATTTACGGAATAACAACTCTGGCAAAAGCAGTCCTAAGAGGAAAGTTTATAGCAATAAACACATTAAAAAAAGAGGAAAGATCTCAAAAGATCAACTTAATGTTATTCCTCAAAGAAGTAGGAAAAAATGGAGAAACTCAGCCCAAAGTTAACAGAGGGAAGGAGATAATAAAGATCCAAGCAGAATTAATTAAACATAGACTAGAAAAACAATCCAAAAGATCAATAATCTAAGAGTTTATTTTTGAATATGTAAAATCAGCAAACCATTAGCTAAACTTAAGAAAAAAAGAGAAAAGATTAAAATAAATAAAAAATGAAAGAGGAGACATTACAAATGATACCTAAAAAGAAATCTGAGACTACAATGAACAATTATATACCAACAAAGTGGATAATCTAAAAGAAAAGGACAAATTCCTAGAAACAAAATACCAGGGCTGAATTGTGAAGAAATGAAAATTGGAACACACCACCAATAATGAGTAACAAGATTGAATCAGTAATGAAAAGTTTCCCATCAAAGACAAACCCAGGACCTGATGGTTTTGTTGCTAAATTCTACCAAACTTTTAAAGAAGAATTAATATAATATCAATCCTTAAACTCTTCCAAAAAATTAAGAGCAAGAAATACTTTCAAACTCCTTTTTGCAAGGCCAGCATTATCAGGCTATTAAAGCCAGATAGGGATGCTATAAGAAAAGAAAATTGCTGGTCAATATCCTTAATGAACTGCTGGTCATCTATCCTTAATAGATGCAAAAATTCTCAACAAAATACTGACAAATCAAATTCAAGAGTGTATCAAAAAGATGGGATTTATCTGTGATATGGAATGGGTTTTCAACACACATAAATCAATAAATGTGCTATATCACATTAACAGAATGAAGGACAAACCATACAATCATCTCATTAAATGCAGACAAAGCATTTGACAAAATTCAACATCCTTTTAAAATAAACACACCAAATTAGGTGTTGAAGGAATATACCTCAGCATAACAAAGGGCCTATATGAGAAGGCCACAAGTAACATACTCAACAGTGAAAAATTGAAAGCCTTTCTTCTAAGATTTGAAACAAAGATACCCACTCTTACGGTTTCTGCTTAACATAGTATTGGAAGTCCTTGTCAGAGCAATTAGGCAAGAGAAAGAAATAAAAAACATCCAAATAGAAAAGCAAAAGTAAAATTGTCCTTGTTTACTAATGACATGATCTCATATATAGAAAACCTTAAAGACTCTACCAAAATGCTGTTAGAAGTAGTAAATGAATTCCATAAAGTTGCATGACACAAAATAAACATACAAAAATTAGTAGTATTTCTACACACTATGAACTATCTGAAAAAGAAATGAAGAGAAAAATTCCATTTACAATTGTTACAATAAATAGGAATACATTTAACCAAGGAGGTAAAAGACATGTATGCTGAAAACTATGAAATGTTGATGATAGGAATGGAAAATGACAAAAATTAATGCATTTTGTTCATAGATTGGAAGAATTAATATTGTTAAAATGACCTTATTACACAAAGCATTCTACAAATTTAATATAATCTCTGTCAATATTCCAATGTCAGTTTTCATAGAAATAGAAAAAAAAGTTTTGAAACTTATATGAAACAAACAAACAAAAAATCCTTGGATAGTTAAGGCAATCATGAGTAAAAGGAGCAAAGCTGGAGGTATCTCACTAGCTGATTTCAAACTATACTACAAAGCTATAATAATTATAGTAGCATGTTACTGGCATTAAAATAGATACATCAACAAATGTAACATACTAGAAAGCCCAGAAATGAACCAACACATGTACAATCAATTGATTTTCAAGTTGCCAAGAGTACACAATGAGAAAAGAGTCTTGTCAATAAATGTGTTGGAAAGACTGGATATCCACATGTAGAACAATAAAATTGGATCGTTATATCACACAATGCACAATAATAAACTCACAATGTATCAAACACTGAAACATAAGACCAGAAACTGTAAAACTGCTATAAGAAAACCCCAGGAGAAAAAAACTACACAACATTGGTCTACACTGGTCTGGACAATAATTTTTTGTATTTGACCCCAAAAGCACAGGCCACAAAAATCAACAAATAGGATTACCTCAAACTAAGGAGCTTGTACACAGGAAAATAAATGTATTTTTGTATATGGTGTGAAATAAAGACTCAATTTCGTTCTTCTGCATATGGGTATCCAGTTTTCCCAACATCAGTTATTGAAGAGACTATCTTTTTCCTGTTGTGTATTATTTTTGTTGTGGGAGAAATGGGACGCTTCCTCCTATGGGCATCTATCTTCTTATTTCCAAAGAGAGAACAAAGTCCATTCCTCAAACAAAAACTAAGGTTTGAGGAATAACCATTGCAAAGTACCAAAGTACATTACCATGTTTTATTTTGAATGCGGCCCAAGACATTGTAGTAATGAACTCTGTTCGATATTTGGAAAACTAATGATAAACTAATGATAGCAGTACACACACCTAGAAGTTATTCTGTACTGTGTTTGAATTTCAGTTCCTCCAGTTACTAACTTTGTGATCTTGCATGGGCTATTAACTTTCTGAGCCTTAGTATCTTTTGCTCTAGTCTACCTCTCTCATGGGTTTATTGGGGAATTAAATTAAGTCACCGTAAGTAAAGAGCCTTGGACAGCGCTTGGTATATAGTGGCACAGAATATAATTGCTTTTTTCCAAAATGCTTCTAGAATGAAATTCTAGAATGGAAGCTGTAGTCTTGGGTATCAGGCATGTGTTGGTTTAATTTTAATCTAGATATCATGCCCCCTTATTCTTGAGTTCTAGAACATAAGAAAGACAATGCATGAGGAATCCAAAAGCTCAGAAAGGTAAGCACTTGGTACTTTACAATTCCTATAACTATTTGAATCTGGTACTTCAGGACTAAACTAGGTCTTGTGATTCACTTAAATCAACAAAGAAATACTGAAAGATCTGAAATTATAAACTTCTGTTTTGCCATTCTTGGAGTGTTCCATAGTGACATTACAGTTCCCAATAAGAAGAAACATATATGTGAAGAAGAATCTTTAGCAACACATCACATTAATTTAAAAAAAAATCTGGTCCACTGAGAAACATCCTATTATTACTGGATCACTGTACATGCCCTCTAAATGAAAGTTTTTGTCTTTCATTTAGAAAAGAAATGAGGCCGATTTTCCAGTGGCCTTTATCTGACATCTTCGGTCAACTATGCATGCGGCACAGCTGTAAGCTCATCCTTCAAATTTCCAGTTTGTCATTGGATTTTATTTTTGCCAAAAACGAGATGTAATCATGATAATTTATAAGCTTGTAACAATAGCCAGAAAACACATTATGACAATAAAAACAAAATCAAACAAAATTCCCACTTTTAAGAAAACACCATCTAGCTACCCACTCAAAATAATTTGGGTTGTGACTGTGGCATAACTTTATTACTCGAATCACAATTATGATTTAGAATTTAACTTAGGCAAGATAAATAAGATGTGATTTCACCAAAGTGCAGCATTTTTTAATTGGTAAACATGAAAGGCATCCCACTATAGGGAAAAGAGTGTGATCTTTGGAGATAGATGGCCTACATTAGGGACTTCACTTGGCAATCTGCTAGCTTTGTATCTGCAAGAAACTACCTTTCCAAGCTCTCTGTCCTCATGAGCAAAACTGGGAGAGAAACACATTTCAGGATTTTGTGGCAATCACAAAAGTAGGTCAAAGTACCTGGAAAAGAGTAAATAAATGCTCCCATCTGTAATATAATCATATAATTATTTACTACTATTAGGAATGGGATAGGGAGCAATAAACTTAGTACCACTATACTGAGAGAGAAAAAATTGTATAGAGTCATGAATGTACTAGTAACACAAAATGAAAAGTAGGCATTGTATTATACTCCATATGAGTATGTATTTCCTTCAGGAGAAAATACATATTGATTTCCAGAAAGTGATGGAAGTATTTTAAAATACAAATTATAATAATAAATGCTTACATTTTACTTGCATAAATAAGTAATCAAATACAATCAAAATTGTAATTAAAGCAATCCAAAAAAAAATTTCTTGGGTTGAATATATGACCAATTGAGTTAGAATTTATTTCAGAAAACAACAATTTTACAGAATAAGACTACATAATGAAGACTATTGATATTTATTTTTACTTTTTATTTAATGACATTCTAGCCAATGCTAATATTCTTAAAGTTGAAACAGAGATGTACTTTTGGGTAGCTTCAGGGTTATAAATTTCTATATATTCTACACAGGTCAGATATGGAGAAACTTTTAAAAAAATTAATCAATGAGAAGGCTGAACATTTTTTAGCCAATCCATTAGCTAATAGAAAATATCACCTTGCCAAGTCAGTGTAATACAGCATGCCCAGCCCTTTCCCCTTAACCTCGAAGTAAAGTTCATCTGAATTACAAGAATAACAGAAAACAGAGACTAACTAATGTTTATAAAAGAAACCTTATAATATATTATTGTACGCCAAAGATAAAAAATCACAAAAAATTAAAGAATGAGAAGTTATTTTGCTCTACCTTTACAATGTGTCATGCAACATAATCCAGCAGTCTGAGACATGAGTGAGGACAACTCCTCTACTACTCTAAACATGTAGAAATGGAAGATAAAATGCATCAAAAGTTTTAAAAATAAGTACTTGATGTATAAATTTAGAACATGAAATTCCTGGATTGCAGCCACAAAAAAGAAAGTAAAATCTGAATAATGAGAAATACCTAAAGCCTAGTATCTCACAGTACATTGAAATCAGGTATACAAAGTGCAGCCTTGAAAAGTGCTTGAGTAATGCACAAATGTTCACAAATAAAAGTTCTGGCTTTTGAGTTGTGAAATATTCCTAATTCAGGATTATTAAACTCATGTAACTCAGAGACAAAGTTTTTGCCCTGTCTATGACCAGCAGCTAAACAATAGTACTCTACATAAAGGTAGTCGCTTTTTTTCCATGAAACAGGAGTCAGAAAATTTTCACCCAGTAGTGCCAAGATGCTGCCAGGAACAAGGAAGACAGTTTATCTTTTATTTAGAGTAACAGCTGGAGAAAGAATCACTCATTCAGAGAGAAATTGGACCATAGCCAAAATTCTTCATGCAATGCAGTAATCTCAAACTGTGTAATTAATATCAATAACCATAAAAACCTTACTTGTCTTAAAGTGAAATGTGTTAGGTCCTTTAAAAGACAATTGTAAAACCACATACTAGGAATGACTCCATATGCTAGAGAACCTGTAAATACCACTAAAAACTCTCCAAAGATAAGCTCAGTAAAATTTTACAAAGTGCTATGAGAGACCATAGATACAAAAATGGAAGAACTTACATATGAAGAATTACAGATATTAGAGACTCTCTTAAAAAGAGACTTTAATCATCTACAGTTTTTTAATAACAATAAATAAAAGCATAGAATCTGTAAGGCAAAAGGTAGAAATTATGGAAATAAAACAGGTGGGTTTGCAATATCATTTTAAAAATTACAGAAATGGAAATACAGTCATTAAAATACATTAAATATTAAAGTAGACAGAGCAGAAGAGAGAACTGGAAGATAGGTCTGAAGGAATGACTCAAACCACATTATATAGAGATGGAAATTAAGAAACAGGATGAACATGGGTTGACCAACACAAATTTAATCAGAATTACAAAAGGAAAGGGAAAGAGGAAAAAGGCAATATTCCGGGAAATGATGAATGATATAGTTCTAAAGGAAGATATGCATTGTAAGATTTAAACAAAAAACCTGGAGTCCAAACAAGATTTAAAAAGTAATATTACTACACTTAGATACTTTATAATGACAGTAAAATAAAATTATTTTCAGGCATTCCAAACATTAGTATTTTTTTAACTCATGGCACATGATGAAAAACTACTGAAGAGTAGATTTCAACAAGAAGGACTGGGACTGGGAAAGAAGAAATGAATATAAGACGAAATGCAGGCAACTACTCATGTGGTAAAATGTTCTGTAAATTTAACTAAGTATTGGAGGTAGAAAGAAGATAATGACTAACGGACTTGTGGTTCAGGACATGATAGGATAGTGCCCATCAAGCTACCTCCCACTGAAAACAACTACAAAAGATGTAAAGTATTAAAGAGCAATTGAAACAAGTAGGTCATGAGGTGCTAGGATCCTTGACGTCAGAAAAGTTAATGAGGTTGGCTCCATATTTGCATGATTTTCCTCAGTTCCAGAAGATGTTTTTTATTATATTATTATTATTTCTTTGATTGTTTACTTCCCTAGTCATTTGCTCTTTCTTTCTGTTTTCCTAGTACAAATGTCAAAATCCTACATTGCTCTTCCTTCGGTTTCAACCTTTCTCTTGAAGGTTTCTTACTTTCTTTTAGTTTTTGGAAAATTTATTTGACTTTTCTTGACAAATCTTCCACTTTTTATTTCAGCTTTTATATTTTTACTGACATCTGTTTAACTCTCTAAATGGCCTTTTATCGAAGGATTCTATTCTCTTTCATGTATTCAACATCATACTACATCAAATAGAATTATTTTTTTGTGTTCTCTAAAATATTTATTTTCCTTAGTATCAGTTTTGTTTTGATTTGCTTTGTTTTTCCAGTTGCCCATTCTTTCTTTTTTTGTTGTTGGTTTTCTCAAACATTGAGTGATCCTATGGGCTCATTCATATTTATGAACAAATGGCTAGGCTGGTTAATTTACAGATTCCTTTACTGCAAAGGCTTTTCTCTGACTTGAAGTCTCATTGTATAACTTGGCCATGTTTATAGGCTATTGAGACTGCTAGTCATCAGTTGGGTGTGCGTTCACAAGGCGCAGGCAGCCTGGATTATCCCACATCACTAATGCTGAAATAGTATGGCATTAATCTGAAGAGGAAAAAATGCATAAAATTACCCTGGCATCTTTTAGTCATTTTATTTCATTTCCCCAGAGAACAATTTTCAAGTTCTGTGGTTTTGGTTGGTAGTCTTCTAGTTATAAATTATGGATCTTTCTTTTCCTTGAACCACCTTCCCCAAATCTACTGGTAGATTAAATTTATAACCCCAAATCCATAGAAATTTGTTCTTTTCATATTTTTGGCTGTATAGATGAACATTTATTTTTTCTATTTTAAATCTGAATTAAATGTGTACTGCAAATTATGGTATCTCTCAACTTAATTTCAATTTTTTTCATTGAAAAAAATGAGAAATTGAAATGTAGTTAGAGTCAAATGTATTACCCCAAAATCCTTCATTTGAGACAGTATAATTTAAAATTTCACCCCAGCACTCAACTCTTCCCTTGTGTGCCAGGTGTCTTCGGTTTGCCTCCCATGCCCACATTCTGCCCAGTTATTCATCCTGGTTTCTGCCTTGGGAGACTGACCTTGTGCACCACGAGGAACAAAGGCTTCCTGCTGGATTGATGTATAGGGATATCCTGGCCCTCGATTGGAAGAGAAGGGCGAGTGAGGTCAGGGTGTTCACTTAATCTCCTTTACTGCAAGGTCACTTTGAGGGCTGCTGTGTTCCTGCACCTAACACTGCTGCTGTGCTTCTCCAGGTGAACTTCTCCCTAATACTCTCTTCCGAGTTTCCTCTTCTCATTAAGGCTTGGGTATCAACAGTTTCCACTTCACTGCAACTAACTCCAAGTTATTCAAGTGTTTCCTTATGCCTATACCACACCTTTGTAAGTAGTTTCTTTGTAAATAAGCATTCCTCGAATTACTCGAATTTGAACCTACAATCTGTTTCCTGTTGGGATCCTGACAGATACACTTTGGAAACAGACATTAACACTCCAGAAGAAAATTTGGCTGCAAATTCTTTGACTAAAACTATTGAAATAAAAATCTTATGAAATAATCTTCTTTAGGTTTGTAATGTATATGAACATTAGCAGTCTATAAACAAATATTTATTAGCATTATGGTTGAAAATGGCCCTGAAACGTGTGTACATTGCATAACATCCTGGCATCTCAGTCTCTTTGTCAGTAATATGAGACGGTTAAAGGACTGGATTTATTGCCTCAGACAAGTATCATCATGATTAGTAGATGTTTGCTAAGCATCCACAAGTTGTAAGATCCTTGTGCTAAGTTCTAACTATGTATTAAACAAAACAAAACTCGCTTGTACTTAGAGGTATTACAGCATAGGTACAGAGATAGGATATGATTACATGGCCTATATGCTTAACAGAAAAAAGATAAATCAGCTAAAATTTATTTTATTTTCAGGAACTTTTTTTGTTGGGGAGAGGAGGAGGTAAAATAGTTTCTCGAAAAACTATATGCTCCTATACTAAAAGTTATTCTTTAAAAAGGCCGTCATAATGTAAAATTGGGAGTTCTTAAGTAAAAAAGTTGGAAAACTGTAACCATGAAAGCTTATGTACATATTTTTCATTGCATAACAGATCCCCTCTGAAAATACAAAATATATTTCTATCAAATCCCTTACAAACTGTTAATAATGGCCACATGGTGCTGATGGGACAACCTTCACTGCTACAATCCTTGAATCACTGCCATTTAGATATTCTACAAACTCAGCATACTTGGAAAACAACTTGAAATCAATTCTACCAATTAATATATCTTCTAAAAGTTCTTTAACTCTTTGGCTTCATCACAATTTCCCTCTGGTTCATATCAATAAAGAAAAAGATTACATTTTCAAAATGTCTGTCAGAAATTTTGTTGAAGTAAGAGTTAAGATGATGTGCTTCCTATTTGTCTGTGCAAGCTGGGGAGACAGAAAGTGGGGGGGCAGGTAGTGCGGCAGGAGGACTTTGACCACTTTCAAAGGCTCCTTAGCCGCCTATCCTTGCCCGACTTCAGTATTTCCACTAAAAATAATACTTTTTAATCATTGCTGTAGTTTTAAATCTCATGTATTCTATTGTTTTCCGACAGAGATTATCTTTTGTGCAAATTCCAGGCAATTGTTATTAAGAGATGATAACAAGCTTTAAAGTAGCTGAAGTTCAGAGTACAGATAACCAAAAAATATAACAGAAAGAAAAAATAAATTTTAAAGATGGTTGCTGAAATCTGAAGAGTGCCGGTTGTAGCAAAAGATCATCCACCTAAGAGTTAGGGAGTAGAATTCCAGCAATGATGGAGAAGGAAGCCTGCCACATGAGCCCCAGAGAACCAGGAAATCTCATAAAAAGATGCTCCTAAGAGTGGATCAATGGTGTTCTTAGGGCACAAGAGGAGGGAATGAATTAATTCCTTATTTCCGTATTTTCTTCAATATTTCTTTATTATCTTTGTGGAAGACCATAGGTAAAGCATTTTGCTAATTTGGAGAACTTATTGTAGACATAATGACTCAAAATGAGTAATATTCAGGCAAGGCAGATCAGGCAGGCAAAACATTCTAGGAAAGTGCAGGTAATTTTTTGGTGTAACTGACCTTAATTAGCAATGAGGTATGAGGTATTTTTCATTATTCTTTCACTTTATGATTCCTATCTTGGAATCAGAATGGAATCAGAAATTCAATTTTTTTTTTTTTTTTTTGAGACCGAGTCTCGTTTTGTTGCCAAGGCTGGAGTGCAGTGGCATGATCTCGGCTCACTGCAACCTCTGCCTCCTGGGTTCATGCCATTCTCCTGCCTCAGCCTCCCGAGTAGCTGGAACTACAGGTGCCCGCTACCACATCTGGCTAATTTTTTATATTTTTAGTAGCGACAAGGTTTCACCATGTTAACCAGATGGTCTCAATCTCCTGACCTTGTGATCTGCCTCCCAAAGTGCTGGGATCACAGGTGTGACCCACCGTGCCTGGCTTCAGAAATTCAATGTTTTCTTCTCCTTAAACATTTCTGATTCTCAAGAGAGAATATCTACTCTGAATTATTTATTTATTGGTTTTTGTTTTGAGTTTCTTATATGCCTAAAATTCAGAAAGATGTTCTTTGAAACCAACGAGAACAAAGATACAACGTACCAGAATCTCTGGGACACATTTAAAGCAGTATGTAGAGGGAAATTTATAGGACTAGATGCCCACAAGAGAAAGCAGGAAAGATCTAAAATCAACACCCTAACAACAAAATTAAAAGAACTAGAGAAACAAGAACAAACAAATTCAAAAGCTAGCAGAAGATAAGAAATAACTAAGATCAGAGCAGAACTGAAGGAGATTGAGACACGAAAAACCCTTCAAAACATCAATGAATCTAGGAGCAGGTTTTTTGAAAAGATCAACAAAATAGATAGACTCACTAGCCAGACTAATAAAGAAGAAAAGAGAAAAGAATCAAATAGATGCAATAAAAATTGATAAAGGGGATATCACTATTGATCCCACAGAAATACAAACTACCATCAGAGAATACTATAAACACCTCTACGCAAATAAACTAGAAAATCCAGAAGAAATGGATGAATTCCTGCATGCATACACCCTTGCAAGTCTAACCCAGGAAGTCAAATCCCTGAGTAGACCAATAACAGGCTCTGAAATTGAGGCAGTAATTAATAGCCTGCCGACCAAAAAAAATTCCAGAACCAGATGGATTCAGAGCTGAATTCTACCAGAGTTACAAAGAGTAGCTGGTACCATTCCTTCTGAAACTATTTCAAACAATAGAAAAAGAGGGAATCTTCCCTAACTCATTTTATGAGGTCAGCATCATCCTGATACCAACACCTTGCAGAGACACAACAAAAAAAGAAAACTTCAGGCCAATATCCCTGATGAACATCAATGCGAAAATCCTCAATAAAATACTGGCAAACTGAATCCAGCAGCACATTAAAAAGTTTATCCACCACGATCCCTGGGATGCAAGGCTGGTTCAACATACCCAAATCAATAAGTGTAATCCATCACATAGACAGAACCAATGACAAAAACCACATGATTATCTCAATAGATGCAGAAAAGGTCTTCAACAAAATTCAAAACCCCTTTATGCTAAAAACTCTCAATAAACTAGATATTGATGAAATGTATCTCAAAATAATAAGAACTATTTATGACAAATTCCACAGCCAATATCATACTGAATGGGCAAAAACTGGAAGTATTCCCTTTGAAAACAGGCACAAGACAAGGATGTCCTCCCTCAACACTCCTATTCAACATAGTATTGGAAGTTCTGGCCTGGGCAATTAGGCGAGAGAAAGAAAATAAAGGGCATTCAAATAGGAAAAGAGGAAGTCAATTGTCTCTGTTTGCAGATGACATGATCGTATATTTAGAAAATCCCATCGTCTCAGCCCAAAATCTCCTTAAACTGATAAGCAACTTCAGCAAAGTCTCAGGATACAAAATCAATGTGCAAAAATCACAAGCATTTCTATACACCAGAAACAGACAAATAGAAAGCCAAATCATGAATGAACTCTCATTCACAATTGCTATTAAGAGAATAAAATACCTAGGAATACAACTTAGAAGAGATGTGAAGGACCTCTTCAAGGAGAACTACAAACCACTGTTCAAGGAAATAAGAGAGGACATAAACAAATGGAAAAACATTTCATGCTCATGGATACAAAGAATCAATATCGTGAAAATGGCCATACTGCCCAAAGTAATTTATAGATTTAATGCTGTCCCCATCAAGCTACCACTGACTTACTTCACAGAATTGGAAAAAACTACTTTAAACTTCATATAGAACTAAAAAAAAGAGCCCACAAAGCCAAGACAATCCTAAGCAAAAAGAACAAAGCTGGAGGCATCATGCTACCTGATTTCAAACTATACTACAAAGTTACAGTAACCAAAACAGCATGGTACTGTTACCAATACATACATATATGTATATATATACCAATGGAACAGAACAGAGACCTCAGAAATAACCCCACACATCTACAACCATCTGGTCTTTGACAAACCTGACACAAACAAGCAATGGAGAAAGTATTCCCTATCTAATAAATGGTGTTGGGAAAACTGGCTAGCCATATGCAGAAAACTGAAACTGGACCCCTTCCTTATACCTTATACAAAAATTAACTCAAGAAGGATTAAAGACTTAAATGTAAGCCCTAAAACCATAAAAGTCCTAGAAGGAAGATAGAGCTCAAGACATTCCTAAAGTCAAGTTATGCAACCCTTAGTGCTCCTGGGAACCCTGCTTGTATTTGTCTGTAATGTCAAGCCCAAGGATTCCTTGGTGACAGGGTAGCCCACAATGTTCCTTGGCTGCTTTGTGTTTCCACTTTCCTCTGGTTCAGTACAGATCACCTTTGTTTACGTGAAGCAAAGTGGTTCTGAAATAGGGAGGAAGAGAAAAATCTTCCTTCTTATCTCTTCTCACTTCCACAGTCCCATCGTTTTAGCTTTACTGGCTTCTATGGTCTGAATGTGTTCTCTAAAATTCACATGTTGGAACTTAATTGCCCATTTAATAATATTAATAGGTGGGGTCTTTAGGAGGTGATTAATTCATGAGGGCTGCCCTCATGAATGAAATTAATGTCCTTATAAAAGGATTTAAGGGAACTGGCTAGGTCCCTTTTTTGCTTTCTATTCCTTCTGCCATGTGAAGACAGTGTTCAAGGCGCCATCTTGGAAGCAGAGACCAGGCTCTCACCAAACACTGAACCTGCCTTGATCTTGGAATTCCCAGCCTCCAGAACTGCGAGAAATAAATTTCTGTTGTTTATAAATTACCTAGTCTCAGATATGTTGTTATAGAAGCATGAATGAGCTAAGAAATTGGTACTGAGAAGTGGAGTGTCACCATAATAAATACCTAAAAATATGGAAGCAGTTTTGGAGCTAGGTAATAGGTAAAGGTTATTCTGATGAGGGCTTGGAAGAAGAGGGGGGCTGTAGGGAGAGTCCAAATTTTCTTAGAGATTACATACAGAATGGTCATAGAAATATGGATAGCAAAGGCAATTATGATGAAGTCTTAGAAAGAAATCAGAAAAAAAAAGTGTTAGAAATTGGAGAGAAGATTATCTTTGTTATAAAGTAGCAAAGAACCTGGCTGTTCTTTATGTCTTATTATTTTGTGGGAAGCAGAACTTGACAGAGGTGAACTGGCATATTTGGTAAAAGAAATTTCTAAGCAAGGGTTCAGGATGTTGCATGACTTCTCTTGACAGCTTATAGTAGAATGTGAGAAGGAAAAAGTGAATTAAATATGGAATTTATAATTAAAAGAGAAGCAAGTAAAAAGTTGGAGAATTTTCAGCCTGTGAAAAATGAGCAAGTGTGTTTTGGAGAGAACACCAAAGGAGTGGCCATACAAACGTTTGATAAGGAGATTAATATGGATAGAACTAATCTAGATGCTATTTATCAAGACAGTAGAGGAATGATCCCAAACGCGTTTCAGAGATCTCCAAAGTTGTCACTCCCATCACAGGCCCAGAGTGCCAGGGTCTTGAGAGAAAAATGGTTTCAAGGGATGGGTCCAAGGCTCCTGTGGGATCTTGGACTCACTTCCCAGGTCTGCCTCAAGTTTCTGCCCCATGCATTCTGTTGCAGCACACCTTAGCCATCCCAACTGTTACTCGAGTAAATGCAGGTGTGGCTGAGGCCACCATGCTGGAGGAAGTGGTAAATCTTGGCAGTGTTCCAGTGGTATCAACTCCACAGGTGCACAGAGTGCATAGACTATGAAGGCATGTTAACGTCACCTAGATTTCAAGAGATGCCTCAGAGAGCCTCAGGGCCCAGGTACAGAACAGCCACAGGGGTGAGGCCACTGCAGAGAACACCAGATAGGGCAATGTTCACCAAAACCATGGGGTGGTGGCAACCACAGAGAACCGCAATTATGGTAATGCTTAGTGAAGCCATGAGTACAGGAGCACCCCTTCAATAACAGACCTCCACCAGTGTGCAACACTAGCCTGGGAGAGCCACAGACATGTGACTCCAACTCAAATGAGAGGTGCCACATCAGCTATGCTCAGCAGAGCTATGAGACCAGGACTGATGGAAGCCTTGGGGGGCCCAACTGTGCCTCAGTGTGTTCAGCAAGTGGGACATGCAGACAAAGAAGGTTATTCTGAAGCTTCCAGGTTTGATGTTGTTTGCCTTGTGGGGTTTTGGACTTTCTGGGAACTGTTGCTCTTTTCTTCTTGCCTATTTCTCTCTTTTGGAATGGGAATGTCTATATTATGCCTATCCCACCATTGTTGGAAGCACATGACTTGTTTAATTTCACAGGCTCATAGCTGAAGGGAAAATTTGCCTCAGAATGAATCATACCTTGATTCTCACCCGTATCTGATTTAGGTGATATTTAGATATGACCCTGAAGTTCAGACTTTTGAGTTGGTGATGGGGTGAATTAAGACTTTTGAAGTTATTATGATGGAATAATTACATTTTATATATGAGAAGTACATAAACTTTGGGGATCAGAGGTGAAGTGCTGTGTCTGAATGTGTTCTCTAAAATTCACATGTTGAAAATTAATTGCCGATGTGATAGTATTAAGAGACTGGGCCGTTAGGACATGATTGAGTCATGAGGGCAGAGCCCTCATAAATAAAATTAGAGACCTTATAAAAGGGCTGGAGGAAACTAGCTAGGCCCCTTTGGCCTCTCTTGTTTCCACCATGTGATGACACAGTGTCTATCACCTCTAGAAGAAGAAACAATAAGGTGCCTTCTTGGAAGAAGAGGCCCTTACCAGACACTGAATCTCCTGGTGCCTTGATCCTGGGCTTCTCAGCCTTCAGAGCTGTGAGAAAAAAATTTATGTTGTTTGTAAATTGCCTAGTCTGAAGTATTTTGGGATAGCAGCACAAAAGAACTAAGACATTGGATTAGTACCCAACCATTTTCCCTAGGCCACATTCATGTCACTTTGGCAGGAAGCTGTGTTTAGATAGGCATGCACCCTCCATCCAACTTTTTGATGAGAACTGGCTTTGCCCATAAAACTGCGGTAAAGATGGGGACTTTCTGATGTAGACTCCTTTCCTTGAGGTAAGGTTTGTCTCAGAGCTCTTCAAACCTATGTAAACAAACAGATGTAAATCTATGAATGGAAGTGCACCACTTGACTCTGCAACAGTCAAGTTCCAAAAGCCAGTGTATACATTGAAGAAATGGTGAGCCTCACACCCTCACCCACACAATCTATCCTGTTGCAGGAGAAGAGAGGCATCCATTTAGAGCAGAGAAAGTTGAAATACAATGGTATGTAAGAAAAACAAGAAGCAGTGCAGTGTTTTTGCATAGTAAAGTGTATGACAGGGTGAAACTGGACAACTAGATAGGAACCAGGTGACAGAAGGCCTCCTATAATATGTGAAGACATCTGAACTTTATTCTCAATACAGAGCCATTAAACAGAGAGTATATAGTCAGGTTTATATGTTAGCTAGTCTCTCCAGCTACAGTGTAGATTATTGTACAGATTATTGTAGGAGAACATAAATAGTACATTCTAGTCGGGATAATTTATAGCACAAAGATATATTCATGACCTGAATTAGTGCCATAACAGCTGGGATAGTTTTTCTGGAAATGAAATAACAGGATTGAGAAATATTTAGTATATAAAACAAGCATCATGTAATGAATGATCAGATGGGTGGGAGAGATGTTAGTGAAGGAAAGTTTAGGATGACTCCTGTGCTTCTGGCCTCTATTAAATATATTTGTATGTTGAGTAGGTCAGGAGAAATTTACATGCTAGTTTTAGCATCACATCAAATCTTGACAACTTTTGAATTATTGGTTAATAAATCAATTGATTTGAACTGTATTTCTGAGGTGTTTAAGATTGAGTTTGAGGCATATTTCACAGAAAATTTAAATCACTACTATAACAATTCTTTATTGTTATGTTAACCTACAAAATCCTCAAAATAGATAATATTTAATATACTACAAACAATGGGTAATATAAATCATTTATTCTCTCCATATATCCGTCTGTCCTAGAAGGCTTAAAACAAGCCCCTCCTTTTTATTAAGGAATATTTAACATAGGAAAAAATTTCAGAATGCTACCAGACTTGGCTTTCTGGCAGATTCTGCTCAACATAACTATGGAGATGATGAGACAGAAATAATCTGGATAACTGGTTAATTGAGTTAGTTTTTCATTTTCACAAGTAATTTATTTAGTATATTTATTGAGGTGGAAATACGCCCATGAAAAGGAGGCCCTGGAGAAACTCATTTCATGTATTCCTGGAAAAGAAGATTGTTGAACCCAGCAAATATCTGCTATTTTTTCTTTTAGATGCCAAAATACATACTTACATCAGCCAAAGACAGAAAATGGTTAGACATTCCACTTGATACCTGTATTTATGTGCTTCAAACTATGCTTCCAGTTTCAATGTTTTAAATTAAATTAGAAATACAATGGGTAAAGTTTATTTCTCATTTCTAATTTGATTTAAGTGTTTGTGGTGATGAAATGATAATGTTCACCATGGCATTAATTTCAAAGAAAATTACTACTCAAGTTCTTTCCGTGTTTTCCAAAAAGAAAAATGCCATAGATTCACATTACATATTCAGCATAAAGTTCATCCTAAGCTCTGTCATTCATTAAAATACACATCTCACTTTCAAAGTTGCATTTCATGAACAAATTTAACTTGTTTAACAGCATGCCCAATTCTATCCTACACAGTCATTGTATAGTATAGTCAATTTGCATTTAAAGATAAATCAACTTCAAAAGGATAACTAAGATGTCAATGTCATGAGAGGCAGATGGAAATTGAGGCAATTCAATCAAGGAGAAAGGAGACATTGATCTTGTGGTCGCACCATCCCTCGTCTCCAATATCCCTTTTACTCTTGTTCCATTGACTTTAAATAATCAGGTTCCAGAAGCATGAGACGATCTTGACTGAAATAGAGCTAGTTTAATTGGATTGACAATATTTACTCAGTTCTCGTTACAAATACTAGAGAGGAGAAAGTATGAATTTGTTTATTGTAGCAAAAATATTTATTGAATGTGTACTGTATGCAGGAAACTGTGCAAAGTTCTGTGAGTTCACCAGTGATCAAAATGGGTGAGGCTCCTCAAATTGAATAGGTGCATTAGGTTTCAATTAAAAAAAAAAAAAAAAAAAAGACTTTGTGAGGCTGAGGCGGGCAGATCATGAGGTCAGGAGATAGAGACCATCCTGGCCAACATCGTGAAACCACATCTCTACTAAAAATACAAAAATTAGCTGGGTGTGGTGGTGCATGCCTGTAATCCCAGCTACTTGAGAGGCTGAGGCAGGAGAATCGCTTGAACCAGGGAGTCGGAAGTTGGAGTGAGCCAAGATTGCACCACTGCCCTCCAGCCTGGTGACAGAGCAAGACTCCATTAAGAAAAAAAAAAAAAAAAATAGAATGACTACTAATTAACTAATTCCAGGGATCAGATCTTGTAGAGACTTCTTACCAAACTCCCACACTTGTCTATTTCTCATTGCCTCCAAACTGGGCTACATTGTGAACCTGAAAGAGCTTCTGGTACCACTGACCATGGAGATACACCTGGCCCAGGGTTTGGAGATCACACAGTTTTGAAGAGATATTAATCAAATAAGCATGTAAAAGTGTAACTGGTACAAGAATATGCAAAGGTGGCATAAAGTGCCTTAAGGATTTGACTAGTCTGGCAAGTTAAGAAAAAACTTAAGCTTGTATCTGAAGTATACGAAAGCTTGTATTAGCAATCTTAGACATGAAGATGTTTTTTAAAACATGGAAAGAGCAGGTGCAAGTGCCTGATGAGAAGGGCCACAGCTTATGGCTGAATGCATAGGTAGACTTTAATAGAGACTTTGAAATTTTAAGTTATATATGTAAATATGTATATTCATATATATATGTGTGAATATATGTGTATATAAAGGTATATATTTTTAACTTCTATTTTAAGTTCAGGGGAACATGTGCAGGTTTGTTTTACAGGTCAACTTGTGTCATGAGGGTTTCTTATAGAGATCTTTTCATCACCCAGGTATTAAGCCTAGTACCCGTTAGTTATTTTTTTCTTATCCTCTCTCTCCTCCCCCTCTTCACCCTCTGATAAGCCCCACTATTTCCCTCTGTGTGTCCCCTCTGTGTCTCCATATGTTCTCATCATTTAGCTCCAACTTACAGGTGAGGACATGCAGTATTTGATTTTCTGTTCCTGCGTTAGTTTGCTAAGGATAATGGACTCCAGGTTCACCCATGTTTCTGCAGAGGTCATGAGCTCATTATTTTTTATGGCTGCAAATTATTCCATGGTGTATATGTATCACATTTTCTTTATCCAGTTTATTTTTTGAGACAAGGTCTCACCCTGTCACCCAGGATAGAGTGATGTGGCGCAATCATGGCTCACTGAAGCCTTGACTCTCTGGGTTTAAGCAATCCTCACACTTCAGCCTCCCAAGTAGCAGGGACCATAGGTGTGCACTAGTTCTATATTTAAATGTAGTTAAATAATATGTAAATATTGTTACAGATGGTTGTGCATGAGATATAATTATAGATAAATATTTACAGAAAGATTAAAACCATTCAATTTTCAGACAAATAGAAAGGTAGAAAAATCCCAATCGACTAATTTTCAAAATGTATGAGTTATTTTAAATCAAGGTTATTTGTCAGCTGTTAATCTGTGGAAGCTTAAAATCAATACACTAAGAAAAATAAGTTCATCAGAACAAAACAAATATGTAATTATGAAATATCTAAATTCACTCATGTGTAAAAATCTATTTATTTTGTGCCTACAGACTGTTAGATTATCATAGCAAGAGCTGAGAATGCATACAGACACACATGCATACACACACCAGTCCACTCAGGGAGTTTGCAGCAGAAAGATGCATGGAAATATAACAATGTGATAGTATAATGAAGATATGCTTAAAAGATTATTAATGTAAGAGTGGATTTATCAGCAGGGGAATAATGTTAGGAGTGATTTAACAAATGAATCATTTAGTAACTGAGCACTCATTGAAGAAGCTTCCATGCAGAATTAACTCTACATGCAAATGTACTGAAAAGTGAGCACATTTATTCAGTCCAAATAACACTGTGCTGCCTGATATCATTTAAATACAAAAAAAAATGAATGACAATACGCATGTTAAGGGAGAGAATAAAGATCAAATAGGACAAGCTTCTACATAAGCCAAGAAATCGAAACTTTATTTTAGCTTCCAGTCCTCAGAACTGTGAGAGAATAAATTCCTGTTGTTTAAACTCAAAAACAAACAAACACCAAAAACCTCTATCTTAGAGCTAAGGGTGGCTAATAGATTTTGACCAGCAAAGATAAATCAGTAAATTTGCATCTTAAACAACTAATTCGTAATATTGAAATCCAATTGAAGGTAGACAATACCAATACAGTAATATTTTTACCATTTTTAAAAAATTTCTTACTAATCCTATAAAAAGATGAGACTGAATTCTTGCCTCCCTGTCTCCTGAATTCTTCCCATCAACTCAATTAGGGCCATCTAGTCTTACTCATAGGTTCTGGCATCTCTCAGATTTATAGTATATTGGTCTAGTCGTCTTCATTTATTCAACTCAATAATGTATATAATAAATTTACACAACCTGGTATTAAGTGCAGCAAACATCTCAGAAGTGAAAACTGAAAGAAGGAGAAGGAGGAGGAGAAATAATTAGAAGAAATAACAAGGTGTAAAATGAAACGGGAAAAATGACTTACTCATGGGATGTACACCAGGATGAACCCTAATGTAGATGACGGTCCTTGGGTGACAAGGATGTGACAGTGTAGGTTTATCATCCATAATCATTGTACCACTCTGGTGAAGGATGTTGGTAATGAGGGAGGCTAGGCATGTGTGGGGGCAGGGAGTATTTGGGGAATCTCAGTGTGGCTATGAACTTAAAACTGCTTTAAAAAATAAAGACTATTTTAAAAACAAATGACAAATGGGAGAATCTTTAGCGTGTAATCTGCAGGATGGAAAGGAGAGATCTGAGAGGAATGAGGAGGAGAGTATCTTAGAAGGAAAAATCACATGCACAATTATATCAATGCATTCTAGGAACTACAAGACTGCTGTAGTGCTAGAGGTACAAAGTTAGAAAGGCCAGGCCAGAAGTCATGCTGATGGGGGAAACTGGATTCTATATTCAAGGAGGAGCCATTGAATTATTATATTTTTACATAAATAAAATACAATGAAAGTATTAAAATAAACTTGACTAGTATCTCTGCAACTAAGCATCAAATCAGCCTTGTTCGTCATTCCATTTAGATAGAATTCTTATGAAGAGCATGATTACTCTGTATTTTTTCTTCAGCTCAAGAGATTGTACTTTTACATTTTTCTTCATAATCATTATCCTATTCATAGATTCAGTAATTAGTGAAATTAGTGAAAAACAACATTAGTGAAAAACAAGAGTTTGGGACACTGTTATTCATTTAATCTTTATTAATTGAGAACATACTATTTTTATAGTATGGGGTACTACTGTGGAAGAACATATATGCTGGATTTCGGGGATAAAGCATTAAACAAGAGAGAAACCACCTTGGTTCCTGCTGAGCATATAGCCAAGTGATGAATGACAAAACATAGTAAATCTGGGTTTTCCTTTTGCAAGCTATGGATGGCTTTGGCCAAGTTATCTATAGTTCATTTCATGAACAAATATGGTTATTATAATATTTAACTGCTAGAGGTACAGAGAATTGGAGTAGTATACTTAAGTACCTAATGGAACATCTGAAACATAGTATTCATTAAGTAAATATTTTATTAAAAGTTGCTATTACTGTGATTAAATACTTGTCTCATGTGAGTAGTGAATATATGGACTTTAGCCATAATATTGAGTGACTTTGATATTTTAATTCCCTTAACAATTAAGGGGCCTTTGTGCAGGCATGGATGTGTGTGTGTGTGTGTGTGTGTGTTTGTGTGTGTGTGTGTGTGTGTTTATGTGATGGGAAAAAGAGGAGAGACTACCTCTTTAGTTTGTGTCACAAAGAGAGGAATAAATATTCCTTCATCATAAGTCCCTGTTCTCATATTCATTGTATAAGGCGGATAAGAAAAGAGGCTCTGGTTTTAAACCCTCCAAGTCTGAATCCTGACTTCTACCATTTATGGCTATGAGAACTTGTTCAGATTGATTAATTCTTCTGTGTTCCAGTCATATCACATGTAGAAAGATGTTGATAATACCTGTCTCTTAGGGTTGCTATAAGAATTGCTTTAGGTAATACATGTACAGTGTTTCGAACACTGCCTGATATATAAATATTCAATTCTATTCCTGATTCTTATTTTTGCCTCTCTGGAGCTTCAGTCCTGATTTGTTTTCCTAATTATTATCTGGGACCTGTAGAAACACAAAAATTGTATGGGTTTTTATGTATAACATTGACATTTTTTAAAAACGTTAAGAAAAGACAAATTATGTTATTGCTATGGGGAAAATAACTACCAGGACTGGTTTTATACCTGTCTAATCAACTAATGTTTCATAGCCATGGTAACAAATAAAACTCAGAACTAGATTTAAATCTGTACAATTCAGCAATGACAATTTGCTTCAGTGAACATGCCCCTGGAGGCCAGTCAATTAGTACTAACTCATGCCTTGAAAGTCACCCAACTGGCAGTCAACTCACTCCAGTGAACATGTTTCTAAGGCTGACATGGAACCACTATTTTGTAAAATATGAAACTATGCTTCTAAGATTGACAACAAACCACTCCTGCCTCTACAACTAACACAAAATATGATTCTACAGCTCATATCAATCCATTCTTGCTCCCATATAAACACAACCTGAATCAATCTCAAGCTCTTCCCCCAACACCCTATGTAAAATTAGTTTTCAGTGCTCAGTGAGGCTTCATCTGATCAACATAGCTCTTTTTCTTTACTTCCATCAGCAATAAATTAAGCTTATTGATTTGAGTTTTGAATAGAGGTCTCTTTTTTTAACAATGTAGTTTTCTCCAACAGGGTAATATAGTATCTTTGACCAATAAATCTACCCAGCCCTTTTGTACGCCAGTTTCCTTTGTCCTTCAGATTTTCTGCCAGGTGCAACTGGTTCTACATGATCTCAACTCTAACTTATTTCATTGAGCTCTTATTACAAAATGTATGTTGTTATAATTTGTTGCTAAGTAATATTAGTATATTAGATGTTCCGGTTTAGTGGTGCGCTATATGTTAAATATTTTTGCCACTAACATGCTGACTTCAGCAACTTGGCTTGTTTTTTATTTTTGTCTTTCTCTTAGTGAAAAAGATTTGTGTCATGGCTTTATATGGATCGTCTTGTTTCTGGTGACTTGAGTCAGGGAGTGGTCCCTAGAAAATGGATGGAGGTATCAGTTGGATAAACCTCCAATGTAGTCCAAACCAGCCTAAAAGTATCATTGTTGCAGCACCATTATGCTGCAGGTAATTTATACTGAGATGTTTGATCAAATTGTGTCTTGGCTCATCTCCAAAATCACAAAGAGACGTCCTGTCATGTCAATTTGTGTACAAGGTCACTCTACTTCACATTTCCACAGTGATTATTGGGTCATTGTTGCACCGCCTCTTCCTGGCCTTGACTTGGGTTGGGTAACGTAGAACATCATTTATAAACACACAGATGTAACAGATTTTAGAGGTTCTTTTTTGTTTATTATGGGTTTGTCCACATCAAAACTGCAACATCTTCCTGGCAAAATCTGTGACTCTTTCATAAATTTGTATTATATTCACAGCTGTTGTGCCTTCTTTGGTGAATGGTTAAAAAAAATTTTAATTTATCATTTTGAAGAATGTTAATATTTCATAATTATTACATTTTTAAGAAATTCAGAAAAAGAAAAAATTAATATTAAATATGCAATGATCTGCATTTTAATTAATATCCAAATCCACAAAACCAAATATTGACTCCAGAATAGCTTGTTTAAAAAACTCTAGTTTATTCATTCCTGCTCAAGTCTTCTGAAATATACTTTCCTTGAATTTCTTCTCTATAATTACATCCTTTTGCTTCTTATTCTAAGTGTTCACATGCATTATCTTTTCCTTGACATTTTTTTTGCTCAGAAAAAGAAGAAGTGCATTGCACAATATCCCCTTGAAATTACAAGACCAGAAGGCTCTTCTATAGAAGCTGAATATAAACTTTGCTCTAGAACCAATTTGGAGTTCATAAATTAAGTTTTCCTTTTGAACCTCAGGAATTTAGGCAGAAATTTTCTGGAAAAAAAAAAATCAGAATTGCTTTGGGTGCCACCAGCTATGTATCAGCAAGTTAACAGCCATCTTCTCAGATAAGGAAATATAATAAGAATTAATAAGATGAAAAAGACTATGAAGAAATTTCAGTGACCGAACTGTGCATGATTTTAAAGATATTCTCGAAAGAGCAAGAAGAAAATATACAAAATTTATTTCATACATAAGGCCATTTCAGAATTCTCTCCCTTAAAGTAAATTGAACAAAGATTCAAAATTATAAACAAAATACAGTTGAATCAGAGGAGATTTTACAAAAGAAAGTTTTGATGATAAATTTTCAGATAATATTCTGAAGTAGATGAAAAGGAAATGGAGGGTTTTTTAAAAAAATAACAAGGTTTACATCTAAAATTATAGTAGGAAACTGCTAGATGCAATCCAGCATCTGCTAATATTTTCATTGAGCCATAGAAAGTAAACAAGCTAAAAATTAAAATCAATTATGGCTACCAGCTAGATAGAACCACCAGCTCTCAAAACAAAACAAAAAACAAAAGATTCTCTGATCCTTAGAATTGAAAGCCTAGGAAGAGACACAAGTAGAAATGGTAAAACAAGGACTGTCAGAAGAACTAACGTTCCACGCTTGCTAAAAAGCTGTGGGTAACTATCTGAACGTTGCTCTGTGATTTCACGCCAAGGGAGAGACTAGTGTTCCATAATTCTGTTTTCTTCTAAACTCCCAAGGGGAATATCTGTAAATAGAGATGGACATTAATACATCTTTCTCGTTAATATGGGTGTTAAATATTTTATTAATCCAACTACCACAGAACATTAGATTCCTCAGAACTAAGCTTTCAAATTATCTGAAACTCATGAAATAAAGCAAACTTACTTGAATGGCTCATAAACAACAGTAACAGTGTAGTAATAATATGATGGAACAAAATATAGTTTTGCTTAAAGTGAAAATGTATGGTTGGGCCAGAAGATAGTAAAAGAAAGTTTTGAATGTGTAGAGGAACAGGTAAAACCCTTCAGGAGAAGTAAACATTCTTTGCCGTGGCTTACATAAACCATTCAAATACTGAACATTTTTACAATTCTAAATCCTTTTGTGCCAACATATAATTATTACTTTGAGATTACTATTTTGAGAACACGATTTTTTTCCCTTACACAAACCCTGCAAATGTAATAAATAGGTAGGAGTCTACTTTTCAAATAGAATTACCAGATAAAATTTACTGCAGAGGAGTTATTTTTAGGAGTTTCATATTATAGCTGATCTGGACATCAGTAGACCTATACTGTGTGTAATTCAAGAAGCAACCAAAGAAGGGGCTCTGATCTCAGAGGCTCCACAGACAAAAGACAGAAAAAATGGGAAACAGTTTATAAGAATCCTGATGAGTCTTTCCAGATTATTATGAGATTTAACTTTTACCAAGTTTTTTTTTTACCTGATATTCCTACAACACAGCCTAAGATAATATATACATGCAAAAAGCAAAGGCATACACTGATTATATCCTATATCTTGATTTATTATGCAAGGTTTGTGGTTTTTTTTTTCCTCAGAATAGCTGTAGCCTGAACTAAGTGAAGCACTTAAAACTACTTTTAAATATGAAGGTTCTACAAGTAGTACAATCTCAATTGCTAGATGAAAGCACCAGATTAGTTGATTATTGGTTATTAAAGCTTATAATTTTCCATTCATCTTAGCATCAACTTAACTTTTAAAATAAAACAACCTTATTATTTTAATCAGTGAAGGAGAAGCTCACAATTGTGTTTATCAAGTATGTCACTCTCAGTGTGTTGAGGAGACAGCGACTGGTATTCAGGGAGGTTGCAGTGGTGGGTGTTGCTAGGGGAGAGTAACACAGCGTAGGTGATTACGGAAAAGAGAGTTCAAAAAATCTGTAAGGTTCTCCTTAAAGCCTTGGCTAAATTCTAAGCAGCATATTTGTCAGATGAGACACCATGAAACCAGTCAAAAAAACAACTAGCAGGGAAAGAACAATTACCAGAAAACTCTAAGTGCGATAATTACCATGGCTTTTTATTGAGTTGAGTAGAAAAAGCTAGTTAAACACACAGGGTGTTTAGTAGACAGCCCCCAATGGTTACAATTTGATGCCAAATTAGTTCTAGAGTAAAGGCTGTTTCAGATATGCCCTAATGAAGCCTAACATCGAATCTTAGGATCAAGCAGATCCACAAGTAACAAAACTGCCTGTAAAAAATAAGGCTGTCATACCAAAACTCTGATCTATATAAGGAAATAAAAATATCCAAATAATAAATACAGCAAGAGTTTTATTTTAAAATTGTTAAAAAACAATTGACTCCATAAAGCAAAAATGAATGTAATGTACTGCGGATTTTACAAATTATATAGATATAAAGGTTATAGCAACATTAGCATAAAGGAAAGAAGGTAATAATTTATGAATACTGTTGGAAGTTTCCACATTATAGATGAAAGAATAAAATATAATTTGAAGATGGACTACCAAGTTAAAGATTCATATTGTAAATTCTAGAGTAATCAATAAGATAATAAAATATCATAGCTAATGACTCAATAGAGAAGACAAAAGAGAAAACTAAAAACACTCAATCCAAAAGTACACAGAAAAATAGAAAAAGAAAAAGAAAAAAAAAGTATATGATAAGTGAAAAAGCAGCAGCAAATAGTATCCTTAATCCCAATCATATTAGTAATTATATTAAGCATAAATGGCATTAATTCTGAAATTATAAGGCAGAAATTGTTAGCTGGTTATAAAAACACAAGATGTAACTATACACCATCTATAAGAAACATTTTTTAAAGATTGTTTAAAGACTCAGATAGGTTAAAAATAAAAGCCTGGTTAAAAAATAGAGATATAGAGACATATACACACTAGACATAGAAAGGTGAAGTAGTTACACTATATCTGACACTGTGGGTTTCAGCATAAGAAGTACCTGACACAAAGAGATATATTTCATGATGATAAGAAGTTCAGTTCATCAAGACAACCCAACAATCTTAAAAATACGTGAACCCAATCAATAGCAGAGCTTCAAAATACATGAAAGAAAAAATGTATTTAGACATAAATGAAAGGGCATATAGAAGGATCCAGAGTTGTGGTTGGAGATTTCAACACTCTCCCCTCAGCAGTTGATGAGCATGTAAACGAAAAATCAGTGAAGATACAGGAAATTTGAACAGTACTATCAACCACCTGGAACTAGTTGAGATATATAAAATAATTAATTGAGCAAGAGATGAGTACGCATGCTTTTCAAGTGCATCTGGAACATTTACCTAGACAGGCCATATGAAGGGGCATAAAAAATTCTCAATAAATTTAAATAGTATTAAATATATTTTTGTAACAAAATATTTAAAAACCTATGTTGGAAATGTTCAAATATTTTAAAATTAAACAGCCATTCCTGTTTAACTTCTAACCTGCCCATAGCTCTAAAATTTTACAGTTAATTAGAAAATATTTTGAATGGAGTGAATTTAATATGCCATATAATCAAATCTGTGAGATAATGCTAACACAGCACATAGAGGGACTATAATAACATAATTGCTTTTGTCAGAAAAGAGAAAAGCCTAAAATTAAAGATTAAGATTACTTCTTAAATAGCGAAAAAACGAAGTACAATGTAAACTCAAAGTAAAAAAAAAAAATGCAGGAAATAATAAAAGAAAAAGGTGGGCAGTTAATTCATAAAAAGGCATTTAATACAGAAAATAAATCCCAAAGTTGTCCTTTACAAAGAGCAATAAAATTCATAAATCTCTGGGTAGACCAATTAAGAAGAATTATCAGTGTGAGGATTTTAAAAATGACATCTGCCAGCTGCAGTGGTCTGCACCTGCGTCTCCGCTACTCGAGAGGATCACTTGAGGCCAGGAGTAAAGAAAAAATATTGGACATCATTAGAAATCCAGTAGGCATTAAAAATAGTCAGTAAATGTATTATGATCACTCTTCAGAATCAGGACACATCATTCCACAAATGTTTTTTGGATATCAAGGCTGATTTTGCCAACACATACACCGACAAGTTATGAAAATGCTTATTGCTTATATATAACAAGGCTTTTTGGGGAGATTGGAGCAGGCATCCAAGTTACCTGAAAATGGTTTCATAGAGCAGGAAAAGGAGGTTGACTTGGAGTTTTTATTGTGGTTGTGGATGGGTCTGGGATTCCCTTGTGCAGGCAGGGGTTTGCATGATTTGAAACTCTCATTGGTATCAAAAGAGAGGGCATAAAGGCCTTCATATTGGTTTTCCCAGATGGGAGACAGAAAGGAAAGATATAGAGGTGAGGTTTAAAAGTCGTCAGCATTCAAATAAAAAAATATAAAGTCAAACTCTTTGTTAAAGAAATGATGAAAACATTTATCCCAATAAATTTTACAACTTGAAATGGACAAATAAAAGATTAAAATAATCAAATATATAAATAAGCAGTAGAAAATCTAAATAGTTTATGTATGCAGTCAAATTCACAAGTAACACTCTCCACAAAGAAAACTCCAGACCAGGATGGCTTCACTGTTGGATTCTAATAGACATTTCAGGAAGAAATACTACCAATCTTACACAAACCCATGCAAAAACAAAGGAAAATAAAATACTTGTAATTATTTTCTCTGAGGCTAGCATTAACATGATGCCAGGGCAGGCCAAAACATTACAGGAAAACTGCAGCTCTCATAAACATAGACACAAAGCCCTTAACAATATTTTAGAAAATTAAATTTATTACTAAGTAAAAATGATAATACATCATGACCCAGAGATGCATATTTGGTCTAACATTCTGAAATCTACCATTATAATTTATCATATTTATGGAGAAAATTAAGCTCAAGAATAAGATAATCATTTCTATTCATGAGTAATAGGAATGGGGGCTTTAGCTAATGTAGTATACAGCAAGGAAAAGAACCAATAAACAAAGAGATTGAAAACAAAATCCAATCTTGATATTCAGAAGACATTTTAAAACCTGAGAATTATACTTAAAAATTTTCAGAACAAAAAGTGAATTTGGTATAGTCAAATGATTCAAGGTCAAAACAAAAAGGGAATTGTATTTCGCTCTATAGGAATATTGTAAATATTTATGAATGAAATAATGTAAAAGAAAATATGCCCTAAGTAGCATGGAAAAGATGAAATATTTAGTATCATTTAATAAAACATGTGTAAAGCTTGTACATTACAAGCTAAATTTTTTGGCTGAGATAAATTAGAGTGTATATACACCTCTTTAATTTATCTCAAGCAAAGAATGATGTCTGTCTCCATATGTGTATATACACATATATATGTATTATTTACACACACACACACACAATGTTCATTGATTGAAGGTTCCATCTTATTAATATGTCAGTTCTGCCTAAACTGATCTACAAATTTAACAAAATCTCAATTTAAATTTCACGTTGTTTTCTATTTTTGGAAATGCACAAGTTGATTTAAATTTATATGAAAGTGCAATAAGCCTAAAACAGCCAACATAATTTTGAAAATGAACAATGTTGGAGAATTTGCACTAACTGATTTTAAAAGTTCCTGTGAATCAGAGTTTCTCAACCTAGACACTATTGATGTTAGGGCTAGATCATTCTTTCTTGTGGGAACTACACTGTGCATTGCAGGATGGTGGGCAGCATCATTGGCCTCTATCCACTAGATGCCAGTAGTATCCGCCACACCCTCTAATTGTGATAACTAAAAATGTTTCCAGGCATTGCCAAATATTCCCTGGAGTCAATATCTCCCTCGGCTAAGAACCACTGCTATAAAGCTACATAATTAAGACAGTTTTGTGTTGGTATAAGGATAAAAATGAAGATCACTGGAACAAAATAGACAGGGCAGAAATAGACCAACACAGAATCTATTGATTTTTTTTAACAAGGTGCCACAATAATTGAAGGAGAAAGACTAATCTTTTCAACAGACGGTTTTAGAACAACTGGCTATCCATATGGAGAAAAATACACTTCAGCTGTTAATTCACAGCCTACACAAAAATTAATTCAAAATAGATCATGGTACTAAATGCCAATAACTCCAAGTCTAAACCTTCAAGATGGAAACATAGGAAGAAATATTTATGACAATAGAGTAAGAAAAGATTTTTTTAGATCAGACCACCAAAGATCAAGAACCAAAAAAGAAAAATTTTGTGATGTGTACTGTATCAAATATATTAATTTCTGTTCTCATAAAGATGGCTTTAAGAAAATGGAAAGTTATGATATCAGGTAGAGAGAAAATATTCATTATTACAAAGAACTTGTATCTGGAATATATATTTTAAAATTCACAATACTTATGTGTGAGCATGTATACAGAATACATAATGAACTCTTACAGTTCAATAAAAACACAAGTAGCCCAAATTAAAAAAACACACACACACACACACACACAAAACTATACAAATGACTTGAAGAGACACTTCACAAAAGAAGATAAACAAATAGCCAAAATGAAGAGTTATATAACATCATTAGTCAAAGAACTACAATGAGATCAGTGTAATTTCATTACATGATGAAATGCCACTAACACATTCTAGAATGGCTAAAAATAAAATAACTGTCAATACCAAGTGTCTGTGAGAATGTGGGGCAACTGGAATTCTAATGCACTGCTGGTGGGGATGAAAAATGGTACAAGTACTTACATAACACAACTAGGCAGTTTCTAACACAGTTGATGAGCTCTTTCCATAAGACCCAGGGATTCCACTTCTAGGTATTTATCCAAAAGATATGAAAATCTACGTCCAACCAAAAGAAATGATCCTAGCATAAATACTAGCACCTTGATTCATAATACGTCAGACTGAAACAGTCCAAATATTAAACAACAGGTGAATGGATAAAGAAATTGTGGTATATTTATATAAAGGAATTTTCTTCAGTCATACATAGGTACTAACTCTTAACACATGATCCAACATGTATAAAGAGCAAAAGAAACCAGTCACAAAAGAATATGTATTGTATAATTCCATCTATATAAAATTCCAGAACCATAAATCTATTTTGTAAAGGAGTATGTAGGAACATTCTGGGGTGATAGAAATGGCCCATAACTTTTTACTTGGGTGAATACATTTATTGAAAATGTTTACATTTTATTGTATATAAATTGTATCTCAGTAAGGCTGTAAAATGAAAAATAAAATGAAATTTAAAAAATTATTTCCCCAAATTTACATGCAACACCATTACAGAGTTAACAAGTTCTCTGAGATATAGCCCTAAGATGGTTTATTTTTGTTCCCTCATTAATTTTTATTCTTTATAGATTATACAAAATAATAGAAAAACTTTAAAAAACTTCCTAGCAAGAGGTAAGGTAGTTTTGAATTTTCTTTCTTTTACTATTATGAACATTCTTATTTCCTTATTTGATGAAAACGATCTATTTTATTATCTCATTGTAACTGAAATAATTTGCTTTCTTTAAAAAGGAACTCATTTTTATAGAGTTCTACAACAGCAAGTTGGATATTCTTTTAATTTTTGTTTTTATTTAGTAATTAGAAATTAGCTATGATTATATTATAAATATTTGATGTAGCAAATATTTGTAATAATCATCATAACTAATTTTTACTCACTGAGGACACATATATCTATCTGTTTACACATGACTTTAAAAAAAAATAAGCAAGTAAAAAAATCTATGCAGTAATAATTATCCAGAAGCCACTTGTGCAGTGCTAGCACAAGCATTTCGCTTTCATCGTTAGAGTTCTACTGCCCTCTGCTGGTCGCTGCATCCTGCATCCATAGGGACGCAGATGGAATCTGTAGGAATTGTGAGACTCCTTGCAAAAATACACGGAGACTTAATACTAAAATAACCTCAAAATTTTCCCCATCAGATGATCTCAATTCAATGATGTATCACATCCACCAAAGGAGAAAACTAAATCTATATAGAGTTAGAATGAACTGCAGCTTTTTAAAATGTGAGATGACCTCAGACATTAGATACCAGTACAACCTCCTTATTTTAGTGAAGTCAAATTTGAGGCTCCCAAAATTGAAGTGCCTTTATCCAATTTAATGCAATGAGTCAGTGGTGAATCCAGGAATAAAATATAAGGTTTGTGTTTATTCAAATGGAACTCAGCCAAATTTCACCTCTGCTGAACGCATTATTACAAACAATTCACATTTGTAAAAAACCAGATAGCAGGGAGTAATATGAAAAACAACACATACAAGTAAGTTTCTTTCCTTCTCTTATTCCTTTCTTTCTCCTTCTTTCTGCCCTGCTTTCCCTTTCCTTCCTCTTTCTCTTTTTCTTTTCCCTTTCTCCCTCCTTCCTTCCTTCCTTCCTTCCTTCCTTCCTTCCTTCCTTCCTTCCTTCCTTCCTTCCTTCCTTCCTTCTCTTTATCTTTTCTTTCCTTCTCTTTCTTTTTTCCTTTTTTCTTTCTTCCTTTCTTCCTTTGCTCCTCTGTATATCAGAACACTAATTACTAAAGACACTGGTTGTAAGTTATGGTGACAGCAAGGAGGAATGGTAAAATTCCTGGGCTTTGACATTAGATGCATGTTTTAATGCCATTTCTACCATTGATAAACTATGTGATCACCTTAGTGCCTTCATCAGTAAACTGGAGATGGAAATAATGGTACAATATTATACAGGGCTTGTGAGCATTAAGGCCATAAGTGCTTGGTTATAATTATTTAAAAAATAAATAGTATAAATAATTATAAGAATAGAATTGGTGCAAGAATTTAGAGTGATTGTGTATGTAATAAATTCACTCTAATGATGAAATGGAATGCTAGTACTAGCACTGAAAAGTTGCTTCTGGATAATTATTACTGCATAGATTACTTGCTTATTTTTTGAAAAGTCATGTGTAAATATATAAGTATATACTAATAAACATGGTTTAATAAAATATAGGTAGTAGTGCTATTATTCCTCCTACTATGTTGTGATTTCATTTAAAAAAATTATACTTATTATTTAATATTTATTATGTCTGGCCCAACATTTGATATGTAGTGTACTTTATAAAATTTATCCTGAAACCAAAGTAAGATCTATAAAATTTGAAAGTAGTATGTTTTAAGGATATTGAGAACTTCATTCTTTTATCCAGCTCAAAAGTAGTGCTTCCATCATTGATATCTTATTGGATAAAAGTCCCAGAATATCTTTGGATGAAATACTGAAAATTTCACTTTAATATCAAGTTTTGTTAGGGAGGAGGAACACAAAGCCATTTTGTTTTTATTGGTGTATTGTAAACATGCACCAGGTAGCTTAAGGAAAGCAAGGCAGGAAAGGGGGCAAAGGCGCTGTTGGAGTAATGGGCAAGCAACTCAACTCAGACCTTGGGCTACTAGGTGTGCTCTTTGCCACTGGGTGTCCTTGCTTCTAAGCCTTTCAGCAGACAAAGCAAGAAAGATCATGTGTGTATACAAATATGTTATATTTATATGTAGCTGCTATGGTCTGAATGTTTCCCTCCCCATATTCATATGTTAAATACTAATCACCACAGTGATGGTATTAGAGGGTGGGGCCTTTGGGAGCTGATTAGATCTTGAGAACAGAGCCCTCATGAATGGAATTAATGACCTCGTAAAAGAGGCCCCCGGGAGAGCTGCCTTGCCCCTTTCGCCACGTGAGAACATAGTGAGATGTATGCAACTGGAAAAAGGGCTCTCACCCATAACCCGGCCATACTGGCACCTTAGTCTTAGATTTCCCAGCCTCCCAAACTGTGAGAGAAATTTCCATTATCTATAAGCCACTCAGTTGATTGTATTTTGTTACAGGCAATTCACATGGACTAAGGCAATGCCCGTCGGTATCTATATTAAGCTAAATATGAGTATATACTGATGTCTCAAACTAATTTATAACCAGGTGGATTATCCTAGCCATCTACCCTTGCTTATCTGTAAACTCCCACTTCAACCATGAAAAATCTGGCTCTCATGACCTGCTATCCCTTTGGTTAACTGTTTGCTTCCAGGTGCATATATACCAGTATTAGAACTGTTAACCTATATCTCTACAGAAAAAGGCTGTCAACTAGAATGGAATGCTTACGCCCATGTCCTTCTGCCTTAAATCTTACAGACACCTTTCATTTCCAAATACTTAGGTCAACATCTGTTGCTCCTATTCCCTTCAGTCAGATTGTTTCATACATTTATAATATATTATATTCTCTTACCATAGCCTGGATGCCATCTGGGCTCCCCAAACCTCTAAATGATTTGTTTTATCACTTTGCATACATTAAGGTTCAATCTTTGAACTGTAAAGCTCCACGGTTTTTGATAAATGTATAAAATCATGAATCTAACATTACAGTATTATACAGAATAGTTTCATCACCTTAAAAATCTCTTGTTTCATCTATTCAACCCTCCTCTAGAATCCTTGGCAACCTCTAATCTTTTTTATGTCTCTATTGTTTTGCCTTTTCCAGAATGTCAAATATTGGACAAACAGTATATAATATTTTCAGATATGCTTCTTTCACTTAGCAACATGAATTTAAGTTTCCTTCATTTTGCTTTGTATTTTGATAGCTCATTTTAAAAATCCCTGAATAACATTTTATTCTATGGGCGTACCACAGTTTGTTTATCCACTCAACCTATTGAATAACATCTTGGGTGCTGACACTCTTCAGTGATTATTAAGAAAGCTGCTATAAACATTCATCAGCAATGAGTGAGATTTCTGGTTGCCCCACATCCTGATCAGTATTTGGTATTATCAGTATTTTAGATATTAGCCATTCTAACAGTCATGTAGTGGTATTTCACTGTGGTTTTAATTTCCAATTCCTTAGTCACTGATGATGTTGAACATTTTTTTTCCTATGCTTATGTGCCATATGTAATGTCTTTAGTGAGATGTCTGTTGGATCCATCACTCATATTTTAATTGGGTTATTTACTATTGAATTTTAAGTGTTCTTTGTATATTTTGATACACCTTTATCAGATATAGTTTGCAAATATTTCTTCCCAGTCTGTGAATTCTTTTCATTCTCTTACCTGACCCTTAACTGTCTATTCTGTCATTTGTAAAGCAGACATTTTAAATTTTAGTAAAGTCTAACTTAATTTTTCTTTTGTGGATCATGCCTTTGGTGTTGTATCTAAAGACTCATTGCCAAACCAAAAGTCAGGTAGATATTCTCCTGTGTTTTCTTCTAGAAGTTTAAAATTTTTGCATTTTACAATTACGTCTATGATTTATTTTGATCTAATTTTTGTAAAAGGTGTAAGGTCTTTTTTTTTGTTTGTTTGCATAGGGATGTGCTATTGTGCCAGCAATGTTTGTTGAAAAGATGATTTTATCTCCATCAATTACCTTTGCTTCTTTGTCAATGATCAGTTGACTGTATTTGTGTGTGCCTATTTCATGCTGTGTTCTGTTCCATTTGTATACGTGTCTGTTATGTTGTCAATATCAGGAACTGCCTTGATTACTAATAGCAATATAGTAAGTCTTCAAATTAGGTAGCACAAATCCTCCAAAGTTGTTGTTCTTTGTCTACAATATTGTGTTGGCTCTTCTAGATTTTTTGCCTTTCCATATTAAAAATAGCTTACTGGGATTTTGATTGGGATTGTGTTGAATCTACAAATCAATTTGGGAAGAATGGACATTTTAAGAGTAAGTCTTCTAATTATGGACATGGAATATTTCCTCATTTATTTAGACATCCTTTAAGTTTTTTTCATCAGAGATTTGTAGTTACTGTTTACTGTTTGAGCATTTGTGTTATTTCCAATTCGAGGCTGTTACATTATGAAAATTCTTATGTCTTTGGACAAACACATATGCTCATTTATCTTATGTATATGTCCAGAAGTGGGAATGCTGTGTCATAAGATAGGAATATATGTAGCTTCAGTAGATCTTGCCAGTTTTCCTAAGTAATTGTAACAACTTGCTCTTTTCACCAGCAATGTATGAATATGGTTTTCCTATTTTAATATTTGCATTAATTTTAGACATACCTAAACTTGAACAAAGTTTATAGCAATTCAGCGTATTTATCTTTCCCTTGGAAATGACAAAGATCCTACAGTTCTTTAAATATCAATTGAGCTGTTCCTCCACTGCATTGCTAAGTGTTTCACATTTGCCTCTTTTTACTAGACATAAAAATTGTATGGTTTATTTTTTATGGTCACAGTAAATTAAGTTTACTAATAAATTTTTTTCTGTTTCCATTGTTGTTATTTGTATTCTACTCCGCCTTTCTGGGTTCATTTTTTATAGATATTTTAATTAGAGTCTATGGGTCACAAACTGTCATGATCTTTATATACCCCAAAATACGTTTATTTCACATCCCCAGGTATCTTTTTTTTTTTTTTTTTCCCCGAGACTGAGTTTTGCTCTTGTTGTCCAGGCTGGACTGCAATAGTACGATCTCAGCCCACTACAACTTCCGCCTCCCGGGTTCAAGCGATTCACCTGCCTCAGCTTCCTGAGTAGCTGGGATTACAGGCGCCTGCCCGGCTAATTTTTGTACTCTTTAGTAGAGACGGGGTTTCGCCATGTTGGCCAGGCTGGTCTCGAACTCCTGACCTCAGGTGATCCGCCCACCTCAGCCTTCCCAATATCTGGGATTACAGGCGTGAGCCACCGCACCCGCTCCCTCCAAGTATCTTTAATGGTAATTTGGCCTGTTCTATACCTCTAAAACAACAATGTATATCCTCAGCATGTGGGATATATTTTTTCATTTACTGCTGGCATCTATTATTTCTGTTTATAAGACTGCTGTTAGTTTAACTCCAATTATTTTATGGACAGTCTGTCTTTTCTCACTGTTAGCTTGTAAAGTATTTCCTCTTATTTTCAATGTTTTTCAGATGTATTGTGATGTGTCTGTATTTTCCTTTTGCTTAGTAATTGAAATATGTTTTTAGTTTTAGTATTCTTAGTTTTCTTTAATTCTAGATAAATGTCATTCCTTCTTTGTCATTGTCTCTTTTCTTCTGAAATATCCATTTCTTCTGAAATACCAATTAATTCATGATTTTTAATCTACCTTTAATATGTCTTGACTGATTACTTTTCTATCTTTATATTTCTTTATGTTTTGTTCTAGGTGGCTTCTTCACTACTATCACACATTCACTCATTTCCTCATCTGCTGTGAGCTCTCTATAGTGTACTCCCCATTAAGTGTGTATATGTGTTTATTTCAAGGCTTACATTCACGATCTTAAATTGGTATCTTTTCATTTTTTGTTTTTGCCTTAATTTCTTATGTCTTACTCTTGAACAAGATGTTACAGATAGAATGAATTCCTTCATTTATCATTTTGAGAACATAAACATACTTCTTAAAGCATTTCATGCTGACATGCGGTGGCCCTTGCCTGTAATCCCAGCACTTTGGGAGGCTGAGGTGGGTGAATCACCCAGGAGTTTGAGACTGGCCTAGGAAACATGGCAAAACCCTGTCTACAAAAGATACAAAAATTAGATGGGCATGGTGGCATGCCTCTGTAGTCCCAGCTACTCAGGAGGCTGAGCTGGGAGGATCACTTCAGCCCAGGAGGTTGAGGCTGCAGTGGGCTGTGATCACGACTCTGCACTCCAGCCTGCATGACAGAGTGAGACCCTGTCTCAAGAAAAAAAGAAAAATCAGTCTATCTCATGTGATATTTTAATTTTAAACATAAAACCTTTTTATGTGAAACACATTTTATTAATATTCTGATTTTAGAAAAATTTTGGTATATGTATTAGCATTCTATTTCTTTTTACGTTTTAGAATTTTGGTTTGGGGGCTCATTTTGACAGATAAGTATTTTTATTTGTTCATATTCTCTCTTTTTTCACTGCCTGCATTGGAACTAGACCCTCAAATGAGAACCACACTTATAATGAGTGGCATTGCGATGTTCCTGTTGGTGATCATACTGACTATACTGAAGATGACTTCAAGTCAGTGGGTGGTTTAGTTCAGTTCTTTGTTATAAAACTATGTCAGCTTCCTGTTGCCCTTTTAGGCTTGCAACTTACTAAAAACAGTGGCTTTAGGTGGCAGTCAGCAGTGGTTTCTTTGACTTGATTTTATGAGAGATTACTTTCACATCTCCTGAATACTTTTTGTGAATTTGGATCCTGTAACTTTGTCACGTGGAACACTTTCAGTTCTCATTGCCTCTAAGAGCTGAGTTGCCTCTCTTGGTTTGTAGTTTAGTACCACATGGCATTTTGCAGTTTAGTACTATTTCTAGTGCAAAGAACTATTTATTCTGTCTTTTAATAGCATATGTATATTTTATTTTCTCTTTATGTATTTTATATAGATAATGAAGAGTAGGTGCTGATAGATATTATTCTGATCTGTTAGTTGACATAATACCTTGAACTGAGTTTGAGTCTGATTTTGCCATTCTGTCTTTTGGTCAATTTCCAAACTTCAAATCATTTTCCCTTCCTCTAATGTTTGCTTGCTTCAGTTTTTCCTTAAATAAACATTTCTCAAAATATTAACAACTTAGAATAGAGGATGTGCTGTTGAAGTATACTAAAAATAATGTAGTTTACATAGGACATCGTTCAATTTTCTCCTATGTCATAATCTTGAGGGTGGCTAGAGAATCAAGATGAGTAAGCAGCTCTGCCATTCTCAACATTTGGCTTTTACTCACGGATTCAAGGTGTCACTGCAGTGGTGTATCATTTCCTAATCACCACAAAGTGGGAAGAAGACTAGAGACATGTTCTTCCAATTTTACTGAGAATTCAAATGACATACTTTCTTATCTCTGGGGCAAACAATTCTGAGACTACATATATATGTATGTATGTATGTATATATGCTATGCTATGGTTTGAGTATGTTCTCCATAAAGCATGTGCTGGAAACTTAGTTCCCAGTGAAACTGTGTTGGGAGGTGGGGCCGAATGAGAGGTGATCAGGCCATGAAGGTAGAGTGATTACTGTCTTAGTGAGCTCCTTATAAAAAATGAGTTTGGCCACTTTTCCGTCTGTCACTCTCTCCCTCACCCTCTCTTTGTTCTTTTGCCATGGGATGAGCATCAAGAAATCCTTCGCCAGATGCCAGCCCCCTGATCTTGGACTTCCCAACCTTCAAAGTCATGAGCTAATAAATTTCTCTTTATTATAAATCACTCAATTTGTGGCATTCTGTTACAGCAGCACAAAGTGAACTAAGTCAACATATATTTCTGATTCTGAACTAAACAACATTGGGACCAGAAACAAATACATTAATACATTCCTTCAGAAAATAATTGCTTCTCAAGGTTAAGGTAGTGAACCAATTAAAATTTCTGGGTTTTTTTTTATTATTATTATACTTTAAGTTCTAGGGTATATGTGCACAACGTGTGGGTTTGTTACATATGTATACATGTGCCATGTTGGTGTGCTGCACCCATTAACTCGTCATTTACATGAGGTATTTCTCCTAATGCTATCCCTCACCAGGTCCCCACCGTACGACAGGCCCCGTGGTGTGATGTTCCCTGCCCTGTGTCCAAGTGTTCTCATTGTTCAATTCCCGCCTGTGAGTGAGAGCATGCGGTGTTTGGTTTTCTGTCCTTGCAATAGTTTACTCAGAATGATGGTTTCCAGCTTCATCCGTGTCACTGTAAAGGGCATGAACTCATCATTTTTTATGGCTGTGTAGTATTCCATGGTGTATATGTGCCACATTTTCTTAATCCAGTCTATCGTTGATGGACATTTGGGTTGGTTCTAAGACTTTGCTATTGTGAACAGTGCCGCAATAAACATACGTGTGCATGTGTCTTTATAGCAGCATGATTTATAATCCTTTGGGCATATACCCAGAAATGGGATCACTGGGTCAAATTGTATTTATAGTTCTAGATCCTTGAGGAATCACCACACCGTCTTCCACAATGGTTGAACTAGTTTACCCTCCCAAAAACAGTGTAAAAACATTCCTATTTCTACACATCCTCTCCAGCACCTGTTGTTTCCTGACTTTTTAATGATCACCATTCTAACTGGTGTGAGATGGTATCTCCTTGTGGTTTTGATTTGCATTTCTCTGATGACCAGTGATGATGAGCATTTTTTCATGTGTCTGTTGGCTGCATAAATGTCTTCTTTTGAGAGGCGTCTGATCATATCCTTTGCCCACTTTTCAGTGGGGTTGTTTGATTTTTTTCTTGTAAATTTGTTTAAGTTCTTTGTGGATTCTGGATATTGGCCCTTTGTCAGATGGGTAGATTGCAAAATTTTTCTCCCACTCTATAGGTTGCCTCTTCACTCTGATGGTAGTTTCTTTTGCTGTGCAGAAGTTCTTTAGTTTAATTAGATCCCATTTGCCTATTTTGGCTTTTGTTGCCTTGCTTTTGGTGTTTTAGTCATGAAGTCCTTACCCACGCCTATGTCCTGAATGGTATTGCCTAGGTTTTCTTCCAGGGTTTTTATGGTTTTAGGTCTAACATTTAAGTCTTTAATCCATCTTGAATTAATTTTTGTAAAAGGTGTAAGGAAAGGATACAGTTTCAGCTTTCTACATATGGCTAGACAGTTTACCCAACACCATTTATTAAATAGGGAATCCTTTCCCCATTTTTTGTTTTTGTCAGGTTTGTCAAAGGTCAGATGATTGTAGATGTGTGGTGTTATTTCTGAGGCCTCTGTTCTGTTCCATAGGTCTATATATCTGTTTTGGTACCAGGACCAAAACATGTTATTTTGGTTACTGTAGCCTTGAAGTATAGTTTGAAGTCAGGTAGCCTGATGCCTCCAGCTTTGTTCTTTTTGCTTAGGATTGTTTTGGCAATATGGGCTATTTTTTGGTTCTATATGAACTTTAAAGTAGTTTTTTCCAGTTCTATGAAGAAAGTCATTGGTAGCTTGATGGGGATGGCATTGAATCTACAAATTACCTTGGGCAGTATGGCCATTTTCACGATACTGATTCTTCCTATCCATGAGCATGGAATGTTCTTCCATTTGTTTGTGTCCTCTTTTATTTCCTTGAGCAGTGGTATGTGGTTTTCCTTGAAGAGGTCCTTCACATCCCAAGTAAGTTGGATTCCTAGGTATTTTATTCTCTTGGTAGCGATTGTGAATGTGAGTTCACTCAGGATTTGGCTTTCTGTTTGTCTGTTATTGGTATATAGGAATATTTGTGATTTTTGCACATTGATTTTGTATCCTAGGACTTTGCTGAAGTTGCTTATCAGCTTAAAGAGATTTTGGACTGAGACGATGGGGTTTTCTAAATATACAATCATGCCATCTGCAAACAGGGACAATTTGACTTCTTCTTTTCCTAATTGAATACCCTTTATTTCTTTCTCTTGCCTGATTGCCCGAGCCAGAACTTCCAACACTATGTTGAATAGAAGTGGTGAGAGAGGGCATCCCTGTCTTGTGCCAGTTTTCAAAGGGAATGCTTCCAGTTTTTGCCCATTCAGTATGATACTGGCTGTGGGTTAGTCATAAATAGCTCTTATCATTTTGAGATACGTTCCATCAATGCCTAGTTTATTGAGAGTTTTTAGCATGAATTTTGTCAAAGTCCTTTTCTGCATCTATTGAGATAATCATGTGGTTTTTATCTTTGGTTCTGTTTATGTGACAGATTATGTTTATTGATTTGCATATGTTGAATCAGCCTTGCATCCCAGGGATGAAGCCAACTTGATCTTGGTGGATAAGCTTTTTGATGTGCTGCTGGATTTGGTTTGCAGTATTTTATTGAGGATTTTCGCATCAATGTTCCTGAGGGATATTGGTCTAAAATTGCCTCTTTTTGTTGTGTTTCTGCCAGGCTTTGGTATCAGGATGATGCTGGCCTCAAAAAATGAGTTAGGGAGGATTCCCTCTTTTTCTATTGATTGGAATAGTTTCAGAAGGAATGGTATAAGCTCCTCTTTGTACCTCCGGTAGAATTCGACTGTGAATCCTTCTGGTCCTAGACTCTTTTTGGTTGGTAGGATATTAATTGTTGCCTCAATTTCAGAGCCTGTTATTGATCTATTCAGCGATTCAACATCTTTCTGATTTAGTCTTAGAAAGGTGTATGTGTCTACGAATTTATGCATTTCTTCTAGATTTTCTAGTTTATTTGCATAGAGGTGTATATCGTATTCTCTGATGGTAGTTTGTATTTCTGTGGGATTGGTGGTGATATCCCCTTTATCATTTCTTATTACATCTATTTGATTCTTCTCTCTTTTCTTCATTAGTCTTGCTAATGGTCTATCAATTTTGTTGGTCTTTTCAAAATATCAGCTCCTGGATTCATTGATTTTTTTTAAAGGGATTTTTGTGTCTCTGTCTCCTTCAGTTCTGCTCTGATCTTAGTTATTTCTTGCCTTCTGATAGCTTTTGAATTTGTTTGCTCTTGCTTCTCTAGTTCTTTTAATTGTGATATTAGGGTGTCAATTTTAGATCTTTCCTGCTTTCTCTTGTGGTCATTTAGTGCTATAAATTTCCCTCTACATACTGCTTTAAATGTGTCCCAGAGATTCTGGTACATTGGCTCTTTGTTCTCATTGGTTTCAAAGAACATCTTTATTTCTACTTTCATTTAGTTATTTACCCAGTAGTCATGCAGGAACCCGTTGTTCAGTTTCTATGTAGTTGTGCGATTTTGGGTGAGTTTCTTAATCCTGAGTGCTAATTTGGTTGCACTGTCGTCTGAGAGACAATTTGTTGTAATTTCTGTTCTTTTACATTTGCTGAGGAGTGCTTTACTTCCAACTATATGTAATAAGTTGGAAGTCAATTTTTGTAATAAGTGCGATGTGGTGCTGAAAGAATGTATATTCTGTTGATTTGGGCTGGAGAGTTCTGTAGATGTCTATTAGGTCTGCTTGGTGCAGAGGTGAGTTCAATTCCTGGATATCCTTGTTAACCTTCTGTCTCATTGATCTGTCTAATATTGACAGTGGGGTGTTAAAGTCTCCCACTATAATTGTGTGGGAGTCTAAGTCTCCTTGTAGGTCTCTAAGGACTTGCTTTATGAATCTGGGTGCTCCTGTATTGGGTGCATATATATTTAGGATAGTTAGCTCTTCTTGTTGAATTGATCCCTTTACCATTATGTAATGGCTTTGTCTCTTTTGATCTTTGTTAGTTTAAAGTCTGTTTTATCAGAGACTAGGATTGCAACCCCTGCTTTTTTTTGCTTTCCATTTGCTTGGTAGATCTCCCTCCATCCCTTTATTTTGAGCCTATGTGTGTGTTTGCACATGAGATGTGTCTCTTGAATACAGCACACTGATGGGTCTTGACTCTTTATCCAAATTGCTAGTCTGTGTCTTTTAATTGGGGCATTTTGCTCATTTACATTTAAGGTTAATATTGTTATATGTGGATTTGATCCTGTCATTATGATGTTAGCTGGTTATTTTGCGCCTTAGTTGATGCAGTTTCTTCCTAGTATCGATGGTCTTCACAATGTGGCATGTGTTTGCAGTGGCTGGTACTGGTAGTTCCTTTCCATGTTTAGTGCTTCCTTCCAGAGCTCTTGTAGGGCAGGTCTGGTGGTGACAAAATGTCTCAGCATTTGCCTGTCTGAAAAGGATTTTATTTCTACTTCACTTATGAAGCTTAGTTTGGCTGGATATGAAATTCTGGATTGAAAATTATTTTCTTTAAGAATGTTGAATATTGGCCCTCACTCTCTTCCAGCTTGTTGGGTTTCTGCCAAGAGATCCACTGTTAGTCTGATGGGCTTCTCTTTGTGGGTAACCTGACCTTTCTCTCTGGCTTCCTTTAGCATTTTTTCCCTCATTTCAACCTTGGTGAATCTGACAAGTATGTGTCTTTGGGATGCTCTCTCGAGGAGTATCTTTGTGGTGTTCTCTGTATTTCCTGAATTTGAATGTTGGCCTGTCTTGCTAGGTTGAAGGAGTTCTCCTGGGTAATATCCTGAAGATTGTTTTCCAACTTGGTTCCATTCTCCCCATCACTTTCAGATACACCAATCAAACGTAGATTTGGCCTTTTCACATAGTCCCATATTTCTTGGAGGTTTTTTTCATTTTTTTTCTACTCTCTTTCCTCTAAACTTCTCTTCTTGCTTCATTTCATTAATTTGATCTTCAATCATTGATACCCTTTCTTCCACTTGATCAAATTGGCTACTGATGCTTGTGCATGCATCATGTATTTCTCGTGCCATGGTTTTCAGCTCCATCAGGTCATTTAAGATTTTCTCTATACTGTTTATTCTAGTTAGCCATTCATGTAATCTTTTCTCAAGGTTTTTAGCTTCCTTGCAATGGGTTTGAACATCCTCCTTCAGCTCGGAGAAGTTTGTTATTACCTACTTTCTGAGGCCTACTTCTATCAACTCGTCAAAGTCATTCTCTGTCCTGTTTTGTTCTGCTGCTGGCGAGGAGCTGTGATCCTTTGGAGGAGAAGGGGCCCTCTGTTTTTTAGAATTTTCAGCTTTTCTGCTCTGGTTTATCCCCATCTTTGTGGTTTTATCTAACTTTGGTCTTTGATGATGGTGACCTACAGGTGGGGTTTTGGAGTGGATGTCCTTTTTGTTGATGTTGATGCTATTCCTTTCTGTTTGTTAGTTTTCCTTCTAACAGTCAGCTCCCTCAGCTGCAGGTCTGTTAGAGTTTGTTGGAGGTCCACTCCAGACCCTGTTTGCCTGGGTATCACCAGCAGAGGCTGCAGAACAACAAATATTGCGGAACAGAAAATATTGCTACCTGATCCTTCCTCTGGAAGCTTCATCTCAGAGTGGCACCCGGCTGTATGAAGTGTCAGTCAGCCCCTACTGGGAGGTGTCTCCAAGTTAGGCTACATGGGGGTCATGGACCCACTTGAGGAGGTGGTCTGTCCATTCTCAGAGCTCAAACACTGTGCTGGGAGAACCACTGCTCTCTTCAGAGCTGTCAGACAGGGACGTTTAATTCTGAAGAAGTTTCTGATGCCTTTTGTTCAGCTATGCCCTGCCACAAGACATGGAGTCTACAGAGGCAGGCGGGTGTCCTTGAGCTGTGGTGGGCTCCACCCAGTTCGAGCTTCCTGGCTGCTTTGTTTACCTGCCCAAGCCTCAGCAATGGTGGACACCCCTCCCCAGCCAGGCTTGCTGCCTCGCATTTCAATCTGGGACTAGCACTGAGCAAGGCTCCATGGGTATGGGACCCGCTGAGCCAGGCGTGGAATATAATCTCCTGGTGTGCCATTTGTTAAGACTGTTGGAAAAGTGCAGTGTTTAGATGGCAGTGTCCTGATTTTCCCGGGACAGCCTGTCATGCCTTCCCTTGGCTAGGAAAGGGATATCCCCCGACCCTTTGTGCCTCCCGGGTGAGAGGATGCCCCGCACTGCTTCAGTTTGCCCTCCATGGGCTGCACCCACTTTCTGACCAGTCCCAATGAGATGAACCAGGTACCTCAGTTGGAAATGCAGAAATCACCCATCTTCTGCATCGATCATGCTGGGAGCCGCAGAACAGAGCTGTTCCCATTCGGACATCTTGGAATGGACTCCTTTTTTTTTTGAGATGGAATCTTGCTCTATCACCCAGGCTGGAGTGCAGTGGCACAATCTCTGCTCACTGCAAGCTCCACCTCCTGAGTTCATGCCATTCTCCTGCCTCAGTCTCCCAACTAACTGGGACTACAGGTGCCAACCACCACACCTGGCTAATTTTTTGTGCCTTTAGTAGAGACAGGATTTCACTGTGTTAGCCAGGATGGTCTTGATCTCCTGACCTTGTGATCCACCCACCTTGGCCACCCAAAGTGCTGGAATTACAGGTATGAGCCACCGCACCCGGCCTAAAATTTCTTTCTTACGAAGAAAAACCCTTTTAGCCAAGGCCTGCTTTAATATTTTTACCTTAGGTGTACTCAATCCAAAATTATCATGTCATTAATATTCAACTATGCTTTCAATTATGCTTTGCCTTGCAAGACTCACCTTAAAAATCACTCATCCCAAGCCTTAAAGGTCTAAAAATATACTTCACTGAATTCTCCTTTCCAATACACTACTGTCCAGATTACATTGTCTCTTGATGAAGTAAGTTTCATAAACATAGCCTTATTTGATTAACAAATATTTCAAGTGATATTTTGGGGAGTCTATGGTCAATAGTAATAAAGACAAAAACTGGATGGCACAGATCATTTCTGCTCAAATTCCATAGGCCAGAAGTTTGTTATTTGGACATATTTAGGTCAAAATTATAGTATTAGGTTGTGTAGATTTGTGCCTAACTAAAAGTGTATCATAATAGGAGAAAAAGGGATTCTGGGTGACTAGTAGCTATCTTTCACTCAACTCTCTGATTATGGAAACATTCATAGTTATGATTCTTCCCACTCATTCACCATTTCCCAAGGAAGACTCAAATAATTCCTAGTCAATTATTATCCAGCCATGTTATTTGAGTAATATGCAGAATTTTCCACCAGGTATGGATAATGGATCAAGCAATGTATAAAATAATAGACAATTACCATGAATCTTTGCCTTCCATATTTAGTAGTGGACAAGAAATAAGATAGCTATCAACTTTCCATTTTGAAAAAAGGACAAATAGGAAAAGGGCGTTCATAATAATAAAGGGGTCCTAAGAAACAGAAATTATGAAGATTCCCTGTCAAGGCAATAGAGTACTTATTTTCGTTAGCACCTGTATCTGCTTTCTGGGAAGAACTTCCTTGTCTGTTGTCCTCTCTGAGATGTGAGGGACTCTTTCTTGTCTATTGTTGTCTCTGACCACATTTGATGTGGCCATGCATACACATACACATGCATACACATTGCATGCATGCACATGCATACACATTGGAGAGTATACATGCTTAGGGGGTTGCAAAATCTTATTTTGCAGGTTGGAGGTTCAGGGGTTTACTTAGGAGTAGGTTAAACATAAACATTTATAATTTAGAGTGGCAATGTCTTTTATAATACAAGTACCTAAAATCTAGTAGGGTTTCAGTCTATATGTTTGTAATCAGTTTCATGTGACATTAAATACGGCCAAGAATCTTGCCTTGTCATAATTTTTAAACCCGCCCAAATCCTTTTTAGTTACTGGCCTGTTAAGCTGGCTCATGTCTTTTCCTCAATTTAATAGCAACTACCTTGAGGCTACCTGAAGCAATAGGGATTGAAAAACAACTCACTAATCTAATCTGTGATCTGGGCTGAGTTGTTGTCTGGTCAAGATCTCTTGAGTCAGACAGAAGGCCCTCTAATAAAGTTCAGGTCTCAATCTTATCCCATTATGTTTAGGGGTTAGCAACCTTGGCTCTCCAACATCGTAAGGCTCAAAATTACTTGACTCAAATCACAGTTTACTTAGATTGTGGGATATAGGCAAAGAGTTTATCTTATCAGAACATATTACTTTCCACATCTGCTTGAGAATCCATCATCGGAATTTCTCTATTTCTCTCCAGTGATTTGTTTAAAAGATGCAAACTGTCAGCCAACACACACAAATATTCTGATTTTTTTCTGAAGAATTCCACTAAAGTTATGGGCTCTCCAGACATTTGATTTGCTTTTTAAATGATCATAGGTAACAGTTTCACCACATTCAGTAATGGTCATAGTGTAATAAGGATCACTGGATTTCTAGTCAGTAATTTCTGTATTCGCAACATCTGCTGCTTTCCTGCTAAGCCAAATTGCATAAATCTTCTATAGGTACTCTAGCATCCTCCTTGTACAAATATTTATTTTTAAATAAACATCAAATATAATCACTTTGTTTTTTAAAAATAAACATTTATTTACCTCTCATGTAATAGTCCAGATATAGGCAGTTGATTCAGGATGGATAGGCATCTCTGCCACATTCAACAAACGGCTACTAGTTACAGATTTAAAAAAGTTTTCTGGCTCTCACTAGCTTCCAGTCACTTGAAAGGGAAAAGGTGACATCAAAGTACACACTCAGTTTTGTATTTTTTTTTTTTTGAGATAGTGTCTTCCTGTGTTGGCCAGGCTGTAGTGTAGTGGCACAATCATGGCTAGCTGCAAGCTTCACCCTTCCAGGCTCAAATGATCCTCCCACATCAGCCTCTTGAGTAGCTGGGACTACAGGTACATGCCACCACACCTGGTTAATTTTTATATTTTTAGTAGATATGGGGTTTCACCATGTTCCTCAGGCTGGTATTGAACTCCTGGGCTCAAGCGATCCACCCACCTTGGCCTCCCAAAGTGCTGGGATTACAGGTGTGAGCCACCATGCCTGGTCCACACTCAATTATTTCAAGGGCAAAATTCAAATGTGGTGCATAACTCTTTTGTTCTGTAGTATTGTAGTATTTTTATTTAATTTGGGCTTGAGGTCTTTCTCTTGAGATTGGTTATAAACTCTAGCCTTGCCCTGACAGCACTCCAGGTTGGGTGGTCATGCATGTTTATGGTGTAGCTTTCACAGGATATTCCTTTATCCTGGTGAACAGCCTAATACCAAAGTATATAATCTGTTGTTACTGAACTGAACTTGGGTCCACTGCCTAGTGCAGCAAAGCCAAACACTGACTTTGGGACTGCAATGAGGCATTTATTGCAGGACATCAAGCAACGAGAATCAGGGAGTTCATGCTTAAAACCTGACCTCCCTGATGGCTTGCACATAAGGGTTTTTATAGTCAGGTAGGCAAAGGTCATAAATTAATAAAAGTCATACATTAATGCATGAAGGCTATACATTGGTTTGACCCCAAAAGGTGGGACATCTCAAAGTAGTATTCACAGGGACTAGGTGGGCTCAAAGATTTTCTGATGGACACCGTGGCTTACATCTGTAATCCCAGCACTTTGGGAGGCCGAGGTGAGCGGATCACGAGATCAGGAGTTTGAGACCAGCATGACCAACACGGTGAAACCCTGTCTCAATTATAAATACAAAAATTAGCCGGGTATAGTGGCACATGCCTGTAATCCCAGCTACTCAGGAGGGTGAGGCAGGAGAATCCCTTGAAACTAGGAGACGGAGGTTGCAGTGAGCTGAGATTGTGCCACTGCACTCTAGCCTGGGCAACAGACTGAGACTCCATCTCAAAACAAACAAACAAACAAAAAAAGATATTCTGATTTGCAATTGGTTAAAGAGGTGAAGGTTTTTCTAAAATTTTGTGGTCAGCAGAAAAGAATGTAAGCCTTGGCCCATGGGTGTGACTTCCTCCAGGCACCTTAGAAAGAATTTTAGAACAAAGAACAACTGTCAGAATTCAGTCCACAGTTTTTCCTTATCTGAGGTCTACATACCAGAGGAGCCATCTGGTGGGGGTCTGGATTTCTGAAAAAGAACTCAGGAACATATACGAAAATGTTATTTTTAGTTTCTATAGGGAAACCAAATTACCTTTTTCAGGAATGCAAAATTAAAACAAGGTGAACCAAACAAATTATTTTTCTCTTAATGAAAAATAGAGAATATGCAAGAGTGTGAAAATGCAGGAAAATCATTTCTGCTGATAGAACTGTAAGAACTTAAATGATGAAAGAGTCAAAGACAAGAGACCATGTATACCATGAAGATAGGATAAAGACAGTGTTGAACAATCTCCAATTTTCATGAGTCCTGATTGAATATCCTAAGCTATGTTTCCATGAGATTCCTCTGTATTATTTAATAAACGTACGATTTTTCCCTGAAAAATTCTGTTTTTTTCTTATCAGTAACTATTCTCTGATTAAAAAAGTATCACTGCAACTTTGAGATCTCTCAGTCTAAATCAGAGAAATAAACAAATACTGTAGTTTAGGTACTTAACATAATGCCTCCAGATCAAGGAAAGGGAAACAATTTATCTTAGAAGATCGGGGAAGGCTCCAGCGTGAATGTAACTTTTAAATTTGGCCTTGAAAGTAAGATTTTATCACTTGGAATAGGAAAGGCCAGGGGAACACAGAGTAGGGAAGAATTTTTCAGGTAAGGGTGTATAATTCTATGTGTTCAGAGATTTATCTAGTCCATAAATCTAAGTAAACACTGAGAAGTCCTTTTCAAAGTGAAGAATTTGGTATAGCATGAGTTTCAGATTTCTGTCTTAAGATGTTTAGTTACTAGAAGTATTAGAACTCTCTTTTTTACTATACAATGCCATGCCAATGTGAAGATAAAGGAAGGGCTACAAGACATGTAGAAAATTCTACCAGTCCCTAATCCTCCTTGTTTTATGTTAAGTTTCATAGAAAGAAAAAAGCATCTTTCTTCTTTTTTCCCCTAAGAAGTCTCTCTTTGAGTTCATTCTAGTTGTTCTGGCCATGTTACTACTTGCAGAATTGTGTGGCAAATAATGCATACGTTAAAAAAAAATCTGTTTTATACCATGAGTGGTTTTGTTTTCCCTAATTAGGAAGGAGAAGATTCATTTCAGAAGTCAGAATGACTTCTGCTTCAAACCTACAAATCTCATCAATTGGCAGGCTGTAGCCAATTAGCTTCCAACATGACAGACCAGGTGGCCAGATCCTGGGATAGCTTTCAAAAGAAAGCACACAAAGTAAGTGTGTGTCTTTCCGTCTGGCAGAGTGAGGGATTTGGAAGAGGTGCCAAACTGGTTATTGGCTTCTGATTAGCCAGAAGATGATGGCTGCTTAATGCACTGTATTAACTACAGTTGTGTTGGGTGAAGTTGTGATTGTCTTCAAAGGTTCAATTTGGAACATTAACATGATAATTAAATTTCAGTTTCTGATAACTACTGTAAAAATAGGTAGGTTTGTTGCTAAAATACCAAAGAAAATGTAAACATGTTTCAACTTCAAAGTTTTCTTTCAAAAAGATATTCCTTCTTAAGCTGGAAAGATGCTGGAAGACCTTTCTTCTGAGTTTCACACTGATACATGCAATTGCCTACTTGACATCTCCACTTGTCTCTCTCACTTAACCTTTTCAAAATTGAACTTCTGATCTTCCCACAACCAATCCAATGTTTTATCTTCTCAGTCAATGGTCCCACTGCTTACCTAGGTACATAAGCCAAAGCCTGCAAATAATCCTGGACACTGACCTCTCTCCTATCCACATCCATTCCATCTCAAAGTCTGTCTATTCTACCTACAAAGCATATTTCACACCTCTCTACTTTTCTCCAGGTTCATCACTAACATTTTATTTTAAGCTTTCCTGTTTACAGAATTACTGGAATAGCTTCCTAATTCTCTCCACTTTCATTCTTGCCATTCTCAATCTGATTTATACACAGCTGTCAGAGTATCTTTACGACATTTTTGGATCAGTTTTCTCTTTTATTCTAAGTTTTTTATTGGCATCTCATTGCACTAAGATAGAAGACAAAATTTTTTTGCCATTTGTGTTCTGTCCCTTACTTGCTTCTCTAGATCCTTCTCATTTCATTGTCTCCCTTGCTCTCAAGAGTAAACTTCGGGATGGAGGGAGGTGATAGAAACTTAAAAAACATTTTCTATGTGAATTGTTTACAATCAGAAATCCTTTGGCATTCACCAACCCTTTCTATCCTCAGCACCTCCTATTACGGACGTTTCCGGACTTCCAGATCACTTTGCCATGTTAATTGAGAATTTGTGCCCTGGCTAAAATACTAATTTTTCTGTTTTTATTCTTGAGAAATGCTTGTGGATTTTGCATACACTATTTGTTTTCATATTTCTTGACTTCATGAACTCTAATAGGTAGCACATATCTTCCAACTTACTGACTTGTACCCATGGCTATTTAATAAAATTTCCTATTCAGAAATCGTGAATAAATTAATTATTACATTTAAATATTCTCATATTTTTTCCTAATATATGATGCCATCCTGCCTTTTCTTCTTGTTTTATATATGCCATTTAGTTCTCCACTTATGATGCTAACATTTCTCCTGGTGTTAAGCCCTGTTTATCATTTTCCCTGCTTACCAACATTAAATTTATTTTAAAAAGCTTAAAAAAATTCACAAAGACCTTCAGTATTCTGGTAGAAAAACAAATATTTGGGCACATATTTCTTTTCTGTTAAGCTATAACCTTGGCACGTTATTTGATCCTTGCTTATTCCACAGTCTTGCTTTTTTTCTCTGCTTGAACTGCGTATGGCAACCGAGAGAAAATTGACAGCAAAAACGCTTGGTCTAAAACCTGAGCTAAACCATTCAACACGTAACTAAATCTTGTTCAGTCAGTCTTTTCAGGGGACATTCTACATATTCAGTATTTTTTTTTTTAATTTTTCTACTTCTCTTTATCTCCTCTTCTCATAATATTGCTTTTTTCTGTTTCTTTTCACTTCTGGAATCCTGCATAAAATCTGTATAGGGAACCGTATAAGTTTATTGAATTCAGTAATTCTCAACCCTTGCCGTGAATTAGCATCATATGGGAGCTTTTAAAAAATAATGATGTCAGAATTCTATCTCAGACCAAATAATTCAGACTTTGAAGATGGATCCTAATATGGATATTTTGAAGAGGCTTCTAATGGGCATCACGAATTAAGTACTATTGCTCACTACATGCTTTGTTAAAATTAGGGACTTCTGATCACGCAAAATATCAGAGTAAGTCAATGACATTAGTGGCAATATTGTGTCTTAATATCAACATTATTCAACTCATAAGGTCTTGTCAACCACCTAACCCTGGGGGAATTGGGAGAAGCATCTTCTCCATAGAAAAAGTGTGTTGCATGCACACTTAAAGTGGTGATCATCAAAGTAATATCTACATACTTGCTGAGAAATGCCTTTTCTATTTCTTCCCTGAGGCTTCAGGAAGCTACACTTACATCTTCATTGAATAAACTTGTTAAGGGTGGGCAGATTGGCAGGCAGCTTCTCTTAAATGCTGGTATTTGAACTTGGCCTAGGCAAGCACCTCTTGTAATTTACTTTATACTTGGCTGAATGAAGGTGATTTTGTACTTGGGCTAGGGATGAAGGGAGCTTCTGTTTCCCTTGGGGAACCTATGAAGGATGAGAACATTTACTGTGTGTGCTTCTCCCCACCTTCCCTTGAAAATAAATAAAACCACATTGTGCTGTTGCTCCACTTCGTTCAGGCATGTTGAGCCAAGTAAGCTGTATTTGCTCCCCTTCATTCTGTTACACGATGCTTGGAATAAAGAGCGTTACAAGCAGCTTGATTTATTTCTGCTTCTCCACAATGTCATGTACCTAATAACTAGTTTTACTTTAATGTTCCTAGATTCAAAAGCAGCATCTCTATTTCATATTACCACATCATCAGCAGAAAATTCAATCTAATTTACTGAGACTTCAGATAAGAGAATCCAGGCATTTTGTCTACTAAGTTATACGCAGTTTGAAAAATACCTATTGCTTAATAAATCCCTGTACCAAATATTACAAAGACATGCAGAAAAAATACAAAAAGAAAGTCAGTATTTTAACCATCATTCTGGGATAAAATATAAAGGAGTTGTCTAAGGAAAAAAATATCCATCTTACATATCTCAGAAAACTTAACTTTTATTTTGGCTTCCTAGTAGTTAAAACACAATTTTATACAATTTTTTTTTTTTTTTTTATAAAGTAAGAGATGATAGCTTTTTGGCTTTTTGTTTGCTTAACATGTCAGGTTACATTCTGAACTAAGTGTTTAAAACAATTTGATAATGCCTCAGAACAATAATTCGTAAGTAAAATCGTAAACAAAATATAATTCTATTTTGAGAAAATGCACCTCACATATACCTTTCTTTAAACACTTTATTTATGCCATTTATATATGCCATTTAGTTCTCCACTTATGATGCTAACATTTCACCTAGTGTTAAGCCCTGTTTTATCATTTTCCCTGCTTACCAACATTAAATTTTTTAAAAAAGCTTAAAAAAAATTCACAAAGACCTTCAGTATTCTGGTAGTAAAACAAATATTTGCGCACATATTTCTTTTCTGTTAAGCTTATAACCTTGGCAAAAACAATGAAATCTACATTTTCACATCTTTATATGCAGACTAAAATGTATTCATGACAGAGGTTTATTTATTTCCTTATTTCTTATTTTTTGCCCTCTAAAGAGATTATATAAATACTCAAGTGTTTCATGGTCATTTAATATTTAAGATAAATGAATTCAGACTGTAAGCATTTTGTATGTTTTATTGGCTAAATTATGTACGCAATGTGCCTTGCACATACTCGAGGATAAAAATATATTTTGGATTGATTATTTAATACCATTAACATAACTTATATTTTTACCTTATAATGTTCTCAATGGTAATTTTATTTTGGTAATTCCCTTATATTTTAATTTTTATGTATTGTAAAATTAAATAGAAAAGTGATGTTTAAATGAAATCTATAGATTTGTCGTTAGCAATTAATTTCAAACTTTATACTTTTCTTTCCTGCCTGGCAGATTATTTATGTATATAAATCTTAAATGTAGTATCTATACATAGGTAAAAGGAGAAACCACGAGTAATGAGGGAGGGAAACAGAGAAAAAAAGAAAAAAATATTTCAGAATAGGCGTAAAGCAGTAACCTCCAACTAATCAAAGGTATTTTACCTTGTAGCATCTCTATTTATTTCCCTACTTACATAAGTCTTCATTAGAGGGGAATTTCATCTTACAATGTTCCGTCTGTGATAATTATATATTGCGGTAGCACTAGTAATGGCACCATGTGCCAAGTATGTTAGAAACTTTAAAAGAAAGGCAGAATGGCTGCGCCACTAGCTTGTGTTGCTGCGTGTTGTTTTTCCTGTTTGTGGGTAGAGTTTCTGGGTCACAAATGTGAAGGAAGGTGTGGGTATGCTTTGGTTCCGACCTGAGGCTAATTTTTTTATGTGAGTTTATGCTTCACAGACTTTGACGGGGTTTTGTTTGTTGTTCATTTGTTCTAAGATGTTATTTCACTTTTACAAAATAACTGAAATCCAATTTTGTCCCCCACTGAAGGAATAAGAGGGCAAATTTAATTCATCAGCCCAAAGTCTAAAAACACTTGCTTCCGTGTAATTGAAATGTAAACTTAATTCAGATTTCTGAAATGCAGATTTTGTTCTTGGATTATACGTACAATGTCTTCTCCCATTGGAATTTAAATTATTCTTTACTGCCATAATGGAGGAAATCCAATCAAAACCACGTGCCGATTATTTATTTATTTATTTGTTTATTTTTTTTTTTTGAAATGGAGTCTCGCTCTGTTGCTCATTTTGGAGTGCAGTGGTGCGATCTCAGCTCACTGCAAGCTCCGCCTCCCGGGTTCACGGGATTCTCCTGCTTCAGCCTCCCAAATATCTGGGACTAGAGGCGCCCGCCACCACGCCCGGCTAATTTTTTTGTGTTTTTAGTAGAGACGGGGTTTCACCCTGTTAGCCAGGATGATCTCGATCTCCTGACCTCGTGATCTGCCTGCCTCGGCCTCCCAAAGTGCTGGGATTACAGGCGTGAGCCACTGCACCGGCCGTACCGATTTTAACATAAATTTCGTATCACAGAAATGAGTCAAAAAGTAGAAAGAGGAAACTTAGATTTGAATATGAGCCGAAACAAGTTAAGGTTTCAAAATTCATGCTAATTAGATGCTAGTGTTTAGTGAAGAATGACTCCTGCTTATTGATATAATTAAGTCAAAAGATTTGGTACATTTTAGTCTAAAAATATAAAAAATGATTTTCATATGTATATGAATGATTTTCATATGTATATGAACATGTATATTTATGTCTATAAATGTATATTGATTATTTATGTTTATAAATGTATATTGATATTTTATATAATATATTAATATTAATGTTTTACATAGTACATTTATACTTTTTATATTATAAATAGCATGTTATATCTATTACATATAACTATGTTTCATATTTTCTTTCTTAAAAATGAACTAAAAAGAAATAAGTAGAAAATACATGATAAGGCAATATTAGTATAATAGTAGTATGAATACTACTAAACACAAGGACATTGAAGTAACCTCCAATCCTGAATTTTTAAATATAAATTTAAAATAAAAATCAAGAAAGAGACACATAATGAATATCTGCAGTTTCTTTCTTCTTTTTTTTTTTTTTTAAGATAGAAGAGAAAGTCGAATGTGACAAAAGGTTCTCTACTATTTACTCTCCCCTTTCTCATCCACAGTTATCCCAATATCTGATGTATGAATATTATCTGGGATACAGAGAAAATGGGAGAAGGTGATTCAGACCCTTTGAAAGGGTAAATATGGTTAATGGCAATTTTGGGAAATCAGTAGTAAAATTTTTACATATAAGCTCATTTCACTTTTATTGTGGTCACTTATATTAATGGATCTTCTTTATTCTAGAAAACCCATTGGGTGGGCATTCTGATTTATGTCTCTGAGGAGGGCTGATACAATCAAACAGCAAAGTATTTTTTTTATTTGTTAATATCTGAAATCATAGGATAAACAATATATTTAGTAAATTACACATTTAGTCAATTACCCCGTGCTAGTTTTTCCTTCTTTCCTTGTAAAAGAAACCAAAAAAGAAAATACAAATGTGTCCCTGAGTAATAAGATGACCGACTATAGGTCCTCATTTGTCCCTTGTGACTTGGCTTTTAACTGCTGTGCTGGTACATTATTAAGAGTGCTGCTTTTCGCTCTCAGAAGTGATCTAGTTTCAATAGTAAATAAGGATGAATCTCAGAAGTACAGAAGGTAGACTCTCCACACTGATTTAGGTGCCCAGGAAGAGGGATACCCATTGTGGTCCATGTCATTTGGAAGACTGCAATTCTCCTAGGGTTCCCCTGTACCTAATCTTGTTCTGTGATATAAGTATGTAGTGTAGTCACAGTTTGGGGTTTGTCAAGTAGGTGGACCTCAGAGAGGGTTCCTATTCTTCAGCATGGTATGAACATATTTCCCCACATGTCTGGAAGTAATATGAATATGACATTGAGATCTCAAGGACCTGAAGAGACACCATATGACGCGGTATGGAGAATGCAACAGACTGAGTACAAGAAGGGCTGAGGGCTGGCGAAAAGTGTGCCTCTTAGCTAAGGCTGACACAGTGTGGTCAGGTCCTGCCATACAGAGCCCGGTGCTTGTCTCTCCAAAATGGCTCCAGAATTTACAGAGATTGGGAGAAGACTCTAAATTGAAAGGAATTACCTTTCTGACATCTCAGAGGATTAGATGATACTTACTTGTACAATAAGGCTCGTAAACAAAAAATAAAATCCCAAGCCCCTCAACTGACTGAACTCCCTCTTGGCCAAGGGGACCTGAAAAACCTTGAACACTGGATTCTTGGCCATGACAGGATGGGAGGTCAGAAATGCCTCCTTATACTCCCTCCCTTTTTCAGTTTAGACACAACTGACCAGCATTAATGTTAAAACAGAGATCATAGGATGGACAGAACAGACACTGTGGCAGTAAGGTGCCAATTTATAAATAAGACCTAAGGCTATGCCAGGCAATGATTATGTTATATAACCTTACACTTAAAGAATAAACTACGTTCTAACTTCCACAAGGTATTTCTTTTTCTCTAGCAGCTAAACAAGCACTGACCTCAAGATAAGCAATATTAAAGCAATTGTAGCTCACTGCCAGATGCTGGCTGAGTCCCTGTTTCACAAGCCATCACTCCAGCTTTGACTGGACAAGAGATTGATTTTAGTAACTTTCTCCTGATTTCAAAAACCACCAACTGTGGACTGGTTCTGGCCAGTTTACAGAGGCTGTGCACTTGAATGCCTTCATGTCCTAAAAAGATCTTTGACATATAAGGCCTAATTGTAAGACATTTAAATGTTAAATCTCTACCCTGAAGTGAACATGGGTCATATGTAACATGCATGTTTGTACAATACGCATGCATCAGGACCTCCTTTGTAAATATTCATGACTCCTCCTGTAACCAGCTGAATATCTACATGTTTAGCCAACCTGCTCCTGCTCAGTTTAAATTTCTGTCTTACCCCTCCCTCCCTCCAAGTCAATGCTTCTGAGCTTCCACCAGAGGCTGCACTTCCCAGCCAGTCACAATGGCCACCATGTAGGCTGTAACCCTTTATAAGAAATAAGGTCTCATTTCCAAAATTATAAATTGTATAATTTTTCAGTTAGTAGACTAAATGTGGACTTAAATAAATTTACTTGAGTAATGAAAAAACAATGAAATCTACATTTTCACATCTTTATATGCAGACTGAAATGTATTCATGACAGAGGTTTATTTATTTCCTTATTTTTTATTTTTTGCCCTCTAAAGAGATTTTTGAGAGTTTGCGGGGTTGTTTTTAAGGACCTCTCCCTAAATAATTAAACTAGATTATTGCTTCAATGATTAGAAAGGTTACTGATAAAGGAAAGAAGAACACCCTGAAGTTGTAGTTACTACCATATTCCCATACATTTTAATGATGGATTACAGGAACAGGGCATCAAATGACTCCACAGAATGGCTCCATAATCACCCTAGAAGGGGTGCAGTGTAACACAGAGAACTAGATAAAGCTTCGTGATTTTTTCCCCCAAAATCTTCTCCATTTGTTTTAAAGTCAAGTCTGAGTTATTCAGAATGCTGAACACAACTTGACCCTAAAGAACCTTTTTTAACCTAAAGTGGCCATGCTTTGTCATATATTAAATCATATATTTGAAGATTCTCTGTTTGCCCTATTAGCAGATCAGTTCACTGCTCTGTGTCCTGGCGGATTGATCCCTAAACACTATCTCCCTCTGGAGTCTTTGAGCTTTGAGTGATTTTGGTCTATGCGTGCCACTGACAGAGGCCACGATGTCAGAGGGGTGGGAAGTTCACTGTATTTATTTGCTCATTCTTTCCCTCCCTTGCCATGATTCTGACAGTGACTGTGCATAGCTACAGATCTTGTTGGAAAGCCCTCTTCCACAACTCAGCTTCTATAAAACCCCAGTTTCACCATTTCATTTCCTTGCCTGGCAGATCTAGACACGGTTCTCTCTCTGTTACTTGTCTCTAGGTGCATCACCATTCTTTGCAGGTTCCATCAATGCTGTCCACACTTCAGTAAATCATCCCTTGATAAAATCATTTTTGCCAAAGCCTCAGAGTATGCCATCTCTTTCCTGCCAGGACCCTGCCTGGTCCAGGAATCTATTTTGCATTTGATGCCAATCTTCCTTGTTTCCAGAGACATTATTGCTGTTACAGTGCTAAAAATGATCCAGGAAGTTCATCTCAATTTAATCATCTCCCTACTATTAGACCAGATACACTAGAGCCGGTTGTGTGATCACAATTCTTCTTCCCTTTTTTTCATTTTCCTTCTACAATTGCTCATCCTATCCCTTATACTTACATCTTTTGTCTGATGTTCTGTGGCATTCATTCATTTTCCACTCTCCATTATAAATTCTCATGATATATTTTTTAGAATTTACAAGTCAGTAAGATAAAGATGTTAAGAAAAAAAAAAGGAATCAGATTACTTTGATATTTTTAGCTTTCATAACTAAAAATGTGTATCAAACCAACCTATGCAGCAAGATATCTATTAGCTCATCCAGCTTGACAACTAGGGCAGGGCAGGTTTCAGGGTTGGGTGATTCATTTATATGCTCAACAATGTCAGCCAATACCCAGGCTCTATCTGCTCCTCTTCTCTGCCATCCAGACATTTATAGGTCCACCTCATAGTTGTAAGATTGTGTCAAAGAGCAATTCTATGTGAGGTTGTAAGTCTCCTCCTGTGGTTCAATCTTAAGGGAAAAGAAATCATGTCTCTCCTTTTTTCTTTTTAATTCATTTTGGTCTAGACTGTCCATTCTCATTGTTGAGCTAATTTTAAGTTAAACAGACAAAAAAAAATACTGTGACTAACAGAAGAATCAGATAGTGTGTGATGGATGTGGGGAGTTAATCCCGATGGTCACCTTAGTGGAACTATTTGTGATTTGCTCCAGACAAACACTTAAGGATGTTGCTAATGGCATATTTGTACTTCATGATAAAGTTGAGAAACTAGCTGAATAAGCTCAAAGCAATTTATATATTTCTCTTCTCTTCAGGCGATTCATAGAGAAATACGCTTTTATATTTATTTATCCTTCCAATATATTTGTTTATAGCCCTCCTGCCTAAATGGAGTGAGGTCTAGAGAGTTTCAAATTATTTACTGGATGGGGGCTGGTGTGGTTTGGATATTTGTACCCTCCAGATCTCATATTGAAATGTGATCCTCTCTGTTGGAGGTGGAGCCTAGTGGAAGGCATTTGGGTCATGGGGCAGATCTCTCATGAATGGCTTGCTGCCATCGTCTTGGTGATGATTGAGTTCTCAGTCTGTTCATGAGAGAGCTGGTTGTTTAAAGCCTGAGACCTCCTCCTGTCTCCCCTGTTCCCTCTCTTGCCATGTGACACGCTTGCTCTCCCTTTGCCTTCCACCATGAGTAAAAGCCTCCAGAGGCCTCACCAGAAGAGGCTGTACTTGCTTGTACAGCCTGCAGAACCAGGAGCCAATTATATCTCTTTTCTATATAAATTACTCAGTCTCAGGTATTCCTTTATAGCAATGCAAAATGGACTAATATAGGGGCTAAATCATAATTCTGTTCTTGGTAATACATGTAATTAAAAAAAACTATTGAGACTCCATCTCAAAAATAAAAATAAACTATCAGTAGTATCTAACACTTGACAATAATATAGAGCATGATTTTGAAGATCTGTGTTTGAATTTCTCATGTGACGTTCCCTTCTATAATTGGTTATGGAGACTTTTATACTTTATTTTAAATTTTTTGATCTTAGGTTCATTACATACAAAATAAAGAAGTAGATTGGAGGTCTGTTTCAAGTCTCTGAAATTGTTACTCGATCTTGCAAAATTTTCATTGTGTTCTTTTCTTTTAAAACTAATCAAATCACAAGAAATATAGTATTTAAATAAAATGGACTAGGTCATTATTTGCTTCTACACGGTTAATAAGAATATCTAGGCCGGGCGCGGTGGCTCACGCCTGTAATCCCAGTACTTTGGGAGGCCGAGGTGGGCGGATCACAAGGTCAGGAGATTGAGACCATCCTGGCTAAGACGGTGAAACCCCGTCTCTACTAAAAATGCAAAAAATTAGCCGGGCGTGGTGGCGGGCGCCTGTAGTTCCAGCTACTTGGGAGGGTGAGGCAGGAGAATGGTGTGAACCCGGGAGGCGAAGCTTGCAGTGACCCGAGATCGCGCCACTGCACTCCAGCCTGACTGAGCGAGACTCTGTCTCAAAAAAAAAAAAAAAAAAAGAATATCTAAACAAAATTTAAAGCTTAGTGTATGATTAAAAATTTTCCATATTACCTATAAATAACCTAAAAACTGGAGACTTGCTACTCAAAACATTGACCATTCCATTTCTAACTAAATGCATTCTAACTAAAAGTCAAAGGTATTTGAAATAGATAGAAGTGTCAATAATATTTCTACAATTAAGAATATAATGAAGGAAATCAAATAATTATTATCATTATTTATGTAATTAAGTTACAACGTTGGATAGTTATCTTGAAAATTTCCAGGAGGCATCAACACCTAAATGAGCTATTTAAATTTAATACCCAACTGTTTTAAAAATAAATCCCCAGTCATCACTTTAAAGCTGCTTAGCTCTGTTCTACTTTTCGTCTCAAGTCCACTGGAAATCAAAGAAAGGGGAGTCTGAAGCCTCGGCCTGAGAATTTCTGGTGGATTTTAAACTTCTGTTTCTACTTTCATTGTTAATGTATGCTGCTGAGACAAATCTCACTAAGAGGATCTTCAGATGTAGATTCACAAGCATAATATAATCAGCTCCCTTCTCTTTATGCAACCTATCAATCTCTGTAGCACTGTTTTATACCGATGTCCTTCCTTGTGATATCTTCTTCATAAACTCTTACTAGAGAAACCAAATTTATTCATTTTATAACTCACAATCAATCTCACTGAAAGAATAGTGTATATGTATATTTCTTGTTTCTGTCTCTTCATATCTTATTCACAAAACCTGCTACAATTTTATTTCTGGCTCTTCCACTCCATTGAAATTCATCCCATACAAGTAACCATAGACTGTCAAATATAGTGATTACTTTTCATATCACTTATAAATAACCTAAAAATGGAAACTTGCTACTCAAAACGTGAACCATTCCATTTCTAACTAAATGCATTCTAGCTAAATGTCAATGAGATTTGAAATATTTAAAAGTATTAATACATTTCTACACTTACTCATTATTGTAGAAATAGTATTAACACCGTATTTAACACGTTTTACATTATTGATCATTTCTTCCTTCCTTGACTTCCTTACACCATCTATTCATGTTTTTCTGTAGTTTTCTGAAAACTCCCTTTTAGTAATCACCAACTAGTCTCCCTAGGAAGATCCAGTAAATGTTGCATTAGGTACCTAAAGCCTATATATTCAAAATTCAACTCATTTTCCTTTCCTCTGCACTATCCCAGCATATGACTTTTCTACTCATTGGTTCTATGTCCAATCTTAAAGTCATAATAAAGCCAAACCTGATTCTCTACCACAGCAAATACTTCAACATGCTTTTTTATTTCTAGTATTTCTTAACTGCCCAATTCAAAAACATATTACTTATTATTGAGCTATTAAAATTGTCAGATATTGATACCAAAAAGTGGGGGTCCTGCTACAATAAATTGCTAAAAATACAGAAGCAGCTTTGGTAATGGGTAATGGGTAGAGGGTGTAAATGTTTTCAGGTGTATGCTAGACAAACCCTATACAGCCATGAACAAAATTTTAAAGGTGAATCTTGTCAGGGCTCAGAAAGAAAAGGGTAGAACTATAGAGAAAGCTTATCGTTTTAGAGTATACCTTAGTAACATGAATAGAATGTTGGTTAAAATATGGATGGTAAAGCCATTCTGCTGCAACTTCAGATGGAAATGAGAAGCACGACATTGGACAATAGAGAAAAGGAGATCCTTGTCATTAATAAGTGGCAAAAAAATAAATAAATAAATAAATAACTGACTTGTCTTTGTGTTCTACTGTTTTGTGGAAGGTAGAACTTGCAACCAAATTGGATATTTAACCAAGGAAATGTCTAAGCAAAGCATTGAAGGAGCAATTTGGTTACTCTTGCCTGATTATAGTTAAGTGTGAGAAGAAAGAAACACTTTTAAGACAGAAATGTTGAGAAGGAAGTAGAATTTAAAGATTTGGAAAATACTCAGCCTATCCGCATTGAAAACACTGAGAAAGTGTGCTGAGAAGAGACGATTAAGAGTATGGCCAAATCACCATTTCAACCACAAACCTCAATAGCCATCTCAACAGGAGCCAAGCATTGTTCTTGAAAATAAAGAAGGATGATACCGCTTATCCCACAAGGTGATTCAGAGATAATCAGGACTGCCTCCTTCACCACAGGCCCAGAGTGCAAGGGCCAGAGGCACAGAGCAATTTCAAAGGGTTGGGCATCCTCTCTGATTCAGGTGGGCCAGAAAGCCTACACTCAATGCCTTAGGTAGGGGCTTCCATGCCAAAGCTGCTGCATGGACTCTGTCCAATACAGTCATGGGGACATGATCCCAGACCAGGAGAGTCACCAGCATGTGATTCTAGCCCAGAGGAGCCATGCACACATGAGTCTTGCCCAGCAGAGCTGTGGAAATGGGGCCATTGCTATAGGGGGTCTGGACGACAGAGAAGTTAGCCAGAGGATTATTTTGAACCTTAATGTTTAATTATTGAGCCCTGATGGGTTTTGAACTTACTTGATACCCTTCACCTCTTCCTTCTTTCCTATTTCTGTATTTGGAGTGGGAATGTTTATCTTATGCTTGTCTGACCATTGCAGTTTGGAAGCATATAACTGTTTGGTTTCACAGGTTCATAGTTAAAGAGAAATTTGCCTCATGATAAATCATAACTTGTGCCTCCCTCATATTTGATGTAGATGATATTTAGGTAAGACTTTAGACCTTAGTTTTTGGGGTTGATACTGGAATGAGTTAAGGCTTTTGGGGCTGTTGGGACGAAATGAATGCATTTTGCATGTGAGAAATACACAGATTTGTGGAGGGGGGAAGAGGAGTAATGAAGTAAACTGAATGTTTGTGTACCCTCAAAATTTATGTGTTGAAATCCTAACCCCCAATAGGATGGAATTAGGAGGTGGTGGTCTTTGGAAGGTAATTAGGTCATGAGAGTGGAGCCTTTGTGAATGGGATTAGTGCTTTATAAGAGGAGCTCTAGAGATCTCTCTTGCTCTTGTGCCATCAGAGGACACAAAAAGAAGATAGTAATCTGCAAAAGAAGATAGTAATCTGCAAACCATAAGAGGAGTGAAACCCAATAATGCTGGCACCCTGGTTGTGGGACTTCCAGCCTACAGAATTGTGAGAAAAAAGTTTTTTGTTTGTTTGCTTATAAGCCACCAGTCTATGGTACTTTGTTATAACACCCCAAACTGACTAAGACATAATTCTACTTGGGTGGTTTTTAAATTTGTCTTCACTCCCATTCCTTATAATCTGTTTTGAAATTTTACCCATTTTAAGATTGGTTTGTTTGTATTCTTCCTATCGTGTGGCAAGAATTCTTTACATATTTCTTTATCAGATATGCATGCTGTGAACATGATCATCCCACTTATGGCTTGCCTTTTCATTTTCTTAATGGTGTCTTTGAAAGAGCAAAAGTTTGTGTTTCTGTTATTTGAATTTTGAAGTCCAACTTTTCATTTTTGGATGGTGTATGCTTTTTATAGTTCTATCTAAGAGACTTTACACCGAAGTCTCAAAGATTTCCTCTCATATTTTCTTCTCAAAGTTTTATAGTTTCAGTTGTTCTATTTAGATCTGTGATCCATTTTGAGTTAATTTTGGTATGTGATATGAAGTAAGAGTTTAGGTCTATTTATAGACTTCCTATTTTATTCCATCAATCTAGATGTCTGTAATTTCAACAATCCTAAATGGTCTTAATTAGTAAATTAGTATAGCTTTATAGTAAGTCTTGAAGTAAGGTAGAGAAACTCCTTCAACTTTGTTCTTTGAAAATATTGCTTTTGTTTTCCAGTTTCTTTGCATTTCTCCGTAAATTTTGCCATTTACTAGCAATGTTTACCAAAATATAAAGACTTCTAGGATTTTTATTGAGATTACATTAAATCTATAGATTAACTTTCAGAGAATTGTCTTTGTAACCGTTATTTCATGTTCAAATCTACAAACATGGCATATCTATCCATTTATTTAGACTTCTTTATTTTCCCCACAAATTTTTATAGTTTTTAGAAAAGAGATTCTACAAATAAAATTTAAACATAATATGCAGCACACAATCCAAGATAACCAGGCACATGAAGGGACGGGAATCAAATGAAGCAAAAGCCAGAAGAATGAGCAGCACTAGAGAATTTTGTAAGGGCACTATTTGGGAAGACAGTTAGGCATTATATTTTCCAATAAAAACTTCCAGAGACTACAGATAATGGCATTATTAGATACATACTATATAAGAATTACACTTTCTGTGCCCAAAGAAATAGAATCAAAGCTTGAAATTATCAGCAGATATCTGGAAATTATAAAAGGTGATATAGCAGATTGGAAATTGAACCAAATATATGTTCTCGAACTAAAAATTATAATACTCTTACTATAAAATAAAATAGGAAGGTTTAATAACAGGTCAGATGCTTCTCTTCAGGTGAAGAGAAAATTAATGATATGAAAAGTAAATGAAGAAGAAGAAAATATATACAATTAAGCATGGAAATACAAAAGATGAAAAAGACCAAAAAGAGGGTGAAAAATAGATAAATACATTGAAAAACCTAAAATACCATCTTTTTGAAAGGAGGAGAGGGAAAGATGGAACAAAAGCAATCTTGTAAGATATTATGTATGAACAATTTTGAGAAATTATGAAATATATTTATTAAGTGACAGATTTCATAAGCCTAATAATTCCAAGCAAAAAATTTCTTTTCAAAAAATTAATCCACCCAGGCACACATAGTGCAGCTATGAAAGAAAAAAAAATCTTAAAAATAGAACAAAATGTAGGATGTATACTCAACAAAAATATCCATCTAGAATGAGAGTGAAACCCATTTTAAAAGTTGAACAAGTTTTAAGCAGCAGATATTCTTCAAATGAATGAAATATTATTCAAAACAAACAGATGAAGATGCAGGAAAGATAAAAGTGAAACAAAATGTTAAATATGTCGGTAAATATAAATACATTTTTGACATACAGAACAATGAAAATAATATCTTAGAAGATGAAGAAACATATTTCATATGTAATTAAAATACATAATAGCATTTAAGTTTGGAGTTAGTGTTCCAAAGTAAGGACACAAAGCTTGAAAATAAAAAGATCAAAGCAATTATTAAGCAAACACTAAAAAAGAAAATAATAATAGTATATTAATATCAGAGAAAACATACTTTAAGGCATAAGGCATTATCACATGAAAAATATATCACTGTATTATGCTAATTAATTTATCAAGTAGATATAAATATTCCAATTTTGTTTTTGTTTTTACTTTTGAGACAGGGTCTGTCTCTGTCACTCAGGCTGGAGTGCAGTTGCGTGACCATGGCTTACTGTCGCCCCAAACTCCTGGACCTAACTGACGCCCCCACTTCAGCCTCCCGAATGGCTAGGACTACGTGTAAGCACCATTGCATTTGGCTAATATTTTTTATTTTTCATAGACACAGGGTTTCAGTATGTTGCCCAGGTCGGTCTTTAATTCCTGGCCTTCAGTGATCCTCCAGCCTTGGCCCCGCAAAGTACTAAGATGACAAGTATGAGCCACATGGTCTGGCTACTATTCTAATTTTGTTTGCACCTAATTATGTGATTTCAAAATATAAAGCAAATATAACATATCTAGAATGAGAAAAGTTGTCTAGAGAATTATGTATATTTAGTATAACCTACATACCAAATTGACATAGTCTGATTAATTTAAACATTGTTAGAGAGTTAGTAAGTGACTAAGAGAAAAACCTTCCCCAATTTTTCTGATTCCAACATTATTAACATCTTTGCTGTAATGTCTCTTGTAGACTTTAATGTGATCCATGGATAAATAAATAGATGCTCTGCTTTTAAATGTGACTTAAAATCCAATTTTGTCTTATTTGTGAAATAATAGAAGGCCAGTGGATCTCCAGCTGCACTAAATGTGATGGTTCTTCAAAGTGAGCTGTAAAATATCATGAAAATTACTGCAAAGGCCCTTATACTAGAAACTACATGTGCTTAATTCCTCATTATTCACTACCGAAAAGCAGGAATGACTAAGTGGGTTTGCTTCTAAGTGGCAGCTTCAATGTTTCCTACTAACTAGGCCATAAGTACTTTCTTTCAACACTAAAATCCATGTCATAATAGCCATACACCTGGGAAATCTTAAACTCTAGGGGAGGGTTATGGGAAGAAAATTACTTCCACGGGCCTTTGCTCCAAAAATCTTATCTCAGGTGCATTAAAAGCCAGAATCCTTTATGATGAAAACTGTTCTTTATACCTATGTCCAGATCCCATTTATATGTACCCATCACTCAACAATAGTCTCTTTAGGGAAGTAAGTAGCTACTCTAGCCTGACTGGAATGAGGCAAAGTAATGCTAAGCTCTGTTCTTACATGTTCCAAATTCTGGAGTGCTGACACTGTTCAGATTTGATCATTTGGGCTGATACAAGAATTTCCAAACTAGTTCCAAACTTTTAAGGAGAAATAATAGATTTGAAGTGTTTTCTTTAAAAGCTGCTTCAAGTCTCTGTGGAGTGGGGAAGTAGAGGAGAGGAGAAAAAGTTAAAAAGTGATTAGAAGTGACTTTCTTTCACCAGAAGAATGGGGAGTGGAAAGACTAATGCAAATAGTGAGGGTAAATGGATCACTGAGAACATTTTACAAGTTATTTGAAAAAGAAAAATATAGGCCAGGCGTGGTGGCTCATGCCTGTAATCCCCAGCACTTTGGGAGGCCAAGGTGGGTAGGTCATGAGGTCAGGAGTTCGAGACCAGCCTGGCCAATATGCTGAAACCCCATCTCTACTAAAAATACAAAAATTAGCTGGGTGTGGTGATGCGCATCTGCAGTCCCAGCTGCTGGGGAGGCTGAGGCAGGAGAATTGCTTGAACCTGGGAGGCCGAGGTTACAGTGAACCAAGATCGTGCCGCAGCATTCCAGCCTGGGTGACAGAGCAAGACTTTATCTCAAAAAAAAAAAAAAAAAGAAAAGAAAAGAAAAAAGAAAAAAAAGAAAGAAAAATATTATCTACCAAATCAGAATTGTACAGCTTCTGTTCATGATAGCTGAGAATAATTCTCATTATCACATAATGCTTCTTTTAGCAGCCTCTTCTTTTGCAGCTACTTGCAGAATTTTTATAAAATTGGCCATTTTTCCTTCTTAAAGCAAACCCACTGAGTCAAAGCATCAAAATCATGAAAGCATGCTGTTTCTAACACCATGCCATTGCTCACAGTGTTCTCTCTCTCCGAATGCTTTTTCTCTTGTATTCACTGGTCTAATCCCTGCTTATGCTCCCTGTCCCATCTCAGATTGCTCAGCCTTTCTTGACTATCTCAAGATGGCTAGGTATCCTACCTCTATCCTGGAAATTATTATTGTCCTCACTCTTACCCCAATTAGTTTAGTGTTTAGTATAGGGGTCTCTACTTTAAATGTTATCTTATTCATTTGTCTAACTTAACTTCCTGACACAAAGACTTACATACACAATTTACTCAAAAAAATTTGTTAAATCAGTGAATTACTTGAGTGACAGAAAGAAATTCATTTCACCTCCATATCTGTAAAATGAAGAGGTCAGACAATAGCATTTCAAATTCTCCTTTGCCAATACATTTCCATTGTGGGAGCTGGGGCTTTGGTGTGGGTTTCTTAGTTTAAGGTTGCAAGTAAGTTGTCAGCATGAAACTTCACATAACAAAAACATTACAATAAAACAGGATGTGTGTTACACGTGCAGGCCTCATACTCACTGGAGACACTCATAAAAGGAGACTTTAATAAATAGTCATGCCTTAAATATTGAGGCCCTTCTGCATCTTGTTGTCAATATTACGTATTTTCAGTAACGTTTTTTAGTATGTGTGACTCTATATCTGTGATGTAGTTTTCCCTCTAATGAAACATAAAGTCAAGGGAGGATTTCATTGTTTTCCTTTTCCTGATTTATGTTAGGTTTTATGGTTTTACATACAAATTCTATTATAAAACTGATATAGAAAAAGCAAAAGCTCAGAAGTTACTGAAGTTTTTGTCTGGAAGCAAAAGATGCCTATTGTTACAAGATGTTATTAAATATAACCATCGCTAAAGCCAAAGCTTTCAATTTATTTTTATAAATTCTATGGCTAATGAGAAGATACCATATTGAGGTTCAGAATAGATTTAGATCTCCTGAAAAGATTTCTACAAAAATTGACTTATGTTCTAATACATTTCTACCCCAAAGGAATTGAATTTCTTATAAACTCAGAGGTGTGAAACCATCTTTTCATGAAGCATAAAGAGCTACACTTTTAATCTTAATTCACAAATGAATGAGTATCGGTTGCTTTACTATGGTTACTTCACCATGGCTACCTCAACAATACCTACAGGCGATTAGTACTAGTAAAATTATGAAGTGGATGTTTGGTATCTGGCATTGCCAGCCAAAATGTCCTGCCTTGGGCTGTATTTAATAACTCTGCGACTGATATTCTGTTTCACTTGTTGGGCAGGGAGGAAAAAGTGAATGCTCCACTATGACTGGGTTAATTATTGTCATGTAGAGTCAGAGCAAAGAATATAGACTGTAGGACTCATGGATTCTCAGGAAAACGTTAAGGTGGTGAAATGTAATGGGGAAGTAGGCATTTCACTTCACTGATAATGATTAGAAGTGATTCAGGGTTACAAATAATGCCATGTCTGATTTCCCATATTGCTCCTGTGTGGATTCACAAGTCAGATTTCAGAGGTATACTCTGCTACCTTTCCAAAGCAGTCTCTGTATATTCTCATTGTGCTAAGTAAGAATTTAGGAGCAATAAGCTAATAATGGATGTCTCTGTCCCCCACATCTTCTTCCATTATCCCAAAATGTTATAACCCGGCATACCCTCTTATCCCTAGAGCAATGCCCGTTCATCTCTAAGAAAAACTAGTTCTAATGCTGTGGATGTCTTCTCTTAGCCATTCTTCACTATTCTGAGGTGTAAATTAAAATGGATCTGTGTAGAGTTCCAATAATTACATAGGCTATGGAGTTCATCAAATACTCAATAAGTTTTTCATTTTGTTACAGGTATGAAATGTTCTTTAAAAAAAAAAAAACCCATGTGCAAACATTTTTTTTTTTTTCCCAGAGAACACATTTGATATGTGCAAATAATACAGGCCAAAACTTTTAAGAATCCCTAAACCCTCTGTCTCAATTCATTATAACTCACTTTATTAAATGCAGTAAAAATAACCCAAAATTGTAAATGATCCATTCTGGTCTTAATTAGAGTTAATTATTACCAGACTCCTGATGGTAGGAGGGCATCTAGTTTTACTTATTGAAAAAGCTACTACACATTAATCAGTCCTACTAGAAAAGGTTCATAATCATGGCATGTGTGGCGGCTCACACCTGTAATCCCAGCTCTATGGAAGGCTGGCCAAGGCGGGCGGATCACCTGAGGTTGGGAGTTTGAGACCAGCCTGACCAGCACGGAGAAACCCCGTCTCTACTAAAAATACAAAATTAGCCGGGTGTGGTGATGCATGCCTGTAATCCCAACTACTTGGGAGGCTGAGGCAGGAGAATTGCTTGAACCCAGGAGGCGGCGGTTGCGGTGAGCCGAGGTCGCGCCATTGCAACCCAGCCTGGGCAACAAGAGCGAAATTCCGTCTCTAAACAAATAAATAAATAAGATTCATATTTACACATAATGGACCTATAAGCTTACCTTAAATATTCCAACTATGAACATAAAACCTTCAAAACGCTGGGCTGTATTTGTTTCTGTATCACCAGAAAAGACAATTACTTTCTGGGATAGATGCCTGAACTGAACCTGTCTAGATTTTATATTGCTCTCTCTCAAAAATAAATAAATAAATAAATAAAAAATAATGCCTTTACCTTTGTTGGTTGCAGCTTTCAACACGTTTTGAGCTCTGCATGGTTAGCTTGAAGAAATCTTCTAAGAGTGGAGGAGGAACACGCAGTTGCTCTTTAAATACTCTCACCTGAAGATACTTTCCTGCCTGAGAGTTCAAACTTAATGGAAACTAGCGAAATTGTTTTCTCCTAAGTGTTGTGGTGAAAGGTGTGTAACTTTACTCTCAGCGGCATCTCTTCTCCCTCCTCTCCTCTCCAGTTCCTTCCCTCCGGCTCATTCCTCTAGATTTACAAATACCCTGGAAATCAAGGGAAATGAAGAAAAGGTAAATGTGGCTCATAAATCAGCCACAATGAGGGAGAGCTGCATGCAAACAGGCCAGGAAAACGAGCTCAGAATGGTAAAACCACAGAGAACCAGGATGTCATTTAGACCAAGCCATCTTGTTAACCATTAAAATAGAGTTCAAAAATGGTTGAGCTTATCTAAGATCGTGCAAGTTGCAGTAGCAGAGGTAGGTCTAAAAAACCCTTTTCCTGCCTTTTAATGTGATGAAGTTTACCCAAAAATTTGTGCCAAGAGAAGAGTTTTATCCAGAGATTTGTGTGTGGTCAAAGGGTTGGAGGGACAGAAAAAGGTCCAATGTCCAGTGGTTAATGCTTGAGTGCTTTATTGCCAGTGCAACTGGCTGCTTCTTCACTTATTTTTAAAGTATAACATCAAATTTGCCAACAGAGAACTGGTATTGGCAGCAGCAACTTTTTAGCAATTTTATTTCTCTACAAATAAATTAAGAGCTAAGGAGAGATGGATCAACATTTGGGGGCACAAACTTACATTTATATATAGCTATTTTGAAATACTATTTGCTTACACGATATATGCATGTTAAGTAGAATTAAAATTGTTTTTTTATTTTTCTTTTCTGCTTTTTTTCTTTCAAAACATCAAGAACGGACATCTGTCCTATATGTTTTCACTTGAAAATGGGAAAAGAATTATTTGATACCATAGCATCTTAACTGACTGACATTTACTTTGTTGTAAAATGGCAATTTCTTGATCTGACTGTGTAAAACACATTGAAGGATTGATTCTCATCTCAATTAAATGTATAATAAATTTATTAGAGCTAAAAACAAAAATTCCTTTGTAAAGGATCATTTTCTAGAGTACACAGTGTCTTTTTTTTTTTTTTTTTTTTTTTTTGAGATGGAGTCTCACTCTGTCACCCAAACTGGAGTGCTGTGGTGTGATCTCGGCTCACTGCAACCTCTGCCTCCCGGGTTCAAGTGATTCCCCTGCCTCAACCTCCAAAGTAGCTGTGATTACAGGTGCCCGCCACGATGCCCAGCTAACTTTTGTATTTTTAGTGGAGACAGGGTTTCACCATGTTGGTCAGGCTGGTCTCGATCTCCTGACCTCAAGCAATCCGCCCGCCTTGGCCTCCCAAAGTGCAGGGATTACAGGCGTGAGACAACACTTCTCGCCTAGAGTACATAGTGTCTTTTTACTGGGGGAATATCTTGGGAAACTCAAATAAGAAAATTATCTGGTCACAGGAGTAACTGAGAACAGGCTACTGTTGGGCCTGTTTGTCTAGTTAAATGATGTATGTGAATGTTCTCAACATTGGCAGACAAGGAAAATGGAGAGAAAATAGAAAGAAATACATGCAGTTTGATGATTTTGGCATCAGTTTAAAGCTCACAAAGTCAAGGAAGCATCCACTCACATCAGAAGCGGAATTCATCAGTTACCACACAGTGTTCTTACTTGGGAAACTTTCCCACGCTCACATCCTCTGACCGTCAACATGTGGCAAGCACATCCCCCGAGTCTGAGAGGGTTGGTTTGCTTAAGCCTGCACAACTTTGGACATGGATACTGAGCCAAAATATCTAAAAGCCTGCCCAGCTGGGTAGGAACATTTCTTAAGCAGATTTCCTTAGAAGACTTCCTGAACTTTGTGGGAATTTTCTTTATTTTTAGATGTCCATTCACTGTAACATCTTTTACCAAATTATCTGTGCTGACTCCTGCTTGTTATCCAGGTGCCTGCTACAATGATTGCCTCTCTGAAGGATGTCCCCAACTACTTCATCTAAAATAAAAATGCCCACCTTCACCAGTCACTCTGTATACATTTCCATGATTTATTTTTATATAATATTTACTACTATAAACATAATGAATGAATAGATCACTGAATAAATGAACGAACAAATGAATGAGTAAATCACTGAAGACAGACCTTGCTTGAAAAACTAGCTTTAAGTATCTCTCCTGTAAAATCACACTGCATTCCATCCTTTTGTTCTATTTTCTTAATTATATTTTCATTCTGTAAAATTATTCTTTTTAATTTTTTAACATTTAGTTATGGATACCTAATCATTGTGCATATTTATGAAGCACATGTGATATTTTTAAACAAGCACACAATGCATAACGATCAAATTAGGGTAACTGGGGTGTTCAACACCTCAAGCATTATCATTTCTTTGTGTTAGGAACATTGTAAATCTACTCTATTTCTCCTAACTAGAATCTAAATTCAGTGATGACAGAGCTATCTTAGATGTCTTGTCAGAGACTTAGTTGTCAATAATTACTTTTGGAATTTATGTTTTGAATACTTTCTACATTATTGTTCTTATATTTTTGTGAATAATATTATTAAAAGTTAATAAACAGTAAAATTGCATTCATTCATTAGCATATTTGAAAAGGTGTTTGAAGTAGATATCGTAATTCTAATTTTTATGTGTTGAATAAATGGATGTGTAATTCCTATCATACTGTAGTTACCACATTATGAACAAATAAGTAGAATTTGTAACAAGGAGTTGTAGAGTAAATACAAAGAGAATTAGATAGGTCCAAGCGACAGAGTGAGACCACATCCCACAAAACGTATTATATGTCAGGCATCTAGAAGAGAATTTGAGGGAACAGAATCAGGCAGGATAACAATGGAGAGGTTATTGAGAGTATTCAAGGAAGGGTAAACTGTCCAACTTAGTGAATACAGCATGCATGTTGGGAAACAGTTATAGGTTAGATTGGAAGGGTAATTGACATCCATTTTATTTTTATTTATTTATTTATTTATTTATTTTTTTTTGAGACAGAGTCTCGCTCTGTCGCCCAGGCTGGAGTGCAGTGGCGCGATCTCGGCTCACTGCAAGCTCCGCCTCCCGGGTTCACGCCATTCTCCTGCCTCAGCCTCCCGAGTAGCTGGGACTACAGGCGCCCACAACCGTGCCCGGCTAATTTTTTGTATTTTTAGTAGAGACGGGGTTTCACCGTGGTCTCGATCTCCTGACCTTGTGATCCGCCCGCCTCGGACTCCCAAAGTGCTGGGATTACAGGCGTGAGCCACCGCGCCCGGCCTTGACATCCATTTTAAAAGGCCTCAGATGTTAAGTTAGCAAGAATGTACATATTAATAGCTGGTAAGAAAACGAGAGCACTGCAAACTTTCAGACAGAGAAATTACATAACTCAAACTCTTCAGTAGAAGTGTTTAGAAAGTAAACAAAGGCAAAGTATGCCTGGCAGATTGGGAAGGGAGAGTTTGTAAATAATCTAGAAGACAGGGACTGAAAGTTAAAGTTTCACAGTTCCCTTCGTAAGTATGGGTTAAACTGAGAGCCAGAGTAACATTATAATGGAGATTGACAACTAGACCACCGTTTGGAAAGCATCCTAGTGGGTCTTGGGAACAGTACACCTTGACCTAATTAATTAATACTTAATAATCATCTGCGAGCACCTGTTTCTTTCCCGTCTGGTCTCTGTTTCTGAAATGCACTGTTGTGAAATTCATGGCTGTTTCAATACAAAGATTTCCACAGGGGCCATCATTTTAGAACCTGGTTATCCTTTCTGCATTACAGCATTTTACCTCAGCTGCATCTTGGTACTCCCTAACTCTGAGCTTTTCCATCTCAATCTCCATGGAGGATGCAGACTCAGATGCAATCACTTCCAAGGGAAGTTGAGCTGGTTCATTTAGGACTGAGAGAATATGGAACACATTATAGAACAGGAGCCTGCCTACTAAGAATTTATCAGTGATTATTAACTTAGAATTAATAGTTATCAAGACTTTATTAAGCATCAGAATCACCCAGAGGACTTGCTAAAACACAGCTTGCTGGGCATCTACCCCCATTGTTTCTGATCTCTTTCAGTGATGGGGCTGACACTGCTTGTCTAGGTACCACACTTTGAGAACCATCACTCTAAAAGAAGACTGTGCAGCTGCATTGAAAACCTTGCTCTTCCTGATGCCTCCTAGATTTAGTGGCAGAGAACTCAAATGCACATATTGTTTTTTAATAGCTGTGAATGGTATGAATGGATCATTTGTAAGCCACAAACTCTACTGAATAAGAATTCACCATCTTTAGAAAATATATCTTTACTATTCAGACTTTCAAGAGGTAATAAAATGCTGAGTGTTCTTCTTCAATTAAATGAAATAACTCCAGCTGATATCTAGGAATAAAAATGCATAAATTCATGAGTTAAAATTATGATTACAATTACATACTTGAAACTTTCTTAGGATAAAAGGTAATGTATTTTATGAGTGGTAGCAATAAAATTGTTGATTGTTCTTTATTACTACATTACGGCTACTTAAGTCTAAATTGTCATTGGCATTACTTTATTCCTAACAGCATGAGAATGATTAGCTCTCATATTATAAAGGTAAATACAGTCATTATTAATCCATCTACTAATCATTCTTTCCTGCTATAGTGGGTGGGATTATTGACTCTTCAGATTAATTCTAACAACACAGGTTCCTGTATAAAAAGAGAAATAAACTAAGAAGGGAGAGATGCTTATGTAAAGAAGCACTAATCAGGTTTTAGTTGAAAGAAAAATAACCTCAAATTTTCTAATATTCCTCCACTTATCAGCAAGGAGAAATATATCTTATAAGCGTCGCATAATTTCTAGGACAATTTTCTCACTGTCCTTGGATTATTAGTATTGGATACATTTTTGACATATTTTAATTAGCAATTATATTGATTACTCTACGTCCTTTCACTGTTGTTTTCCTTCCCATAGCTATTTTGACAGCAAGTACTCTAAATATCCCTAAGTACTCCGAAAAATTTTATTTTGTCTTTAGCAGGAAATTCCACTGAAACAAAATAGAACATACCTTTATGTTTTACTGAGAGAGTGTGGAGGAAGGAAATTCTGTATTGGTTCTGACTAACAGCAAGCTGCCAGAAGATCTCTTTTTCTTCTATAGGGTAATGAGGAGAAAGTAAGTAATAAGAAAGATAAGGAGTGGTACAAAGCCAACAGAACTACTTCCCAGTTCATCCCGAGACTGTTTTTTTTTAATTATAATTATCTTAGTCTAAGTGAATTTCTGGTGTGCTGGCCTTGAATATATACAAATGAAAAAATAAAATACATTTCAAGGTAAGTCAATACAAATTTATATCTTTTTGAATATAGATATGTTTGTCTAAGAATTTTCTTTATATCATGCAGAAAGATTAAGTCAACAGGGATCATAGAGCCCTAAATGTAAAAGCTAAAATTATAACAGTTCTGGATGAAAACATTAAAGAAAAGTGTCAAGACCTTGGGTTAGGCAAAGAGTTCTTAGATACAACATAAAGCACTGTTTTAACATAAATAAACTTCAAAAACATTGTGACATGTGAAAAAAGCCAGATGCAAAATATTACCTATTATATGATTCTATTTATATAAAATATTCAGAAGAAGTAGATTTATAGAGATAGAAGCAGATCAGTGGTTGCTTAGGGCTGGAAGTAGAAGCTGAAATTAACTGAAAAGAGGTTTGAGGGAAATTTTTTAGTGTGATGGAAAAGTTCTAACGGAATTTGGTAATGATCACACAACTCTAAAAATTTACTGAAAATGTATTGACTTTTACTTACAGTGAATGAACTTTATGGTATCTAAAGTAGACTTTAATAAAGCTTTAAAAATATATTGCAAGGTCAATAGAAAATGTATGATTAATCACAACTTTTGTATACTCAAAACTGAAAATATTTTAAAACTTATTTTAAGTATTTTAAAAACATTTTAAATATTTTAAAAATGTTTTAAAACTCTGAAAACTTTATAAAATATTCAGCATAATCACATTGTTTAATTGCTGACATATTTCCTCATTAATGAGGAAAAAGGAGTCTAATTATGATGTTTGTATATTTGACCATTGAAATCACCAAGTCAATGTGATCCATAACTTTAAGTTTATTGTTTGTTCATTTGTTTTTAATATTTCCTATGTTCTTGAGAAGTCTTGGTAATAGCTGCAACTAATGTTAGTCATAATAAAAATAAATTACTGTTTCCAAATTTTAAAACTTCATCAATTTAACAAATATTTATTGTTACTCACTATACAAGGCACTATAGAAATCATATTTATGAATATATTTCTCAAATTTGTGTATCTTGCCACTTCCTAATTGTGTGTGTTGGTGGTTGTGTTCGTGTGTGTGTGAGAGGATAGAAAGAGAGAGAACTGAAAATGAAAATATGGCTATATGAATGATCTAACAAAGTTAAACTTAAAATATTCTGGTACAAGCAGAACACGGTGGATCAGGCCTGTAATCCCAGCACTTTGGGAGGCCAAGACAGGCAGATCACCTGAGGTCAAGTGTTTGAGACCAACCTGGCCAACATGGTGAAACCCCATCTCTACTGAAAATACAAAAATTAACTGGGCATGGTGGCTGGTGCCTGTAATCCCACCTACACAGGACGCTGAGACAGCAGAATTGCTTGAACCTGGTGGGTGGCAGCTTCAGTGATCCAAGATTGTGCCACTGCACTCCAGCCTGGCCAACAGAGTGAGACTCTGCCTCTGGTCCAATCATAAATGGTAGACCATAGGATGAGGTCTTCCTGCATACTTTCATTCACCATTCAATATCAAAAGTGAACTGATAGATTAAGTGGTAATGGGTGCTTCAAACATATAGTATATGTAGATATACAAAATCATACTCAACGAGTCTCCAGTTCATCAGAGAGATCAGTATTTCCAGAATAGTTATTAGCAGCATAACAGTCACACATTCCATGTTTGAAATCTTTTGACCAATGGAGAAGTGACAAATTCAGAGGAAAAAAACATGTACCAATTATTTGCTTATCTAACTAGTAAACACTCTTTGTAGGTTCCTGACTCAACCTCTTCTCATACTCTTACAGTGAAGAGATTGATTTTCCTGGTTTTAATTGTACTTCACTTGTGCTTCTCCTTTACTTTAAACTCTCTAGTTAGAATATTAAATATCATCTAACAGACACATAAAGTTTTTTTTTTCTAAATTGAAGTCACTTACTTCCAATTATTTCCCAGTGGCAAAATGATAAATTAACAATGAATTCTGTCATATCCTGTGTCCATTATCATTCCTTTGCAGTTATATATATATAATACATATTACATATTATATATGCAGTTATATATATATATAACATATATATATATTATGTTAAACCATTTGTATTTACCAGTGAAACCAATCAACCAATCAATTAAAATCCCAGATCTTTCATTTGGCAGATTAAAATTACAAGTATAAAGCATTTTGTCAGGACATAACTATGAAGCTATTTTCATTACTAAATATACAAATAGGCCAGGCACAGTGGCTCACACCTGTAATCCCAGCATTTTGGGGGACCGAAGCGGGTAGATTGCCTGAGGTCAGGAGTTCAAGACCAGCCTGGCCAACATGGAGAAACCCTGTCTCTACTAAAAATACAAAATTAGCCATGTGTGGTAACATATGCCTGTAATCCCACCTACTTGGGAGGCTGAGGCACGAGAATCACTTGAACCTGGGAAGCAGAGGTTGCTGTGAGCCGACATTGCGCCATTGCACTCAAACCTGGGCAATAAGAGCAAAACTCCATCTCAAAAAATAAGTAAATAAATAAATAGTAATAATACATACATATCTTCATACACATATACTTGTCTAAATATAGTATATAAATCTAAATAAATAAATGATATATCCATCTCCTTGTGTATAATTCATATTTATATTAATATATATTCATTCTGTATGTAAGCCCTTCCCCTTGAGTATTGGTGTGACCTGTGACTTCTATCCCACGAAATGCAGTAAAGATTATGGGATGTATGCAATTACATGCACATGATTATATGACTGCTATAAAAGTCATATAATCATTTAAGTGTAACACTTGTCATGCTGGAGTAAAAAACACTTTGCATAACAAGGAACTATGGGTGGCCTCTAAGAGTGATTTCCCATAGTCAGCAAGAAATTAAAATCCTCAGTTTAACAACCAAAAGGAAATGAATTCTGCCATCAACTTGCATGAATTGTGAAATAGAGTCTTCCCCAGTAGAACCTCAGATAAGATCACAACCCAGCTGACATGTTGGTTGCAATAAATGCATTGCAATCAATGACTTGGATTGCAGCATAAAACTAGCTAAGGTGTATCCAGTCTCTTGACACATAGAAACTGTGAGATAATAAATGTACATGGTTTTAAGCTGTTAATTTTTTGGTAATATTGTTATGCAGCAGTAGATAACTCATACAAATTTTAGTACATGGAAGTCTGATGCTGCTATAACAAACACAGAAAAATTTGGGGAGTTGTTTTGGAACCAGGCACTGGATGCAGTCTGAAATAAATTTTTAAGAACATGATAGAGAAAACTTAAATGTCCTCAAACAGACTATTAGTAGAAATAGATGGAAAGAGTGCTGTCAGTGATGGCAGTTCAGATATTTTAAGTGTATTGTGATATGTCCTTTGAACATGAATTATTTAGAAATATTTAGATTATTTAGAAGTACTTCTAAAAACTTGGAAATTATTCATTTTTTGGGTTATTTATTTTTAATTTATTACTTTTTGGTCACAAACATCCTCTGTATGATTCATATTGTTTGAAAGACATTTTTCTATGTCTGCCACCCGAGATTACAATTTGATTTTTGTCTTCTTCTGGCTTATATTGCTATGTACTTAAGTTCATTGTTCTTTTATTTTGCCTTGTTTAATTTGATGTCAGTTTCATCCAGTTAGTTTTTCATTTTGATAATGTAATTTTTTCAGTTTAGGAAGTTCCATTGATTTTTTTCCCTATCTTCCTTTTCTATTTTTCTAATTTTCTTGTTTAAATTCTCCTATCTTCCTTTTCTATTTTTCTAATTTTCTTGTTTAAATTCTTAAGCTCTTTCATAATAGTTGTTTTAAACCCCCTTTCTGCTAATTTTATCATTTCTGTCATTTCTTGATCTCTTTCTGTTAATTGATTTTTGTCTTGATTATGGGCTACCTTTTTTTCTGTTTCTTCTTTAGTCTAGTAATTATTGATTGAATGGCTGATATTTTACCATATTGATTGAATTTTACTCTCTTCCTTATTCTGTTTCCCTGGGTAGTTAAATAACTTACAGATATTATTGATCTAATCAAAGTTTAATTTTAGGCCTTCCAAGGGCAGAACTAACTTAATCTTTGAAGTAGGTCTAATTTGACACTACTACCAAGATTTGAATTTTCTGGGGTATCTGAGATATTGGAATCTTTCCACTCTGTCTGCTCTGAAGTCAAATATCTCCCAGCTATGCATTTGTTCTAGGAATTATTTATGTTCATCTCCTTCACAGTTCAGCATTGTAGAATCACATTCTATGTATTTGCATTAGTATGTTCAGCAACAGACACCAGAAGACCCCTATTCAGGTTTCCTACCCTCCTGCCTGGCACTCTCCTGCCTGGCACTCTCTCTCATAACTTTCTCCTTCTCCTACAACATTATTTGTCTTCTCAACAGAATAAGATGATTTAGGTTTTACTGCTCTACTTAGGTTTCATCTCTTTGTGCTGTGGTCCATTTAGCGTCTTCAGGCACAAAGCTGACGTGATTGTGGGGATCACCCTTTTTGTTTTTCTTCTTAAAGATATCACAGTTCTGTGCAACTCATTTTTTCAATATTCAAAATTTATTTCCCCCACTTTTCTAGTTGTTTCAGAAGGATGTCAAGTTCACTAACACTCATTTCAAAATTGTATGGCTAGAAGTGGAAATTCGTCATTCTTTATATATTGACATATTTACTCTTCAAACTGAGTGGTTAAATATCTTGCCAAATGTCACAGTGTAAGGATTTGAACATAGTATGCCAGATTCAGAATTTATGCAATTAACCATTATAGCAAAGTGTGTACAATAAATTATAAATGGTGCTTTGTAGCCCAAGTAGAAAACATAATGAAGGGAGTGGCAGGAGACGAGGTTGGAGAGTTATGTAGGAGCAGCCACATTAAAGATGGTACTGAGGGCAGTGTTAAAGAGTTTAGTCTGCTTCCTATAGGCCACCAAAAGCTATGGGATAATTTTTAGGAGAGAGAAACTTTGTCAGACTTTTTCTTTAGGTATTATTCTGGGAGTGGTGTAATGGATGGATTTGGAAACAGACCAGAGATAGGAATGTGATTCATTCTGTGTATGAAATAATGTGCACAATACATGTAGTCACTGAATTTTTAAAAAATAATTGCTAAGTTTCAAAGCTTTCTTTGATAAGCATGTTTAAAATTTTCATATAAGAACAGCTATTCTAAAAGTTAAATAAATATCTAGAAATTGCATATTGAAGCCAATGACATTATGATTAATATATTCTATTACTTTGTCATGAAATTAAAGTTGAATCTCTGAGACCACTTATTATTAAAGTGTTTTTTTTTTCCTTTAAAGATGGTTAATAATATTCTTTCTAGTTGGAGAATGCCGACAAAGGAAAATTTTCTTCACTTGGGCAAGCCATACCCTAGTAAACTGATACTAGGTCCTCATCTGTAGATTGAAATGCGGGTTAACTAAAGCCGTGATATTTCAAACTTATCTGGCAACTGATTTCTCTTTAGAAGTGAAGGCTGATTCAGAAATGCAATAAGTATTGAGAAAACATTGGGCAACCCTGCCTACACAGTCACTGTTACCCGATTCCAAGGCATCATTGCCCTTAGGATTCTCCTTGGAATCTACACTAGTAACACAGTTGGGAAATCATTAAACTACGTAATCTAAAGTGAGGTAAAATGTTATCCAACTCATTAATGCATATATACAGAGGATACACACACACACACACACACACACACACACACACACACAGTGTGTGGATCATCTAACACCTAAATCAAATGGTCATGGAAGAATTATATTTGTTTTATCTGTTTCCAAGTAGCTAATTTACCCCCAAATTGTGGTAGCTTGAGTAAATACAGCTTACAAAAGTTTGTAAGTGATGTATTACAAAAGCAGTACAGATCAAATGACAATTGAAAGTAATTCTCAAACTCATAGGTCAGCCGCGTCCTGAATTCTTACCTTAAAAACTTGATCAACAATTATTATAAAAATACCTTTTTCTATCTCTAGAATATTAATCTTGTCATCACATTACATTTCTTAAAGAAATTCTGACAGGTTTATGTATGATTCTAAGGTTACCTGTAAAATGGGAAATCTATAATTACATGCTTTGTAGTCAGCTGCTTCCTTCAGGCAACCACCTTGCATTAAATCTGCCATTAAAATCAATTTAAAAAGACTCCCCAGGGATTGTTTGACTCTCAAAAACTACTAATCTGCTAAATATGTAATTCAATTATTCTGTCATCTTAGCACCAACTTCACTTTTTAATAAAAACTCCTTGTAAATAAGAGGAAAAGCCATAGAGCTGAGATCAATATATACTTCTATAAACCTTTCTTAATAGTTGCTGAGTAGAAAAAATAAAAACAACTCTTAAAACTCTCCTTATTTTCTTACCACTGTCTTATCACTTATGATGAGTATACCTTTGTAGGAGCCTGGAATATAGCAAGACAGAAAGAAAGGAACAAAGGGACTACAAGAGACCCAGAAAACAATTAACAAAATGGCAATAGAAGATCATTACTCATCAATAATTACTTTAAATGTAAATGGATTAGATTATCCAATAAAAATATAGAGTGGCTGAATGGATAAAAGAGCAAAATTCAACTGTGTGTTGCTTATTAAAAAACTCACTTTAACTTGAAGAATGCACATACGCTGAAAGTAAAGGAATACAAAAACACGTTTTATGCAAATGATAGCCAAAACAGACCAGGATTGGCTATACTAATATCAGACAAAATAGACTTTAAATAAAAAACTGTAAAAAAAGACAAAGAAGGTCATTATATAAAGATAATGGGATCAAATTACCAAAGGATACAACAATTATAAATATAGATGCACCCAACATTTTAGCACCTAAATTTTTTTTAAAATTATTAACAGAACTGAAGGGAGAAAAAAAGTACAATAACAGCGGGGGACTTCAACACTCCACTTTCAACAATGAATAGGTAACCCAGACAGAAAATCAATATGAAAACAGAAAATTTGAGTAACACTATACACTTAATGGACCCAGAAGACATATACAGAAAGTTCTATTTAACAGTAGAATAATAGACATTCTTCTACAGCAGACTTGGTATACTTTCCAGGACAGATAATATGTTGGATCACAAAACAATTCTTAACGTATACAAGGAGATTGAAATCATATCATTTATCTTTTCTGGCCACAATGGTATAAAACTAAGAATCAACAAAAAGAGAAAATTCAGAAAATTTACACATATGTGGAAATTAAACAACTCACTAATGAACAATTAAACATACATTGAGACAAAGAAAACTAGAAAACCACATACCAAAATTATTGAGATGCAGCAAAAGAAGTTTTAAAAAGAAAGTTTCTAGCAATAAATGCCTACTTTAGGAAAAAGAAAGGCTTCAAGTAAACAACCTAAGCTTATACCTTAAGAATCTAAAGAAGAACAAACGAAGCCCCAAAATGAGCAGAAAGAAAGAAATAATAAATATTAGAGGAAAAGTAAATAAAATAGACATGGAAAAAAATACAAAAGATCAACAAAACTAAAAGTTCATTTTTTAAAAAGATAAATAATATTTACAAACATTTAGTTAGACTAATCAAGCAAAAAAGAAGACTCAAATAAATAAAATTATAAATGAAAGAGGAAATATTACAACGGACACCACATAATACAAAGGATCATAAAAGACCACTGTGAACAATTATAAGCCAACAAAGTGGATAACCTACAATAAATGAATAAATGCCTAGAAACATACAAAGGCCAAGGGTAAATCATAGAGAAATAGAAAATCTGAAAAGTCTAAAAGACTGAAGAAACAGAAAATTTGCAAGTACTAGTTTGAAAAGACTAAGAGAGTATGGACTTTGAATCAGTAATCAAAAATCTCGCAGCAAATAAAAGCCCAGGACCAGATGCATCATTACTGAATCCTACCAAACATTAAAGAAGAATTAATGCCAATGCTTCTCAAATCCTTCTAAAAAATTGTAGAGGAAGGAATATTTCCAAATTCATTTTATGAGGCCAATGTTATCCTGACCCCAACGCCAGACAAGGACACCATGAAAAAAGAAAATTACAGCCAATATCTCTGATGAATATCTCATAGATGCAAAATCCTCAATAATACACTAGCAAACGGAATCAAACAGCATGTTAAAAGGATCATATACCATGATCAAGTGGGATTTATCCTTGGAATGTATGAATGGTTCAACATACAAAACCCACTAAATTCGCGACACCATATTAATAGAATGAAATACAAAAATCATTTGATCAGGGTCAGGTGCGGTGGCTCATACTTGTAATTCTAGCACTTTGGGAGACTGAGGTAGGCTGATCACTTGAAGTCAGGAGTTCGAGACCAGCATGGCCAACATGGTCAAACCCCATCTCTACTAAAAATACAACATTAACTGGGTGAGGTGGTACGGGTTTGTAATCCCAGCTACTTGGGAGGCTGAGGCACAAGAATCACTTGAACTCAGGAGCAGAGGTTGTAGTAAGCTGAGATCGTGCCACTGCAGTCCAGCCTGGGAGACAGAGTGAAACTCCATCTCAAAAAAACAAACAAAAAAATTATTCAATCATTTCAGGAGACATAGAAAAAACATTTGAAAAAATTCAACACCCTTTCATGATAAAAACTTCCAACAAATTAGGTATAGAAGGTATGTACCTCAACATAATAAATCCCATATGTAACAAGCCCATAGGTAACATTACAGTCAGTCAATGGTGAAAAGATAAAAACCTTTCTTCTAAGATCAGGAACACCGCCGGGATGCCCACTCTTTTTTTAATCTTCTTTTTGTGGAGAATGGGTTCTCACTATGTTGCCCAGACTAATCTTAAGCATTTGGACTCAAGCTATCCTCCTGCCTCTGTCTCCCTAAATGCTGGGATTAAAGGTATGAATCACAATGCCCAGCCCCAGAATGCCCACTCTTACCACTTTTTTTCAACACAGTATTGCAAGTCCTAGTCAGAGCAAATAGTCAGGAAAAAGACATAAAACTCATCCGAATTCGAAGAGAAGAAGTAAATTGTTCTCTGTTTGCAGATGACATGATGTTATATAAAGATAATCTTAAATAATCCACCAAGAATGTTAGAGGTAATAAATGAATTCAGTAAAGTTGCAGGATACAAAATTAACATTAAAAAAGTCACTTTTTAGACCAAGCATGGTGACTTATGCCTGTAATTCCAGCACTTTGGGAGGCCAAGGTGGGAGTATCACTTGAGGTTAGGATTTTGAGACCATCCTGGGCAATATGTCTAAATTCTATCTCTACTAAAAATACAAAAATTAGCCGAGTGTTGTGGCACACACCTGTAATCACAGGTACTTAGCTGGTTGAGGCAAGAGAATTGCTTGAACCCAGGAGGTAGAGGTTGCAATGAGCCATGATTGTGCCACACCAGCCTGGGCCACATAGTGAGACCCTGTCTCAAAAAAAAAAAAAAAAAAAGTCACCTTTTTATATACTAACAATGATTAAGGAAAAGATTCCCCTTACAATAGCATGAAAAAATACTTAGGCATACATTTAACCAATGAAGTAAAAGATTTGTACACTGAAAACTGTGAAACATTGATGAAAGTAATTGAAGAAGAAACAAATAAATGGGAAGATATCTCAAGTTTATGGATTGGAATAATTAATATTGTTAAAGTGCCCATACTACCCAAAATGATCCACAGATGTAATATAATCCCTATCAAAATCCGGTGACATTTTTCAGAGTTATAGGCAAAAAAAAAAAAAAAAAAAAATCTTAAAATTTTTATGGAACCACAAAGACCTTGCATAGCCTAAGCAATGTTGAGCAAGCAGAACAAAACTGGAAGCATCACACTTTCCAACTTCAGAATGTATTACAAACCTACAGTAATTAAAACAATATGGTTCTGGCATTAAAAACAGACATACAGGCAGATGGAATGGAAAAGAAAGCCTAGAAATAAATCCACATGTTTATGGTCAACTGATCTTTGACAAAGGTGTAATTGTGTAATGTGTTTACTCATTGTGTAATGGGTAAAAGATAATCTCTTCAATAAATGGTGTGGAAAATAATGAATATCCACACGCAGAAGAATGAAATTGGACTCTTTTCTCACTGAATATACAGAAGACAACTCAAAATGAATTTACGACTTAAATGTAAGACCTGAAAATGTAAAACTATTGGAATAAAACAGGGGGACAGTTTGTTGACATTGGTCTTGGCAATGATTTTTGGATATGACACCAAAAGCATAGTCAAGCAATGGAAAAATAGATAAGTGAGATGGCATCAAACTTTAATGCTCTGCAAAACAAAGGAAACCATCAACAGAGTGAAGAGAAAACTTACGAAATGAGAGGAAGTATTTGCAGACTATACATCTGATAAGTGATTAATAGCCAACATATATACAAAAACTCAAGCAATCCAAAGCAAGAAAATAGCCTGATTAAGAAATGAGTAAAGAACCTGAATTGACATTTCTCCAAAGACATACAAATAGCCAATGGGTATATGAAAGGATGCTCAGCTTCATTCATTATCAGAAAAATACAATCAAAACCACAATGAGATAGCACCTCACAGCTGTTAGAATGGCTAATATCAGAAAGATAAAAAATAACAACTGTTGGTGAGGATGTGGTGAAAAGAGAATCCTTGGACACTGTTGGTAGAAATGTAAATTTTTATAGCCTTTATGGAAAACAGAATGAAGCTTCCTGAAAAAGTTGAAGACGTAAAATAAAAAGAGAGCTACCATATGATCCAGCAATGCAACTTCCATGTATATAAAAAAGGAAATGAAATTAGTATATGAGACAGATATTTATACTTCTATGTTCATTACAACATTAGTTACATTACTCAGGATATGAAAACAACCTGTGTCCCTCAATAGATAAGTAGATAAAGAAGATATGGTATACACATGATGTATTATTCAGCCATAAAAAGAAGGCGATCTTGTCTTTCATGACAACAAGGATGAAACTATAGGGCATTAAGTGAAATAAGTCAGACACAGAAAGATAAATACTACCTCATCTCATTTGTGTAATCTAAAATAGTCAAATTTTTTAGAAGAAGAAAGTAGAATAGTAATTGTCAAGGGTTAGAGGTTGGGGAAAATGGAGACAAATTAATCAAAGGGTAGAAAATTTCAGTTAGGCAGGATTAACAAATTCTTGAAATCTAATGTGCAGTATTGTGATTATAGTTAATACCATATTGTATGTTTGAAATTTGCTAAGGTTAAGTATTCTCACCACATGCACAAAAGATAACTTTGTGAAGTAATGGCAATTTTAATTAGCTAGATTCTTGGCAACTTTGTCAAAGATCAGTTGACTGTAAATGTGTAGATTCATTTGTAGGCTTTCTATTCTGTTCTATCCACTTCTATGTCAGTTTTTATGCCAGTACTATACAGTTTTGATTATTGTAGCTTCCTAATACATTTTCAAATCAGGAAATGTGATGCCTCTACCCTTGTTCTTCTTGTTCAAACTTGCTTTGACTATTCTAGATATTTTTTGGCTCCATAAGAATTTTAGGATTGTTTTTTCTATAACTATAAAAATTATTTTTGAAATTTTGATAAGGATTACATTAAATCTGTGGATTGCTTTTGGTACTGTGGGCTTTTTAACAATATTAATTCTTCCAATCCACAAAGATAGGACATCTTTCCATTTATTTATATCGTCTTCAAATCTTTCATCAATGTTTCATTGTTTTCAGTGCATAGATCTTTTACCTCCTCAATTAAGTTTATTCCCAAGTAGTTAATTTTCTTGATGCTATAAATGGATTATTTTCTTAAATACAACCCTAATCTTAAATATAAAGACTATATTTTTGCCAAACAGTCTTAAATTATTTTTCACATAGGTCATTGTTAATATACAGAAATGTAAGTGTTTTTAAGTTTATTTTATATTCTGCAACTTTACTGAAATGTTTATGAGTTCTAATATTTTTGGATGGATGATTTAGGATTTTAGGATTTTCTATATATAACATAATGTCATCTGCAGCTGAGACGATTCTACTTCTTTTCCAATTTGGATGTGTTTTCTTTCTTTTTTCTGATTATTGTTCTGGCAAGCAGGCTTGACATTTTTGTTGATTGATTCTCCAGAGCTGTGTCAGCAAACTGTAGCCTGAGGACCAACCTCTGTGTCTGCCTATTTTTGTTAATAAAGTTTTACGAGAACATGGCCAAGCCCATTTGTTTACGTATTATGTGTGGCTGTTTTCATATGATTACAGCAATGTTGATCAGTTGCACAAAGTTAAGGTATTCACTATCTCTTTCTTTTCGAAAAAATTATGCCAATTCATACTCTACTGCATGTTGTTTGTACATTTCTTGCCACCTCATTCTGTTTAATATAATGGCAGTGACTTTATTTGTTTCATCCCTTAAGTTTAATTATGTAAGAGAAGCACAGTAGAAGCACTTAAAACCTAAAAGATGTGGATTAAGGAGCTGTCCACTTGAAGACAATGTCCTGTAGCCCCCAGTACTCACCTATTGTCTTTTTCATTACATGGCATAGATGGATATCGATACATCTCTATGAACAGGTGTATATGTATAAGTCATCTTCTGAATCTCCTATTACAGAACCAGGCCCATTATCAAGCATATGTGTATATTTTTGACTGCTTCTTATGTCTCTTGCTTTCCTTAGTTTTCTTTGTCATGAGGCTATTTGACAGCCACATGCTTTGACAACAAAACAACTGGTTAACAAAACAAATCCAGTTAAAGATTTGCTTTTTTATACAATGACTGCTATTGAGTTTTAATTTTTTGGCAGAAAAAATTTATTTTATTTTTACCAAATTAATCTGTCTTTTTTTTCCCCATTTGCAAAAATAGAATCCTTACTCTAGAGTGGGTAATCTTTACTCAATCTTTACTGAATAACATTTGACTTGTGTGTAATCACAGCAGAAATGCTTTCTCCAGCACCACTCTCTATTTAAATGACAGGGGTTATGCAGTATAAGAAAGAGATGAATATCTTCATGCTCTTGCTGAAAGAAAAGAGAGTGCTTAGCCTGGACCTTCTTCCCACTGCCTATGCAGAGACCCCACACGGCCACCTGTAGAATCCCCAGAACTATGTAGGGCACACTTTTAAATCTACTAGAGCTAAGATTTAAGTGAAATTAGTAAAATCTCTATTGGAGAGTGGCATGTATTTCTATGGTTTGGTGTCTAGAGTTACATGCTAAGAAACACTGGCAGGACTTTATTCAAAAAAATAGTGAGGTGTTTTCAGCTTTGGAAACTTCAAAAAATATTTAAGTACCATTTATCAGAAAAGTCAAACTATTGCTCATCTTCCCATCACTTATGGATATAATCAAGGCATTACATTTTGCAGTACCCAACTTGTTAAAAAGCTGTATTTCTAAAAATCCAAGTAACCCTTTTGAATATGAAGAGAATACAAAGTTCTGCTGAATGTTAATGTGACCCAGAAATAGCATTACCCTCTCCACATATTGGTTTGGCACATTCTTTTACCTTTGAGTAGAAACAACAATCAAAGTGCTTGTAGCCATTTCTGAACCTTCTGTCAAAGTTAAAATTGCTTTGTCAATTCTATAAAATGGAAACATCTTGTGAAATATTATTTCTCCTTGACCTTATCACCATTCTTATATAATAATATATTAATTATTATAATATAATTTATTTAATAATGTATATGTGCCTATAATCATAAGGTAATTCTTATATAATAAATATATTACTTATTCTAATATAATTTATTTAATAATGTATGTGCCTATAATCATAAGGCAATTCTTAGCAAGGTGCCTGGTTACAGCATATATTCAATAGGCGATCGTATTTGTTGTCCTTGTTTGTAACAACTTTAGAGAGCATCAGAAGACTAGAATATGAAAACAAACGGAGCAATACAATATGCTCTAAACAAAAGTAATCCTTTGCCATAGACCACATTTTCGTAGAAACAAAAATGGAGACCTATCCTGCCATCTAGTGGATATATTGGGAAATAAAAAATTATTTGTTTTTATGGTTTCAAAGGAAGTTGCATTACATTTCACCAAAATGTTGCATTTTTCTTCAGCAAATAGCATCTGCTCTCTGTATTGCTTTCAGTATATTCTGTGAAGATTTATGCATGAATGAAATAAGATAATTTTCAGAAATCTTGGAAAAAGTGGGACTTAAGGTTTGCCGGACAGAAGCTAAAAAATTACAGTGCTTAATGAATGTTTTCACACATGGAATATCACAAAGCGAGAGTGAGTGAGGAAGGAGAGAAATTGATGTCTGTATCGAGTTGTTTAAAAGAAGGAAAAAATAAAAAAGAAACTGCCTAGCAAATTTTTAAAGCTTAAAACCAGAAGTCCCTAGGGTTCAAGGAATTATTCTCTAACATATGGAAAGCTTGGTAAAGAGGGAAAATATCTTTCGGAAGAAATTTCAGTGTCTGGAAAGAGAAATAAAAGGGAAGATGAAGAACATCTTATGAAAGAAAGCACAGTATTTATGAAGAAGTCGGCAGCTCTGTAGCTGCTGAGAGTGGCGCCTGGCAGTGGCAGTTTTCCTCAGCTTCACCTCAGAGCTATTGGGTTTTGGTGGGAAGGAAAGCATATTTAAAGAAAAACTTTCAATAACCTGGATGCAAAAAGTTTGCATTACACTGTTAAAATGAAATACTATCAAAAGAATAACGTAATACCAAGCAAAGTGAATCTCCGGCCAGCTAGATATCTCTCGTGTTTCTGCTTGAGTATATGCACTATATGTACATGCCATAGGCCTTGACCTTAAAATGTTTGTGTAATATTGTATAAAAGATGTAGATGAAAAACAAAAGAAATTTACAAATACGATTTGAGCTTTCAGTATGATTGGAGGCATATTTCTACTAGTTCCCATTGAAAATGTTCCAATGTGTTTTACAAAATAATTTTTTTAGGAGGAAAACACTGATTAAGACATAGCCTGAATTGTTAAAATTATTAACAAAATTCATCTGTTTGTTAAAAAATTAACAATAATATGGCATTGATTTTATTCAGGATGTCAAAGTGTGTTTTTATGATTATGTATGTTTATAGCTTTGTCACACAAGTGACATGAATTCTCAGCAATTAAAAAGGACTTGAATTTCAAGGCACTTTAGGAAGATGATCTGCTCCTCTAGTAGCTCTGCCTTTTATCAAGTTATGGTTCTTGAATAAAGCACTGCAGATTTCAGACCTCCATCTAAAGAAACAGTAGATCCATTTCTTGCTTGTATTGTTTTACAATATTGTTACCATGAGACCACAGTAGGTAACTTTACTTTGCCTACCTACTGAAGTGCTATATGTGGATATACAAATTTAAAGAAGCAGAGAAAGATCCTATTACAAAAGAAAAAAATAGTGCATGGAAAAGAAGACTGCCAAATCCCCCCTCATTACAGCATACAAAGAGTTATTGTGTGAATGTTCAAGCTCAGTAACCTCTGCCAATTCAGTCACTGGCCTGTCTCTTGGGCAGTTTTCGATGGGCCTGCTAGAGCTATTCTATCAGAAGGAATGAAAAGATTAGCAGGAGGAATAGCAGTTTGATATTTTAAAATGTTTGATAGCCAAGTCCATTGTGCTAATCATTCCCAGCATGTTTAGGACACTTTGCAGTACATCAGATAGGAAAATAGCTCCCCTGTAGCAAGAGGGAGATCAAAAAGTTAAGGACCCTTAGTTTGGGAACAATATTCTTGGGCTGGCCAGAGGTGAGGGCAGATTGAATTCTGATGCAGCTCATTAGTGATTAGTGCTAGAGTCTTAGAGAGGAAGAAGAGGTGGATGATAATAAATAGGAATAAAAAACAAAAAAAAAAGTGAAACTATTCACATTGCTTTACGAAATGGAGATTATACCTTTTGAGAGCTAACAGACAGCCCCCCACTTTCTCCTATTTATAGCCTTTTGAAAGGAAGAAAAGAAATGGTATTTCATGGAACAGACAAGCTGGAGGAATTTTGGTCTTGCAACAGTACAGTGGGTTCTTTAGACAGCTGTGGTGACCTAGATATATTGGGCATGGCTAGAGACTTACAGTCACCTGTAAGGCAGGTGGCCCTGTAGAGCAAGCCTAAAGTTTGTGAGAAGAGGGACTCCAGAAACTCCTCTGTGTCAACCTCCCATTGTCTTACAATAATGTGGCCCTGGGTGTTATATATCTGCCATGTCATCTCTTCCCCTTAGAAATAGCTGACTGGACCAGATGTGGACAACTAACCAATGTTTAGCCAATCGGACTCTCTTTTTCAGAAATCTAGAGTTAGAACCACTTCCAACTTGGACCTAATGCTACAAAAGTCTGGACCTCCAATGTATGAACTGGAAAACTGTGCTTCATCCATGTTTTACCATGTGGACAAAGGAGAAAAGAAAGTGTCTACAGAGGGACAAAGGAAAACAAATGCAAAAGAGGAGTAGAGATGAGGAATACCGAAAGCAGTATCTGAACAGTGTTAAATCATTAGTTCCAGGTCCTTTCTGTGCTCCACCCATATTTCTGCCCTTGGATTTTATGAGCTATCTCTACACTCTTATGATACACTCTTATTTGACTTAAGGAAGGCTAGACACATATCCGTTACTTGCACAAAAGTTATTAATCCATGTAGTAAGTTTGCCTCCACACTGCCTAAATCCAACCATTTCAGCCAGCGGAAGAAAATGTGAAAATCTAGGCTCACAACAGTCTCTTAGACTCCAGAAGAGAAACTGAAATCTGGATGTGACCTCAGGGGCTCTACCCTTTCGTATACTTCTTCACATGTCTAGATGCCCCTCCAGCAGGAAGGGCTCCCCAGTCGTGGTCTCTGTTTCTCCCCTGTAAGGTACATTCTGATCCTCTACAAACCCTCCCTGCCCACACACACACGCTTTATGTGGATCAAGTGCATAGAGGAATTCCAGTATTAATACTTATGGGGGTCTTCTGGAAGTCCATGGCTGGACCTCAATTCCGGAACAGTGGCTGATGAGCTGATGGTTTTGATTAGTCAGTGTGCTATTCCTTTCAAGTGATTATATGAGATTGGGCCACCAGAATGGTACAGAAATGTTGATTTGGGGTGACTTTCACATCAGGCACAGGATGAGTTCAGGGTTCTGGACTACTAGTGCTCCTCAGATGAGTCTTGGGTTTGAGGTAGACACATGGTTCTTCCATCAAATCTTGCCTGCTCATGATCTGTCTGCTGTCATGTCAATGGTCCGTAGGATTCAAGGATGTAGGGTTGATAGCAGGCCTACACTCTGCTGTAGGCACCTAAGACATTCACCCCACTCCTCTTGCTGCATCCAGGCCACGTATCTAGGAGTCCTTCCTGGATAGCCTTGCCTATTTTCTTCAAGGACTTTTCAGACTGTTGCTTCATAAAGCCTCCAGGCCCTTCTGATCAGTATCTTCTCTTCTTACCGTAGGTGTGTGATACTGGGCACTCTCAGATAAGTCTTATGCAATGCCAAGTGAGAAACAGACATTTCTTCTGCAAATGAGATTCCTCTTCTTGCTCCTCTCTTTGTTTAGTCTCCTAACTAGGGAAGTACTATGGTCTGAATGTCCCTCAAAAGTCCTGTGTTGAAACTTAATTGATAATGTGATAGTATTAAGAGGCAAGACCTGTAGGAGGTGGTTAAGTTTTCCTGAGGGTACAGTCCTCATGAATGGGATTAAGATGTTTATAAACGAGGTTTCACAAAGGGTTCAGCCATTTTTGTCCTTCAATTCCTGTCACCATGTGAGACACAGCATTCCTTCCCTCAGGAGGACATGACACTGCGAGAAGACACACTCTTGGAAGCAGAGAGCAGCCCTCTCAGACACCAAGTCTGTTGGCACCATGACCTTGGACTTCCCAGCCTCTACAGCTGTGAGAAAATAAATGTATGTTGTTTATAAATTTCCCGGTCTTACGTATTTTGCTATAGCAACACAAATACAGACAAGGTGGTATACAGGAGGCAGAGGTACAATCAACATTGAACCAGATCGCATTCTAAGAACAGTGATCACTCCTAAGTGGGAGTTGAACAATGAGAACACATGGACACAGGGAGGGGAACAACACACACTGGGGCCTCTCAGGGCATGGGGGGCAAGGGGAGGGAGAGCATCAGGACAAATAACTAATGCATGCAGGGCTTAAAACCTAGATGACCTGGCCGCCTGCGGTGGCTCACACCTGTAATCTCAGCACTTCGAGAGACTGAGGCAGGTGGATCACCTGAGGTCAGGAGTTTATGACCAGCCTGACCAACATGGTGAAACCCCATCTCTACTAAAAATACAAAAATTAGCTGAGCATGGCAGTTCATACCTATAATCCCAGCTACTCAGGAGGCTGAGGCATGAGAATTGCTTGAACCTGGGAAGCAGAGGTTGCAGTGAGCAGAGATTGCACCACTGCACTCCAGCCTGGGCAACAAGGAGAAACTCCGTTTCAAAAAATAAGATAAACAAACAAAAAAACAAAAAAACCCACCTAGATCACGGGTTGATAGGTGCAGCAAACCACCACAGCACACATATGACTATGTAACAAACCTGCACATTCCTCTCATGTATCCCAAAACTTAAAGTAAAATGAAAAATAAATACATAAATACAAAAATAATTTTTAAAAAAGGAATGTAGTGCTCATAGCCAAAAATATTCAAGAGAAAATATGGATATAATTATATTATTCTAATTTATGGTATAAACTTTATAAAATAGATTTAATGTGACCAGAAATGATTTAATATTCACTTACATTTGAGGACACAAACAATAAAGTGGACTAACAAACTTTTAGTCAGTGGGAGCCAGTATCCATGGATAGCACTATGGATGGTGCATCGTCATGATTAATGATGTAACCAATAGTAACCAAATGGAATTAGGGAACTGTAGTGGCATGAGGAGCTATATTGTTCCCAATGCAAACAACTTCCAAAGAGCCATGAGATTGGAATTATGGCATGATACTTTTTCTTGCAGTAGGCAATATGAAATTAGCCAGAAATGGTGCATTGTTTAAAAGAGAAGAAGGGAGAAGGAGAAGGGAGAGGTGGAAGAGGAGGAGATAATGAAATAAATGGACACAATGAAGAATCTTCAAGAGCAGTGATTGGACAACAAACAAATATATAAATACATTGTCTCTCTACCCATGATTCTTAACCTTCATCAGTAAATTACTAAATTGCACATGGGTCCATGAATTTTGTTCTTAATAAATTATTTATATAGACACAAACCACACATATATTCGTCTCGGGCCCCACACACCCTGTGGGTAACCTTGAATTTCGTCAACATAGTCAGTGAATATAAACCTTGAAAATAATTTATAGACTATTGGTAGTTGGGTGGAGTTATGCAAAAGATGTTAATACAGAAGGTATTTAGATAGAAAGGTCCTCAATACATAGAAAGGAATCTAAGCCTCATTACTGCTATAACCTTCCTATAGGTGCTAGTGGTTGTGGTCAGTACGTTTAGTCTCTGTTATAATATTATGTATGCTGTGTTTAATCTTAAGATGTTTTTGAAATACTTTACAAACATCACTCCTTCATCAATGTCTGTTGCAAAGGGAATGAAATATTTAAAATGCTAGTAAAAAGAGGCGGGCAAATGATATAAAAACGGGAAGTGGTGAGAGTGCAGGAAAGTGACTGGATGTGAGATGAGACTAGAGGATCAGAACACATTTCACAATGAGCCAATATTATTTCAGGAGTGTGCTTTAAATTACGAATGCCCCCAAATATGATCTGTTTCTAAGTGTGAGGCTATGAAACCAAATTATCTCACCATAGGGGGAGACGTGAGTGGGTAAGGATAGGAGTGGGGTTGGAATACGAGTGGAGTTGAGTGGAGGAAGTAGGGGTCAGGTATCCCTAGGGAAATAATATCTTGCTTAAAATTGAAGCTTTTCTGGGACTACTCGGATGAATTGATATAGATTCCTCTAGTTAAACATTTCAGCCAGTACAAAAGCCCAGAGAAGAGAAGGAAAATCATGCTTTCAAATAAACAGAAGATTTCCATATTGAGAGAAAGAAATATAGAAAAAGAGTAAAAAAGCATAAGGCAAGAGACAGGCATAGTTCATACTATTGTAAGTCGAAAGAAATTATACTATCCTCAGGACAATAGAAAGACGTTGGAAACTGTTAGCAATGTGTGTTATAAATGATCTCTCTGGTTGCAGAGTCAATGCAGGGGAACAGTTAGGAACCTGTTCAAAGGTGGTGGCACTGACTACGCAAAATAGACTCTTAGGAGGTATATAGGAGATGGAAGTGGCAGTAGGTTTGATGAGAGAGTGAAAAAGAGAGAGTTCCCAGGGATGCTCCCAGGCTTAGCTGCTAAAAGCACACCAACACAATTTCCTGAAGAGCAATTATATAGGTGAGGCTGAAGGTGGAGAGGCGCTGGCTCACTGGGAACAGGATAAATTGAGTGCAGGTTGAATATTAGGAGCCTGAGGGGCTTCTGAATGGGAGATGACAGTAGGAAGTTGAAGTTATGTAACTGGAGGATTCATTAGGATGTTGGTCTGTTTCCTCAAGGGCAAAAGCATGCTGTTTGTCTCTAATTTGCATCTGGAGAGCAGAACACTGCACCTGGACACATGCTTTCTCAGTTTAAAAATGGCTTCCAAATGCAAAAGAACAGAAATGCAGTAGTTGCTGATACATACCAAATAGAGAGGACACTTACTTTACGAATTCACTTTGCCCCAGGCTGTGCCTCAAAACATAATTCAGAAACTTCAGACATCATGAGCAGAGAAGTTTTACCCAAGAGGGTTCCTCTTGAACTGACAGGAATGATAAATGACCTTGCTCTTTACAAGCATGGAAGTGTGCTCTCAATGTTGACAGAGTGGTGGTGTTCATCTCTCTTATCTGTATTTTAATATAGCCATTTAACTGTGCAAATAACCACACAGAGGTGCCAATATAAAATTGATACATTTTTGAACTTATTGAAACATTTGCCCATTTCCAGATGTCTTCCTGTATTTTCGGCCTGTGTTACGATCTTGTTGAGGAGGTATATTCATGCTCAGGGAAACACTGGCTTGGGGAAGAGTGAGGGGTAGCTCAGAAAGGAGAATTTCCCAAAAACCTGTGCATTATCAACATGATTTAGGAAGGTTGTTCGATTTTGAGTTTTTCTTTTGTATTTCTTAATTTAAATGTTAAACATTTAAATCGCTTTAAGTCTATAATGGATCTCCACAAATATTAAACATTTTTATTAATTAGTAATTCAAGTGCCCTGGAAGACATATGCTCAGATTATCTTAAGAGTTTTCATATTTCAATACATCAGAGGTTAAAAAAAAGCCTACTGAACTAACACATAAATCTGAGAAATCTAGTTGTAGGTATCATGTTTACATTGCTTTATCTTGGACTTTGTATAGTTGTGATAAATGAAGTGTGAACTTTGATGCTTCTGCATGTTACAGTCTTTCCAATTCAAACTCAGAGAGGGAATAAAGAGAGAAGGGAACTAATACTATGAAACTGACTATATTCCAGGGACGTTTGTTTACTTGAGTTTATTACAACAGTACATTGAGCAAGACATTTCTAATCTCATTGTTAGATAAGGAAACCGAATCTCAGAAGAGACATTTGCCAAGCGTCACACTGCTAAGTAAAGAGTAGTAGCACTGGGATCTCCTGTTTTTTGGAAAACTGGCCTGTTTCAAAGTTCAGTTTGATTAAGTGACACTAAGCATAAGTTAATCCATTCTGGCTTGTCCATTCTAGTCTGCTGGGGCTGAGTGCAGGAGGCTACTGTAAACCAATGGCCTCTTAAAAACTTTAACAACAATTATGTTTCAACTTATGCATCTTTTTTTAGTGTCTACTGACAAATGACTAACAGAGTGTTACTTTCCTATCTATGTTTTTAAGGTGAATATACCGAACTCTGCAATATTGAAGTGCTTTCTAGATATGCTTGAGAGAGTTCTAATAGATAAAGTGTAATAGGAGAGTAGATGAATGGAGTCATTTTCTTAAAAAAGATCAGAGAAATGTAGGCTAAGTAACCTTGGTTAAGAGACAAGGGAACGCAATGAAGGAGATCATGATTCCGATTGAAGGCAAGTATCAGTGGATTACGGGTAGAAAGAGAATGCCTGTTTTACCGAGCTTTTAATTTTTAATCAGCTTTATTGAGGTATAATTTACTTGATACTGTGTCATACTGACTTCCACTTCCAAGGACAGTGTTTCTTTTACATCCTCCAGTGCAGAGGGAAGCAGCCTAAATTATTTCTTAAGAAAGAGTGGGTCACTGCTTTTGGACTGGTGGTTTAAAGTGTAGTCACTGGAATAAAGACATAAGCATCAGCTGGAGGCCTTTGAGAACTGCAAATACCCAAACGCCACTCATAGACCTCCTAATTGAAAACTGTGGGGGGTGGGGGCCAGCAAGCTGTCGTTTAACAACCCCTCCAGGTGATTCTGATACACCATCAATTTTAACAACTCCTGCCCTGGCAGCTGGCCTTTGACAAGGCTTAGCCAATCTGGAGATGGGCCATAGGAAGGTATATTGCCCAACTTGTCCCGCAGATGCACCATTACTTAGCACAGCTATTCTCAGCTTCCCAATTTGGGTTGAGAAAACTAGAAGAAATCAACCAGTCATTGGCCGAAAGACAAAGACATTTAGATTGAAGTAGAAAACAAAGGTACTTTATAATAGAGTCATGCCAATAACAGGCCCCTAAAATTCCTGTTGATGAAGGAGTGAGATTGTGTTTCTTCCACATGACTACTTCCATATTCTTATGTCAAGCTTCCATTTCATGGGGGTATCTCACCACCAACATAGTTAAAGCCTTTTGTTCTCTGCAATTTAGAATCTTAGAAACAAGTGTTCGTAATTGTTTGAACCAAGAAGATGGAGAAGGAGCAAAGAAGCAGTGTTCATCTGTATACTGAGAAAATAATGACACAGTATCCAGAGGGCAGAGATGAACAAAAGCACTCATTTTGTCTTCTGCACGACAAATGACAAAACATTACAAATCTTAATAACTATGTAGACTAATAATAAATAATATGTATTATGAACTCCCTGGCTTCAGGTTGCTCTTTTATGTATGTGCACATATGTTTGTATGTGTATACATACATATACAGTTTATATGTAAAGTATCTCAATTCACTTAAGTCACACAATAATCCATGCATGTTTGGACTAACGCTATATTTATTTTGTAGATTTATAGATAATAGCATTAAGGTCAAGGAAAATTAACTTCCCTGAGTATACACACCTAATCTGTCAGAGAGTAAGGATTTGGACCACGGCAGCCTGGCACCAGAGCCTGTGCTATCAACTATAAAGCTATATTGCTTCATGATGGAAGTTATTAAAATTAATCCTCTTGGTTTGGGATTCTATAAACGGCCTGTTTGTCTCTATGGCAACCATAGTCAAAGCTTTAGCTACTAGACTCTCATGTGAAATCCCTACTAACCATAAGAACCACATGGCTCCTGTGTGTCCCACAAAACATATGCATATGATTAGATTTTACATATGACTCTTAACATCTTCATCAAACAAATGTTCAATATTGTGAGCACTGGTTTTAATTCATACATGAATTGTTTACATTTGATTTCCTAGTTATCAGCCTGAACAAATGAGGAAGGAAGGGAAGAAAGTGTGCACTGTCCTCCTCTTTCTAGGTCTTAAATATATTCAAAAGTTTCATGGTTGGCCACAGGGTGAAACCTTAGAGGTCTTCCTAAAAAGTGTGGGGGAGGTCCTCGAATCCATAAAGGCAGTCAGCATGCTCCTGAATCAACTCTCAGAAAAGCACCTTCTAAGCTATTGATGGTTAGCATTTATGTGTATTGTTTTTTTACATGCACAGACTAGTTTTGGGGGAAAATACTTACACACGTTAATTTTATGTTTTAATTCAAACTGCAAATGGCACAAGGTTATGTAGTAACTCAGTAGTAGAGCAGGGTCTAGGGGACAAGAATTGTTACTTTTCTTTTCCTTTTCTACTGCAGTCTTTAGTGATCACCTGACGTGCCCGTGACTACAACTATACAGGGCACACAGACAAGAAAAATGTACCCCCTGTCCATCATTAGCCCATCATTCTCTGGGCTTTCTCTGATATGATTGTAGCATCATCATTCTGCTTGGTTGGGCCAGTGAGCAGGAGTTACATAACTCAGAGCAGCAGTAATCACCAGGGCCCTGGGAGGGTAGATTTACCTGCACCATCTACTCACCCAGAGCCATGCAGCAAGGGCTGGATGAGTGCTAGCACCAGGAAACCTTAGCAGACTGTGGAACTCAACCCAGTTTTGAAAAGCGGTAAAGAATTGGGCCAGGTGTGGTGGCTCATGCCTGTAATCCCAGCACTTTGGGAGGCCGAGGAGGGCGGATCATGAGGTCAAGAGCTGGAGATCATCCTGGCCAAGATGGTGAAACCCCATCTCTACTAAAAATATAAAAATCAGCTGGGTGTGGTGGCACATGCCTGTATTCCCAGCTACTTGGGAGGGTGAGGCAGGAGAATCATTTGAACCTGGGAGGCAGAAGTTGCAGTGAGCCAAGATCGCACCACTGCACTCCAGCCTGGGCAACAGAGCAAGATTCCATCTCAAAAAAAAAAAAAAAAAAAAAAAAAAGCATCGATCGAGAGTGTCTTCTTTACCAATCCCTAGCCTCCACCCTTGGTTGCCCTGGAATTTTCTTCCATCAATCCCTCTGCTTAGTACGAGTTAAAAGGCTGAATGTATTTCAGCTATAATCAGAGGCACTAGGAAAACTCTGTGTGTGTGTCCATGAACACTCACAGGTACGTGTATGTGGGTTGGCAAATGACCTGAGGGAATATCAGGGAGGGAAGTAAAGCAATTTAAAGTACAGATGAAAGGAACTGAGGATTAGTGCACAGTTTCTGGCTCAAGATATGCTTTTCAGAAGTTTTGTAGAGTATTTAAAAGCCCTTCCTGACATGTCAGGTAACCCACATCTTCCTAATGGTCTGAGCTAGTGGAAATGGAATGTGCTTTTTCGATAGGCTGCTCAATCTAAATCTCTAAGTATCTTCTGATTTGTCTGGTAAGCAAAATGCAGGACCACTTCAGAAATCTTAATCGGCATTTAACGAATGACTTTTTAGCCTAAATGTTAGTCGTGTGCAATTACAACTTTTCAAGTAAAAATATGATATTCTGGTAAAGAAATTTAATGTCTCAAAGAGCAACAGTCTCCAAATAAAAAGCTGCAGAGAACTTAAAACTATGATCATGAGATCACTGCTTTGTATAATTTATATGATACAATCATCAGATTCATTTCCTTTATAAGTTACTTCAGACATAATACTAGAAATTATATAGACTTGCTAATGGATTCCCTTTTTAGAGAATGCTATCATATATTAATACATCTCTCTACTTCCTTATTATTAAAACATGATCCCCATTTATTTCCATTTAGAATAATCAAATAAATCAAAAGCATGATACTAAGCACTGCAGTAGTAAGGTTGCATAAAAAGAAAAATGATTAAAACCACAAATCTACTGAATAATAATACTTAAGTAGAACAGTGTTATTTTATAATTTTATTAAAGGAATTTAAATAAAAACAATAGTTTGTGCAGAAAGCTAAATGCTAGATTTAAAATCATAATATCAACTGGGAAAATGCCACTAGGTGGAGCCCATGGTTTCTAAGATTTTTGATAGTCTCCTCAAGTAGTCCTGGGATATCTATTTTTTAGCTACTGAGTCACAGTGTTGTTAACTGTTTGGGAGAGACATTAGCTTGATATATAGGATGATCCTTTGGTTACGATTAGGAAATGGGGAAATTCAAGAATGGGGTAATCATTTTTCCTTCTGTGCAAGTTTATAAAAGAATGCAAGTGCAATCAGCCCGTTTCTGGAAACTAACAGTAATTTAAACTGACTTTCTGAAAAAGAACAATCAATAACTTAATAATACTATGGCAAAGAAAACTAGCACTTTGGCAGAACTGTTGAAATGCAGTTTTCTTTTATTAGTGGGTATTAAATATCCACTTTAAGAGACATTTAAAAGAAAATTAGAACAGAAATACATTTTAAGATATATTTGTCAGTCAAGTACGTGGCAAATAAAAGAAACCCATTTTCAAAATTATTTAGATTGCATTCATCGGGCAGTTACAATCTGTTAAGTATGTTCTGGAAAAATATGTGAATATAGGACAATTGTACTCTAGTAGCCTTTCTAAGGGGGCAAAGAAATAGCTTCTCTTACAGATGATACACAGTTCAGCCTATTAAAAATAATATTAAATTACTGATTTCACAGTCATTCTTCTTGATTAAATTTAGTTTTTTTAAATGTAAAGCTTTTAGGTATCACTAACATTAATAAACTACTTATTTAAGTGGTATAATTTGGTAAGTCTCACACACATAAGCATAACTGCAACAAAATTTGTGCTCCCTTAAAACTTTTCTTGTGCTCCTTTGTCATACCGCCCCTCCCCATTATTCTCTGCTTTCTCTCTCCCTGAACTGACCACCAATCTGTTTTCTGTCACTATAAGTTAGTTCATATTTTCTATCTGGATTCATACAATATGAACACTGTTTTTGGTGAGGGTGCGTCTAGCGCTTCTCCCTCTCAATAATCATTTTGAGATTCATCTACATTGTTCTACATATGAGTTCATTCCTTTTGATTGCTGAGTGATATTCCAAGGTTTGGATATGCCATAGTTTATCTATTTTTCTATTCATGGAGATTTATAGGTTTTTTTCCCCAGCTTGGGATTATTACAAATAAAGACTCTATGAGTATTTGTGTACTAATCTCTGTAGAGATGTGTATTTCCTTTTATCTTGAGTATAAGCTAAGAGGGTAAGGGCTGGTAAAGGGGAATTGTCATATGAGAAGTATCTGTTTAACTTTTTAGGAAACTGGCATGCTGTCTTCAAAACTGGTTATACCACGTCTTCCTTTGTATGTAATAAAGTACATATCTCTGTTTTATGGATATTAATGAAAGTAATGAATATCGTTGAGTTGCTTAAATTAGGAAAAAGCAAAACAAACTTTGACTTTCTTCTGCTTAAGAATACACTATCCTATACCACAGTGTCCAATTTGTCTCCTATGTGCTATCGAGGAACAGAGATAAAACCATCGTCACTACCTTTAAACTACTTGCATACATTAAATAACTTAAAACATCATAGGGCAAGTTGATGAGAAAAAGGAACAAAAAAGATCTTTAGTTCATCAACATACAAATATGATGAAACAACTTAGAATTGTAAGCCTCATAATTTTGTTGCTCTAGGTTATGATAGACGCACAGCTCGAAATTTAGAATAGTATCTGCTTCAGTGTTCTACCCTAAATTCAGGCCATGTGTTCTTATTTTACCTTAAAAATGCAGTCACTATTTCCAGCAGAACAATTTCTCATAAAACTTCTCAAGCATATTACTTTTCCAGTAATAAGAGTGCTTGCTATACTTTTAGTATGTCATGGTCTTTATTCAAATACATTAAGCTGGCCATAGTTTAAGTTGTAGTATATTATCTTTTTGGAAAACATAGCCCATGTTTTTAATTTAATGAAATTACACCACAGGAAAAAGGTGTCAGTTAAACGTTTTGAAAATATTCCCTTACCAGATGTATGATTTCATATAAACTCCCTAATTGTCTATTTCTGTATTTGTAAATTAGGACTAACATTTCTGTATACGTTTTTTTGAGAATAAGAAAATTAAAACTTATAAAGTACTTAGAAAAGTACTTAAGTACTCAATAAATATTAACTTTTATTATTTTACTATTTCTAAAGCCTTCCAAATATAGAAGATAGTGGTATACAAGTCTGTGTTAGGAAGAACAAAAATACGTAGAGGAAATTTGTTCAGAAACCTTTCTTGTTTTTGTATCTGTGGATTCCTGTGAAGACCATCCCTCTACTCCCCTTAAAATAGTAAAACTTTTGTACATCCCTAGGTTCCCAATGACTAGAACTGTTTCTTAGATTCTCAAATAACTTCTGCAATTTATTTGATAGTTTCTGAAATCCAAATGTGTTTCCTGACCTATTGTAATGAATTTGTTTAGTACTGTGCTTTGCAAATCCCCTGAAAAATGAATGCTATGTATGTTCAATGAAATATATTTAACTCTATGTAGTTTAGGATTTACTTAAATGACCAATTAGGTTTTACTTCATTAGATACAATTTTTTCAATGACAGTGAGACCATGCATAATAATTCCTTTCAATTTCAAGCTTATTATATTAATAGACAAAATATTTACTTAACTAATAAGGCTGTACTTACATAAATAAAATGCTCAAAGCAAATAAAAAGTAGTTGTGGCCCAGGAACAAATGGAAAGTCCCTGGTCGTAGCTGAGACCCAATACATATGGTCACCCAAAGCTAATTTTGAATGCAAGCATGTGTCTGATACTGCTGACTCAACAAGGAGCTGTGGGTGCAGCTCCCACCTCACCTAGTCTGGGGGCAGAGCTGGACTTCAGCCAGACCTGAAGTCTGTGGGCCATTAATACTTCAAGTCCTACCATTTTTAAAATATAAAATAACCTAATACTAACACATCAATTTTGCCACTGCAATGGAATTCCATTTTAAGATGATGTCAGAGCACAAGATGAACATCCAAATGAAGACTATTTCATATGAATGTGAGAAAGGCATTCTCGTGTGTAGTGAATAACACAGACTGTAGAGTCAAATTGTCAAGGATTGAATTCTAGCACTGCCCACTTCTGTGTGTGACTTCTGCCCTCAGTTTCCTCTTTTGTAAAATATGAATTACAACAGTGTCTACAATGTAGGTTTATGTGAGGATAAAATGAGTGAGTACTTTGAACTCAACCCATTGCAAATACTATGTAAGGTTTGTTATTATTAGCAAAAACAAACAAACAAACAAACAAACAAATGTGCTCACCCATTATATGTGAAGCATCTTCTACAGGTTAAGCTTTTGAGAAACTGACCATGGCATGCAATGCCTATTTGGCTACTTACACAGTTAATTTTAGATATCCTCCCTCTATTTTTCTCCCTAAACTTTGATTCTTATTTTTGAATACCTAGGTGTGGTAATGACCCTGAATTGAAGTCTCAACAAAAGTATCATCTTTCAATGTTAGGTGAGAAAGTTTATGCATAGCTGTTACTCCTTTGGAAAACATATTTCTCCTGGGTGGAATTCATTAGCTCTATCAAATTTTGAGAAATTAAGAGTCCAAGTCTGTAAGTGGGCTTTGTTCTTTCTAAAACTTGTTTTGCTTGTATTCTTTTGTAGGTGGAATCGTTATTCGCCTAGTTCTTCATGCTGAAGATCCAGATGTTTTCCTTACAGCTTCCTTCTTCCTCACCACCCCTCCCCTGCATACAATTACCCCATTTTACTTCTTTGAACCCTCTTTTTAATATTAGCACTATCCTTGTAGACTTCCTCGTCTTTGCTTAGATAGCCAATGCTCCCAGCCACCTCACTGGGCTCTCTGCCAGCTGCCCTGACCTTGCAGCCATCTGCCTTCCAGCTGCTGGAAGAGATCTCCAAAACAAAAGCCGACAGTGGCTCTGCATTGCCGTTATAGGATAAAGTTTCATATCTACTGTAGCATCCGGCCTCCTTTTCCAACTTCACATGTGCTGCTCTTACATCTACAGGAAATGAAAGTTACCCACACTCTAGGTTTTCTCGTGGATGTGCCTTTTCTGCAACCTGGAAGGCCCTTGACTCTCCCTCACATCCCAACTATGGTCACCCAAACACCACAATGACGAGCTGCTTACCAGGATCTTGTAAGGTTTATTTCAGGCAGTGACTCCTATAAAAAACCTCCCCTATGCTCTGAGGCAATATTAGGTGCTATTCCTCTGGGCCTTTAGAGTATGCAGGCATGTGGATTTTGCTCTCATGAATAATTTTTTTCAGGTGAAATGGCTTCCAGACAAAACTATTCTTAATCATTCTTCTAACATTAGGCTGAATTATTAGAATATATATGCTAGACTTGGATCAAGCTTTGATGTTTAATTATAAAACACAATGCATAATTAATATTTCAATGAGGGCCTTTAATGGATGTAGATGAGAGCTCAAAATATATAAAGAATTTATATGTTAACACTATTTCTATATTTTAAATGAAAAAATAGTGTTAATAGTAGCATGACGAACAGTGCGTGTGTGTGTGTGTGTGTGTGTGTGTGTGTGTGTGTTGCGGGGAGTGAGGAATAATGAAAAGGTCCAATCATTCATAAGTGCTGAAACAGTTTGTGGCTGTATTCCTTTTTCCACCAATATATACCCTATCAGGAGATCCAGAGAGTATTAGGCAGAACTCTCTGGTTCAGTAACCATTTAGGTACATCATTTTACAAACTAATGAAAATCAGTCTTCTCCCTCTCTTTTCCCTGTAGGCCTTTTCCTTGTGTTATTAACTGTAAAGTAGGATGGCATAACTTCAAGCTGAGGAGAAGGGAAAGGGATTTATAAAGGTTTAGAAAGGGCACTGGAAAAATTTGATTCTGTGTGTCACAGAGCAAGGCAATGTACAATGCATATAATTAATCATGTTTTGTCATTTCATATTAACTTGAAGAAGGAAGTTCTAGAATTGCTTCCTATTTGCTTCATTCTTCTTTTTTTTTTTTTTTGAGACAGACTCACTGCAAGCTCCACCTCCCCGGTTCACTGCCATTCTCCTGCCTGGGACTACAGGTGCCCGCCACCACACCCAGCTAATTTTTTGTATTTTTAGTAGAGATGGAGTTTCACCGTGTTAGCCAGGGTGAGTCTCAATCTCCTGACCTTGTGATCCACCCACTTCGGCCTCCCAAAGTGCTGGGATTACTGGCATGAGCCCCCACGCCCGGCCCATTTTTGAAGTCTTTCTTTGCCTGAATGAAAGCTATTTTAAGCATACACAATAGTCTGAAGAAATTCCAGAGCTTTTAAATTTATATCAAATTAAAATCACACCATCAAAATGTTCATGTTCAATTCAAACTATCAATGGCTTGTATCAATGTAAGATAGATTATAACTTCAATTGACTTTGGCTCAAGTTTTAAAACAATGGAATGTTGCTCATCATGTGATAATGTTGATTTGTTTCTATTTAACTGAAGCAACTATTAGCTTTTGGGAATTTATGAGATCTTTGCTTGCATACATTTAACAATACGCATTTTTCTTGTCAAATGTTTGGGTTTGATTTTTTTTTTTGTCTTCTGCAAAATCAATTCACTAACCTGGTTGGAATATATAATGATGTATATATTCAATAAACAGTTGAAGTGCTGTGGATGACATTATATATTTTGAATTACTGCTTCATAAGACGTTAACAAAAGTTATGCATGTTCATGAAAGCGTCCAACATTTTTCTTTGTTTTTTTAATAAGAAAATAAATTACATTATGAGTTGCAATGAGAAATTTATTTATATTCTACTTCTTTAAAGGATTAGAAGGTTTATTTGAGTCAATGCATTAATATACATGCATTTCTCTTCTCAGTAAACATATTATGAAGGACTAGCAATTCATAAATTTATATGTAATTTTGAAAAAATATTACTAATGTTTTAAGTAGTTCAAATAAAGGACTAAGGACAAAAAATACTTCCACTTGTTTACGTAAGTAATTCACCTGAAGGACACATAATTTGCTTGAAAATGTACCATCATATCCTAGACTAAGACTGAAGTTGTGTTAAATGCTCATTCCAGTTCAATCAAATCCTGATATTCTAAGAATTTATAAGCCTTGTATCTGGAAAATCTCAATAAAATATATTCAGGACAGGCATATATGGGATTTTCACTCATTTCACCATATTTATAATTAAAGAATTTCTCTATGTTGAAATACTTATTTATCTGTTTGAAATTTGTCTTTCTGGACCTTCTAGAGCTCGGGTGATTTTTTTCCACATTCAGATTCCATCTATCTCTGTACTCTGGTGTCACTGTGTGTTCATTTGTCTGCTTCTTGCAAAAGGCTGTATACCACTATTCCTTACCACTATTACCACCAATTACTCTATCTTCAGCCACATTGAACCAGTTTACATTCTTCGATCATGGCAATTTTACCCCAGGCTTCTGCCCAAATTTTTTCCCTCTTCCCCTCTCTTCTTTTTTCTGGACAACTCCTACTCTTCAATTTTCAGCTTAGACACCAAATAATACATATACTAACTTTGTAACTAATTTGGAATTAAACTCTAAATAGAGACTCAATCATTCTCCATTCTTAGTTGTTTTTATTTTTATTTGCTCAATCTTTCATTTTTTATATTATAAATATAATTATGTACCTGCCATGTAACAAGCAGTCTGGCAATGGGGTTCATGGCTTGTGCATTCTGAAAATAATTAATAGAGATACGTACAAAATGTTAGAAGAATTCTAAATAACTAGAAAGTAGCTGTACTTGGAAAGTGCAAGGACAATTCTCCAGTTATGTCAGGAGGGCAAGAATTTTTCTCTTCTTCAGTCACTGAATCCCCAGTACACAGAATAATTCTCAACATCTCATAGCTTACTGAATCTCTGAAATAATGGGATAGTCATTCAGGAGTAAAAGGACAAAGTCAGATGATTTCCAAATTAACACATAAATTACTTTATAGGTATTCATTAAAAAATAAGTTAAAATAATTTAATTTAATTATATAAATGTTTGAGGCAAAGGTGTGTTATCAGTTTAAGACACCTAGATAGTTCTCCACTTTATGACAGAACCAACTTCCCCTTTTTATAGCATAGATTATGGATCTATATTATGAAAATAAGGATTATACCTGATAATATTGGTGTTGTTATTCTATCCTGAACTTCAAATCTCTGTGAAAAGAAAAACATTTCTAACACTCTATCCATCAAAACAATCCCATGTTAACTATCACCATAAAATAATTATCAGGTTAATTTGAATAGTGTAAGGATGAATTATAAGCTGTGAGTCTTAAATTACATAATCTAGAAGATTGTCTTATAAGAAGAAAAATAGAGAAAAGAGCATCCAAACCTACCAAATGCCCATATATGCTCACATATATACACACAAATACACACAGATGTATGCATCAGTATGTAAAGATTAATAGTCAACAGTCAACGCAATTGTTATTTTAATTGTTCAAATTCATACCTTTAGAGCGAGGCACAGAGTCTAAGTAACTTTTCCATGGTTACACAATTAGTGAGTGGCAGAGATATTTGACTTGCTGACCCCTAGTTCTATATTATTCTTACTACACTGCTAGCCCAAGGTCCCCAGAGAGTTTGCTGAATACATCTTCTCTGTGCAATCAAGGTGGATAGCACTCACTGATATTTGCAGACCGAGGTCTGGTGAATTTTCCTACATCTCTGTATTGGGGTCTGGCATTTCTACTGCTCAGAAGCTTTCTAAGCTTCAGGTTAAGCTTTGAAAGTTCAGTAATTAGGGTTTTTGGTCAATAAGCAATCAGTAGAGTAGAAGTGTAGAGGTTGGCAAAAATTAAGAGGCTTTTTTATTTCCACGCTTTTTTCTCTACTCCCTGATCCAGCTGCCTCACTGTTAAAAAGTTTTAAAGACTGTTTAAGTACTCATTAAATCTTGCTGGGGAATTTCTAGCAAGAAATATAGCATGGACCACCCCTTGTCTACAAACACAAGTTTAGAGCCGGGAGATTGAACATTTTCTGGCTGAAGCTATTCATTGCTTTTTGTCCTGAGTGTAAACTTGGCTCAGGAAAAAAAGGTGGGAGGTTTCTTTTCCCACATGTTTGAGACTTCGTATTCCCAGAAGTGAGGAGAGAAAAGAGTAATATATGAGGGAGATAGTGTAAAAACACATTGCTGTATTAAACATGAGTTGGAGTTCAGGGATATATTTTGTGGGTTTTGTTTCACCATCTTGAAATGAACAAGCATAGCTCTATTCTAATGATACACATATGTTTGTACTTGGTATATTGAAATGATTATTAAGAACATTTGGTTCAAGGGACTGGGAGCTTCACAAAGACAGTGAGAAGTTCAAGTGAACATCAGATAATTATATTAGGAACTTTGTTGAATGAGTCTTATTTATGTGAGTTTCGCAAGATAGTTAAAGGTACAAAAGACTTTCCCAAGTGCATTTTCTCAAGGTTTCTTGAGATCAAATTCTAACAGCATGTCCTTTGTTTATGTCCATTTCTGAGCCAATTGCCAGGTGTTTCAACGTCCTTAAGGAAGCATAATTCACGTGGGGATGTGTGTGAACTCTTCTTTAGCTATTTTATGTTTAAGATGTACATGGTTTTATTTGTTATTTCCTTCACTGTTTTCATTAAGATTCTAATAACGTATTTGGGAAAATTAATATGTCTGTTTCTCTTTCCACAAGCAAATCCAGTTTGTGGGTAATTTTTGAATCATTCTCTCCCATTACTCAGTAAATTATACTGTACTTTAACATGAGACAGAACATTGGAGGAATGTTTCTTTTACACAGAAAATAATATAACAGAAGAGAATCTCATGGCTCTAATGCTTGGGCTTTTAATTACTGCTTCTCATTAGCTTATCAGATGGAAACTACTTTCTGTTTAACATGTTAGGTCTATCAGCAGACAACATGATAATCTTTAAATATTATTAAAGTATTTTCAGTACTAAGCAGAATGTGTGAATTACAGGCATGAAGTGATTTCTGAAAATAGATGTAAGGATGAAAATTGAGCCTTTTAATGGGTGGTAGATGATCTTATTTCAAGTGTCGAGAATTTTTCACAATTAAAAAGTGTTTATAACAGACGATAGAAATCTTGTCTGATGGAGTAAACATTCTTGAGTTTCAAGTTATAATCCCTTTTCTCTCTTAGTGTGAAATGTAACTGATACCAGCTCAATTAATATTTCTAACTCATTATTGTGGCCTTTCAAATCATGATTTCACTGACCACCACCATGATGAACCTCTCCATTTTACTCACTTCACGTTATTGAAGTTCGCTATCTTCTCTTCATCATCGTGAGTGTTTTCAATGACATCATGGTCTTTCTTCCACATTGAAGACTCTTTTCACTCTCAATTCACCACCACCCTCTCCTCCTGACCTCATCTTAGATGACTTTAGTGTCATTATTCATAAGATATTTACAATTATAACTAAATATATATTTTATAATAACTATCTCCATTCCCCTAATTATATCCTAACCTTAGTTATTACACTGGGAAAAAGAAAACTGGAAATACTTCTATCTATAACAGCAGGGGTATCCTATAGCAACTGGTACTTGAGGTAGGGAAATTAAAAGAAAATTAAGGGCCTGATTCATAATGTTTGCTGATTATCATGTGGCAAATACTTGCACGGGGGATAATTTCAAGTTATCACCATAATGTCACTGACTACAGAGGTGGGAGGACAGGTCCACAATCAGCTCTCCTTAGCCAGTACAGTCTGGCTTCAGCCCACCATTGGATCATAGATTCATATTTCAACATTTCTCTTAGCATTTTTTTTTTTTTTTGCTTTCCCATCCCCAAGTTCCTTAAATATCTTTCAATTGATCTCCTAACTTTCTTTTCCTCTGTATTAAATCTTATTGGACATTATTTCAAACATAATTCCCAAAAGAATCAAATTCTGCAGCTCTTACCTTTGTAATACACATACCCTTCAAAGCTGATCTGATCTAGGATCTCTCTTCCCTTGCACCACAAATTCTCCCCTTCCTTTGCCCTGATGGTAATGGACTCTGGAGAAAATCGTTCATCTGCACATTAAGATTGTATCTTAGTGCACAATCTCTACATTTTGGTGAATCTTTAGTACTTTTTACCATTCCTTTTGGTTATGCCAATCAGTTCCTTCTATTATTCCCCTTAAGAGGTCTCTCAGCCCTTCATCAGTCTCTGTAGGTCTCTCACTTTAGACCTTTCAGTAAAATTCTTTCTTGAAAAACAGAGAGCCTGCGAACGATGTTTTCCTCTCAATTTTACTTTTGATCCTACTTACTCATCCCTTCCTACTTTCTGCCTTAGGAAGCAATAAATAAATCTTCCTTTTCAAAACTAAATCCTTATTTTTGCTTTTTTTAAGAGAATCTCACCTTATGTTCTTTATGTGCCTCAATCTGTCATTACTCCACTTTCCCCAGAATATTTTTCAATCTCCTTCTTTCTGCTCTTACCCTCCTCTTGGCCTAAAACCTGATGGAACTATTCCTTGCCGTGAAACTGAAACAAACAAAATTCCTTTCTCAACATGTTTCACATAAAACCACCAAATGTTACTTCTGTCTCTTATGTTGACCTATAAAAATTTTTTGTGCCTTGGATTTGTTTTTCTCTTCATCTCTCATTCTTTTCTTCCCTCATGGGAATATAACATCTATGGACTTGTAGCACAATAAAGTTCAGAAAGCCTGCCACTACATCTCTCTTGTTCGTAGTAGTTTGCAATATGCATAGGCAGTAAATATTCATTGGATAAATATATGCCATCATACCATCACCTCTCCTGAAACTGCTCTCACTTAGGTTATCATTGACTTTTTGTCAAAATTGTCAAAATCTGTATAGTTTTCTGCAGCATGAAAACCTTCTGGAAACTTTTCTTCTCAAAACCCTTTCCTTTCTTGATTTCCTTGTCCATACTCCATTTGTGGTTTCCCCCTGTCTTTCTGAGCACGCTTTTTTATTGGCAAGTTTTCTTCTACCTACTCCATATTATTTTGATGAGCATCAGTATTTTTTCCGTTCTCGATTTTCATCTCTTCCCTGTGGGGTTTTCTCTCGACATATTAGCTTGTCTATACCTCAGTGACAAAATCTATATTTTCAAAGTTACATTAATTAAAAGAGTGTGATATTGATGTAGGATAGGCAAATAGATCAATGGAAGAGAATAGAAAGTACATAAATAAATTCACCTATATAAGATCAATTGATTTTTGACAAAGGCACCAGTGCAATTTAATGGGCAATCTTTCCAAGAAATGATGCTAGATCAACTGGATATATATGTGAAAAAAGCATTAACCCTGACCCTTACCTAATGATATAAAACTATTAACTTGAGATAGATTATAAACAAATGAAAAAGCTAAAACTATCAAGTTAAAGCATAGGTGACTATCTTTGTGACTTAAGGGAAGGCAGATGTTTTCTTATGCAAAATTTTAAAATCACTAAACATGAAAGAAAAAAATTAACTTGATTTTATAATAGTTTTTAAAATCTGCTCATTAGAATATGTTATTAGAAAAACAAAAAGTCCTGTAGACTATGAGGAAATAGTCTCTTTCTGTATGTATTCAACAAAAGATTCTTACAAATAAATAATAATTTTAAAACAATAAAAGTGGCTAAAAGACTTAGATACCATTTCAAAAAATAAGACATATAAATGGCCAATAAGTACCTAAAAATATGATCAATGTAATTGGTTATTAGCTACGTAAATTGAAATTACAATGAGCTACTTCAACACACCCCACAAAATGACTAAAATTAAAAAGATTGACAGTACAGACTATGTGTTACAGAGGGCACACATTAACTGTGCTCTCATTAATTTTTTCTGAATATTATATGATGCAGTCATGTTGAAAACCATGTTGGCAACTACTTATAAAGCTGGAAATGCACTTGCTTTATGACACAGCAATTCTGATACTACGTATGTACTCAAAAGAAATGAAAATATGTCTTCCCAAAATTTGTGTGAGTATATTCACTGCAGCTTTCCATGTAATTGCAAAGATTATTCACTGCCACTTTACTTAGGATATCAAATAATTGGAAACAAACTAAATATCCATCAAGTGGAGAATGGATAAACATATTGTGGTATATTCATGCAACAGAATATTATTCAGAAACACATTAATTTAAAGAATGAACTCCTAATACACAAATTAAATCTCAAAAACGTCATGTTGAGTGAAAGGAGACAGATCCAAGAAGTCTATGTCATTCCATTTATATGAAGTTTAACAACAGACAAAGTTAATTTATGGAGATAGAAATTGGAATAGCTATTGCCCATGAGAAGAGGGTGATTTTCTATGAAAGACCACATGGGAACCTTCAAAGGTAATGGCAATGTACTGAATCTTGATAGGAATATTGGTAAGACAGTTGTGTGTATTTATCAAAACTCTTGATCTCTACACTTAATAGTTATATATTTTACTCCATTTAATTATACCTCAATTAAAATTAATTAATGAAAATATCAAATTTTATGCGTCATCTCTTTATTGAAATCCAAGCCTTTATTACTAGTTGGTTGTTGAATGTCTCTACCTGGACAGTCTATTTCAAATGTAAGATGTTAAATAATGGACTCAGTGTATGTTTTTCAGATCTCAACTTTTCTTCTCCTGCTGATTTCACTCTTATAGTTGATAGTATCAGCATAGCTTCAGTTAGCCAAATCTCAGGACTTTGGACTCATCTTTGTTTTCTTCTTATCTATTCTGTTTGTCACAATGTCTTATGGGTTCGACCTCCAAACCATATCTTACCCTCCGCTTAGCTCTGCTGCCACTTTTAAAGCTCTTCCTTAGATTTTGATATAATCCTCTTGATTCAAGTATCATTTATTTGTATCTTTCATGCAACTTAGGCAAAGGTGAGATCACATCAGTAACTGCCTGTAAGCCCCAACGACATTTATTGTCTAGAGCAGAGTTTGAAACCTACTGGCTCTCAAACTAGATTCAATCAAGGAACAGATTTGATACTTTGCTGTTTTCAAAAGGTTTGAATTTGTTGCTAACTCTTGACAAGCTGTTGAACTCCCATAAATATCCCAATGTTTCAGTTTCTCTGAATAAAATCAGATGGCCTGACTATACTGGACTTGAGTTCTCATCGAGCACTTTTAGGTGGGGGCACACACGAGCCATTGGCTACTTTCTTTCTCTTTTCTTCTTTCTATCTTCTTTCTTTCTCTCTCTTTACTTTCTTTGTATCCAAACCTCCTTCTCATATTAGGGAACTCCCCTACATTATGAAACTGAGCTCCCCACCCCAGAACTGAGTCTGAAAATCAGTGTCTCTTGCAGCTAAGCTTGCAACCAATTGGACATACCCATCCTACACTTTGAAGCAAAGGCTGGTGAAACTAGGAAACTGGACTAGACTGAATTCATTCTGGCAAGGGCAGGGGTAGTGACAGTTGCTTTAGGGACAGCAGTCAATGTTTGTGGCTCATGGGAAAAGCTGCCCTGTCTATGCCAGCAACAGTGTCCGTGCTGAACTCACCAGATCAGTTCTCTGGCATGAGTTTGGTTGGGTTTCTGGTTTAATCGCCCCCAAGCCCGGTCTCTGCAACTTTTCAGAAATGTTGAGAGCTACCCAATACTTCTTTAATAAATTCCTTTTCTACTTGAACTAGCCAGGGTTATTTTCTGTTGTGACTAAGAATCTGGATGAACAGAGCTCTGAAACGTCAATCTTGGAATTTCTGTATCAAAAATCCCACATATAGTGTGTGGGCATCTACATTGCACATATATGGCTTTATATGCTCCTTTCAGGAAAGTTATTTACTGATAAATGATGAGTGATCCTACTTAATTCCCCCCCCTTTTTTTTTGACAAGGTCTTGCTGTGTCACCTAGGCTGGAGTGCACTGGAGTGATGATAGCTCACTGCAGCCTAGAAATCCTCAGCTCAAGGGATCTCCCTTCCTCAGCCTCCCAGGGAGCTAGAACTACAGGCATGTGCCACCATGCCTGGCTGATGTTTTTTATTTTTATTTTTTGTTTTGATAAATATGGGGTTTCACTATGTTGCCTAGACTGTTCTCAAATTTGTGGCCTCAAGTGATCTTTCTCTCTCAGCCTCCCAAAGTACTTGAGATTATGAGCACGAGCCACTGAGCCCAGATCTTAATTCCTAAACATGCATTTAATTACATAAAACTAAGAGCACTGAGTTGTTAAGTAGAGACATGAGGTAGTTTTCAGTTTATTCTGACAATAATACCAAATAATGCTGCAATTGCTCTAATCCACCATGCCTGGAAACAGGCGTAGAATGGTTTTAATGAGGCTATTTAGTTCTGAATCCCTTGCTTGTTTGGATAAGAAATGTGCAAGATTTTTAAATTTGAGAATAATATGTATTCAGGCTCAAAATGTAGTTCCCATAGAAACTTGATATGACTGTATAAAAAAACTTGATATTTCCTGATTTAAAAAACCAACGTACAAACATCTGAAGAATCCTGTCAGATAATCTGACATACTCTGTTTCTTATACTGTTTCGTTCTTCCTATTCCAAAAATGATTCTGTCTGTAGATGCTTGTAATTAAAGACTTGAAATAAAATCCTCATGAAATGTTTGATAATACTTAATGAAATTAAGATATTGATAAATGGTGGAAAACCTATATGTGTATATATATTTGCATGTACGTACGTGTGTTTAGACACATGTATATGGGGGAGATAGATAAATAGATAATAGCAATTAGAGTAAGGAGTATACAATTCAGAACTATATCATCCAATAAAAACCCAGTAGCCACATGTGGCTATTAAATTCATGTTGCAAATATGGTAAAGAATATAATTTTAAAATGTATTTAATTTAACAAGCTTAAATTTAAATGTAAAACACAAAGCAGGGTGAATTTTTTTCTTTTTAGCACTTTATTGTTTCATTGACTGCTTTCTTTAGCCAGAAAGGTCTAAAATATTATCGGTATATTTTAGTGCAAATATTAGGCATGTATGTTGTTGATACCATTACACATAGACACATCATTGGTGTACTTGGTGTTGGCAGTGTGGTTCAATTTAAATTACATTTTCTATATAACATTGTAACATTACAATGTGTTTGTTTGCCAAGGAATCAAACAGTTCCTAAACAGAACTGTGTAAACCTTCTGAGTTTCCTTTCCACACTTCCACAGATATGGTCTATAAGAAAACAACAAGCCCTAAAGGACTTACACACTTAGCTACTCCAGCCTACATGACAAAACAAGACACTGTCTCTTAAAAAAAAATAAAACTAAGTAGGATCTTTTATCATTTGTAAATAACCTTCCTGAAAGTGGCATGAGCCATATATGTGCAATGTAGAGGCCTACACCCTCTATATGTGAAATTTTGTTAAGGAAACTTCAAGGTTGCCATTTTAGAGCTCTGTTCATCAGGATTCTTAGTCACAACAGGAAACAACCCTGGCTAATTCAAGTGGAAAAGGAATTTATTAGAAAGGTTGAATAGCTCTTAGGATTTCTAAAAAGTTGCAGAGATCAGAGACACAGCATAAGAGGTACCACATGAGCTCCATATTCTCATTGGCCCTTTTGTTCGCCAAAGGCCCTGAGGGCAATGCAGAGTAAGCCCAGGTGGATGCTGAGCACTCCGTGGATCCGTCTCCCAACTGAGGAACCCTGAGATTAGGAAACTGCTAATCTTATAAAGCAGGGCTGCTAGCAAACTTGCCCAACATTTGCCCTTGAGGGAAATATTAACTATTACCTTTGTCAGGAAACATCTTCCCCCTCACTCGGAGGGAGACATTGCCTCTAGTTTCCAAGGCTGTCTGTTATGTGAACATCCTTGAAAAGATGGTCTTGGACAAAATCTGTCACAGGATATATAAAAAGGCCATAGAAAATCACCACTTAATATTATTATACATTAATATTTTATGAGGACTATATGAAATATAGTGATATCTGTGTAAATTGTAAGAGGTAGATAAATTTAAATGCTTTTAATATAGTAAATACATTAAATTATTTTTATACTTTTAAAAATATGGACAATTATTTTTACTTAAAATGAAGACATATAACTGATACAGAATCAAGTGAAAATGGTGGTGCTAATAATATGTCCAGAATACTAAAGGAAAAAAGATGATGGAAGGAGGCATGCCACATATTTCATAACTATTGGCCATTGCAATTTGCTGTAGGAAAGCAAAACAAACAAACAAAACTATATTATAGTGGCGTAAAAAATTTAAAGACAATAAAGTGGGAAATATTACATGTCAACAAGTAGGTAGTAACTTTGATGTGAAGTTTTCTCTTGATATCAAAAAAGAAAAAACTACAAAATCAATCACATGAAATCAGAATTCATGTCTAACAAAAAAAATTAAACAATTTTTAACAGGATCTGAGAGTGTAACTTTGGCCAGATGAAAATGGCTTAGATTTTTGTAGACAAATTCAATAAAACATTTTTTAGAAAGAAAGGTGGTAAACAAAATTGTAATTTCAGTTATAGAAATTTTTTGTGAAATTATGAAGCATATTTTTAAAAAGATGTTTCATAAACAGTGAAAGATCTTATTTAAACCAAGAACCTATAGAAACTTTCTAACAATATCAATGGTTTTTTTATTCAAAGTTTAAAAATTTGCAAGAACGTGTCTTTAGCTTTAGCTTAGTTGTGTTATAAAAGCAGTACTGCCCAATTAACACTTTGGGCGCTTTTTGTGTCAAAACACTTCCAGTCTTATAAAGAAACTTCAGTTCACAGCGTAAAATATCGTATTCATAGTATAGATATTTTACACTTCCTACATCTGTCAAAGAAGAATTTCAAGTGGATATGGAAAAATTAATTTCTATCATGACAGATGGTGCTTTAGCTATTTTAGGTCAAAAATCTGGATTTGTTAAAACTGGGCACAGTGGCTCACCCTGGTAATCCCATCACTTTGGGAGGCCGAGACAGGTAGATTTCTTGTGCCCAGGAGTTTGAGACCAGCCTGAGCAACATTGTGAAACCCCATTTCTATAAAAAATACAAAAACTAGCTGGGCATGGTGGTACACACTTGTGGTCCCAGCTATTTGAGAGGTCGAGGTGAGAGGGCCACTTGAGCCCAAGAGGCAGTCCTCCAACTTTATTCTTCTTCTTCAACATTGCATTGACTATTACTTTAGTTAAGATTTCTCCAGAGAGACAGAAGCAATAGGGTATATAGACAAATATATAAAAAGAGATTTTTTCAGGCAATTGGCTCACTTGATTATGGAGGCTGAGACATCCCACAATAGACTGCCTGTAAGCTTTAGAACCAGTATAGCCGGTAAGGTGGCTCAGTCCAAGTCCAAACACCTCAGAAGTAGGGAGTACAATAGTGTAATTCTCAGTCTTAGGCCATAGATCTGAGATCCTGAGGGCCTACAGATGTGAGCCAGAAGTTCAAAGGCTAGACAACCTGGAGTACTGATGATGTCTGAGGTCAGGATATAAGGTGTCTGGGCTCTGTCACCTCACTTCTCTGAGAGTTATAAGAAGAGTTATTAATTTTTCAGTTAATTCAGGTTTTTACTTGTTAGGATGCAGCATTGACTTCCAGGCTCCTTAGAGGCTGGACCAGGAGGACTTAGAAGTCTGAGCTATATTTTTAGAGTACTGAGTTGTCATAACAGTTAGTAAATTTACTTAGCTTGGTAAGACCTAATTTCGAAACTAAGGGATTAGTTTCTCATTGCTGCTGCAAGAAGTGACCATAGTTATAGTAGCTTAAAACAATACAAATATGTTACAATTCTGGGAGTTAGGAGTTAACAAAGGGTCTTACTGGGAAAATCATCTTCACCAAAAGGAAGACAGAAAGGAAGGAGAGAAGGAAGAGAAAACCAGAAAACCACCAGAAAACAAATAACTAAAGGGCAGAAGTAAGTCTTTACTATCAATAATAACATTGAATGTAAATGGACTAAACTCTCCAATCAAAAGACATGGAGTGGCTAAATGATGAAGAAAACACCCAATTATCTGTTGTATACAAGAAACACACTTCACCTGTAAAGGCCTACATAGAGTGATAATAAAGAGATGGACAAAGTTATTTTATGCCAACTAAAACCGAAAAAAAGAGCAGAAGTAGCTATGCTTATATTAGACAAAATAGATTTCAAGACACAAACTGTAGAAAGAGACAAAAGTCATTATATATGATAAAGGGGTCAATTCAGCAAAAGAATATAACAAATGTAAATATATGTGGACACAACACTGGAGCACCGAGACATATAAAGCAAATATTATTACAGCTTAAGAGTGAGACAGATCTTTGTACAATAATACCTGGAGACTTCAACACCATGCTTTTAGCATTAGCCAGATCTTCCAGACAGAAAATCAACAAAGAAACATTGGACTTAATTTGCACTGTAAACAAAATGGATTTAATAGATATTTACAGACCATTTTCTCCAACAGCTGCAGAATACATGTTCTTCTCCTCAGCACGTGGATCATTATCAAGGATAGACCATATGTTAGGTCACAAAACAAGTGATGAAACATTCAAAAAATTAAAATAACATCAAACAAGCATCTTCTCTGACCACAATGGAATAAAACTAGAAATGAAAAGAAGAGGAATTTTGGAAACTATACCAACACATGAAAATTAAACAATATGCTCCTGAGTGACCAGTGGGTCAATTAAAAAATTAAGAAGAAAACTGAAAAATTTCCTGAAACAAATGATAATGGAAGCACAATATACTAAAATCTGTGAGATACATCAAAGGCAGTACTAAGAGGGAAGTTTATACTTGCAAGTACCTACACCAAAAAAGAAGAAAAACTTAAAATAAATAACCTCACAAAGCATCTTAAAGAACTAGAAAAGCAAGAGCAAACCAAACCCATAATTAGTGGAGAAAAGAAATAATAAAGATCAGAGTGGACGTACATGAAATTTTAAAACAGAAAACAATAAAAAGATCAAGGAAACAAAAAGTTGTTCTTTAAAAATATAAACAAAATTGACAAAACTTTAGCCTGACTAACAAGAAAAGAGAGAAGATCCAAATAAATAAAATCAGAGATGAAAAAGGAGACATTACAACTGAAACCACAGAAATTCAAAAGGGGCTACTATGAGCAACTATATGCCAATAAATTGAAAAATCTAGCAGAAATGAATACATTTCTAGATATTTACAACCTAACAATATTGAACTATGAAGAAATCTCAAAACTGTACAAACTAATCTGTTAGTTTGAGATCATCTTCCATTAAAGAAAAACCCAGGACCAAATGGCTTCACTGCTAAAATTCTACCATACGTCTAATTAATAACTGATACCAATTCTGCTGAAATAATTTTGAGAAATAGAGAAGGGAATAGTTCCAAATTCATTCTATAAGGCCAGTATTACACACTGATACTAAAAATGGACAAAGACACATCTAAAACAGAAAAGTACAGGAAAGCATGACTGATAAATATTGATGCAAAAAGCCTCAACAAAATACTAGCAAACCAAATTCAACAACACATTACCAGGATTATTAATCATTACCAAGTAGCATTTATCACAGGGATAAACTCAACGTATGCAAATCAATCAATGTGACACATCATATCAATAGAAAGGAGGACAAAAACCATATGATCATTTCAACTGATGCTGGAAAAGCATTTCATAAAATTCAACATCACTTCATATTAATAAACCTCAGAAAACTGGATATAGAAGGAACATACCTCAACATAATAAAATCCATATATGACAGACCCAAACCTAGCATCAGATTGAGTGGGGAAAAACTGAAAGCCTTTCCTATTAGATATGGAACACAACAAGGGTACCCACTGTCATCACTGTTATTCAACATAGTACTGCAAGTCTTAGCTAGAGCAATCAGAAGAGAGAACGACATTTTAAAAAGGCATAAAAATCAAAAAGAAAGAGGTCAAATTATCCTTGTTTGAGATGATATGATTGTAAATTTGGAAAAACGTACCACGAAAAAACTGTTGGAACTGATAAACAAATTCATTAAAGTTGCAGAATACAAAATCAACATGCAAACATCTGAAGCACTTGTCTATGCCCACAGTGAACAATCTGAAAAAGAAATCAAGAAAGGAATCTTATTTACAACAGCTAAACAAGCTAACCAATAAAGTGAAGTACCTAGGAATTAACTTAACCAAAGAAGTGAAAGATCTCTACAATGAAAACTGTAAAACATTGATGCAAGTAGTTGAAGAGAACACAAGAAATGGAAAAATATTCCATGCTTATAGACTGAAAGAAATAATATTAAATTGAAATGTCCATTCTACAGATTCAATGCAATCCCTATTAACATACCAATGATGTTCTTTATAGAAATAGAAAAACAATCCTAAAATTGATATGGAACCACAAAATAGCCAAAGCTATCCTGAGCAAAAAGAACAAAATAGGAGGAATCACATTACCTGACTTCAAATTATACTGCAGAGCTTTAGTAACCAAAACCAGCATGGTATGGGCAAGCATAGAAACAGACACACAGACCAATTAATGGAACAGAATAGAGAACCCAGAAACAAGTCCACACATCTACAGTGAACTCATTTTCAAGGTGCCAAGAACATACTTAGAGAAAAGATAATATCTTCAATAAATGGTGCTGGGAAAACTGGATATCCATATGCAGAAGAATGAAACTAGACCCCTGTCTCTTGTTACATACAAAAATCAAATCAGGAAAGATGAAAGACTTAAATGTAAGACCTCAAACTATGAAAATACTACAATAAAACACTGGGAAAACTCTCCAGGACATTGGAGTGGGCAAATATTTTTAAGGTAATACCCCACAAGCACAGGCAACCAAAGCAAAAATGGACAAATGAGATCACACCGAGTTAAAAATCTGCCCAGCAAAGGCAATACTTGTATTCCTATGTTTATTACAGCACTATTCACAATAAATGGTCATCAACAGATAAATGGGCAAAGAAAATGTGATACATATACACAATGGAGCACTATTCAGTCGTGTCACTTGCAAGACATGGGCAGAACTGGAGATCTTTATGTTAAGTGAAATAAGCCAGGCACAGGAAGACAAACTTCACATGTCCTTACTCATATGTGGGAGCTAAAAATTAAAATGATTGAATGCATGGAGATAGAGAGTAGAAGGAAAGTTTCCAGATTCTGGGAAGGGTAATGGGGGAGGGGAGACTGGAGATGGTTACTATTAAGAAAGTATGAATTAGAACTAATATTTGATAGCACAACAATTACAGTCAATAATAATTTAATTACACACATAAAAATAACTAAAAGAGTGTAACTGGATTGTTTATAACACAAAGGACAAATGTTTGAGGTAATAAATACCACATTTATCCTGATGTGATTATTACACATTATAAGACTGTATCAAAATGTCTCATGTATCTCATAAATATATACCCCTACCATGTACCCACAAAAATTAAAAACTTTAACAATTATGTGTAAAATATATATATATATTATCAATGGTATGAAAAAATAATGTAAAATATTTCATTATTATGTTACATTATATATTAGAATTAAATACATAATTAAAATAAAATGTTGTTAAAACCAATTTCATCTTTTTTTTCAACTTTTTAAAATATGTCTACTAAATAGGTACATATGCAACTTACATTTAATTCTACTGGACAGAAGCTGTCATCGAACAATTAGGATTACATATTTTCAAAATATTATTACGTGACCTCTCTTTATATTAATTCCATCTAAAATATTGAGAGAGCTAGAATGAAGGCTGGACTGTAGTGTCTGAATGTGCACAGCACAGCTGGCACAACTGTTACCAGCTGTTCTAAAGTAAGTAATGTTTGAAACAGAATACTAAAATCATCAAGCCAACCTCATGGACTGGATATTGGCCACTGGCATCCAGAATCCGCGTGGACCACTTTTAATATTTCCTTTATATTGCATAGGTTGAAAGGTTAGACTGTAAATTTTCCACACTCTTTGGTCACTAGCCTTATGAATGTGATTGAGGTTCTCTGCCAATGAGATCTAATCATATAATTTTTGGAAGGTAGAAGGAAGGCAGAAGCCATTCCCTTTCCTGTGTCAATGGTTCTTGAGGACATTGTATTCTATATTTTATTCTCTAGTCACTGGGTTTTGGAGTGGCAGCAGTCATTAAATTGATCACCATTTTCCATTGTTTCCTGATCACTGGATGGCAATTGTAATGCTATTACTTTGAAACCTAGTGACAGCTCTCTGATCTCCCCATCTCTAACCCTTCCAAAACTTTTACAAGCATCTAATAATCTGTATAAAGAACTTATTTGTTAAAAAGCCTACAATGGTTTCTATCTCCTGTACTAAACGCTGCAACATTTCTCATTTTCAGATGAGGAAAATAAATTTGTAGAGTTGATTCAGGCCAGAAAGAGCCCATGGCAGGAATTGGAGTAGAATTAGGCCACTCATAATGTTGATTCTGGCTTCTGTACCTTCAAGAAAATATAAGATGATATTTACCTACTCAGCATGTATCTGGAAGCCCCTTAAATTTTCAGAAGAGAAAATGACATTATTAAAATTATTCTTTAGAAAATATAATGTCATGGAGCATCTATTAAAAGGTAGAGATTAGCATCTTCAAGAACAGATAGGAGACAATTTTAGTAGTACAGACAAGTTATAGGAAGGACTTAAACTTAGGCAAAGAAGCTTGAAACAAAAGGAAGAACTGGAGTTGAGTGAAATTATGTAATAAAAATTGACAGAAGTTGGGAAATATGACCTATTGGGGAAGGGCCAACAATGATCTTAAATTTCCAGTATTCCTATTTGTTCAGATGGCAGGCGGGTCAGCAAGAGAAAAAAGAAAATAATATTTTTAAATTTAGGAGTGGCAGACATGATTAATTGTTTGAGGATGGTTGAATTTGAGATTAATATGGACTATCTACAAAATGATTCTTGGCAGGAGCTGAGAGAGAACATAGATAACAAAAGAATTGATACTAAGTACCATAAGAAATTCTGAAGAGCAGGTGAAAAGAGAAAATGAGAATATGACCAAAGGCAAAATCTTAGTGTCTTACTCATATTTTGGAATCTAAGTAAAGAAATTGTAAGATCAGAGAATGGAAACTAGCATAATGAAATGTTAAAGGTAGAGAAGGTAAAAGAAAAGTAACAAAGTTAGATCATTTAAAGAAACAAGGGAAGGAGGGCTCAGGAACACTAATTAATTTGGCAATAGGGTGAATTTCTTTTGAATTTATCACTACTAATGATTTTCTAAGCTGACTGATTTAAATTTCAGTCTCTTTTCTTAAAAAAAAAAAAAAAAAAAAAGGACAACTATAAAGCATCCAAAAACAGTCACGTGGGAAAATAAAAAAAAGTCCAAATATTTTAACATTTCTGCCTGAGGGGACATTTTGTTTGTTCGTATGCTTGTGATGTTTCTTTTGGATAAGATTAGGTGGGGGTGAGCAGCAATAAAAATAAATATATAACATAGGATTAACAAAACATTTCTTTTCCATTGTGACAGCTGGTGACACAACTTTCAGTTTAAATGACATCATATTGTCATATCATATTTATTTCTATTGATACCCTTAGGAAAAGCTGCTACATATCAAAGGTTTATAATAGAGTTGTATTCAGATATGTGTCTCTTAGAAAAAATGCAACAAACAAACACTAAAATGACACCTGCCATTTTCAGACAAAATACCTGGATTAGGTCATGACAATTATTCTTTAAGTTGGAAATGAGAACAAATACTTTTATATGTTTCCATTTATAGAACTAGTAAACATGATTAATGATTAATTTATTTAATAGCTACACAAGGTCCATTCCAAGATGGCCAAATAGGAACAGCTCTGGTCTGCAGCTCCCAGCATGATCATGCAGAAGATGGGTGATTTCTGCCTTTCCAATTGAGGTACCTGGTTCATCTCATTGGGACCGGTTGGACAGTGGGTGCAGCCCACAGAGGGTGAGCTGAAATAGGGTGGGGCATTGCCTCACCGGGAAGCACAAGGGGTTGGGGGATTTCCCTTTCCTAGCCAAAGGAAGGCATGACAGACTGTCCCGGGAAAATCAGGACACTGCCACCTAAACACTGCACTTTTCCAACAGTCTTAACAAATGGCACACCAGAAGATTATATCCCACACCTGGCTCAGTGGGTCCCACACCCATGGAGCCTTGCTCAGTGCTAGTCCCAGATTGAAATGCGAGGCAGCAAGCCTGGCTGGGGAGGGGTGTCCACCATTGCTGAGGCTTGAGCAGGTAAACAAAGCAGCCAGGAAGCTCAAACTGGGTAGAGCCCACCGCAGCTCAAAGAGGCCCTCCTGCCTCTGTAGACTCCATGTCTGCTGGCCGGGCATAGCTGAACAAAAGGCATCAGAAACTTCTGCAGACTTAAATGTCCCTGTCTGACAGCTCTGAAGAGAGCAGTGGTTCTCCCAGCATGGCATTTGAGCTCTGAGAACGGACAGACTGCCTCCTCAAGTGGGTCCCTGTCCCTCGTGTAGCCTAACTGGGAAATACCTCCCAGTAGGGGATGACTGACACCTCATACAGCTGGGTACTCCTCTGAGACAAAGCTTCCAGAGGAAGGATCAGGTAGCAATATTTTCTGTTCTGCAATATGTGCTTTTCTACAGCCTCTGCTGGTGATACCCAGGCAAACAGGTTTGTTGGACCTCCAGCAAAATCCAACAGACCTGCAGCTGAGGGACTTGACTATTAGAAGGAAAACTAACAAAAAGAAAGGAATAGCATCAACATCAACAAAAAGGACATCCAAACCAAAACCCCATCTGTAGGTCACCATCACAAAGACCAAAGGTAGATAAAACCACAAAGATGGGGAGAAACCAGAACAAAAAAGCTGAAGATTCTAAAAACCAGAGCACCTCTTCTCCTCTAAAGGATTGCAGCTCCTCACCAGCAACTGAACAAAGCTGGATGGAGAATGACTTTGATGAGTTGACAGAAGTAGGATTCAGAAGGTCAATAAGAAACTTCTCCAAGCTAAAGTACGATGTTCAAACCGATCACAAGGAAGCTGAAAACCTCGAGGAAAGATTAGACAAATGGATAACTAGATTAAACAGTGTAGAGAAGACCTTAAAAGACCTGACGGAGCTGAAAACCATGGCACGAGAACTATGTGACACATGCACAAGCTTCAGTAGCCGATTCGATCAAGTGGAAGAAAGGGTATCAGTGATTGAAGATCAAATTAATGAAATGAAGTCAAAAGAGAAGTTTAGAGAGAAAAGATTAAAAAGAAACAAACAAAGCCTCCAAGAAATATGGGACTATGTGAAAAGACCAAATCTACGTTTGATTGGTGTACCTGAAAGTGACGGGTAAAATGGAACCAAGCTGGAAAACACTCTTCAGGATATTATCCAGGAGAACTACCCCAACTTAGGAAGGCAGGCCAACATTGAAGTTCAGGAAATACAGAGAACACCACAAAGATACTCTTCAAGAAGAGCAACCCCAAGACACATAATTGTCAGATTCACCAAGGTTGAAATGAAGGAAAAAAAGTTAAGGGCAGCCAGAGAGAAAGGTCAGGTTACCCAGAAAGGGAAGCACATCAGACTAACAGCAGATCTCTCGGCAGAAACTCTACAAGACAGAAGATATTGGGGGGCCAATATTCAACATTCTTAAAGAAAATAATTTTCAATCCAGAATTTCATATCCAGCCAAACTAAGCTTCATAAATGAAGAAATAAAATCCTTTACAGACAAGCAAATGTTGAGACATTTTGTCACCACCAGACCTGCCTTACAAGAGCTCCTGAAGGAAGCACTAAACATGAAAATGAACGACTGATACCAGCCACTGCAAAAACATGCCAAATTGTAAAGACCATCAATGCTAGGAAGAAACTACATCAACTAATGGGCAAAATAACAGCTAACATCATGATGACAGGATCAAATTCACACATAACAATATTAACCTTAGATGTAAATGCAAATATTAACTTTAAATGTTAACCTTAAATGTAAATAATTTTAACCCCAATTAAAAGACATAGACTGGCATATTGGATAAAGAGTCAAGACCCATCAATGTGCTGTATTCAGGAGACCCATCTCACATGCAGAGACAAATACAGACTCAAAATAAGGAGATGGAGGAAGATCTACCAAGCAAATGGAAAGCCAAAAAAAAAAAAAAAAAAAAAAAAAAAAGGCAGGGGTTGCTATCCTAGTCTCTGATAAAACAGACTTTAAACCAATAAAGATTGAAAGATACAAATAAGACCATTACATAATGGTAAAGGGATCAATGCAACAAGAAGAACTAACTATCTAAATATATATGAACCCAATACAGGAGCACCCAGATTCATAAAGCAAGTCCTTAGAGACCTACAAGAGACTTAGACTCCCACACAATAATATTGGGCAACTTTAACACCACACTGTCAATATTAGACAGATCAATGAGACAGAAGGTTAACAAGAATATCCAAGACTTGAACTCAGCTCTGCACCAAGCAGACCTAATAGATATCTACAGAACTCTCCCCCTAAATCAACAGAATATACATTCTTTTCAGCACCACATTACACTTATTCCAAAATTGACCATATAGTTGGAAGTAAAGTACTCCTCAGCAAATGTAAAAGAACAGAAATCACAATAAACTGTCTCTCAGACCACAGTGCAATCAAATTAGAACTCAGGATTAAGAAACTCACTCAAAACCACACATCTACATGGAAACTGAACAACCTGCTCCTGAATGACTACTGGGCAAATAACTAAATGAAGGTAGAAATAAAGATGTTCTTTGAAACCAATGAGAATAAAGACACAACATATGAGAATCTCTGGGACACATTTAAAGCAGTGTGTAGAGGGAAATTTGTAGCACTAAACGCCCACAAGAGAAAGCAGGAAGGATCTAAAATCGACACCCTAACATCACAATTAAAAGAACCAGAGAAGTAAGAGCAAACAAATTCAAAAGCTAGCAGAAGGCAAGAAATAACTAAGATCGGAGCAGAACTGAAGAAGACAGAGACACAACAAACCGTTTAAAAAATTAATGAATCCAGGAGCTGGTGTTTTGAAAAGATCTACAAAATTGATAGACCACTAGCAAGACTAATAAAGAAGAAAAAAGAGAAGAATCAAATAGACACAATAAAAAAATGATAAAGGGGAGATCACCACCAATCCCACAGAAATAAAAACTACCATCAGAGAGTACTATCAACACTTCTACACAAATAAACTAGAAAATCTAGAAGAGATGGATAAATTTCTGGACACATACACCCTCCGAAGACTAAACCATGAAGAAGCTGAATCACTGAATAGACCAATAACAGGCTCTGAAATTGAGGCAATAATAAATAGCCTACCAACCAAAAAAGATCCAGGACCAGATGGATTCATAGCTGAATTCTACCAAAGGTACAAAGAGGAGCTGGTACCATTTTTTTCTGAAACTATTCCAGTGAATAGAAAAAGAGGGAATCCTCCCTACCTCATTTTATGAGGCCAAAATCATCCTGATACCAAAGCCTGGCAGAGACACAACAAAAAAAGACAATTTTAGACCAATATCCCTGATGAACATCAATGCAAAAATCCTCAGTAAAATACTGGCAAACCAAATCCAGCAGCACATCAAAAAGCTCATTCACCAAGATCCAGTTGGCTGCATCCTTGGGATGCAAGGCTGGTTCAACATATGCAAATCAATAAACATAATCCACCACATAATCAGAACCAAAGACAAAAACCATATGATTATCTCAATGGATGCAGAAAAGGCCTTTGACAAAATTCATGCTAAAAACTCTCAATAAAGTAGGTATTGATGGAATGTATCTCAAAATAATAAGAGTTATTTATGACTAACTCACAGCCGATATCATAGCGAATGGGCAAAAACTGGAAGCATTGCCTTAGAAAACTGGTACAAGACAGGGATGCCCTCTCTCACCACTTCTATTCAACATAGTGTTGGAAGTTGTGGCCAGGGCAATCAGGCAAGAGAAAGAAATAAGGCATATTCAATTAGGAAAAGAGGAAGTCAAATTGTCCCTGTTTGTAGATGACATGACTGTATGTTTAGAAAACCCCATCGTCTCAGTCCAAAATCTCCTTAAGCAGATAAGCAACTTCAGCAAAGTCTCAGGATACAAAATCAATGTGCAAAAATCACAAGCATTCCTGTACACCAAGAACAGACAAACAGAGAGCCAGATCATGTATGAACTCACATTCATAATTGCTTCAAGGAGAATACAATACCTAGGAATCTAACTTACAACGGATGTGAAGGACCTCTTCAAGGAGAACTACAAACCACTGCTCAACGAAATAAAAGAGGACACAAACAAATGGAAGAACATTCCATGCTCATGGATAAGAAGAATCAATATCATGAAAATGGCCATACTGCCCAAGGTAATTTGTAGATTCAATGCCATCCCCATCAAGCTACTAATGACTTTCCTCACAGAATTGGACTAAACTACTTTAAAGTTCACATGGAACCAAAAAAGAGCCTGCATTACCAAGACAATCCTAAGCAAAAACAAAAAAACTGGAGGCATCATGCTACCTGACTTCAAACTACACTACAAGACTACAGTAACCAAACCAGCATGACACTGGTACCAAAACAGAGATAATAGACCAATGGAACAGGGCAAGACCTCAGAAATAACACTACACATCTACAATCATCTGATCTTTGACCAACTTGACAGAAACAAGAAATGGGGAAAGGATTTCCTATTTAATAAATGGTGCTGGGAAAACTGGCTAGCCATAAGTAGAAAGCTGAAACTGGATCTCTTCCTTACACCTTATACAAAAATTAATTCAAGATAGATTACAGACTTAAATATTAGACCTAAACCATAAAAACCCTAGAAGAAAACCTAGGCAATACCATTCAGGACATAGGCATGGGAAAGGACTTCATGTCTAAAACACCAAAAGCAACGGCGACAAAAGCCAAAATTGACAAATGGGATCTAATTAAATGAAAGAGTTTCTGCATAGCAAAAGAAACTATCATCAGAGTGAACAGGCAACCTACAGAATGGGGGAAAATTTTTGCAATCTACCCATATGACAAAGGGCTAATATCCAGAATCTACAAAGAACTTAAACAAATTTACAAGAAAAATTCAAACCACCCCATCAAAAAGTGGGCAAAAGATAAGATCAGACACTTCTCAAAAGACATTTATGCAGCCAACAGACACATGAAAAAATGCTCATTATCACTGATCATCAGAGAAATGCAAATCAAAACCACAATGAGTTACCGTCTCACACCAGTTAGAATGGCAATCATTAGAAAGTTAGGAAACAACAGGTGCTGGAGACAATGTGGAGAAGTAGGAATGCTTTTACACTGTTGGTGGGAGGGTAAATTGTTTCAACCATTGTGGAAGACAGTGTGGTGATACCTCACAGATCTAGAACTGGAAATACCATTTGACTCAGTGATCCCATTACTGGGTATATACTCAAAGGATTATAAATCATGCTACTATGAAGACACATGCACACGTATGTTTATTGTGGCACTATTTGCAATAGCAAAGACTTGGAACCAACCCAAATGTCCATCAATGATAGACTGGATTAAGAAAATATGGCACACATACACCATGGAATACTATGCAGACATGAAAAAGGATGAGTTCATGTCCTTTGTAAGGACATGGATGAAGCTGGAAACCATCATTCTGAGCAAGCTATCACAAGAAGAAAAAAACCAAACACTGCATGTTCTCACCCATAGGTGGGAATTGGACAGTGAAAACACTTGGACACAGGGCAGGGAACATCATACACCAGGACCTGTCATGAAGGATAGCATTAGGACAAATACCTAATGTAAATGATGAGTTAATGGGTGCAGCAAACCAACATGGCACATGTATACATACGTAACAAACCTGCACATTGTGCACATGTACCCTAGAACTTAAAGTATAATAAATAAATAAATAAATAAATAAATAAATAAATAAATAAACAAACAAACAGCTACACCACATTTCAAAAGTTTGTTCAGGAACATAAATTATTAAAATAAAATAAAACGTTAGCTGATATTATACTTTTATAAATTAAGCATCTCCAGTGGCATTCCTCAAGGCACATAAAGAATACTTGAATAATTTTTTTTTTGAGACAGGGTCTCTTTCACCCAGGCTGAAGTGCAATGGTGCAATCACAGCTCACTTCAGCCTCAACCTCCAGCTCAGATGATCCTCCCACCTCAACCTCCCGAGTTGCTGGAATTAAAGGTGCATACTACAGATAATTTTTTCACTTTTCGTAGAGATGAGGTTTCACCATGTTGTCCAGGCTGGTCTCAAACTCCCGGGCTCAAGTCATCTGCCCACCTTGTCCTCCCAAAGTTCTAGGATTACAGGAGTGAGCCATCACATCTGGCCTTGAATAATTATAAAAATATAGAATCTATCTATTAAAGATCCAAAGTCATTAATGTTCTAATTATGATTAACTGGGCTTTTTTATTTTTATTATGCTAGATAAGTTGCAGAAATACATTATTTCTTTTTTATTTTTAAATTATTTTTACTTTTTTAATTACAGCTTTTTTTTCTTCCAACTTTTATTTTAGGTTCAGAGGATGCAGGTTTGTTTCATGGGTAAATTGTATGTCATGGGGATTTGGTGTACAGATTATTTCATCACCCTGGTGCTGAGCATAGTACCCAACAGGTAGTTCTTCGATCCTCACATTCCTCTCACTCTCTACCCTCGACTAGGCCCTAGTGTCTATTGTTCCCTTCTTTGTGGCCATATGTACTCAGTGTTAACCTCCCACTTATACTGAGGACATGTGGTATTTGGCTTTCTGTTGCTATGTTAATTGCTTAGGATAACGGTCTTCTGCTTCATCCCTGTTGCTGCAAAAGACATGATTTTGCTCTTTTGTATGGATGCATAGTATTCCATGGTGTATGTGTACCACATCTTCTTTATCCAGTCCACAATTGATGGGCAGCTACACTGATTCTATGCCTCTGCTATTGCGAATAGGGCTGTGATGAACATACATGTGCATGTATCTTCATGATAGAATGATTTACATTCCTTTTGGTAAATACTCTATAATGAAATTGCAAGGGTCAAATAGTAGTTCTGTTTTGAGTTCTTTGAGAAATCTCCAAACTGCCTTCCACAATAGCTGAACTAATTTACATTCCCACCAACAGTATATAAGCATTCCCATTTTTCCACAGCCTTGCCAGTTACTTTGTGGTTTTTTAGTAATAACCATTTGGACTGGTGTCAGATAAGACCTCATTATGGTTTTGATTTGAATTTCTCGATGAGTGATGTTAAGCATTTTTTCATATGCTTGTTGGCCATAAGTATGTCCTCTTTTCAGAAGTGTCTGTTCATGGCCTTTGCCCACTTTTAATGTGTGTGTGTGTGTTTTTTTAATTGTTAATTTGTTTAAGTTCCTTATAGATGCTGGATAGTAAAACTTTGTTGAATGCATTGTTCACAAATATTTTATTTTCTCCCATTCTGTAGGTTGTCTGTTTACTCTGTTGATAGTTTCTTTTGCTACACAGAAGCTCTTTAATTAGTTCCCACTTGGTAATTTTTGCTTTTGTTGCAATAGCTTTTGGAGTCTTCATCATAAAATCTTTGCCAGGACTGACGTCCAGAATGATATTTCCTAGGTTTTCTTCTAGGGTATTTATAGTTTTAGGTTTTCAAATTTAAGTTTTTAGTCAATCTTGAGTTGGCTTTTTGTATTTGGTGGAAGGAAGGGATTCAGTGTTAATCTTCTGATATGGCTAAACAACTGTGCAGCACCGTTTATTGAATTAGGGAGTCTTTTCCCTATTGCTTGATAATATAGGCTTTTTCAAAGATCAGATGGTTATAGGTGTGTGTTTTTATTTCTGGGTTTTCTAACCTGTTCCATTGGTCTATGTGTCTGTTTTTGCACCAGTACCATGCTGTTTTGGTTACTGTAACCCTATAATATTGTTTTTGTGTAACATGATGCCTCCAGCTTTGTTGTTTTGCTTAGGAGGGACTTGGCTACTCAGGCCTTTTATTGGCTCCATATGAATTGTAAAATAGTTTTTTTTTTCTAGTTCTGTGAAGAATATCATCGGTAATTTTATATAAATAGCATTAAATCTGTAAATTGCTTTGGTCAGTATGGCCAGTCTAATGATAGTGATTCCTCCTATTGTGAGCATAAAATACTTTTCCATTTCTTTGTGTCATCTCTGACTTTTTTCAGCAGTGTTTTGTAATTCTCACTGTAGAGATATTTCACTTCCCTGGTTATCTGTGTTCCCAAGCATTTAGTTCAGTTTGTGTCTATTGCAAATGGGATTGCATTATTGATTTGGCTTTCAGCTTGAACATTATTGATGTATAGAAATGTTACTAATTTTGTACATTGATTTTGTATCCTGAAACTTTGATGAAGTTGTTTATCAGATCTAGAAGCCTTTGGGCAGAGACTCATAGGATTTTCTAGGTGTAGAATTACATTGTCTGTGAAAAGAGATAATTTGATTTCCTCTCTTCACATTTGAATATGTTTTATTTCTTTCTCTTGCCTGATTGCTCTGGCTACGACTTCCAGTACTATGTTTAATAAGAGTGAGGAGAGTGGGTATTTTTGTCTTGTTCTAGTTCTTAAGGGGAATGCTTCCAAGTTTTGCTTATTCTAACATTTGCCATAGATGGCTCTTATCATTTTGAAGCATGTTCCCTTGATGCCTAGTTTGTTGAAGGTTTTTAACGTAAAGGAATGCTGAATTTTATTGAAAGCCTTTTCTGTGTCTATTGAGATGATCATGTGGGTTTCCCGTTTGTTTGTCTGTTTTTACTTCTCTTTATTTAGTGAATCATATTTACTGACTTGCATAGTGGAATCAACCTTGCATCCCAAGAATAAAGCCTACTTGATTATGGCGGATTATATTTTTGATGTACTCCTGGATTTGGTTTGCTAGTATTTTGTTGAAGATGTTTGCATCTATATTCATCAAGGATATTGGCCTGAAGTTTTCTCTTTTCGTTATGTCTCTGCTAGGTTTTTGCATCCAAATGATACTGGCCTCATGGAATGAGTTAAGGAGGAATTCCTCCTCTTCAATTTTTTTGAAATAGTTTCTGTAGGAGTGTTATCAACTTTGTATGTCTAGTAGAATTTGGATGTGAATCCTGCTGGAAAGGGGCTTCTTCTAGTTGGTAGATATTTTATTAGTAATTCAATTTCACGACTTGTTATTGGTCTTTTCAGGATTGAGACTTCTTCCTGGCTCAATCTTGGGAGGTCATATGTTTCCAGAAAATTATCCATTTCTTCTAGATTCTCTAGTTTGTGTGCATAGAGGTATTCATAATAGTTTTTGAGGGTGTTTTGTATTTCTGTGGGGTCAGTGATAATGTCCCCTTTGTCATTTTTGATTATATTTATTTGGATCTTCTCTCTTTTTAAAATTAGTTTAGCTAGTGGTCCATCAATTTTATTTATTCTTTTGAAGAACCAACTTTTAGTTTCATTGTATGCTTTTTTGCATCTCAATTTTATTCAGTTTAGCTCTTCTGCTAGGTTTGGGTTTGGTTTGCTCTTCCCCGCCCCGCCCCCCCCCATTCCCTAGGTGTGATGTTAGGTTATTAATTAGAGATCTTTCTAACTTTTTGATCTGTGTGTTTAGTGCTTTAAGCTTTTCTTTTAACATTGATTTAGCTGTGTTTCGGTGATTCTGGTAAGTTGTATCATTGTTTTCATTAGTTTCAAAGAATTTCTTGACTTCTGCCTTAATTTTATTGTTTACTCAAAAGTCATTCAGGAGCAGACTGTTTAATTTCCATGTAATCATATAGTTTTTTAAGATCTTGGTATTGGTTTCTATTTTTATTGCACTGTGGTCTGAGAGAGTAGTTGGCATAATTTTGTTTTTATTGAATTTGTTGAGAATTGCTTCACAGCTGAGCATGTGCTCAATTTTAGAGTATCTCCCATGTGTGGATGACAAGAATGTATATTCTGTTGTTTTGCATGGAGTGTTCTGTAGATGCCTGTTAGAATCATTTGGTCAAGTGTTGAGTTAGGTCCCAAATATCTTTGTTAGTTTTCTGACTCAGTGATCTATCTAATATTATCAGTGCAGTATTGAAGTCTCCCACTATTATCGTGTGATTTTCTAAGTCTCTTTGTATGTCTCTAAGAACTCGTTTTATGAATCTGGGCACTCCAGTGTTGGGTGCATATATATTTAAGATAGTTAAGTCTTCTTGTTGAATTGAATGATTGATTATTATGTAATGCCCTTTTTGTCATTTTTAATCACCATTGCTTTAAAGAGCAGGAGTTGCTATTGGTTTAAAGTTTGAATAATCTTTTCTTGATAGACCTTTCTTCACCTATTTACTTTGAACCTACGAGTGTTACTGCATGTGTGATGGGTCTCTTGAAGGCACTGTATCACTAGATTTTGCTTCTTTATCCAACTTTCCGCTCTTTGTTTTTTTGAGTGGGGCAGTTAGACTGTTTACACTCAAAATGAATATTGATATGTGTGGATTTGATCCTATCCTTGTGTTGCTGGCTGGTTGTTACGTAGACTTGATTGTATAGTTGCTTTGTAGTGTCAGTGGTCTATGTACTGAAGTGTGTTTTTGTGGAGGTCAGAAACAGTCTTTCATTTTCATGTTTAGTATTCCCTTAAGGATCTGTTGTACTGCAGGTCTGGTGGTAACAAATTTCCCTAGCATTTGCTTGCTTAAAAAGGATTTCATTTCTCCTTTGCTTATGAAACTTAGTTTGGCTGAACATGAAATTCTTTGGTTGAAATTTCTTTTATTTAAGGATCCTTAATATAGCCCCCAAATCCTTCTGGCTTATACGTTTTCTGCTGAAAAGTCTATTGTTAGCCTGATGGTTTTCCCTTGTGGTGACCTGCCCCTTTTTTCTAGTTGCCTTCAATGTGTTTTCTTTCACGTTGGCTTTGGAGAATATGATGGCTGTGTGTCTTGAGGATGGTTGTCTTCTATAGTATCTCTCAGGTGTTCTCTGAATTTGAATGTTGATCTCTCTAATGAGGTTAGGGAAATTTCATGGACAATATCCTCAAATGTTTTCTAAGTTGTTTGCTCTCTTTCACTTTCTTTCAGGGATGCCAATGAGTTGTAGATTTGGTTTCTTTACGTAATCCCATATTTCTCAGAGGTTTTGTTCAATTTTTAAAAATTCCTTTTTTTTTTTTTGTCTGAGTTTATTCAAGGCATTGGTCTTTGAACTCTGAGATTCTTTCCTCAGCTTGGTCAATTCTGCTGATAATACTTCTAATTGTATTATGAAATTCTTGTAGTGAGTTTTTCAGCTCTATCAGCTCAGTTTGGTTATTTCTTGAAATGGCTATTTCGTACTTCAGCTCTTGAATCATTTTACTGGATTCCTTGGATTTTGTTTTAACTTTCTCCAGAACTCAATGTTCTTCATTGCCACCTAGATTCTGAATTCTATCTCTGTCATTTCAGTCACTTTAGTCTGGTTAAGAACCATTGCTTGGGAGATAGTGCAGTCATTTGGAGGTAAGAAGAAGATATGCTGACCTTTAGAGTTGCTAGAGTTCTTATGCTGGTTCTTTCTCATCTGTGCGGGCTGATGTTCCTTTAACTATGTTGTAATTTGAGTATAATTAGTTGATTTTGTTTCTGGATGTTTTCAGAGGGCCAAGGCTTTGTACAGGGGATTTGTGGGTGAATTCCTGCCCTTGGTTTTAAATGGCAGTATACATTAGCAAAGTATCTTTTTGTGTTATAGTTTGGGCTGCAATCCAATAGTTGGTGCTTATTCATACTGGCTAGTGTATAGGCTCTTTCTCAGCCGCACAACTCCTTTGTACTCCCTCGCATTTGCAACCATGCTCCATCTCAGTGCTCTGAAAATGTGGGTTCCTCTTCCACTCAGGTGTTTGCTACAGATCTCAGCATGGGGCTTAATAAAAAGTTCAGGCTTTTTATTCTTTCTCCAGCTTGGGGGTAGCAAGTGTGGAAACCTTGGAAGTGTCAATTGCAGAGGGCATGTCACTTGTCTCCGGAAGCTCCACCCCAGTGAAATGTAGAGCCACTGGCAACTGGAACACTCAGGTGGGGGTGGGGTGGCTGCACTGTAGGCCCAAACTGGTGGTAGTGGGGGAGGGTGCTGCCTGGCAAAATGCAAGTGGGATGAGGGACTTGCAGGGAAGATAGTCTGGCCTCTTCTCCATAGGGCAGCTGTGGTGTGCTAGAGGTTCAAGTAAAGCATTCAGGCTCTTTGATCCTTCCCCAGCCTGGTGACAGAAAGGGTGGGTAGCACTACAGTGGCATTGGCAGTAGCACAGGGGTTATCAGTTGCTTCTTGGAAATCCACCCCAGAGAGACACAGAGTCACTGCCAAAGGGAATGTTCAGTTGGGGGTTCAAGCTGGGGGCCTCACCTGGTGAAGAGCACGGGTTGAGGGCTCTCAGGGAAGAGATTGATCTCCTCTCGGTAGGACAGCTGTGGCATGCTGAAGGTGCAAGCAAAGCGATCAGGGTCTTTGTTTCCTTCCTAGCCTGAGGGAAATAAGGGTGTACCACTGCAGAAGCAAATGGAAGAAAGTCTTTTGGTTATCTCTGGGAATACCACCCCAGAGATGCAGAGTCACCACTGACTAAAGAGATCAGATGGGTGTAGGGCAGCTGTGCTGGGGACCCAGGTTGAGAGGCTCTGCCCAGTGAGAAGCCAAAGGAGCAGGTACCCATATAGAAGACAGTCTGGCTGCTTTTCTACCGCATGCTAGAGACTCATTATAGTTTTGGGGCTCTCTGCACGCTCCCCAGCATGAGGGCAGTAGTGGTAGGCCTGTGGCAGCAGCAATTACAGCGAGTCCATGGGTCACTTCTGGGAACTGTCCCAGAGAGATGGAGAGCCATGACTGGTGGGAGAGCTCAGATAGTGGTGGTATGGCTGTGCTGTAGTCCCAGGTCTGTGGGCTTTGCCTGGTTGAGGTGCAGCAGAGGTGAAGCGTGCAGTCCCTCCACAACTCGCCAGCAAGGATGCGGCCCCTGTCATGGGGGCATGAGAGAGCCTGACCTCCCTTGTTGATGGGCCTATAGCAGCTAGGACCAGGGTACTCAGGGATCCAAGGCTCTTCGGGCTCCACATGGGCCCTGAGCTCTGGCTACGCCCAGACTCCAAGTAGCTCCCTGTGTCTTTCTGGAGGCCCCTGGGCTGGCAGGGGCTGGTCAGTGGGGATTGTCTGTGCCCAGGATTGCAAAGGTCTGTGGCAGAAGTGTAGGTCCCTGGGGGCTCTTGCTCACTCACCCCTTCCCCATGTTGGGGACCCTCCCTTGGTTTTGTTCCCAACCCAGGTGGGCAGCTGTCCTGCCTTGCTATTCTCTGCTCTCTGTGGGTCGCTGTTTCTTCCTTGATAAAACCCAACATGGAGCCCTGGAAAATCCACATGGGAGCTATTGTTTACTTGCCATTCTCTCTCCTCTCTGTGAGAGTGGTACATACTAGCTGCTCCTAGTCAGCCATCTTGGCTCCTCCTTTTCTCTTTTTTAATGGCCATTTATCTTTTCTACAGTGTTAAACTATTTTTCTAAGGGTTTAGGACATACTACATAATTAGAATCAATTTATGATGAGAAATATTTATTTTGTTGGAAACTGTGAGTTTAGGTAATTAAGTAGAAATTTAAAAGAAATATTCTACTTAAATTAATAGACTCTTGAATGCTGAAAAATAATTTTATTCCACTATTTCTAATCAGGATTAGAGCAGAATATCCTTTGTTTTTTTACATAAATCAAAATCTTTTTTTTTTTTTTTACATAAATCAAAAGCATAAACTTGGTATAACAATTATAGTTCTACTGGACCTAATTTAAATTACACAAAAAACACTATTACAAAATAGAAGTCCCTTCATTATTTTAATAATGAAATCTAACCATATGGAAAAAAAGTTTATATGAAAATTTTTTTATTAAAAATGTATGTGAAAACCACACATGGTTACCCAAATGTGATATTTGGGTATATAACAGAATATTATGAACAACTTCATATAAATAAATTTAATTTGAAAAAAATGGCAAATATCACATTTGGGTAACCATAGCAAGAGATTCAATTCATAGGAAATTTAGCCAAAACATTTTCATTTAAAAGAATTCAAATGTTAATGAAATGCTCTCTTTACAAGGAAAAAAAAAAACAGTTTATATGGAATTATTTTTTATTTATGTTCTAAATAAAAAGTAGGGACTACAAACCTCTAAATGGTACAGCAGGATATACCACGAGCCTTTAGAGCAAGGATGATGCTATTATCTCTGGGATAATCACAGAAAAAAAAATAAATAAAAGTTAACAGCATAATAAGTAAATAATAAAGTAGTTGATTAACCCAAAATAAGGCAAAAATAGAGGAAAGAGTAACTCAAAGCTGGTAAATTAAAGACCATAGTAAGAGGCTAAATAGAACTCCATATGTGTCAGTAATTACATTCAAGGCAAATTGACTACTCTTTGTAGTCATCAAAGATTGTCAGATTAGAATAAACAAGACAAAATCCAACTTCATGGTAAAAAGTTACTCTTTAAATATAAGGAGATACAAAGGTTGAATATAAAAGTAATACAGCACACGAGCAAGTATCAACAAAAATAAAGCTGATGAAGCTGTAATAATAGTAGACAAAATAGACTATGGGAAAATAGGGATGTTTCATAATGAAAAAGGATCAACTGAAGATACCATAATCCTAAATCTGAATCACATAAAACATACCTTAAAACCGTATAGAGCAAAATTTGACAGAACTGAAAGAGGAGTAGACAAATCAGCAGACACCTACATTTTAATATATCTCTCTCATTAGTTAATGGCCCAAGTAGGAAAAAATATCAGAAAGAATATACAATATATAAACAAAATATTTGAAACTTGACCTAATGAACTTACGAAGAATATTGCATCTAACAACAGTATAATTAATATATTTTTTCAAGTACACATGCAACATATATTATTCAATTTTCATGCTACTGATAAAGACATGCCTGAGACTCGGCAGTTTACAAAAGAAAGAGGTTTAATATGGACTTACAATTCCACGTGGCTGGAGAAGCCTCACAATCATGGCAGAAGGCAAGTCACATCTTCCATGGATGGCAGCAGGCAAAGAAAAAAGAGTTTGTACAGGGAAACTATCCCTTATGCTACCATCAGATCTCATGAGACCCACCCACCACCAAGAGGACACCATGTGAAAGACCTGCCCCCACGTCCAGTTACCTCCCATTGGGTCCCTCCCACAACACGTGGGAATTCAAGATGAGATTTGGGTGGGGACACAGCCAAACCATATCACAACGTTTATGAAACACACTATATTTTTGAGGAAGAAAAAGAAAAGCAATTCAAACTTGGAAAAGCAAAGACATTATAAAAAATTATAGCAGAAATCAATAAAATAGAAAACAAGTATTAAAAAGAGAAAAGGAGTAGAGTCAAAAGGTGGACTAAGGAAAACTAACAAAATTGATGAAGATCTAACTAAGCAATATTGCTCAACGTATAAGTAGAGAACAAAACGTTACCAGTATCAAGAATGTAGATTCTGCAGATAACTAAAATATAACAGGGGAATATTATGAACAACTTCATATGAATAAATTTAATTTGAAAAACTGGCACAAAAATACAACTCATCAATATTGGCTGAAAGAGAGGTAAAACATATTAGTATTAGTCTTATAACAAAAATAATTCAAACTATTATTATACCTTTCTACAATTAAAACCTCAGGCTTCTATGGTTTTGCCTATGAACCCTTCCAACATTTTAGGAACAAAAATAGATAAATCTTAAACAAATCTTCTAGAGAAGAAAAAAAGAAAACTATCTCTTATTTTTTTAAGAGTCTAGTTTACCTTAATTCTAAAATTTGGAAGACTCTTACAAGAAAGGAATATTGCAGAATAGTCTCTCTTCTAAACACAAGATGCTAAAAATGTAAGCAAACTCTCAGCATATTGAATTCATTGGTTTATGAAAAAGGAAAATATATCACGAAGCAGTGAGATATATTCCAGGTTGTAACAAAGAGTCTGACTCTACTTTCTGATGTTTAACTCTTGATAGATTTTAAGCTTCACTCCTCCCTCTCTCCCCTTTGCCTCACATAGGGACAAGCTAACAAGGAAACCAGGGCATTTTTTTTCTTTGATGCTGACGTCAAATTCAAACCACGAGTGGGAATTTTCATCCTAGACCCATCCCCTAATCACCATAATTTCAAGCCAATCTCCTGACCTGGATTTCTTAAGCCATTTTAAGACCTGTTTGGCAGCCACTCTGCTTGCCCAAGAAAGTCTCATGTGAGTGATAATTCTGTTCACCCTTTCTTGGTGTGTAGGTCTCAACATCTGAACCAGATTTTGTGTGCAGATCCATCATACCTCTAAGGAGTAGCAGCAACATGTGAGATACATAAGGTTAGTCCAACATTTGAAAAAAATCAGTCAATCTCAAACACCACATAAATACAATCAAGAGATTGTTGACTGAAGCAGCAAAAGAATTTAGCAAACTTCTACGTTATGATTTTTTAGAAAATAACCAAAAACTGTTAAGTAAACTTGAGTAAGAAGAGAATTCCTTGATATGATAAGAAATATCTACCAACATTTGCAGCAATTATTATACCAATTTATAAATATTTAAAACATTCCCCCCGAGTCTGAAAAAGTGAAAAAGACAAAGATGTCTACTATCACAACTTACATTCATCACCACATTGGAAATTCTAGTTGGTACAATAGAGCAAGAAACATAGTATAAATGAACCATAAACACTGGGGAATAAAATGTTAAATTGTCATTATTTGGAATATTGTGAGCCTAAAAAATCTATGAGTATTTACTAGGAATAATTAATAGAACTAATGAGCAAACTTAACATTTTGACTTGCACACAATACAAAATATAACTAATTTTACCTTATGTACTTGTCAAGAAATAAAAATGGAAACTAAAATAAAAGTACTTAAATGGCACAGAAATATCAAATATCTAGGAATAAATGTATCACAAGTTGTACAAGACATTTCCACTTAAATCTTCTAAACATTATTAAGAAAAAATTTTGAAACTTAAATGGAGAGATATACCATGTTCATGAGTTAAAAGACAATATTATAATGATGACAATTCTCCTCTAAATTAATTTACATTTTGAACACAATCTCAATGAAAATTTCAGCTTCTCATATGGCAGAAATTGACAAAACAGTTCTAAAATTTATATAGAAATGCAAGTTGCCCAGAACAACAAAGGCAATATTGAGGAACAAACATGGAAGATTTAACAATGCCAGATGTGATGACAATCCAATGGTATTGGGACAAGGATAGAAAACCTCAGCAATGGAACAGAATAGTTAAGAAACAGAAGCACACAAGACCAGAACCTCAATACTGTGAGAAAAAGCATAATTTGATATTTTTACTTTGTGTTGCTTGGGCAATTGACTATTCATATTTTTAAAAATGTATTTTCATCCCTACCTCAGGCTGTTCAGAAAAAAAAAATTACTTCTAGTTTATTTGAAGACTTAAAAGATAAAGCTATGTAATTTTCAGAGGTAAACACAGGAGAACATTTTTTTGGTTATGGGAGTGAGTAAATTTTTTTTTTTTTTTAAAATAACATAGCCGGGTACGGTGGCTCATAACTGTAATCCCAGCACTGTGGGAGGCCGAAGCGGGCAGAACACCTGAAGTCAGGAGTTTGAGACCAGCCTGGTCAACATGGTGAAATCCCATTTCTACTAAAAATACAAAAAATTAGCCAGGCATGGTGGCACGTGCATGTAATCCCAACGACACAGGAGGCTGAGGCAGGAGAATCGCTTGAACCTGGGAGGCGGAGGTTGCAGTGAGCCGAGATCGTGCTGTTGGACTTCAGCTTGGGCAACGAGAGTGAAATTCTGTCTCTAATAATAATAATAATAATAATAATAAATAAAAAGAACACAAAAAATGCTTAAAGAAATTATAGATTGATTTTTTTTAATTTCAGAATTTCTGCTAATAAACAGACATTGGTAAGAAAGTGAAAAGGAAACCCACAGCATAGAAGATATTTACAAAACATATATCTAATAAAAGATTTGGATCTAGAATACTAAATGAACAATAAATAAATAAACAAATAAACACAGATTACCAAATAGAAAAAAATGGTCCAAATATTTCAGACAGATACTTTATAAAATGATATCCAAATGATGGCAAACATGAAAAAATGTTCATCACTGTTTATCAGAAAATGCAAATTAAAATCACACTGAGATAGCACTTTCCACCCGCCAGAACTGCTAAAATGAAAAGGCCTGAAAATGTAAAGTGTTTGTGAGCATAAGGAACAACCAATATTATCACACATTGTTGGTGGGAGGGTAATTTAGTATAAATTTTTTGGAAAACTGGCTGTTACAGGTGTAATATGCACATTTCCTATAATGCAACAATTCCATTCTTTGTATACCATGCAAAATGCAGGCAAAAAATCACAAATAGACATGTATTAGAATCTTCATGGAAGCACTATGTCTAATAGCTGAAAACTACCCAAGTACCTACCAAGAGTAGAATGAATAAATGCTCATATATTCACAAGATAAAATACTATACAGCAACTTAACATTGTTAAGTTGTTAACAGTGTTGTTAACTGTTGCCACAATGACAAATGCTCTAACAATGATGCAACAGTAAACATGCATCTCAAAAATATAATGTTGAGCAGAAGCTAGACACACAATAATACATATAGTATATTTCCATTTATATAAAGTACACAAAGAACCAACATTAAGAAATGCACTTAAAGATCAAGATAGTGGATATCCTTAAGCAGGAAGTGGGGAAGCATTTCTAATAATGAAAGAAGACATGTGAGGAACTTATTGGGGTGCTCTGGATCTCTTGACTATTCCTTAACCTGGGAGATAGTACATGGATGAGTTACATTTGTGAAAATTCATTGTGCTGTATGTACACTCTCATATATGTACTCTTCTAACTGTACATTATGCTTCAATTAAAAATGTTAAAAATTAGATTTTGTTACTTCAGGAACAAGTAGAAAATGTACTTTAATACTACAATATTTACTAGAGGAATTTAAAAAAGTAAAATACCTGTGAATAAATCTAACAAAACATGTTTAAGTTCTTTATTTAAAAATTATACAACTTTACTGAAAGATACCGTAAAAGGTCTTTGCTGAAAAGAAAAATGTAGTATTGTAAAATCATATTTCTAAGTCTTCTACATCTCCAGTGGAACTCTCAATGCAATAAAAATCCCAATAGTTTGGACTGTGCATTGGTACAACTCAACAAACTGATTTTAAAATTTTAATTTGAATCAAATTTCAAAAATAACTAAAATATTAACCTAGAAATAGAATGTAAAGTAAGTAACTCCATCAGAAGGCAAAACCTCTTGTACAGTTTTGATAATTAAGGTGAAATGCTATTAATGAAAAAATAAATAATTAGACCAATAGAACACAAATACAGAGTACTGAAACAAACCAATATTTATATGTGAAAAAAATCAGAACAGATACTGCGCAGTAGAGGGAAAGGGTGGAATATCCAATAAAATGTGCTAAAAATAGTTATCATTATAGGCAAAAATAACATCAAAAATAACATTTGATTTTCATCTCATATTTTTTTAAACAATCAATTTTAAATGAATTACGAGCATACCTCAGAAATATATTGTGAGTTCAGTTCTAGGTGGCCATAATGAAGTGAATATTACGAAAAAGTGAGAAGCGAGCAACTTTTTGTTTCCCTATGTGTATAAAATTTACATTAAATCATACTGTAGTCTATTAAGTGTGCAATAACATTATGTCTAAAAAAAGTACATACTTTAAACAAGTTTTATTTCTAAAATTGCTGATGAACATCTGAGCTTTCAGTGAGCTATAGTTTTGCTCTTGGAGGGTCTTGCCTCAGTGTTGATGGCTGCCAACTGATCAGACAGTGATTGCTGAAGGTTGCAGTGGCCGTGGCAATTTCTTACAATAAAACAATAAAGTTTGCCATATTGATGGACTCTTCTTTTATGAAACAGTTGTTTGGAGCACACGATGCTACCAACAGCAATTTACCTACACACAGAACTTTCAAAATTGGAGTCAATCCTCTCAGACCCCTGGCACTGCTGTATTAACTAAGTTTACATACTATTCTAAATCCTTTGTTGTCATTTCAACAATTTTCCTATCACCTTCACCAGGAACAAACTCCATCTCAAGAAACCACTTTTTTTGCTCATCCATAAGAAACAACTCCTCACCCATTCAAGTGTTATCATGATATCGCAGCAATTTAGTCCCATTGTATGCTTCACTTCTAATTCTAATTCTCTTGCTATCTCTACCCCATCTGCAGTTACTTCCTCCACTGAAATCTCTCTCAAAGTTATCCATGAGGGCTGGAATTAAATTCTACGTTCCTATTAATGTTGATATTTTGACCTCTGATGAATCACAAATGTTCTTAATGACATCTAGACTGGTGACTACTTTCTAAAAGGTTTTCAATTGACTTTGCCCAAATCCATCAGAGAATTCACTGTCTTATGGCAGCTACAGCCTTATTAAATATATTTCTTTTCTTTTCTTTTCTTTTCTTTTTTTGAGATGGAGTCTCACTCTGTCACCACGCTGGAGTGCAGTGGCGTGATCTCAGCTCATTGTAACCTGTACCTCCTGGGTTCAAGCGATTCTCCTGACCCAGCCTCCCGAGTAGCTGGGACTATAGGCACACACCACCACGCCCAGCTGATTTTCATACTTTTAGAAGAGATGGGGTTTCACCATATTGGCCAGGATGGTCTTGATCTCCTGATCTTATGATCCACCTGCCTAGGCATCCCAAAGTGCTGGGATTACAGGTGTTAGCCACTGCACCCAGCCAAAATATATTTCTTAAAATATAAGACTTGAAAGCCAAAATTACTGCTTGATACATGGGCTGAAGAATGCATGTTGTGTTAGCAGAGATGAAAACATTAATTGCCTATACCTCTCTATCATAGTTACATTGTCAATGAACTACACTGTCAATTAATTACAAAGTCAATGGCAGCAGGTGACTGTCAATGAGCAGCAATATTTTGAAAGGAATTTTTTTCTGAGCAGTAGTTCTCAACATTGGGCTTAAGATATTCTGTAAACCACGCTGTAAAGAGATGTGCTGTCATCCAGGCTTTGTTCTTCCATTAACAGTGGACAGGCAGAGTAGATTTAGTGTAAGTGTGAAAGATTCCAGAATTTTTTTAATGGTAAATAGTACTAACTTCAATTTAAAGTCTCCTGTTGCATTAGCCACTAACAAAAGAGTCAGCCTGTCCCTGAAGCTTTGAAACCTAGCATTGGCTTCCCCTCTCTAGCTATGCAAGTCTTACACAGCATCTTCTTCCAATCGAAGGCTGCTTGTCTACAATGAAAATCTGTTGTTAGTGTAGACACCTTCATTGGTTATCCTAGATCTTCTTCATAGCTTGCTGTAGCTTCTACATCAGCACTTGCTGCTTCACCATGCCTTTTTTATGTTATAGAGAGGGTTTTTTTCCTAAAATGTCATGAATGAACCTCTCCTAGTGTCCAACTTTTCTTCTGTAGCTTCCTTGCCTCTCTCAGCCTTCATAGAATTGAAGAGAGTTAGGGCTTGGCTCTGGATTAGGCTTTGGCTTAAGGGAATGTTGTGGTTAGTTTGATCTTCTATCCAGACCACTCAAACTTTCTCCATATTAGCAATAAGACTGTTTTGCTTTCTTATCATTTGTTTGTTCACTGGAGTAGCACTTTTAATTTCCTTCAAAAACTTTTTATTTGCATTTACAGCTTGGTTGTTGGCTCAAGAGGCCTAGCATTAGGCCAAGTTCTGCTTTCAATATGCCTTCTCCACTAAACTTAATCATTCTTAGCTTCTGATTTAAAGTAAACTATGTGCGACTCTTCCTTTCACTTGAATACTCAGAGGCCACTGTAATTGTCCTGATTTCAATATTGTGTGTCTCAGGGAATAGGAAGGTAGAAAGAGGAAATAGAAAGAGATGGGAATGGCTGATTGATGGAACATCACAACTCACACAACATTTATCAGTTAAGCATATCTTGTTATGCAGGTGCCCTAAAACACTTACAATAGTGACGTCAAAGATCCCTGATTATAGATCACCATGACAGATGTAGTAATAATGAACACATTTGATATGTTGTGAAAATTACCAAAATGTAACACAGAAAAACGAAGTGAGCACATGCTGTTGGAAAAATGCTACCAACAGAGTTACTCAACACTGAATGGCCATAAACCCAAAATTTTTTAAAAAGAAAGAAAAATGTAGTGTCTGTGAAGTGTGTTCAGATGAAGTGCAATAAAACTAGGTATGCCTGTATAGTAGTAAAAAAAAAAACAAAAACTTTAACTTATTTTTGAAAACACTTTATCCTAATTTTAACCTTTGAATAAAGAAGAAGTTCTGGTGGAAAAATGTCATAAAGCAAATAATAAGGAAACATATTGATTATTTTAAAAGAATTAACTAAATTCATTATAATTAAGTTGGATTAAAGAATATTTTTTCACCAATCAGTAACATAAAGAGAATGAAAACGAATTATATGCTGGAAAGAAAATGTGCTACACATTTAGTTGGCAAGTTTTTCATCTCTAAAATAAAGAACTCATACAAATAAAAACCAGACAATTTAATAACTCGGAATTAGCAAGTTATAAAGACATCTTTCACATAATAGGATATGCAAAAAGCCCAGGGACATGAAAAGATGCTCAACTTCATTGGCATATGGGTAAATACAAATTAAAACAAAAGAGATTCCATTTTATTAAGATCAATCAATATTAGCAGGAGTTTACAGAATAAAAATAAACACTTGAGAATCCATAATTGAGACATTGTCTATGTCCCAAAATTAAGAAAAATTAAGAAATCAGCTAAAGTCAAGTATTGACAAAGACATGGATCAACAGAAACTTCAGGTGGGGGTACACAGTATACTTTGGAAATTGTATCACACTACCTAGTATAGTTCAACATGTACTTATCAAATGGTCCTACAGTTCTACTCTTTTCTATATGCTGAAAACACTAAAGATAGACATTTACAATACTGTTGTACTATTGTAGACAGATCAGCACTGTTTGTGATAGCAAAATCCTGGAGTCCACTCAACCTTTGAATGCCAGTATAAGTAAATAAATTGTTGTATATTTAAACACTGGAATTATTATACCTCAGTAAAAAATTTTAAAAAACTAGAACTAAAGTTATATGCACCAACGTGGATAAACCTCAAAAACAAGCTTGCGAGAAAAGAGGTGGCTGCAAAATAATTCATACTATTCCACTTTTTAGAATTCCAAAATGGCAAAACTATGCAATAAATTATTTACAGATGCAAGCATGTTTGATACAATTATGTTTTAAAGCAAGGAGGTAAATGACACAAACTTCAGAACTGATTTGACAATTTTGAAAAATATGGTTCTAGATTAGTCATATTTTGATTCAAGTATATGTAACAAATAAAGACAAATATAGCTATATAAGGACCCATGAATCTTGTCTCTATATACTTCTTATTAGGGAGTGATTAGAAGTAGTGGTGTACACCAAGAGAAAGACCTCACATCCAACAACGGTGGAATTAATCCAGGGGAATGGCTAAGAGAAGTCTCAGAAGACTGTAAGTTTGGTAAATTTCTAAAATAACTAAGGCAATTTTGGCTTGGGGAGGGATACTGTAAAAAAATGACAGTAAACAGATAAAATGAGAAGTAATTTGTTGGTGATTATTGTTGGTGATTTGGTGGTGTTTACACACAGAGAAAAAGAGTGAGAGAGTGAGAAAGAGGAGACAAGGGAGACAGGAGAAGGGAGAGAGGGAGAGAAAGCCAGATACTTGAAAAAGAGGGAATTGTTAATTTAAGGAAAACAAAAGTTTTTACAATAGAAAATATTATAGTAGAATACGTTGCTCTATGTAGTGTCTATATTCAATAGAATATGGTGATGCTGAAATAAACACTGATTGTTTAACAAATTACTAGTCAATAATTTGGGAGGATGGAGCAAGGCTGGTTGAGGAGAGAGCTATATCTTTATCTAGCATAACAGATAAATACCCAAATTGATAATCACTAAATAACAATGTAAGCATATTATTTAGAAACATAGAAGTAATTACCAGAAGAAGCACTTAAAATTATTTCCTCTGAAGAATATGACTGAAAGAAGAGAAGACATGGGTTTAGTGACCACACTCTTTAAGGTTTTGATACATTAGAAAAAAGACTTTCTGCACCTATTTTTGATATATTTTAAAAAATTAACTGAAAACATAGACATTGTCCCAATTATGGATTTTCAAGTGTTTATTTTTATTCTGTAAAATCCTGCTAATGTTGATTGATCTATTTGGTAAATAAGTGGTGTTCATCTTCAAAAATTTCCACAGACACACAGGTAAGGATTTTTTAAAAACTAAATTGGCTTTGCAATGGGCCACCAGTTTAGAAAGCACTCTACCATCAAAGGCTCATGTCAACATTAAATACTTCACGTAGCTGAAGTCAGTGGATGGTAGAACCCCAGAGATCTTTCTGAATAAGAAATCCAAGCCTGAATGCTCAGTATCTATCAGAGAAGAGCCACATCTCCAAAATTCTTCCACTCTGGTCTCCTTTACTGAAGTTCCGCTTTTCCATACAATCTTTCCATACAATCTTGGTAGCTCGATGAGTTAAAAGCCTTAAATTGTTACATTTACTGTTGTTTCTGGTTGTCGTCAAGGTTACAGAAACAGCAACTACTGCAGGCAATTAAACTGACTTCATAACGTGCCTTAGCTACAAGACTGAAGTTCCAATTTTCCAGTTGTACTTGGATCTGAAATTTGGCTTCACATGAGCTCAGTCTGTCCCAGGACAAAGTCAAGCCAAGTTTACATTGTCTACTAAATACTCCAATGGTTGACACTATTTTTTTCAAACGTGAAACACATTTTATGGACTGGAACATAATAGTACAGTGATAAAACTGTAGGATATTTAAAAGTTTTTTTTTTTATTTTTCTTTTCTCTTATCCCAAAGTATTTCCTCTAACATTACACTTTTCTTATTTTTTTTTCCATTGCTATCTCTTATTCAATAAAAAAAGGAAAATCTCTTAAGCCCTGAAAAGAAAAAGTCAAAGATAAGAACCAATCAATCTCTAGTAATTCTTTCCATTAATTTTGTTACTCTAAGTTTCTCACTGAGTCTTTGCAGCCCTTTGGCTGTGTAGATAGAACTACAGTTTCTTAAGCACAGACACCCCAAATGCAAACTAGATAGTTCTGAAGTTGACGTAAAGAACTAGAGCTACTAGAAGATGGGATTACCATTTCCTATCCTAACAATTGCGCACCACTACGCGCTACTTCTGGTTTTATCTTGGAAGTAATTGTTTAATACCTGATTTTAAGGCCTTTCCTGAGATTGGAATATAATTGGACAAATTTAGCATATCTGATTGCATCCATTAGATGTTAGTTTAAATTTATAAATGACAGCAGAGGGTCCAAAGTTACTTGAAGCAGTACAAGTACATTCATCACAGTCATGACTGGTCACCTTGGAGCCTCAAATGAAGTTAAACCTGTACATATGCCTGCTAAGTTATCTGGTATTTTTAGAAGAAAAATAAATCAAAATTTAAACTTTTTAAAAAGAAGAAAAATAAAGCTAAAATGTAAAAGCATATCTACCTTTCTCTCCCTCTTAGGATAAAGAAGATACTGAGTCAAGATGTCAGGCTTACCAGTAATACTGGGTTAGAAGAAAAAGAATGATGCATTTTCTTGGAGTTTTGCTTAGTCACACCAGGTTTTGCATGATATTTTGGGGGCAGTGTCAGCACTCATGAATGACAAGCAGTTGCATGCTTGTACATCATACTCAGCACTGGAATTCAATTCAGAATTAACATTGCCTCAAAGATCAAATAAAAACAGATATTACAGTCCTAAATCTAACAGTCCCTGCAGAATGACTATGGGGTGGGGAATAGCACCAGAGATAGAAGGAGAATGAATGAGGCAGCCACAGTCACTCCTGTACCTTGTCATTGGTTCCGTGAGCACTAGTTAAATCGGATATAGGTCAATAACCTAAAATTCAACATCTTACCAACCAAACTCATCTCACAGACACGTATTTCTCGTTCAGTGTTCCTTTTAACTGCAATAAGTACCACTTTCCCCACCTAATGAAATCCAAAACCTCAAGCAATCTTTAATGTTTTCATTCTTTCTCATATTTCACACTGAATCATTTATTAAATTGTTTTCTCTACCTCAGAAATATGTCTGAAATATTAATATTCTTTCTTATGCCATCATCACTGAAGTTCAAAAAATTACCACTGTAAGTTTTTGTTCATTTGTTTGTTTCTGAGACAGGGTCTTGCGCTGTCACCCAGGCTGGAGTGCAGCGGTGTGATCTCAGCTCACTGCAACCTTAACCTCCCAGATTCAAGTGATTCTCGTGCCTCAGTATCTGAAGTAGCTGGGATTACAGGCGTGCACCACCACACTTGGCTGATTTGCGTATTTTTTAGTAGAGATTGACCAGGCTCGTCTTGGACTCCTGATCTCAAGTCATCCAACTGCCTCAGCTTCCCAAAGTGCTGTGATTACAGGCACCAAGCCTAGTCAATCACTGTGGACAGTTTCTAGCCACCCTCTTCATGTCTATGATTGCTGTCTCTGTCATTCATGGCCCAGAAATCAGAGGGTCCTTTTATTATTATTATTATTATTATTATTATTATTATTATTATTTTTGAGAAGGAGTCTCACACTGTCGCTTGGGCTGGAGTGCAGTGGTGCGATTTTGGCTCACAGCAACCTCTGCCTCCCGGGTTCAAGCGATTCTCCTGCCTCAGCCTCCTGAGTAGCTGAGATTACTAGCTACCACGCCCTGCTATATATATATATATATATATATATATATATATATATATATATATAGTAATTTTAGTAGAGATGGGGTTTCACTATTTTGGCCAGGCAGGTCTCGAACTCCTGTCCTCATGATCCACCCACCTCAGCCTCCCAAAGTGCTGAGATTACAGGCATGAGCCATTGCACCTGGCCAGAGGGATCTTTTAAAAAATGGAAATCCGATGTGTCATTGTTTTCTTTTCTCCTTAAAATTGTACAGTACCTTCCCATTTTCTTATAATAATATAAAAAAATCCTTAAAACCTACTGACAGTTGGTCCTTATAGCTCTAGCTTTACCTTTTGTAACTTTAGCTTTGTCTTTTATGCTACAAATCTTCTAAATTTCTTGCGGGTTTTCAATCACTATATATGAAATTTATTATACAGTTCTGGGACTTTTTATGTGTAGGGGATATTTGCATGGGATGCTATTACTTCATCCTCATCCTATTCCTATTCATTCTTTTGTGTTAGTTTAAGAATCAATTAAATAAGTCTTCCTCATCTTTAGGTGGATTTAAATTCCATTTTAACTCAATGCCTTTGTATATTGAACTTCATCTTTTCTAAAGTATTTGAAACTTCCATTTCAGTTCAATGTCCATACTTAATCCTAATCCCTACGTCTTCCAGGTCTTTATTTGTCTTGTTCATACTTGACCTCTGCATTTTTACTATAAGTCCTGGAACATGGTAGAAGCTTGGTAAGTATTGATTGAATCAAATTGAATAAAATATATAAGAATGATAAAAATGTGTAGCAGCTTCCTTTAAAATGCTAGAGATTTCAAAATCTCAGAAATCACCACTAAAGAACTTACCCATGTAAGCAAGCACCAGCTGTCCCCCAAAACTCTATTGAAATAAAAAATAATTCTACCTATATCGTCAAAAACCACATTTCATTTCACTGATTTGCACATCAGAATTGTTTATATGTGTATGAATGTGTATTCGTAGCTGTGCAAGAGAAGGTGGAAGGTGAAAGGAAAACAGGCATGAACAACAAAGGCATATATATATATTCATTTTCTTTCTCATTAAACTAGGATTTTGTGAATTGTTCCTGAATGACACAGATTTTAACAGGTATGAATATATATGTAATGAAAAGGACTGTAAGGAACACTTTGGCTTTCTTTTATCAAAGGCCCTGCCATGTTCTGAGGTATTTTCTGGACCTCCTAGTATTGTATGTATAATCTTACATACCAAAACAAATACGGTTATAAAATTCAAATAGCAATCCACTTGAGAATAAATCATAGCATACCCTGCTATTTTTGCCTGCCTTCCTTTAAAGATGTGAAGATCTGAAAGAATATATGAAACCTAATCCCTTCCTGTGGTTTAAAAAAATATTAAGAACAAACTACATGAAAGTCTCAGCACATGCTTGCAGTCATTCCAAAGTAAATGTTTTCTCTATACCTTGGAGAAAAAGTGATTTTGTGACACTCTACTTTGGAAAATGAACTAATTTTTTTTCAAGGACAGCCTCATTTAGAAGTATGTATACTTCAGAAGCATCACTTTTCCAAAACTCTATGCTTTGGAATAGCATTGCCTTGAGATTTGTAGATGTTAAAAAAGGGCACCCTACATCTTTTAGAAAGACGGGTTGCATTTAGCTGTATCATACTATTAAAGTATTGCAGCAAATTATGAGTAGCATGGATTAACCTAGACTTTTCAAACATTTTATCACTCAACTAAACTTTATTGTATTTTCATACCTATTAAAATCTGTGTCATTCAGGAACAATTCACAAAATCCTAGTTTATTGAGAAAGAAAATGAATTCCAAACTAGCAACCTTATCAGCCTCTTTTCCCCCTCAAAAAGCCTATCTAGCCTCAGTCGTCATTCTTAAAATGACAATAATCACACCTATTACACAGTAGTAGAGTGAGAATTAATTGAGGGTTATATACCAGATTTCCTACTCAAAATCTCATTTCTCTTCTATGCTCCAAACCATAGAAGAAAAATTACAACAAATTATTTCTATAAAAATATTTAGCAGATTTGTTAATGTTTCTTCAAAGGGGAAATATCACATACTTTTATTATTGTTACTGTAACATTTGCGCAATGCCTTAAACTGCAATGTTCTTTGCACTAGGGGAACTTCAAACGTGAATGTTCTGTACAAATTCTGGCTGTTGCCATTGAATGTCATATAGCTGAACGGCAAGCATTACCATGCCTGTGCTCTGCTAGAGGAGCACCTGATTGGCACTACAATCGAAGTACAGGGGGATGCACTTCACAGAGGAACAAAACAAAGGCAGAAACAATTACTCTGAAAGCTTTTTTACATTCAGATCACTTTCAGTATGTCTGCAAATCATAAATAGGCTTCAAAGAATGAAAAGTCGGAAATTGGAGCTCATAGCATGTGGGTTTCTAGACAAATCTAGACGTGGAATTGAAAATGACTAAATTTGACTTCCTTGTCAAAATTGTGTTTGCACAGGAATCTGACCTTTATCCTGTCTCCTTTCTCCCCACCTCCCCCGGAGCCCAATATCAAACACTTGTTTGAGTAAAGAAAAATTCAAGCTAACAGGAAAACTGTAACACCACAGAGTAAACACTCACAGCAGCCTCTGTCTAAGGAGTCATACTTCAGAGAACAGATGACTTTTTTTTTCGTGAGAGAACTGCTGTTAGCTAATATATGACAGTTCATGGGCTTTCACTGTAGTCAATCAGAAGCAAAAAATCAGACTGAAACTTGCAGACTGAAGCTTCTGAATTCGACTGTAATGGAAATTATCTGCAAGCGTCTTGGTTATTCAAAGTTTCAGTGATTTTCCCATATGTATTTTTGATGAATTCATGTTTAAGAACCAGGAAAGTCAAACCATAATTTTGCTTTTAAAAAGGCAAGAAAATACTAAAATATAAAGCTTTGAAATTATCATTGCTTTGTTAATTCTCAAGATCTACAGATCTGATTACATGTAAGTTTCTGTATTGCATCTCAAAGGATAGATAAGTAAATTAGAAAATAGTAAATATTGTGCATAAATCTTTGGAATGAGTTAAGGCCCTTTCATCTGTTATTAAGGTGAGAGGAAACATGAGGCATAGGAAACTTTCCTCAGCACCAGATATGTTGGGGAAGCAGTTCAATTGACTAAAATAATTCTTCGTCTTCTAAAGTTAAAATTTATCTTTAAGGAGAATCACAAACAAGTTTATTTATCTCAATTATATCTAATTTGATGTGTTGATTTTTGGTACATGACAAACTATTATCATTGGTCTAAATATAAACTTCTGTTATTAATCTTTGGTTTAGTCACATTTTCACTTACTCATTTAATAATATAATGAATTCCTATCATTATTAGTCCACTGACTAAATCAAACAGTAGAGTCTTATAAATAACACTTCTAAGGGTTCCTCTACCAAATCATTCCTCTATCATGCCCACTTCCAGAGGGATACTTATTCTAAATTTTGCATTTATTATTTGCAGTGAATGCTGAAATTAGCTGCCTGGATCATCTAGGCCTGCCTCTTAGGGTGTCCTCATGCAAGGTCACTGCCTTTTTCAGAGGCAGCATGCATAGAACGAGTGTGTGAGGACGGGGAGGCACTGGGAGTTATACAGGTCTGGCTCTAGGGTTCCAATGTAGTACCAGTTTCCAGAGACATCCCAACTCCGGAGTTCTTTCTGGGGGCTACTAAGGCTATTTTTGAGACTGTATCTCACTCCAGTGGCTCCTTATTCTTTCACTTTCTATACAGACATCTCCTTCACATACTTTGTTTTCTAGGGAATCTGGTCTTTGACATGATTCCTGTTCTTTTTTCAAAAAATAATACAGAAGTAATTGTATATCCATAAGCAAAAAACAAACAAACAAAACAACAACAAAAAAACCTTGACTTAAACCTCACTCCTATACAAAAATTAACTCAAATAGAAAATGGACTCACATGTAAAATGTAAAATTATAAAATTTTAGAAAAAAAGGATAAAAGATTTGCCATATGAAAAGATTTTCAACATCATCAGCTTTTAGGAAAATGCAAATTAAGTCACAATGAGATACCTTTATACACCTATAAGAATAGCTAAAATAAAAACTACTGATAAGCCCAAATGCTGATGGGGATGTGGAAAACTGGATGACTTGTATATTGCCAGTAGGAATGTAAAATATCATGATACAGCCACTCTGGAAAACAGTTTAGCATCTTTCTATTATATAATACTAAACACATAATTACCATATAACTCAGCAATTGCACACTTGAAATATGTTTCTTGCACACTTGAAATATGTTTCCCAGAGAAATGGAAACTTATGTTTATGAAAAACAAAACCCTATCTATGAAGAATAGCAGCTTTATTCATAATAAATAAAAACTGGAAACAGTCCAGATGCCCTTTAATGGTGATTATGAAACAAACTGTGCTGTTTTTCTGCCAGGGACTACTACTTAGCTATCAAAATGGAAAAATCATTGACACATGCAGCAACATGGATGAATCAAGGATTTCTACAGCGTTATACAGGTGAATAAGGGTGAAAGAAGCCAATCCCCAAAGCTTCCATACTGCATGATCTCATGCATATCAGATTCTTGAAATAACAAACTATGGAAGTATAGAATAGAGCAGTGATTACTCAGGTTTAGTGATGACGTTGGGGAGGTATGGCTACAAAAGGGCAACACAGGAGATCCTTGGGATAGAGTTGTTCTATATATTAACTGTAGTGCTGGATGCAGAAATCTACATGTAAAATCATTTTATTAAACTAAATATACACACATGAATGAGTACAAGTTAACTTGTAAAATCTGAATAAAATTGATGGTTTGTAACAACCTTAATATTCTGGTTGTGATTTTCTACAGTTTTGCAAGATGTTACTAACAGAAGAAATGGCATGAAGGGTGCATGGGCCTTTTGTGCCATTTCTTATATATACATCTACAACTATTTCAAAATCATAATTCTAATTTAACAATGTAATGCTTGTGTTTAAATGTTATAGTAGTAGTAGGTACTATAGATTCTTTGGTGTGTGGCTTTTCTTTTCTTTCTTTCACATACTCCCTAATTGATCCTATGTGACAGATTAAATACCAAGATTTATCCAATCCGCTGTATGTAGCTTTCTTTCATTCATATTTACTGCTATTTAATACTTGAATTTCTGACTATAACATAATTTTTGTGTATATTTTTCTATTGATTAGTGCTTGTGGTTTTTTAAGTATTTGATATTATGGACAGTGATGTGAACTTCTTGCCCTAGGTATGTAAGTCTTTCTAGTTCATTGATCCGCTCCTTTCATTCCTTCTAATTTTGTGTTCCTCTTACAATTTGGTTTATTATTTTTCAGCATTTTTTCCTTTCTAGTATAAATATTTAAGGCTATATGTTTCTTTCAAAGCATTGTTTTTGTATTTTCCCATGAGTCTTGATGTACAATGTGGTTATATTTCTTTCTTTCTTTCTTTCTTTCTTTCTTTCTTTCTTTCTTTCTTTCTTTCTTTCTTTCTTTCTTTCTTTCTTTCTTTCTTTCTTTTCTCTCTCTCTTTCTTTCTTTCTTTCTTTTCTCTCTCTCTTTCTTTCTTTCTTTCTTTCTTTCTTTCTTTCTTTCTTTCTTTCTTTCTTTCTTTTCTCTCTCTCTCTCTCTCTTTCTTTTTCTTTCTTTTTCTTTCTTCTTTCTTTCTTTTTTCCTTTTATTTTGTCAGAGTCTTGCTCTGTCGCCTAGGCTGGAGTGCAATGGCATGATCTCGGCTCACTGCAACATCCACTTTCCAGGTTCAAGTGATTCTCTTGCCTCAGCCTCCCGAGTAACTAGGATTACAGGCATGCACCACCACATCCAGCTAATGTTTGTATTTCTACTAGAGATGGGGATTTTACCATGTTGGCCAGGTTGGTCTCGAACTCCTTACCTCAGGTGATCCACTTGCCTTGGCCTCCCAAAGTGCTGGGATTATAGGCGTGAGCCACCGCACCCAGCCATATTTAGTTATTTCTAAATATTTTTTAGTTTTGAAATTTGTCAACTTTTTTAAAATCATAAATTGTTTTACATTTTTTATTTCCAAATATAAGGGAGTTTATTTATCTTTTTTAGTTGTTGTTCTTACACATTTTTAGCTGGATTTCATCATCCTGAGAAACATATATCTGCATGATACCTGCACTTTGAAATTTATTATTTCCTGCTTGATGGGCATAGAAAATGATCAATTTTGTGAAAGAGCTATAAACATTTAAGACAAACGTATTTACTCTAATTGGGGGCACAAAATTCTGTGTATCTCTATTACAATAAACTTGATATTTTTACTATTCAAATTATATATTTTTTTGACTATTTGTACTATTAGTGAATAAAAGAAGACTGCTGAAATCTCTTTTTATATATTGGTAAATTTATTTAAGCTTCCCAGTAAATCTATCCATTCTTTAATTCATATAATTTGAGGCTAATTTGTTAGACAATAGAGTTTAAATTGTTCCATGTTTTTTGTGAGTTTAAATTCTGATCATTTCCGCAGTAACCCTAAAAGGTTATTTTGCCTTAATGTCTATTTTTTTGTGATTATTATTGTTAAGTCAGCTTTCTTTTATTTGCTCATTGCCTAAAAATGTGAGCTAATTTACTATGAATATAAAAAAATTTATATTATTTCTCCTGAGAACAGAAAATAATCAACATTCAGTACCTTAGATTACACTGGTATCACTTGTGGTTCAAGAAATAACACAACTTACTAACAATTTTATAGTAAACTTATTCTACATTAGTTTATTATTTCTAGATATTCATTTGGAAGAACAAGGTATTAAAAATGTAGATGAGTTTTAGCCATTTCTTTAATTATTTATGAGTCATCTATGATACAGCATAAGTCCCCTTTTTTTGTTTCCCTGTTAGCATTATTTTATAAGATGTATGAAAGCTAAAAATTTCCCCTCCTAAAAAGGAGTAACAATAAAAGCTTATATTTACTAAAAATGTTCACATTTACTAAAAAATCTTCACATATTCTTAGAATGAAGAGTCTCCTGAATAGGAAAAATTCGGTAGCTTTATGTACAATATTATATTCTACATTCTAATAAATCTGTTATCACCTTCATAAGCACCTTAAGCAGGCCTCACTCCAGACAATATCACCATGTACATTTTAGGCAGACAACTACAGAAACAGAGATATAAGTAAGATCATTTAGAAGAAAAGACAACAGAATAAATACTTTAAGGGGATAAGCCCCGAATGCATTAACTAATAAAGGAAATAAAACGGTCCTCTTTTTCATTCAAATGTGTCAAATAGGTTAGAAAGCACTAAAAAACGATGTTTTCCACACTGTAAAATATTTACCTGATATTATTAGGCCCTGTCCCAGTTGTAGCAATTAAATAATATTGATCCTTTTATGAATAACAAATTTTGAGCTCTTGACAAATAATTAGAATATTCTGAAGCTTTCCACTTGGCAAGTTTTGGAAAAGTCTTAACAGAAACTAAGGTCATTGCTTTTCCCATTTAGTGGATATTTAAGGGTTCAATAAAATGTCTGACTTTGTTTTTGTTGTTGTTTTCTGCAACTTTTCATTTGTTTAAACTGCTTGATGTAAAAAGAAATTCCATTCTTATTCAAAGCCTCGTGGAAACAGAACAGGCACTGACAGTTAATGCATGTCCAATTTAACCTGATCTTCCAAAGTAGGGTATTTAACAAGGTTGATAGCTATTACCGTGCATAGTTTTTCAACTTTGTCTCCCAGGCACATAGTTGCCTTGTCTATCTTTCCAAAGTACAGTTCTAATCATGTAAACCCTCCCAGCTCCCATCTTGAAACGCCCTTGGCTATCCATTGATTTCAGATCTGTATTGGCAGTGTTTGACCTATCTCTCAAAGCCAGATTATCTCCTAACTGGGTGTGAATTTACATTTACAAATTCATTTCATACTATTTGCTTTGATTATCTATGTACCAAACTTAGGGATGATACATATTCTACCCTTTAATCATGTTGGTTTCTCTTTTTGGTTGGTCCTTTATCCTATCTTTACACATTCCAATATTAACCATCTTTTATTGTCCTGTTCAGATAGGATTGCAACTCTTCTATGAACCCTGCCTTAGGCCTCTCTACACTGCAAATATCCTCTCCTTCCTCTGAATTACAAATTAGCACATTATGTGTGGAAAATAGAAAGTATGACTTCTATTATAACGTGTTTGCATGCCTTCAATTTCCCAGCAACTTTTCATTTATGTGGTCTTTTGTGATTGGCTTCTTTCACTTGTCATAATGTTTTGAAGGTTCATTTATGTTGTAGCACTTGTCATACTTACTGATTTATAGAGCTGAATAATGTTCTACCATATGGATACACATTTTATTTATCTATTCATGAGCTGATGAATACTTGGGTTGTTTCCATTTGGGGCTATTATAAATAATGGTGCTATAAACATTCACGTACAAGGTTTTGTGGGAATATATGTTTTCAGTTCTTTAGGGTACATACCTGGGAGTAGAATGTCTGGATCATATGGTTGCTCCATGTTTAATCATTTGGGGACCTGCTAGACCTTTTTCCAGAGCAGCTGCACTGTTTTACATTTATACAACCAGTGAAAGATGGCTGTAATTTCTCCACAGCTTTGGCAGCGTTATTATTATCTTTAAATTATTATAGTTATCCCAGTGGATATGAAACGCTGTCTTAATGGGATTCTGATTTCAATATGTATTATCTTTTATTCTGTTGAAGTGGTATATTACACTCATTGATTTTCAGATATTAAACCGACTTTGCTTTCCTGGAACAAATCCTGAATTGGTCATGGTGTATAATCCTTTATTTTTTTCTTTTAAAAAATTTGTAAAAATGTAAGGGGATACAAGTGCAATTTTGTTACATGGATATATTGTGTAGTGATGAAGTCTTGGCTTTTAGTATATCCATCATTCAAATAATATAAATTGTACCCATTAAATAATTTCTCATCACCCATCTCCATTCTGCCTCCACTCTTCTGAGTCCCCAATGTCTATCTTTCCACTCTCTACATCCATGTGTACATATGTATAATCCTGTACACAAAATGTTACATTGCATGTACTAGTATTTTGGGGAGTATTTTGGTGTCTGTATTCATAAAAGATATTGGCTTGTAGTTTTCTGGTGATGTCATTATCTAGCTTTGGTGTCAGTACAATACTGGCTTCATATGATGAGTTGAGAACTGTTCTCTCCTCTTCTACTTTTGAGCTTGTAAACATTTGTTTTCTTATTGTTTTATAGTTCAACTATTGTAAAACAATTTGTTTACTTAATCTAGAATGTATTATTTGTATAAAAAAGATTTCTTTTCATATTAACAGATAATTGAAGCAGCATTTGTTAAATTACATTCTTAATATCATTGATTTGGAAAGTTATTTCATAATATTAAATTTATAGATTATACTCTTAAGTATCTCAGTCCTCGTTTTCTTTATCAAACATGACTTAGTTTTTTCTACTTTCTTATTTGTCTGGATTGTCTAGAGTGTGGAGTCATTCTTTCAAGATGAACCCAGACTTCCTGGCTGCCACAGTGGTATTGCTCCCCTGGCAAAGCCTGTATAATATTGTGCTGCTCAATACAGCTTGTTCAGTTTTATAATTAATGAAAGTCTCTTCCACAGTCAACAGATTGATTGAATACTATGAGGTTTTTCAGTATTGTTGTAAATTTAAATACATTTCTGGAGTTTTCACAGGTAAAACATTTGATAAACCTTCATGGGGCAAAAAAATAAATAAATAAATAATATTCTTGTCAAAACCCATAGAACTGTACAATACAAAGACTGAATCCTAATGCCAACTATAAATGTTAGTTAATAATAATGTACCAATATTTGGTTCATGAATTGTAACAAATGTACCACACTAAAGCAAGGTGTTAATAGTACCAAAAACTTTGAACAGGAGGAAATAAGGTATATGGGAACTCTGTGTTTTCTGCTCAATTTTTCTGTCAACATAGAAGTGCTTCAAAATAAGTCAATCAATTTAAAATAGATTAATTATATGTATGACATTTTGAAGAGCTATATAAATCATAGCTGGTTTTAAGAGCAGATATTAGGTATAGATAGGGTCACTTGGCAAAACCGAGCTTCACAGTTTCACACTATCGTGCATGACCAGTGCACTCTTTCCTTTTACTCCACACCCCAAAGATCCTTTGCAGAAACACAGTCCTTCCTGTCCCTTGTGACCTGTTTTGTTTGTTTGTTTTAAGAAATAGGTCTCTGCTCAATAATATTTAAATGACCACGACTGTGACAGTGGCATGCCTCTTTTCATCTGACTTAGCTGGTTGTTTCTCTTTTTGTCTGAGTCTTGATAAACCCTTGAAGGTAATATGCCTGAGATAGCAGCATCCCTTCTCTGTTAGGTTGTTGCTTCCCAATAAGTCATAGCAAAGAACGAAGTTTATCTAATTCCACGTACAAGCAAACACTGAAATAACCTGAATACTCATCAAAGGAAATAGAATTAAATAACTTAAAATGTAATCGAGCAGAGTATTTTCCTGCTATCAAAATGAAATTTTAATGAACATTTAATAACATGGAAAACATTCTCAATATGCTAAGTGGAAAAATAAAAATAAAAATCCATGTATACATATGAAAGAAAACACATCAAAATGAGCTACCCTATCTAGAATTTCCTGGGAAAACAAACAAACAAAATTTAAATACATAAATTCTATACTCTGTCATGCATGTAAACACAACATTAAGTTGTCTTTTAGAGAAACTGCTTAAAATTTTTCTATTTTGGTACAACTTTAGATTGACAGAATAGTTGTAAATATAATGCAAATAGTTCTTACGTATAGTAATGCTGATATCTTTCATAACCATGAGATATTCATTGAAAATAAGAAATTACTGTGAAGCACTAAAATATACACTACATATTTTATTTGGATTCACCAGCTTCTCCTCTAACGTCTTTTTTCTCTTCCACATTATCTTATTCCGTTCAGTCATCATATTTCCCTTGTGTCCTCCAATTTTGACAGTTTTACTGTGTTTTCTTCTTTTTCATAACCTTGACACTTTGAAGAGTACTGTTCTCATATTTTGTTGAATCCTTCTCAACTTAGGTTTGTCTGATGATTTCATATGATTATACTGGGGTTAGTTTTGTTTGTAAGTCTACTACACATGAGAAGTGCTCTTCTTATTGGGTGATATAAAGGGATACATAAAATCAACAAGATTTATTACTAGTGACATTAACTTTGATCACTTGGTTAAGATGCGACCCTCTGGTTTCCCTATTATAGAGTCACTTTTTTTTCTCTTTCTGCACCCTGTTCATCAGAATGAGTCACTAAGTTCAGCCACATTCAAAACCAAGGGAATTAGGTGAGAAGATATTTTAAGCCAATGTTTTAAAGCTTTATTCTCTCCATGGCTTTAAATGGTAGGTGTCTTCCTGATTAACAATACGTGGCCTATTCATTACATATCAGTTTCTGCCTCTGGAAGGTGATGGGTTAGCTTTTAAGGTGTCACAGAGATGTCAAGTCAAAGTTACACATCCCACTTGACCATAATATTAACTCAAACCATTTGAAACCTATTCAATTATGGTGAAAATTCAAACTGAGTTCTAGCTAATGTGCATGATGAACTTATTTTAGACTTTCCATGTGAGGTGCTCCATCGTGTATTTCACATATGTCCTGATGAAGTTGAATTCAAATCATTGTGAATATTCCCTTTCTTTTTGGTGCTATTTCCACAGCTATATTGCATGATGTGATAATACACTGGAAAACAGATAGAGAGGGATTTCTTTTTTTATTTTTATAGATAAAAATATTGTTTTATTCTGGGTAGTTGCAACATCAGTGATTCTATTTTTTTAATCCCTTAGTATTCACCAAATTTTTCTCAATCTCATATATTGCCTTTATAACAATAAAAAAGATAATATTATACTTTTTTAAAGTAATGGATCTATGCAAGATAGGTCTACTAATGAAAATATGATATGACGTAGAATAGAGAAAGAACTTCAATCTCAGAAGTCTTTTTCTATTACTTAAATAAAATTGAGCGGTTCCGGTGGTGTTGGATCCCTGAGTCTTTGCTGACACTTTTTACATTCTGTTCAGTTGTCCACCTATGTTCTCTCTGCTGTCATTTGCAGTGGGCTGAGGGATTCGTGAATGTCTTTCATAGAATAAAGAAAGAAAGAAAAATGTCCAAAGGAAATGAAAACTTCTGGAATCGGACTGGTCCTCAAGTCATGTAGCTTTTTACCTCATAAATATATCTTAGATACAGGTCCTCCTCTTCATTATGTTCTGCACCACAGAATTATTTCATGCTATCATTTCCTGAAACATTGCAATAGCTTGGTGACCTCTGTCACTATTCACTGTTCAGTTAAGACAACTATATATTGTGGTCAGATTGACCTGCCTGCATTCAAACATATAATATCGCTTTCTTTAGTAGATGGAATAGTGGGTCCCCAAAAGATACAGTCATGTCTCGGAACCTATGAATGTGACCTTGGTTGGAAAAGGAGCCTTTGTAAACATAATTAAGAATCTCAAGATGAAGTCATCCTGGATTATCCAGATGGGCCCTAAATTCTATTATAAGTCTCCTTAGAAGAAACACAGAAGGTACTGACACACAGAGAAGAGAAGGCCACATAAGCATAGAGGCAGAAATTGAAATTATGTAGCCATGAGTCAGGAAATGCCTGGAGACACTGAAAGAAGGAAAGATTCTCCCCTAGTGTCTTCAGAAAGAGTGCAGCCCTGCCGACACTGATTTCAGCACTCTGGCATCTAGAATTGTGATAAAATTAATTTATGTTGTTTTAAGCTACAAAATTTGTGGAGGTTATGATAGCCCTAGGAAAATAATACATTTTCCAATTTATACATTCTTGTCAGATTTCCATGAACTAAAATGGTGTTTTTCAGGCTTGAGAACTCATAAGTCTTAAGAATATTTATTTGTGCCCCTCTGGTTCATGAATCCCATTTTCTGGTAGACAGAATAATGACTCTCCCAAAGGTGTCTATGTCCTAATCCCCAAAAGCTATGAATTTATTATGTTACATGTCTATATTAGTCCATTCTCATGCCACTAATAAAGACATACCCACAACTGGGTAATTTACAAAGGAAAGAGGTTTAATTGACTCACAGTTCAGTATGGCTGAGGAAACCTCAGGAAACATAATCATGGCAGAGAGAGTAGCAAATACATCCTTCTAGGAGTGTATACCTCATGGTGACAGGAGAGAGAAAAATGAGAACTGAGCAAAGGGGGATGCCCCTTATGAAACCATCAGAACTCATGAGAACTTATTGTCACAAGAACAGGATGGGGGAAACTTCCCTCATGATTCAATTACCTCCCAGCGGGTCCCTCCCACAACATGTAGGGATTATGGGAACTATAATTCAAGATGAGATTTGTGTGAGGACACAGCCAAACCATATCAACGTCAAAAAGGAATCAAGGTTGCAGATGGAACTAAGCTCACCTTACCTAGGTAAGATAATACTGGATTATTTGGGCAAGACCAATGTAATCACAAGGGTCTTTAGAGTGGAAGAGGGAGACAGAAGAGGAGTCAAAGTCAGAGGAAAATATGACTATGGAAAAGGTCTGAGTGATGTGATTCAAGAACTTGACTGGCCGTTGCTTTAAAGATGGAGAAAGCGGGCCACAAACCAAGGAATGTAGATGTTCTGAAGACTAACCTGGGGAGGACAAGGAAATAAATTCTGTCCAATAGACTCCAGCAGGAATGCAGCTCTGCCCTTGATTTTAGCTCAACGAGATTAATTCCAGACTGTGAGACTCCAAAACTGTGAGATCATAAATTTGTGTTGTTTAGCCACTAAATTTATGGTCATTTGTTATGGCATCCATAGAAGCTAATGCACCATATATGTTTTAAATTCTTATTGAGTAAGAAAACCATGCAGTGTTTCTCCTCTAAGCAAAGTTTAGTAGTTTAACAAACTTGACTTTTTTTTCTAAAAGGTAGATTATGCATGCTTTTTTTCTTCTTACATGCTTGTCATATTTTTAATTTTTTTCCTGGAATTAAATGCAATTGGTAATTTTTAAAAAGAACAAATATTTCCCCAGGGAAAGAAAACAATTGGTTTTGTTTCTTTGGATAAGTAATTGCCTTATTTGTACCTTGAATTACTCAGACATGCTTCACTGATTGAACTGAAATATAAATCATGTTTTTAATAAGTATTATTTCTCAATGAACATGTTCCTGCTGTTAATAAAAAATAACTGGCTAATAAACTAAATCACAATAACATAAACAGGATGAGAAAGATAGGGAAGATGAAAATAAATTTGGACTAAAAATTAAGAAGCATATACTCCAATTCTGGTTTTGACATACACAAAAAGTGAGCAAATTACAGAACCATCATAGCTCTCAATTTCCTCCTCCATGAAGTAAGGAATGAACTCTAATATATAATTAAAGGGTTCTACTTCTCTCTGTATTAGTTTACTAGCTTGACAAATTCATTCTATGAAACTGGCAAATAGGCCTGAGAATGAGGAGATGCCATGCTCATTGAGAGGTATAATTATCTTTTTGTACTGTGGCATAAGGATAGTCACAGAGAGAAGCAAAAATCTCATTGGGAGCCTCCAAGCCTGCTTAGACATTTAGATAAACTTAATGTGCAAACTGGAAACAATATTAGAAGAGTATTTTGACCTCTTTACAGACCCTCTGATCTGCTTACGAATTCAGCTCGAAATACACAAAAGATGAGGCTGCAGGAACCGTTAGTTTTGGCAGTGTGGACATTCCAGTGAGCATTCTTAGACCAATAACTTTCATAACTCACGTTGGCATGCTCAGTAGGTGGAAGCCAGAAGTAATATACTTAGATGAAGTTGAACTATAAACAGAGTAAAGTTTCTTACCAAGCGTGAACACATTTGCAGAACAGATTAGGAATTTTGTTAGTATTTGATATTGGTATTTTTTAATAATGTCTTTACAATTTTATCCCTAAATCCCTCACATAAAAATTAGAATTAGAAAAAGCTTGAAAAATTGATATCTGTTTGAATACATTAATGTTACATAATATTTTTATTCTCATTTTTATTTTATTTGTAGTTAAAGCAGAAAAAGAAAATCTAATTTTAAAGAAGATAATAAAACAGAAAGGCAAGACTGAAATTGAGTAATTTACCCTTAAATATTTTCTTTCTTGGTTTTATATTTACTAAATAAAAACAATTATTATGGTCATATGTTTAAAGCACCACTTCAACTAGTCTTTGAGTTAGCATAGCCCTATTTTCTTGATAAGACCTGGATAGCTTTATGTCACAATAAACGTAGACAGTAACAGTTCTACATTGCAGAGGTGGAGGAAGATTTGATTGTGCGATATGCTGTATGGTATAGCCATTTAATGGCTATAATAAATAAATAGACACTTGTCAAAAGACCAGCATAGCACAGATGCAAGCAAAACTGTAAATGGTCATTGAATATCAAATTGAACTGAGGCTCTATACATTTGAGTTATTCAGAGCTTCGTCAGAGCAGCTTACAGGCTAATTTTCCTGATGCACAAAAGCACTAGCCATAATCTAGGAATGCCTTCCTCTCATTTTAGAAGAATGGATTTAAATGTAATTTATTTCCCCTGATTAATCAAAGTTGATTTTTGTTTATTTAGGTCTCAGTTAATGCCAAATAGGCATCTGTGCTAGAATTCTAAATTATTCTCAAATCCGTTAGTCATAAATTGCATTCTTTAAGTGGTATTATCACCTGCAAGAAACTATTATTTTTATTCCGTTGTGATCCCTGGAGGTGTTTGTGTCCCAGCTGCCATCTGACAGGCATTGCTAAGCCAGTGGCCCCTTTTTCTTTCTCAGATTAGTCATCACGGTGCAGTGTTCATTATGAAGGTCTCTTCTATAAATGAATGATAAGAAGCCAGCTATGCTCAAAATCAAACATGAAAATAAATGGGATCACTTTAAGAAAACTTGAATGGGAGAAGCTCTAGGTTTATGCGTAGCTTTGCATCTTTTACATAATCACCAAACATTCATGTATGCTGTTTTATTTTTATTGTCTTCAGGTAATTCATTGTCTCTAAGTTATGTGATTTCTACTTCTTTCTTTCCTCAGTCACTCACCCTCTCTCCTATGTGGGCATGTTTGGCTTGCCTATGCTATTCTAATCTTTAGTAAGCATATGGTTATCTCAATAGGATGCTTTATAGTATTTCTCTGACATTGTTTAGCATCCTACGTAGAATGTCAGCTTACATCCTTGTAGCTCTAATACATAATAGAATATACTCTTCGGTGAGGTAGAAAGCAAATTCTTGTCTGGTAGGCAGAGACATAAATATCTGGGCAGACTTAAGGGTGGTATGGAAGTTAACTAACTGATGCAGCTTTTGATTCTACCTGTTTGCGCCAGGAAGATCATGAGACAAAAGAATGAATGAAGCAGAAGTAAAATCAGAATGACCTATATTTTCCTTCATAGAAAGTGAAAATCACCTCTACTTGTGAAGAGGTGTTAATTAGTAGTTTTCTTAGTAGAGAACTGGCATCCAGAGCTTTGATCACAACAGATCCTGAGTAGGACTGTGAATTAAAGTTTCAGGTTGTAAGCACTTAAACAAAAAAGCCTACTTTTTTGCAACTGACATTTTTCCTCCTAGGGCCATGCTTGGATGGTCACTTGAAAATAACTATTGACTAATGTATTATGGGGCTTCCAGTTGACTCTAAAACTATATCCTATAAAATATCTGTGATGCATAGACAATGCCCTGAGTATGTCTCTAGCAACCTCAGCGCAGATGATACTGCCTATATTTATGTAAAAATTTATTTACAATATTAGCATTGATAAAATTCATTGAAAAGATAATGATTCATGCTGCTGCCAGCATCCCAGGGACTAAAGATATTGTTTGCTTTTCATAGAAAAGAAAATCAGGAAAATTATGTATGAAAGAAAATTAGACATAAAATTTTATGAGAAAAAGGTTTTCCAGATGCGTATCCTATTCTTCCAACCTCAATCTATATATTTGTTCACTGATGCAGACTCTCTTTTATTTTTTACTTGCCAATCTCTCCCACAAAATTGTAACTGACTTAAGGTTGAAGAAACCTAGACCCATATGCAATGATATTGGCTACAGAATTTTAACTAGACTAGACTATTTTAAACACACTGTAGGCTAAAAGCTAGCTATGGGTCCACAGCAAAGAGTAGAACAGTGATAGGAATTTCAAATGATTTTGGCAGAAATTTTGCAAAAGATAAATCCAAGGAAATAAGTCCTCAATTTCTTTATTTTCCTTATCTTCTCACTCTTCTCTGTTTCACCTTTACTTACTGAATTTTTGAAGACAAATGAAGAATAGACAGGATTTAGCAGGCAGAGGCAAAGATGAGGTTGTTATTTAAGGGAACAATTTGAACAAAATGAGGATTGTAATTGGAGAAGTAGCCCAGAATAGTTAGAGTACAAGATGTACAAGAGATGAAAGAGGCATAATCTTGGCAAGATCATTTTGGACTATATTATGGAATTGAGGGGAGAGGTTAAATTATTGATTAAGGAGTTTAAACTTAATTCAGGAGGCAAGGAGGAACCATTAAAGGCCCTAAGTGTAAAAAAAGTTACTAAATTATGATTGTGCTTTAAGAAGTTTACTCTGTCAATGGTGTTTACTCGTTGACATCTACTCATCAACTATTTGTTGTAAAAATAAAGAAACATACATTAAGTGTTCTGAGAGATAAAGAGATTATGATGATAAAGCTGTCTTTATAAGAGTGCCATTGACAGAACTATTATAAAGTGCATGTGATAGCTATTCTATCTAATACAAGTGATAAATATCTTAAGTGCATGAGAGAATTTGAGAAGAGAAAGAAGTTTTTTTCTGACTATTGGGAAGACCACTTATAAGGCTAAAACAAGGGGCTATGCAAGAGATAATAAAACATTTCAACCACCAATATAACTGCATTCCAAGTACAGACACAAGAGATGCTATAAAAGTAAACTCAAGCAACTTGGCTGCCGTTTTGATTAGTGCATAGTGGAAAAAATAATCGAAATGGCTGAACATTTTCAAGCCTAGAGAATAGGGATTTATTTGTTTTTTTCATTCATTAATTTGGCATATATTTATGTAGTGATGACCACACAATAGAATTATTTTAGTTATTAAGATTGACGGATGAAAATGCTAGTCCTCATGTAACTTACTTTCTAGTAGAGAAATAATAATGACATAAACAGAAAAACAGCATTGAATGATCAAAACTAGAAAGCAAGAGAAGAGGTTTCTTGTAAAAGAAGATGTAATTTGTTTAACAACATTGTGAGTTAGAGTAGCTGATGAGGTATGACTTTAAACAGAGAGGAGTGCCAGAAAGATTGACTGTTACTTATCCGGTAGAAATGGCTCAAACAAAAAATGAGGATGAATGAGCTCATCAATGGAGGAACTGAAGAAAGGCAAAAATAGGGATTAGGATAGAATCTTAAGGGAATACTTGCATTTAGGGAATGAAGTGTTGAATAAGAATACATTAATGAGAAAAAAAAGAGAGATGAAAATTTGTAAGCAATAATAAATGCTAAAATATCAAAGAATTTTTTATGCTAGGAGATTACATGGCTAAATTCAGCAGAGAGTAAGAGGATGTAGACTGAAAAACATGCCAGTGATCAAACAGTAGTGGGGGCAGAAGCTAGATCACAAATCAGTTTTAGACATGGAAGAAAGCAGAGAGACAGGAGAAGAGCTTGAAAAAGAGAGGTAAGTAAGGAGGAAAGTTATTTTAAGACTGATAGATACAGTCATGAGTAAAAACTACTACAGCTTCACTTTCACAATTACTTTCACTAATGATCAAGTTCCTAAGTAAGTCATCAGCACTTAAGCTCAGCTCAGTTCTTTCCCAAGCAAAAATGAGGATGTAAAGAGCAGAAAAAGAAGGACAACGGAAAGTAAGAAAATAACAAATCAGTGAAAGAGAAAGTATGACAAGGCTGTATTGAGAGCACACATAGAGCCATGGAAAGGAAAATAGGAATGCTGTCCTCGGAAGTGTGTTAGATATGCATGTTATGGCCTGAATGTTTGTCTGCCCCAACGTTCATATACTAAAGTCCTAACCTACAAGGTGAAGGTATTAGGAGGCATTGGCTTTTATGAAGTGGTTAGGTCATAAATGATGAGCCCTCATGAATGGGATTGGTGCCTTTTCAAAGAGGTCACAGAGCTGATTTGGTCCTTCCACTACGCGAGGACATAGCAAGAAGGCACCATCTATGCACTAGAAAGTGCTCTCCAGACAGTGAATGTGCTGCGATCTTGGATTTCCCAGCCTCCGGAACTGTGAGAAATAAATGTCTGTTGTTTATAAGTCACCCAGTTTATGATTTTTTTAAATAACAGCCCAAATAGACCAATACAATGCAGAAAGAGATAGTGAATATAAAGTATAGGAATAATAACAAGGAAAGCTGAGAAGACATCTTTCAAATAGTCTTAATAATCTCGATAAATTAGAGAAAAATTATTCAGCAAATTGAAGGGTTTTGTCTAGGCTTAGAGACATTAAGAGTAAAGACGGTTTGAAATAGCTGACGAAGAAAATAAAATTATGATTCAACAGGAGATAAATAAAATGATTACTCACCAGCCTAGAAGGCTTAGTTTAAATTAGAGAGCATTTATCTGGAATGAATCAATACATATGATTTTATTATTTCCTCTAGTAAGCATTGGCTGCCCAGTAGCAGAGAAAAAGGTCTGAGTGATCCTGATTCCCCTTTCTCATATTCTACCAATCTTGCTACTGGCAGGGACTGGGGTGATCCATCTGGTGTCAGATGAGAGACAAAAGGTTTTTCTCTTCATGTTCTCCATGGTTTGTTTTACCTCTTTGATGAAAAGAAGCTGTATGCCAAAGTGTAGAAAGCAAAGTCACCAAAATATAAGCCCACTCATCTATCACTGACAGTGTTTCAGACTTATTCAGCCCTGTTGTCGCGCTGATGAGTGGGGATAGAATTGCCAGAAATCTGAGGAGAAAAGTTCTCAGAAAGTTAAACCAAGTGGGAATAATTAATTTTCCCAAGCAGAGAGTGAAACGTCTCTCCAAGAGCAGTAGGGAGGTCATACCTGACCTTCAGAAACTCTGTATTATGTGGCAGGAGCCTCAAGTCCTTTCTGTCACTTTTCTAACTCCTCCTGGGGGAGCCTGAAAGACTTAATGCCAGGTAAGGCTACTTGATCCTCATGGACATTTCCAGTTTTGGCCTTCTGTGAATGTAGAAAATATAATGGCATTGAGCTTTAATGTGCATGATTATGACTCAGATCTTAGGCTGAACCGCAGAACCCAACTGGGAACAGAGTGAATATAGTCTCTGATTGTCAGGAGTAAATGAGTCAAACATATATAATTCATATAATAATTTAGACAGTAAAATAGCCCAACAAAATAGGAAGGCTTTTTCTTTTAAACTTTAAAGGAGACCATTTTCGTAATACAGGCTTAAAAGGAGGCATATATTCATGTAATCCAACCACTTAAAATTAAGAGAAATCTCTCATCAGAGAATTTTAAAACTACTATAGTTTCCCTTTTACAATTAATTTTGCTAATGGTCAAGTTCCTAAGTGAGGCAGTATCACTTAAGCTCAGCTCTATTCTTTCCCAAGCAAAGGGTCTGTTGAAAGGATGCCGTAATAAAGCCAAGATAGGGCTCCTTTGTGCCTTTTGATGGAATGAGACAGAATGGCATCAGATTGGGGATAACTTTAAGCACTATCGCTGCTATATGAGGAGATAAAACAGAAAGCAGTCCGTGTCTCTGAGTTGTTTTGAAGCAGAAGCCTGTGCCTGAGCAAGGAATATTTGTAACTGGAACTGACTGTAGTCTGAACTAAGAACTGCCGTTGGCTGTGATTAATGAATTCTGTGCCTGAGGTCTATGTTATTGCTTCTGTTATTCAGTATCTTGGTTCCAAGGCAAATTCTGCTGGACTTGGGCACATTTATAAATGAATAGTATAGTATAAATTCTGAGAACTTATGGAGACAAGAAAAAGGAGGGACTGCAGTATGAAACACTCTCAGTCACTCCATCGGCAAGGAGGAAAGGAAGCAATCTCATATGTAATAGTGACTTTTTTTATGTCTGGCTCATTCTAATATATGACATCATCATAATTCTGCAACTTAAGTATATTAAGCTCATTTATAAAATAATGAGACAAAGGCTAAGTACTTAAGAGCCTTTCTCAGTCAGACGGTGGAAAGAAGCAAGTTCAGCTGCTAAACTAATCAAATTTATCCTCGCTTAGTTGTTCTTGACATATGAGCTTTGGACTGGCAGCATTGGCATCATCTGGAAATTTGTTAGAAATAAAATTCTCAGGGCCCATCCCAGACCTACTGAATGAGAGACTCAGCATTAAAGAATTAACACAGCAATCTGTGTTTTAACAAGCCCCATAGGGGATTCTGATAAATACTACAGTGTGAGACCAACTGATCTAGTAAAATGTCCATGCTCCCTACCAGTGTACACTACTCTCCCCACTCTGTGAAAATACTAATAATTAAAATATAAAACAGATATGTACTCATTCACTTAGTCATTTCCCTCTGCATAGATTCATTCATTCATTCAACAAGTACTATATAGAGTGTATGATGATGACGGCAGATAAACACAAAGATGAAGACAAACTGTCTGACTTTAGAGAAATAGAGCAGGCACAATGAATTAGTTATATTACATGAGGCAATATCCAATAAGTGCCAGAATGAAGAACTCAGAGAATTCCGTGAGATTTTGGATACAAGAAAAGATTGAGTTGTTATAGTAAGACCTCATGGAGACTACAAGACTCTAGCATGATGTTGGGAAAATGAGAATATAAAAAGGTGATGGTGGTGATGGGGTGTGGATGGGGTTATTCCAGGTGGATAAAAGCCTGGAAAAGTATATTTGAGAATGTCCAGAGCAACATCCTGTTTTCTTAGATGAGAAAATCGCCACAGTGGTTTAATGATTTGCAGGAGGTACCTGAAGTATAAAGAGTCTCAGAATAGGAATAAGGAGTCCTGGATTCTATTCTGTCATAGCCAAGTGACATTTTTCAAGCCCTCCATTTCTTTATTTTTAAGGCAGAAGTTTCTGTTCAACACTTGTTGACAAAATTGCTGGAAAGGTTAATGAAACTAATCTCTGTCAGACTTTCCCAATATAGCCAATATGTATGAGCTAGGAAGAAAAAGTTCAACTTTCAAATATATTTGGGGAATAATGGGTTAAATTATTGTTCTATAAGCTGTCAGACTTCTCAGAACCCTTATTGTGTTCAGGAGATAGTGAGACTCTCAGAGAAAAAATTAAGATATGCTACGTCCCAAACTTATTTTGCCCTGGAATCCCTTTATTTGGAAAAAACAAAAACAAAAACAAAAAAAAACAAAAAAAACAACATTTTACTATATCCCAAGCAAGCATCACAGAAAGTACAGGCAAAAAAAAAAAAAAAAAAAAAGAAAGAAAGAAAGAAAAGAAAAGAAGAAAAGAAAGAAAGGAAGGAAGGAAGGAAGGAAGGAAGGAAGGAAGGAAGGAAGGAAGGAAGGAAGGAAGGAAGGAAGGGAAAGAAAGAAAGAAAGAAAGAAAGAAGGAAAGAAAGAAAGAAAGAAAGAAAGAAAGAAAGAAAGAAAGAAAGAAAGAAAGAAAGAAAGAAAGAAAGGAAGGAAGGAAGGAAGGAAGGAAGGAAGGAAGGAAGGGAAAGAAAGAAAGAAAGAAAGAAAGAAAGAAAGAAAGAGAAAAATAATCTATATGATAATGTCTGGGCACAGAGTGGTGTTCATTAAATGTTAATTTAATTGGACATCTATAATAGTGGGAGTGGCACAGTAATCTGAACACAAGACCAACAAGGCTAAATTCCCAAAACTGTGGCTCAGCATTCATTTTCTATATATTTCAAAGCTATTGCCAACTTAAAATTTGTACAAAATATACTTGTTTCTAAAAGTGTTAAACTTCTTGATTTTCTGTAGCCCAAAAGATGTAATGAAATTGCCAAAAACATTTTTCATGATTGATGCAATCAATTAATAAATGTAACCTATTGAGGTGTCATATGTAATGAGCCAAAATTTACATAGAATAATTATGCACATACGTAATTTTAGACACACATTTATACAATGTGTTTCCTATAAGAGAGCTATCTCTGAGTATTGTGGTTGGTGTATTTAAATAGAGCAGGAATTGTATATTGAAGTTGAGAAATATTTTTCATTCTTACCTTGTGTGTCAGACACTGAGCAGAAAAGTTTGAAAATTTTCCAACAAGATATTCATGATCTAGTTGGGGATAGTGATGCCCATGGGTACTATAAGAGTTAGGAGAGAGGCAAACACTCCATGAAAACCAGAGGAGGGAGCAGGTAATCCTGGTTGTGGGGGCAGGCACAATGGAAAGTTCCATCAATAGAAGGCGACTCTTGATTTGGGCCTGATATGATGATTTTAACATGTTCAGGGAGTAAAGCAGAGGATTAGAGGGAAATCATTTTGAGAAGTCACAGCCCCCTTTTCAGATGAAGTATATTCTGCACCACGGGAATATTAAAAATATGAAGATTACTTGGGATTGCAAAGCTGCATGCTTGTTTAAAATACCATTCTTGCCTACATTCAAGCTTATTAACCCAAGGTCAGAATTTTGAAATTCAGACTTTTAGATGCATTTGATTGAACTTCACAATTTAAGGTTACAATAATGAAGTCTTTTAGTATGAATTTGTTTGTTCAATAGACAAACACCATAAGCCTGACACCTGGTTTCCTGATTTCTAATGATCAACTGCTATAGGATGTTGGGGCTCAGAAAACAAAACCCCAGAGTGAAGAGTTTGACAAAAGGGTCAAAGTTATAGTCTTGTCTAGGAGGAAGTAAATAATTCTGCGTAATGAGAGAATAAAATAGGAGTAAGGAGTTGCAGGAGACCTGGACTGGGCATTCCTATCGAAGGGAGATTATGAATATTGTTAGTGCCAAGGTAAGAACTAAGAATTTTTTTCTGAAGAACGTAGGGTGGTATCAGAAAAAATTATGATGAAAAAATATTTTGTTTTAGAAATGATGCCTCTGACTTTTCATCGGAAAATATATCCCAACTGAATGAAATGTTCAAACACAAGGGATAACAATACTAAAATATCTCCCTATAGAGCACTTATAATATGCTGGGCTGTGAAATATTCTATAGATGTTATTCCTTTGATGCCCTCACAAGAAGACATAGAAACCATTTCCTCCATTTTAGGTATAAAGTAAAGTGCTTAAATTCCCACACCTTAAAATTATAGAGCAGAATTCAAATCCAAATTTGTGTATGTCAATGTTTTTAACAATTATTCTATGCTAACACCCATAAAAATCATAAAATAAGTAGAAGGATATATGGGTGAAGGATTTTTTTACATTCATGAGGATAAGAAAATACTTTCTAAATATATATCAAAGTCAGAAACAGAAAATATTTAAGAAAAAAGATGGATTTGATTACATAAATATTAACACCTATACAGCATAATTATAAACAAAATAGAAATGCAAGCAACAAAATAGAAAAACACTTGCAACATGTGACAGAGACCTAATTAATCTTATATCAAGAGTTTCTAAAAATAAAAAAGAAAAATGTGGACTCCCCTATTATGAAAATAAGCAAAGGGTGGAGACTACTAGTCATTAGAAGGAGAAGGAGAAATACTATTCAGAATATCTGTGGGTAGGCAGAATTTTTTTTCCTTTTTTTTTTTTTTAATGGAGTACTGGATCTCACTATATTTGCAGGCAGGTCTCGAACTCCTGGGCTCAAGCTATCCTCCCACCTCTGCCTCCCTAAGAGTTGGGTTTGCAGGCGTGAGCTACAGCACCTGGCAGGTAGGCAGAATTTAAGGAGATAAACATACACATATCAAGTTGGTTGGGGTCTAACTTTGCACCAGCAACTTTCTAGAGGTAAGCTTGAGAATATGTATCAAAATGTAAAGTGTGAGTTCTTCAACCCAGTAATTTCATTTCAGGATATTTTCCTTAAAAAATAATTAATAAGATGTACTAGGGTGATAAATAGGAGCAACATAATGTAATTGGTTGGGAGAAGAGAGGCTTTATAAGACTAAATCAAAGTCTTATGGATATGAGATATCAACCCCATTTAAATGATTTTCTTTTCTTTCAAATGTTTTAGGCAGACTCTGTGGTCCTTGCTGTATTCTGAAATGTAACAAGTCTACAGGGACAGATTATGGGTCTTATACAGGGCAGTGAGCTAATGAGGGACCTTAATAAAATTTGGCTTGGAGACATGAAATTCAAAGTCATGGCCTCCTTTTTCAGATGGAGTGTATTCTGCAACACTAGAATACTAAAGAAGTTGAAGACTACTTGGGATTGCAAAGCTGCATGCATGTTTAAAATACCATCCTCGCCTACATTCAAGGTTATTAACCCAAGGTCAGAATTTTGAAATTCAGACTTTTAGATGCATTTGTTTAAGCTTCACAATCTAAAGTTACAATAATCAAGTCTTTTAGTATGAACCTGTTTGTTCAATAGACAAATACCATAAACCTGACACTGGGCTGTTGATTTCTAATAACCAACTGCTGTGGAATGTTGGGGCTCAGAAAACAAAACCTCAGAGTGAAAACCTCAGAAACAGTTTCTCTCTGACTTTCTCCTGCCCTCCTGACCCTTGCCCCTCATTTCCCCCTCTAGGCAAGCCATAGAAACTAGAATTCCTCTTTCTCTAGGCAAAAGACACCGAACCCCATTTTCTCAAGGCCAGCAATAAAGCCTAAAATATTACTGTAATCTTCCCCTACCTTTCTGTTAAGAGCTGGCCTTAAAGAAATCCTCTGACCACCGTGTTGAACAGTAGGTTATGAGAGCCCCATTCCAGAAAGGCTACTGATCCATACCCAGGAGAAAAGAATGTTACACAAAGAAGCCAAGAAAAATCCAAACAGGCCTTGCTGGGTTTTCTCACTCAGTATATTACTATTAGATCGTATCCTCTTTGTCCAATCAGATTTCTACACAGCTATCCACTCTTCATCAAATCTAAGCATAAAAATGGTCAGTTTTCTCTGTATCTTTGGGCCTTTGTTCTGAAGGTTCTTGTGTCATGTAAAATTATGATTAAATAAATTTGGTATGCTTTTCTCTCTTTAACCTGCCATTTGTTATAGCAGTGTTGGCCATGACCCTCATGACGGGTGAGGAAAGGCGTCACTGCAATGGGTAAATATCAGTGTAGCAACACCACCTAGATATCATTGTGAAACTTCAGAATCCCTAGTTGTTTCTCAAAGACACAATTAATCAAAAAATGAAGTCAAGATGAAAAGTATTTGAACTTGAAAGGGGCTAGAGTCTATAATCTCTATTGAGAAGAAGGTTATGCACCAAGGACATAAAAAGAAAATGTTTTATTCTTTTAAAACTCTATCTCAGTTGTTAAAAAATAAACACAAAAAAGCATTTCTCTGTAGTTGAAGATCATCCTGCTGTATCTCTTAACATAACTTTTCCATTCATTTGAATTTCTGCCAGTCAATGTCTTTGACTCCTTATTTCCTTTTCTATTGAACTAGGAGAAGCTTCTAATCTTTGCTTTTTCTCCAATAAATACAAATGCTGCATGGTAGTTGTGTTTCCTCCATAAGGAGACTAGGAAGCAAGAGACTTCAGTAAATACTTCTAATTAAAGCTTTTTCTGACATAAAGGAAGCAGCCCTTTCCTAAGTGTGTGCCCAGGGTGAATTTTTACTCCTATAAGGTGGTCACCAAAATCTCATTCAGAGTCTAATATAGATGTACACTTCCTATCTGAATCTGAGATTTTATGCTGCATTTGGAGATTTGGATCTAGCTGCTAATGAACTAAGTTTGGAAGACAAAAATTAACATATGAATAAGACCAATGTATAATATTCTATGGTTTGTTTTGGTTTTTTAGTGTTTTGAATATTCCTTTTAAATAAAACAATTATATTATTCAGGAATTACTGAGTAAACATTATTTAACTAGTTTTTATCACTTACTACTAACACAGGACATGCAACCCAATTCAGAATCTGAAGAGTTAATTTTGAGAGAGCCCAGGAGTGGTTCAAATGCTCCCCAACACATCCCATCAGCTTCCACACAGCCTTTCCTGTTTCTTTTTTCTTCTGTTGTAACCTTCCACTGGAGGACCCCATCGTCACCACCTGAGTGCGACTCTTGCCATCTCCACGGAGCATCATTATTGCTCCTTATGGTCTGACATTCAATTTTGATGTCCTTGTACTGTATATCCATTTGTCTTTGAATGTTTATATCTTCTATTTGAGTTTTGGTTTCAAACAGAAAATGGTTTCATTTCACAGAGAATATGCTGTCAAAAATTTAATCTAGATTATGAAGAAATTCCTCTTGTTTTTCTCTATTTGTTGTCTCTCTCATGGTTGTTACTATTTTTTGGTTCTTGCTAGATTTTCTTGATACATATATTTAGAGGTCCCATCATCAAAGTTTTCTGGTTATTCTGATTATGACTTACGGGGCTTTATTTTAGGACCACCTAATGACTGGCAAAGATCTGGTCTAGTAGAAAGGTTGGATATAGAACTCTCAGAAGATCTACATATTTCTCAGAGCATTTTCTTTCTAACTCTGCAATTTGGTGCAAAGATTTGCTTAATACAGCAGATAAATGGATGCCTGGCTTGCAGAAAAACCCCTAATGCTACAGGTTCTTCATGGAAAGTTTTGGAGTTTAGTTAATTTCAGAAGCTTTGGATTTTATTCTCATGTACAATCCCTTTTTTATTATCCTGCCTCCCTAACAGTCTGTTTCTTGTAAAACCTGTGTTTGAATGAATGAATAAAAAATTATTGCTTGAGGATGGCAGTTTGATAGATTTCTCTAGGCACTCTTCTCTCTACTACATTACTCCCAACACCTCAACATTCAGTCTGATTATTTTCTAACCTAAGAAGGCATCAAAGCCTATTCTTAGCAAATGTAGAGAGTTTTACATTTTATGTATCCAAATTTAAACACAACTAAAAAGAACATGAAGCTAAGTAGTATAAAGTAAGGGTGAAATGTTGCTTGCCAAGATTTCAGTCACTTGATCATCTTTGTAATTTAGATGTTTAATTAACTTCATAAGGTCCTCTTTTTAATCTCACCCTCTAAACAGCATACTAAGTAACCCACATAACTAAACCTGAAACTTAAAATTACAATAATAATAGCTAACATTTATACAGAGCTTACTATATGCCAGGCACTCAGCAAGTATATTACATACATTATTTCTATTTAAACCTTGACAACAGCACTATGTGTGGGCATAACATGGAAAATTGAAGTAAATTTCTAAGCTAATAAGTGGTGTAAAATATTATTGCAGCCCAGGCAGTCTGATTACAGAAAATGCCTCATGAATTCTTAACATATGAGACTTTAACATGTTAAAAGTAAAGACATTCTTCTTTTCAGTGTCAAGTAACAAATAGTTTTAACAATACCTATATAAACCTACGTTAGTTTTCCATATCCACGGTCAACTTTTTCTAATGTCCTTTGTTTCTGCTTGCATTACCTTATTAAATTGTGTATAAAGCATTCTCCTAGGCTTACACATTCTTCTAGTCATTATCTCAACACTCATACTCAGGAGTAAAGGTAACCATCAGATAATCTTTTCACAATGCTCATTTTTATGTCAAGGCAAGTATAGGCAGATAATACAAATGTATCTTTCTTCCTGTGTTTAACATTTTAGTTTGGTTTATTACTATAGCCAGGGCATCCCACTCAAGTTGGACCCAGGAGCCTTCCTTTGTCAAAAAGTCCACTAGTGCATTTCATTAGAATTATATAGAAAACAACGCTTCTGGTGCCATGAAAGAAGGAGTCTCTAATATGACTCACCCTCTTGGGCTTATATGCACTTTAGAAAGATAAGCATGTACATGCAGGCAGACACAAATCTGACCCAGCCTGATCTAGTGCTATAATTCTCACCTGAACTTCATGCTGTGAAGGTTCCATGGTGAAGGAAAGGATTTGTGCTCTCTGGGAATGGGATCAGGGACAATTTTAGAGAGAGTGACTTTTGAGCTGGAATCTGAAGGATATGTAACAGTGTGAAAGGCACAAAGGAGAGGTATTCTAAGTCTCATTATAAAATATGTCTTAAATGAATTAGATTCATCTACCAGAAAATAATGCCTCTAACCATACATATCCAGAGATAAAGGGGAAAGAAAACATAATTAAATTACCAATTCATGAGTTTTATAAAGAATTCATATTTTTGAATCTGCTGTGAGCATTTCTACTTTTTCTTTTTTTGTAAATTTGAACTTTTATTTTATTAAAACTTTACTTTTATTTTAAGTAGAAGCCAATATGTAATGGTTAAGAGCACATACTCTAGAACGAGACCAAGATGGCTTCATTAAATCCTGACTCTGCTGCTTAGTAAAGTAGTTGGGTGGGGTTGTATAAAATATTTAACTTCTCTGAGTCTCAGATTCTTCCTCCAGAAAATGGGGGAAAATAACATTTATCTTAGTGGAGTGATGTGTACAGAATTTGACATGTCATGGATTCTCAAAACATATATATATATGTGCACATATATATATACATATTTATACATACTTTTGAAGTCCTCAAAATAGGGAAATATCTCACATATTTCGAATCCCACTCTGCATGGTATTTTACTTCAGGTAAAATGAATGAATGGATGAATAATTACACAAATGAATAAAAGAAGTTAAGGAGTGAATGAATTTGGCATACTTCAATTCTATAAGTTATAGCCTTCAAAAAACAAAGATGCCTGTAGAATATTTCTGTAAAGAAAATTTAAAAATTATTTATTTATCAGTACATACATTGCTGTGCTATGAAGGTGTGATATTATTCTGATGTTAGGGGGATATGTAGCCAAATAATCAGAACTGCATGGATCCTGTTCTGCTCCATCTGCCCTCTTTATAAACTCCCTGAAATTTTACTACGGTTTAATTGTATTATGTTACTTACACAAATATATACCTTTAAAAGTTCATATGGGTATAAAATAAGAATGCAGTGAAAAAAGTGACACTTTGGGACAAAATTAGCCAGCAGTCTAAAATGGCATATGTCACAAAGGCGAAATCTGCATTAGGACATATAATTCTGGCAAAAACTTTTTTTTCCCCAAGAAAAAGTGGAGAATTGCTTTGTGGGGAACATCATGGATAATTCAAACGGGTTTCCTGCAAATAGCCCTAAAATATTGTATTACAATCTTCATGAAGCATTGAAATGTTTGGATTTAGGGGAATAACTTTAATGAAAAGCTTGCTTCTATAATAGCATATATTGCTTTCCCCTCTTAGTTGCTCTCTTTTTCTTCCTTTCTTCCTCTCTCTTAATCATGCTGAAAGGAATGTAAGGTGAGACTAATTCTATGCTGCGCCAGACAGAAAGATAATGGGATGAATGATAGGGAATGAGATACTGTGTATAAAGCTGCTTGCAAGAAGAAGATTGGAACAGCTAAGGATTCATTTAAGAAGAAACTAACTAAAAGAATTAAAGATTTATGAAAGTTAAACAAGTTGAAAGAGTGAAGAAATTAAAGAAAGTATTCGTAGAGGGGATATTGGGTTTAGAATTGATGGAAGCAGGTTAAGCAAGACTCAAGTGACTATGGAAGAACATTATCTATATCACGGGGCTTAAATGTGGAGTCCTATATGAAAGGGCTAAGAATTTGTGTTCATCTAAAAATCAGGGCTGAAATCAAACTTGCTGAGTGTGAGTATCAAGAAATTGGGTCATTAGTGTCCAGCTGGAATTCAGTGACCAAGCCAGACTTATTATTGATATAGAGTATGCATCTAAAATTAACAATACCTTAACTGACTATATATTTGTCACCTAAATAGCATGTGATATGCTGATGATACGTACAAACCAGGGTAAAATAGAAGAGCACATGACTGAGCCGCATAAGATGTAACAAGGAATGCAGTCTTACCAAGATGCATGTATCCTTCTACATGCTTTATAAATATTTTTTCATTTATCTTCATTATAAACCTACGCAGCAGGTATTATTATTTTCCCTATTTTGCAGCTAAAAATTGAAGAGCCTAAACAACCATCCTAGATGAGTCAACTGGTTAGTTAAGGAGCTGATTTGACCCAGCTTCAGTACTTTAACCGCTCTAGCACACTGCTGCAGAGGGACACCTCCTAAACGCTGCACCACTGTCCTTTCATTTTTGTGGAAGGAGGGAGTGTGCTTTGTACATGATAACAACATCTATTTGTGCATATGTTCAGATTTTAACTCAGGATCTTCCTCTGTGTTTCCCTTCTGAGAATATACCCTCACCAATTGCCCAGTGCTTAGAGCCAAAAATATAAAGTAGCAGTCTTTGTAGATACTTCCCTCTCGACTTTTCCCATTCAATATGTTACCTAATTCTATCAATATCACCTCACACCTACTGAGTCCATCCACTTCTCTGTTTCTTCTGCTCCAGACTTTTCATACCTGGACTTCTGCAAAGCTTTTCTATTGATTTTTTTCCCCTAATTCTCTCTTACCTTCCTTCCCACCACTCCCCAGTATAGCCTTGACTTTGCAGATAAATCTTTTCAAAATATTGATTTGATCACATATCTCTCAGTTTAAAATCTTTAAATAATTTCTCATTTTTTTTTTTTTTGTACAAAGACAAACCTCCCTCGCATTATTTAGGATAAGCAAACTTAGCAAAAATCTCTCCAAAATTCAATGATTTAGAGATGAAAGTTTATCTCTCTCTCTAATGTAACAATCCAGGACAAGGTCTCCAGGTTGGCAGAGTATCATGTGTAAGATGTCATTGAGCATCCCAGTCTGAAGATGGTAAGGCCTCTTTGATCACACAGTTTCCAGCATCACACTGCTCTCACCGTTAGAGCTCACAGAATGGTGAATGAGCCTGTGGAGGAAACATACCTACTGCCTTGAAATCTTGTCTAGGTTGTGGTGACATCACTTATACTCATGTTTCATTGGAGAGAAACCAGTCACATGGCCACACTGAATGCAAAGGAGACTGGCAAATATAGTCTCTGGCTGGGCAGTTGCACGCTGTTACTCAAAGGGGAAACAGATTCTGATGGACAGTTAGTCATTTCTGGCGCACCTTCTTCCCAGCTTCATTTTCTACCATCTTCAGCCTTGCTCTTGATTCCAGCCACAACTTCACATTTGCATGTGAACACCTTATCTGCACCCAATTATCTTCTTCTCATACTGCAGGTGTCAAGTCAAATGGTACTTGCTCAGGAAAGTCATTCCTTACCCTCAGGTGAGGTTAGGTCCCACTGTACAGAATATAGTACAGACTCCTTTCCCTCATAGAACTTATCACAGTTTTAATTTCTACATTTCACTCATGATTATTCATTATATTTCTTTGTCACTGGATTTTAAGTTCCTCAGAAGCAGAGGTCTTGCTCACTTTTGCACACCATGGTATCCCTTCCTAGCACAGTAACTGACTAGATACATGGTAACTTATTGTTTCTATGTTGTTTTTGAGTTTTTCTTAGTAGTTTTGCCACATGATACTGTGTTATTCTTTAGAGCATTTTCCTTATGTTATCTTTTACTGCAACCTACACTCATTCATTCAATAAATGTATGTGTTATGCTAGACAATGAAGTGCATAGTAAGTGTGATGAGAAATGGAACAATGTGGTCTTTGATCTGAAAGTTTTTATTATGTAGTTAGGGAAAGGGCACAAAAAGTCCTTGAGTATAAAATAACTGAAAAAAGGTGTTGCTGAGTGGCATAGGATTAAGCACTGAATGAGTAATATTGACACAGTATTATGTAATCTAAGAAGAAGTCAGCTGAGTGAGGCCTGCTGTGCTGGTGGAAAGTTTTCTAGAGGAAGTAAGGGGTGGAGCTGGACCTTCACCTGTAGGTGCAGTAGCAGTGCCCAGACATTTTGAATATATATGAGACTTTGCCTAAACTGGAGTTGGAGCTAATCTGATATTCCCCAATAAGTCTGAACAGGAAAGTCCTTTGGGAACATCCTCTGACCTTGTGTGACCTCTTCTAGGAAGCAGCTTAGCATTTGAACTAAAGACAGGCATTGCCAATTGTCCTGGCCTGTGTCCAATCAATTGTGTGTAAAATGGTTAGCATCCTGTGCTATGTAACCAGCAGTGTACTGTCTTGGCCTACAGTGGGGTATAAAAATCACACTTTAGTCGATTTGTTAAACTTGGCCAAAGGCTGTAGGTAAAAGGAACTTTCATCAATATAAAAAGTCTGAACATTTCAGACAAATCCGGAAAAAGATTTGTGGCCACTGAAGCTGCTAGATGGTGAAATAAAAAAAAAAAATACAATATTCAGATGGGGAAAACACAGAGGTGTTGGCAAGCTGAAGGATATTCCCAAAAGACTAGAAAAAAAAATAAAGATCTCACCCCATCAAACCAAAATTAAGCAAATGGATAAGTAATTTTGCCTCTGAATAAAGGCAAATTGTAGCAATCTTTGATTGCATCCCCTGCATTCCCCAACTCCCCTGATTCTCCCTGCCAAGTCCACCTGCCCTGTTAGAGGTTGGAAATGCTAGGCACAGCCCACTGGGAAAGCTGGCAGGTACAGCAAGACAGGCTACCAATGCTGACCAACTGGGACGCGAGTGGAAGGAGGCTTTGGGCTAATGTTTTCCTACTAAAAGAAACAGAGACTCAAAAGAAATCACCTCTTTTTCCTTCACTGGCTCGGTAGTGACTGCCTGTGACTCGTGGAACTATTGCAGTTGAATTGAGATCATGAGGGGTGACAATGCTGATGATAGGGAGAAATTCAGATGAAAAAATAACAATGGCATCACTAAGCCATGGTTTCATGACTGACCCATCTAGCCCTGTCTAGCACCCTATTACATGAAATTACAAATTCCCTTATAATTTATGTCATTTGACCTGTGTGTTCTATTACCTGCAGCCCCAAACATCTTATGTGATAGAATATTTAATCAAATGATATATCAAATTCATTTAGATTAAAATAAAAGGTAGCATAAGAATCAAAGTAAGGTTTTTTAACCTGATTTACAAAATTATTTCTTTCCCATTATATTTGCTTGTACACAAAATTAAATCTATCCAGGTAATATAGTGCCAAAACATCAGAGACCAACAAATGTCAATCACAGTTCTCCTTATGTATTTGAGCAACTGAAGTATACATTCCTATTGAATTTCAGTTGGCAGCATTCTGAAATTGATTCATCAATTTTCTTTATGTGATACATTAAAAGATACTTTTCAGTCCTCTAGAAATGTAGTTGAAATGTCATGTCCTTTGCACTTTGAATGTAGAAATTTGGGTTTGTTGACCTGGTAAAGAAATGTTTCCATCCACAAAACCTGTCAATAATGACAAAATGAGCCAAAGAGAGCATTTGTCACAATTTATCTATAAAGGATATTCTTTATACAATTTGAAAAGGAATCAAAATTACAAATGCAAAATTGAGCATAAGGCCTTGTAAGACCAAATACAAGTGAGAGACCCTGATGTTTTAACTTCATTAGTTTCAGGGTACAGCTATCTCTGATAATCAGATTTTAATTAAAAAAAAAAAAAAAGTCAAAAACCTCAATCTATTCTTTAGATGTTGATATCAAAATTCACATCACAGGTTCCAATCATGAAAAGCCAAAATAAATACCATTAATTTCAAAACCTGATCTGTAGTGTAAAGGTTATTGGGTGAACCCGGCTCAAGGAATTCTTTCTTCTTTTTCTAAAACTGTGCCCCACAATTTTTTTTTTCCTGTAATGTCTTCTATCTGAAGTTTAGTCTCATAAAGTCTGTTCTCCACAGGGGAGAGAAATCAGGACATAATAGTATGATCTATGCTTCCTGCCAAGGCCGCTTCTTCGGTGATGGAGGTGCTTTGTACACTGGGTTATTGGATTATGGCCTCTGTTCCTGCCTGCATCCACCAGGGAGCCAAGCACTCTGTCTTTATTTTGTGACCCTTGTGTTTACACTGTTTCCCTCTCTGTGCCATGATTTCCTCTGAGCTATTAAATACTTCTAATTCCTATCCTCAGCCTGTGAGCTTCCTGCCAACTCCCAGGGGCAATCAATCACCTCCTCAGTTCTTAGATTCTGCCTGCCAACTTCCTGCTCAAACATTTAACTATATATATAGTTATAAATATATATATATATATCTCCAATTTTTATGTCCCTTCTTATGGCTCTCTCCTAAAGTTGAAGAACTTTGAAATTATAAACTGTTTATCCTTTCTCTTAACTACCAAAACTTCCTTCTCCTTCTCCTTCTTCTTTTTTTTTAATGCAACATCTTTTAACTCATTTAAGGTTGGCCTCAGTGTCTGTATTCCTCCAGCGTGATTCATTTTGCAGTGGAAAGTTTTCAGGAAAATTGGACTTTACCCATTTATAGACTTCAAGCCTTATATTTTATTCATTTGGAATGGACTTTTAAAAAACGGGTTACTAATTTTGAAGGTTATTAATTTTTTGAAAGTGATTTAAATAAGTGATTTCCTGTTTGCTCCCCTAGTGGCCCCATGAATTAATCACATTGTGCTTGAATTGTTTTCTCATCTCATGACCCAGTAGACTGAATTCTTAGGGCAGGATTAGGACCATGTATATCTCAGTACAGCCTTAGCATCTGGTTCAAGGACTGGAATATAGTATGTGCTTGATGATTCTTTATGGAATGGAATGAAAGAGAAAAATATTTAGTTTAAAGTTTTTTTAGTTTATTTAAAGTTTATTTAAAATTTGTTTATTTATTAGAGTAATTATATTATAAAGGTAAACTTTTTAAAAACCGGAAATTTAGATTTTCTGTATAATCAGATTGTTCATATTTCCTCCATGTCTGTACCTAAAACCACTCCAAATTATAATTTTTAAATGTAAATTTAAATATTTCATTTCATTTACTATCTAAAACGCTTGAACTGCTGATGTCTCGTTTTTACTTAGTACTAATGTCCTGGTTACTTTATAAAGTAAAATGTCATTTTACTTATATATCATAGAGATGTCAATTAATTCATAATTTGAGTTTTCTTCTTTTCATGTCAACCACATCTCTGTTTACTTACCTGATGCCTCTGCTCTTTCCTTTTTTCTCTAATTTTTATTACTAATAACAGTGTTAAGAAATATATACATTTCTTATTTCCAGCAAATAAGCCTAGATCATATTTTTAATTGTTAAAATCAGGTCTAACTTTAAAGTGAATGCACACAAATAATGGGTCCTTGTCATTTCCACACATATATCATAAATTTCATGAAGGTAATTAGTAAGCAGAATAAAAGAAAATTCCACACATCCCTTCTGAGAGAGAGGGGCATTGGAAAGTTTCAAACCCAAGTGGCTTCAAATCCAGCTCTGACATTTAGTAACTGTGTGGTATTCAGGAGTTACTTAACTTCTTTGAACTTCAGTTTTTTCATTAGGAAAATAGAAAACATAAGAATCTCAACCTGTGGTTAGAAGGGTGAATGGTATTAAAATATATTAATTTTTTAACAAATGGTAGACTATATAGTGATATTATTATTTTGTGGACTTTTAAAGTCAAATAGACAGCTAGCTCTAAATATCAGAACTTGACTTTAAAATGAAAAAGAAAAACTACATTTAAATAATCTACTCCAAGCCAAGCATGGTGGCTTATACCTGTAATCCCACACTTTGGGAGGTTGAGGCTGGCAGATCATTTGAGGTCAAGAGTACGAGACCAGCCTGCTCAACATGGTGAAACACTGCCTCTACTAAAAATACAAAAATTAGCTGGGTGTGGTGATACACACCTGTAATCCCAGCTACTTGAGAGACTGAGGCATGAGAATTGCTTGAATTTGGGAGGCAGATTGCACCAATGCACTCCAGCCTGGGCAACAGAGCAAGACTTCGTCTCAAAAAAAAAAATAATAATAAAAATAAATAAATAATATATTCCAAATGGTTTGTCTACAATGAACTGACGATGTTAAGATTATTTACATTTCCTGTTCTTATGTAAGATATTGATATTTTATAGGTAAAAAGTGAAATATATGTGTTCATGTATGCATTAAGGTATTATTTCTACATACAAAAAAATAGCAGAACTAAGAAAATTACCCAGGGAAACCAAGAGGAGAAACACACTTCTATTTGCATTGGGTGGATGTCTCAGACACAGCCAAGCCTGTATCTAATCAGAATAGGCAGTTCCTGAAATTATAACTTTGAAGTTCTAAAAAGCTTGAACATTTTAAAAGAATTTCTGTTTTACGTTATTGTTGTACATTTTAGCATGAGTGATTCCTGTTTAGCTTTTGGCATGCCAATTCCATAAGTGTGGTTAACTCACAGTACTGGACTGCCTATTTCAGAACCATTTACAACTGCTTTCTCATCTTCTACTGTGAAAGCTCCGCAGATAGGGCTTAAAGACTCAGGTTCCACACACACTTCCGGCTATCAGTGACCTGACCGTGTGATCCAGCTCTATGCTAAAAGATTGAGTAGCTTACCTGCTGAGAAACGTGTTTTTAAAGTGGTTTATAGAGGACACTGGCCTTTGTTTTTTCTCTTCCTACTTCTTCCGGCTTCAGCCTGGATAGTGGATGTGAGCTTGCAGAGCAGCAGCCATGTTACAACCAGAGACAACATACACAAGACCTGGCCTGTACACTCTGAGAACAAAGTTCTCTGGAGACCTGGACTACTAACCCCTGCTTCTCTCTGTTAAGATAGATAATTCTTGTGTATCTAAATCATTGCAGAGACTTCTGGTTGGTTAAACCCGAATTTACTTCTAATTGATATGAGCTTCCACGCAAACACAGAAGAAAACAAATGTGATTTAACGACTATTTTCACAGTTCTCTTAAGGATGGTACATATCACACACCATTCTAGGCATGCTGAAATAAAATTAATCCATTACAGAAAATATATTATTAGGACATTAGAACCTACTTCTCTTCCAAGTCTGGTTGAGAAAGATTGTACCAAACCCTGCTATATAAAATACAGCCTATAGACCAACAGCATAGGCATCATCTGGTAACTAACTGGATGCCTAGAATCTCAGAATTCTCCCTCTTCACCTACTGAATCAGAATGTGCCTTTTAACTGTGATTCCAAGATGATTCATATGTACCATAAAGAGTTTTAAATGCTGGATGAATTATGAGCTTCTGAGGTCAAAGGAACAGTATTTTTTAAAAAAAATCTTTTGTATCTCTATTTCCCGGTACAATGTCTAGATGGAGCATAATAAGCCCAACCAAATATTTGATGAGTGAAACATAACACTGGCTCAGTGTCAAGCATTAAATTCCATTATAGGTTTGATTATCCCAAATCTAACTATTATTTGCAAAGTTGAGCTTATGACTATGAGGAAATGAATAATGAGACAGATATCATGAAAAAAGGAAAAGTGATTAAAAAGTTACAAAGCATAGAATGCAATAAATCATAGGCTCTAGATGTGCACTGAAATTAAAAGTTTTAAAGAACCTAGGCCCCTATAACAGAAAGTTAAAATTGGAAAATTAATGGATAAGTCCTGGGAATCTGTCCTTGCCAACATTCATTATATTACCTAGAGCTGTCTTGATTTGTCTATTTTAGGTTCTCCTATTTGGGAGAGTGGTGGACCACTTGACTCTGAAGAAAGCTAAAAATACTCTCTCAGGAGAATGCACACACACACACATACACACACACACGCACACACATACACATAGACACACAGACATGCTTAATTCAGTTTCAGGAAGTGCCCAGACTTTCTAAAACTTAGCTATCGCAGAAGGTACAGTGTACTTCAGGTAGAGAGCCCTCCATGATGTTTGAATTTTCTACATTACAAGTTAAATAAAATGATGGTCTATGAAATCTAGAAATGATTTGGAGAAACAGACGTAGTTTCTCTCCTCACATATTCCACATCCTAAACTAACTTTTGACTGAGGGTTGAATTGTGGCCTCCTCTCCACTACAAATCTATTGAAGTCGTAACTCTGTTACCTCAGAATGTGACCTTATTTGGAAATAGTGTTGCTGTAGATATAATTAGTTCGATGAGGTCATACTAAAGTAGAGTGGGCCCTTATCCAATCTGACTGATGTCATAGTGAAGAGACACAGAGACAGACGCACGAGGGGAGAACACCAGTGATGATGCAGCCCGAGATTGAAGGGCTGTACCTGCAAGCCCAGGAACACCCGGGGCCACCAGAATGTGGAAGAAGCGAGGAAGGATCCTACCCCAGAAGTTTAGCAGGGGGTATGACTCTGCCTACACCTTGATTTATCACCTCAAGACTCTAGAACTGTGAGAGAAGAAATTTCTGTTGTTTTAAGCCCTCCACATTTGTGTAAATTTGTTACAACACTCCTAGGAAATAGTGGGACAACACAATCTAGAATTATAATAATTGATTTCAAACTGTCTGTCATGGTTAATAATAAAAACTTTTATTCTGGAGGTATTCACTAATCTTCACTATGTGAATTCACTGATTTTCAATTTGCCATGTAACATACCCAGATAAATCAAGAATAGGCTCTTATTCTTAGAGAAAAGATAGCCTAAGTTTAATTTAAAATTTACATAGTTGATCGGGGTTTCAATTCTTTCATCAATGAAGTGGACATTAAATGTTTAACATTAAAATTGTCTCTGAGCTCCTCTCAGAGTTTCTATCAGAATTTCTATCAGGTATAGATAATAATTAATCGGTAGTTTATTTGCTAAGGAATTATTTTAAATGAATTGTAGATACTTAACCTAAAAAAGAGAAAACCAGCTCTCTTCAATTAGCTGAAAGGCAATTAACTAGAAGAGTTATTGTTTTGTATGACCTCAAATGATAGACGGGAACTGGCAGAGATGAAATTACCCTAAATATACATAAGAATTTGTTAATTATTTTAGCTTTAACAATATATTCTGGCCCTCGAATTAATAAGTTCTTTGTCATAAGACTTGTTTTGCTGAAGAATCATTTGCCAAGATGTCTTTAGGGGTTTCAATCATTCCCAAGTTGGTTGGAAGATCATATCTTTCAAACATTATGGGATCAATAAAGGTATATTTGGAAGATTGATCACTCTGGAGATAAAATGAACTTCAAACCCTGTATCTGTTCCTTAGTAACTATGTAAACTTAATTTCTGAATATCATCTTCCTCTCCTGTAAATACAGATATTAATACCCACATTAAAGTATTATTTTGAATTATAAAATAATGCATACCAAGTGTAGAGTCATTAGTTGACAATAAATGCTGATTCTCTCCTATGCCCTGTAACTCTGTGTGTATTTATATTTGCTATTGTTTACCATGTTAGGATACAAAAATAAACTGCTAAATAAAATTAAAGACCACCATTAAAAAATATTTTAAAACAATATTCAGAAAGATAAGTAATAAAGTATTACTTACTGCCACATATTAATTTTTATAGTTGTGGGGATGTAGAAGTTTGTCACCAGTCACTCAGATTTGTTCTGTATATGATCCTTAAGGGGAGCAACAGTACTTTCCTCAGTGCATTTAGAATAGAAAGTCCTGAACAACATTTTAGAGGTATAGGGAAAGAGCAAAGGTTCAAAAACATTGCTAAGCTCTGATCCTTAGAAGCACAAACAAGGTTCTGAATAAGTTGAGAGAAAAACCAGCCTCCGATTATTTTATCTTTAAAAGCAATTACTTCTTCATGACAATTATTCGCATATTTTTAATTTGCAAAAATATTCTCTTTATAGTAAGCATATATGGAGCTGCATACTCAGCTTCTTTAACTGTTGTGTGATACAATTTTATAGTTATTTTGTTTTCAGATTTCATGTTCTGGATGTGGCAATTAATGTAGCAATTGTCTGCATTTTTTTTTTCACTAGAGAAAGGCTGTTTGCCCACACGTTCCTAAAAGCAACATGAAAAAAAAAAAGGCCCATCAATTACCCTTTGCAAAATCTACATATTTTCCTATGCTTTCTCTGTGTAAAACAATGCAAATTACAAAATATTTTAAAATGTATATCTATCCTTTTGGGTATTAAGTTCTGGTTTGCTGAAGATACTAAATCCTTGTATTTTATTTTATTTTATTTATTCATTTATTTAAACCATGCAAGGAGACTGTTTATTTCCAAAGGATTTTGCAATAAACATAATGAATAGGCTCCAGGCAGCTGTTCTATTCTTCTCCCTCATTCTCATCCTCATAGGAGTCAGTGCCTATTTCCTCCTAATCCTTCTCCAGGGCAGCGATATCCTCCCGGAGCCTTGGAGAACTCACTGTCCTTCATGCCCTCACCAGCTTCCCAGTGTACAAACACTCTCTTGACATACGTCAGCTCGAACTTGTGGTCCAGGTAGGCCCAGGCCTTGGCGATGGCAGTTGTGTTGCGCAGCATGCACGTGTCACACTGTACCTTGGCCAGGTCACCTCCAGGCACCACAGTGGGTAGTGCTTAGTTGATACCAACTTTGAGGCCTGTGGGGCAGCAGTCCACAAACTGAATGCCGCACTTGGTATTGATGTTGGCAATGGCAGCATTGATATCCTTGGGTACATCTCTGTGGTACAACAGGCAGTAAGCCATACACTTGCCATACCAGTAAACCAGATACCCTAAAGTGTCATACCATCACACTTTGCCATCTGGCTGGCCAGCTCAAAGCATGTATTGGCGATCCCTGCCAAAAACAGCTGCTGTGGTATACCTTCTCTGCAGAGATGACTGGCACATAGGTGACCAGGGGGATGTAGATGTGAGTGCAGGCCACCAGGTTGATCTGAAACTCTGTCAGGTCCATGTTGAGGGCCATGTCAAAGTGCAGAGAAGCTGTGGTGGAGGAGATTACTTTGCTAATGAGGCAGTTGAGGTTGGTGTAGGTTGGGCACTCAATGTCCAGGTTGTGGCAGCAATTGTCATAGATGGCTTCATCGTCCACCATGAAGGCACAATCTGAGTGCTCTAGGGTGGTGTGAATGAGTGGTCAGGATGAAGTTGTAGGGCTCGACCATGCCTGTGGACACCTGCAGGGCTGAGTAGATGGAGAATTACAGCTTAGATTTTGCCATTGTCACCAGAAAGCTGCTCCATCAGGAGTGAGGTAAAGCCAGAGGCAGTGGCCCTGCCAAAGCTGTGGAACACCAGGAAGTCCTGAAGTCCTGTGCACTGGTCCAACGGCGTCCAGATACAGTCCAGCACTGGGTCGTTGATCTCTTTGCCAATGGTATAGTGACCACAGACATCACTGTTGAGAGCATCCCCTTTTGCAGTGATGAGCTACTCTGGGTGGAAAAACTGTCAGTATAGGCCATTTCAGATTTCATCAATGGCCATAGGCTCCAGATCCACAAAACAGCCAGGACACATGTTTTCTAGCACTAATTTCACAGAAGAAGCTGGTGAAAGTGGACTATCCACTTCACCAGTGGTCTTTTCACTGGGCATCTGCCCATCAGTTTGAATCTCATGTTCCAGGCAGTAGAGCTCCCAACAGGTTAGCATTGCCCATCTGGACACCCGCCAGCTCCGCATGGACGGAAATGTATTTACACATGGCAAATGGTGAGTCCCAGTGGTGTGTCTTATGTAGAGTCAGGGTGATGGGTTTCAGTGAGAACTAACCCATCCTTTTAAGGATATTTGTGTCTTGATTTAAAAAGTTTTAATTTTCCTGACACTAAAACATTGGTGTTAAAATGTGCATTTCAAATGTATGTGGGAGAAAAGTGAAAGAAACACTGATTCAGCCTTAAGATAAGTGTATCCTAAGACTTCATTTTAGCTCTGCTACGTATTAGTAGTGTGATTCTGGACAAATTATCTAATTTCTCTAAATTTTTGTTTTTTTATTTACGAAAAGGAAATAATATATTTTCCTGCACATCTTAGAATGGTAAATTTAAATTTAATATGCATATAAAATTTATTTGCAAATTATTAAGGGCTAAATTGATAAAAATATTATTTAACATGATATTATACCTTCATGACCAATTTCCATATTTCTATTGTTTCTTTTATGCCTACCTTTGACCTTTTACTCAGCACCTAAGACAATGAATGATAGGCTTGGTCCATTTTATATCTGGCTTGTTGTTATTTTGAAAGTCTGAAGAAAATAAAGACCCTAATTCACCAAATGAGGAAGATTAATTCCTCATTCAACAAGTTCATTCATTCAGCAAATAATTATCAAGCACCAACTATGTACAAGAACTGTGCTGAGTGATGGGCCTACAACAGTGAAAAATATAGACCAAATTTTTGCCTTCATACTTCTATTTTATGAGGTGAGACATAAACAATCTAAACAAGTAAGAAACTATATGTGAGGTAATGATAAATATTAAGGAGTAAAAGCAGAGCAGGAGTGAGTGCTTGTGGATGCAAGTTTATGTAGGGTGACTAGGAAAGGTTTGCTGAGTAGGTCATATTTGAGTAAAAATCTGGAGTGATAAAAGTGAGGGAGTGACCCGTGCAGCTATCTGGGACAACAGGGTTACAAGCAGAAGGAACAATGTATACCAAAGCTCCAAGGCAGAAGCATATTGGCGTATTATAGGCAGAGAGAAGGCCAGTGCACCTGGTGAAGGGTGAATAAGATGAAAAGCTGTAGGAGATGAGTTTGGATAGGTAAGTGGAAGAGGCAGATGACCTACAAGCTGTCAGCCATTGTTAGAATTTAGGCTTCTGTGAGAGATAGGAAGTCATTTGCTGGTTTCATACAGAGAAAAAACAGGATATGACCATTGTTTTAACATGATCCCTCTGGTTACTCTTCCTGGAACACAGTGAAGAAGATCAAGGTGAAACAAGGACATCATTTAAGAGGCCATTTAAATAATTATTGGCTTGGACCAAGATTTTCACATGAAGGTAGTAAAATTGGTAAGATTCTGAATATATTTTCAGGATACAGTTGTCAGGGTTTGCTGATGGATTAGTCATTGAGTATAAAAACAAAGTGAAGAGTGAGGAATATCTCTAAGAATCATAGCCTGAGCAATATAGGAATAGTATTACCATTTTCTCAGATGGGAAACAAAACGAGAGTCCTATTTAGGAGAATATCAGTCCCTCAGTTTTGGACATTAAAAGTGATTATTACCCATATCGTAACCACACACTTTCTCCTGGGTTCTCACTTAGGACCACAGGCAAACATTCTTGACTTCTAGTGAGAAGCCTTGAGTCAACAAATAGAGGAATTCCCAAAGCATGGAGTTATTTCATTTTATTATTTTATTTTATTTTTGCCATAAGAGCCAGGCTTCCAGCTTTCACCATATAAATAGCAATGGAAAAACACCCAGTGGTTATAACTCATTTCCCTATCAAGACTTCAATCAATATGCTCAGCCATAAACAGTAGCCTGTCTCACCAGAAAGGCAATAGTCAGAACCAGCTGCCCACATCTTTAAAAGTCCAATACCTCTAAGTTGCAAATTTGGGGTAACCCTGGAAAATTCACAGAACTCTCTTTTCTTCAACTAAATAGGAAATAACACACTCTGTGATCTACCTTTGTTACAGGATTACTGTAAGGATCAAATAAGACAAAATATACAATAATGCTATATAGGCATAGTCATGACTGTTTAACAACAAAAACCATAGTGAGACTTTTTTTTTTTTTGCAAATAGACACTTATCAGCTGTAAATGGTATGATTGGAAGAATATAAGTTGTTTTTAAAAAAACAATAATCAGTTCCAAGCAAGTTGCTTTTTTACTGATACATAATATTTATAGATATTTATGGATATATGTGATATTTTGTTACATGCATATAATTTGCAACTATCAAACCAAGATGTTTAGGATGTCCATCACCTCAAGAATTTATCATTTTTATGTATTGGGCTCATTTCAAGTCCTTTTTTCCAGCTATTTTGAAATATGCAATACATTTTTGTTCACTGTAGTCATTCTACTATCGAATAGTAAAACTTATTCTTTCTATCTGACTATTTTTTTTGTACCCATTAACCAACCTCTCTTCACCACCCTCCTCCTACCCACATACTCTTCCCAGTTTCTAGTATCTATGATTCCACTCTCTACCCCTATGTGATCGACTTTATTACCTACTACATATGAGTGGGAACATGCAACATTTCTCTTTCTGTGCCTGGCTTATTCCAGTTGCAATCATGTTACTGCCAATAATAGGATTTCATTCTTTCTTATGACCAACTAGTATTCCACTACATATATACAGCCCATTTTCTTTATTCATTTATCTATGGATGAACACTTAAGATTAAGTTCATATCTTTGCTATTGTGAGTAATTTCCTTGCCTTTGGATATATACCCAGTAGTGAGGTTGCTGGATCATATGGAGTTTTTGGAAAAGTCTCCATACTGTTTTCAGTAGAGGCTGTACTACTTTACATTCTCACTAACAATGTTTAAGAGTTTCATTTTCTTGACATCCTCACCAGCATCTGTTATTTTTTTTGTATTTTCTATAATAGCTATTCTGACTGGGGTAAGATGATATTTCATTGTGGTTTTTATTTGCATTTCCCTGCATTAGTGATGTTGAGCATTTTTATATACCTCTTGGCACATGTACATCTTCTTTTGAGAAATGTCTATTCATGTCCTTTGCCCATTTTTTAATGGGATTATTATTTTTTTCCTGCTGAGTTGTTTGAGTTCCTTGAATTTTCTGGATATTAGTCCCTTGTTGGTTAAGTAGTTCTCAAATATTTTCTCTCATTCAACAGGTTGTTTCTTCATTCTTTTAATTGTTTCCTTTGCTCTGCAGAAGAATCTTAGTTTACATTTGCCCCATTTGTCTATTTTTGTTGTTGTTGACTGTGTTTTTGAGGTCTTAGCCACAAAATCCTGTCTGGACCAATGTACTGGAATATTTCCTCTGGGTCTTATGTGTAAGACTTTAATCCATTTTGGGTTTATTTAAGTGAAAGGTAAGAATCTAGATTCATTCATCTACATATGGATATCCAGTTGTCCCAGCACAATTTATTGAAGAGGGTTTCATTTTCCCAGTATAAGCTATTGGTGCCTTGTTTAAAATCTGTTAGGTATAAACATATGGATTTATTTCTGGGTTCTATATTCTGTTTCATTAGTCTGTGTATCTAATTTTATACCAATACCATGCTATTATGGTTACTATAACCTTGTAATACATACTGAAGTTGTGTATTGTAATGCCTCCAGCTTTATTGTTTTTGCTCACCATTGCTTTGGTTATTGGTTATTTTGTTTGTGTGTGTGTGTGTGTGCTTCCATATAAATTTTATGACTTTTTTTATTTCTGTGAAGAATGTCATTGGTATTTTGATAGTAATTACATTAAATATGTAGATTGCTTTGGGTATTAGTAATTATTCCTATCCATGAGCATGTGATATCTTTTCATTTGTGTGTTCTTCAATTTTTTCATCAGTGTGTTAGTCTCCTTTGTAGAGGTCTTTCAACTCTTTGGTTAAATTTATTCGTAGCTCTCTCTCTCTCTCTCTCTCTCTCTCTCTCTCTCTGTGTGTGTGTGTGTGTGTGTGTGTGTAGTTATAGTAAATGGTATTGGCTTCTTGTTGTTTTTCCCCTAGTTGGTTTATTATTGGTCAGTAGAAATGCTATTGATTTTTGTATACAGATTTTGTATCTTGTAACTTTATTGAATTTATTTATCAAATCTAAGAGTTTCTTGGAGTATTCCTTTGGTTTTTAAAAAATATAAGATAATATCTGCCAAAAAAAAAAAAGACAATTTGAAGTACTCTTTTCCAATTTAGATGCCTCTTATTTCTTTCTCTTGCCTGATTGCTTTGGCTAAGACTTCAAGTACTATGTTGAATACAAGTAGTGAAAGTGAGCATCCTTGTTCCAGTCCTTAGAAGAGAGGCTTTCAGCCTTTTTCCATTTAGTAGAATGTAAACTGTTAATTTGTTGTATATGGCATTTATTATGTTGAGGTATATTATTTCTATGCCTAGTTATAGTTAACAGTTTTTATCATGAAGGGATTTTGAATGTTATCAAATGCTTTTTCTGCATCTGTTGAGAGGATAATATGGTTTTTGTCTTTCTTTCTGTTGATATGATGTATCACACTGATTGGTTTGCATATGTTGAACCATTCTTGTGTCCCTGGAATAAATCCCACTTGATTATGGTGTTTTATCTATTTGATGTGTGCTGTTAGATTTAGTTTACCAATATGTTGTTGAGAATTTTGGCATCTATTGTTCATCAGGGATATTAATCTATAGTTTTCTTCTTCTATTGTGTCCTTGTCTGCATTTGGTTTCAGGATAATTCCAGCCTTATAGAATAAGTTAGGGGAGAATATCTTCCCTTCAACTTTTTGCAATAGTTTCAGGAGACTTAATGATAGTTCTTCCTCAGTAAAATTCAGCAGTGCAGGTATCCAGTCCTGTGCTTTTCTTTTGGGAAATGTTTTATTACTGATTCAGTATTGTTACTTGTTATTTGTCTGTTCAGATAATTTATTTCTTCCTGATTCGTTCTTTACAGATCATATGTTTTCAGGTATTTATAAGTTTCCTTTAAATTTTCCAGTTTGTTGGTGTATAGTTGTGCATAATAGTCCCTGACAATCCTTTTTATTTCTGTAAAAATCAGTGATAGTTTCCCTTTTTTTTGTTTCTGATTTTGTTTATTTGGGTCTTTTCCGTTTTTCTTGGTTAGTCTAGCAGTTTATTTATTTTTATTACCTTTTCTAAAAAGCCTTTTTGTTGATCCTTTCTTTTCTTTTCTATTTCATTTAGAAATACTACTCTGTTCTTTCCACCTACTAATTTTGGGTTTGAGTTGTTCTTGGGGATGGGGATATTGAATGGGCCTGTTCTTGGTCCCAGTGGTGGCAACAGTGGGCTGAGTATGCCTGTCCTTGGGCCCCCAGGAAGCATATGCAAGTGTTAGCAGGTCCAGATGGGACAATTATTAGGCCTCCAGACTACTTGCTCAGGTGACAGAAGTGGTAGCAGTGGCCTAGGTGGACAGGTAGAACTTTAGGCCCCTGCAGTGTACATGATATGGGCAAGGGCAATGACAGTGCAGGACAACCCTTGTACCCCAGACAGTATTGCTGGTTTTAGCAATGGCTGGGATGGCTGGGCAGGCCAGTCCCCAGTTCCCCAGATGGTACATGTAGGTGAGTGCCAATGGTGGTTGTAGCAACAGGCTGCGTGGGTTTATCTCAGGCCCTTAGGAAGACTGCACAGATGCTGGCAATAGTGGACATGGTAGGGCAATCTCAACACCTCTGGATGGTGTGCTTGGGTGCTGGGGGTGTTTGGGGTCTATTGTTAGGCCCTCTGGTGATACATGCATGTGCCTGGGGTAACTGACAACAGGATGATCCTCAGGTCCCCAGGCAGCATGCTCAGGTACTGGAAGGTGCAGTGCTAGGTTGAGTGGGCCTGTCCTCAGATCCACCTAGTGGTGTGCATGGCATCAGGCTGTGTTAGCAAGGGCAGAATAATTTCCAGGCCTCCAGGCAGCATGCTTGAGTGGCAACAGTGACAGTGGTGGTGGCAGGCAGGGAAAGACCATCCTTGGGATACATGCAAGTGTATGGCAATCCTGCCTCTGAGAGTGGCAGGATTGTTGTCAGTGGCAGTGATCCCAGGCAGGTGGCTTTCAGACTCTGGGGAGCACATGGTTTGGCTCCCTTTGTCCTGCGGGTGGCCTCCCTGGTGCACTTCTGCCTGTTCCCCAGGGTATGGGACTCTGTGGGTTAGAGTGCTGCAGACCATGTGTATTAGTCTGTTCTCATGCTGCTAATAAAGACATACCCGAGACTGGGTAATTTATAAAGGAAAGAGATTTAATTGACTCACAGTTCCACAAGGCTGGGGAGGCCTTACAATCATGGTGGAAGGCGAAGCAGGAGCAAAGGTGTGTCTTACATGGTAGCAGGCAAGAGAGCATGTGCAGGGGAACTCCCCTGTATAAAACCATCAGATATCATGAGACTTACGTACTACCATGAGAACAGCACAGGAAAGACCTGCCCCCATGATTCAATTACCTCCCACTAGTTTCCTCCCACAACAGATGGGAATTATGGGAGCTACAATTCAGGATGAGATTTGGGTGGGGACACAGCCAAACCGTATCATTCATGGTCCAGTCCATGAAACCATTTTTTCCCTTTAGACCTCTGGACCTGTGATGGGAGGGGCTGCTGCAAAGGTCTCTGACATGCCCTGGAGACATTTTTCCCATTGTCTTGGTGAATAAAATTTACCTCCTCATCACTTAAGCAAATTTCTGCAGCCAGCTTGAATTTCTACTCAGAAAATGGGTTTTTCTTTTCTATCACATCACCAAACTGCAAATTTTCTGAATTTTTATGCTCTGCTTCTCTTTTAAACACAAATTCCAATTCCAAACCATATCTTTGTGGATACATAAAACTTAATGCTTTGAACAGCACCAAAGTCATCTCTTGAACACTTGGCTGCTTAGAAATTTCTTCCACCGGATGCCCTAAATCATCTCTCATGTTCAAAGTTCCACAAGGTCTCTAGGGCAGAGGCAAAATGCCACCATTCTGTTTTCTAAAACATAACAAGAGTCACCTTTATTCTAGTTCCCAACAAGTTCCTCATCTCCATCTGAGACCACCTTAGCCTGGACTTTATTGTCCATATTACTATCAGCATTTTGGTCAAAGCCATTCAACAAGTCTCTAGGAAATTCCAAACTTTCCACATCTTCCTGTCTTCTTCTGAGCCCTCCAAATTATTCCAACCTCAGCCTGTTACTCAGTTTCAAAGTTGCTTTCACATTTTCATGTATCTTTACAGCAGCACCCCACTCTACTGGTACCAATTTATTGTATCAGTCTGTACTCGCGCTGCTAATAAAGACATACCCAAGACTGGGTAATTTATTAAAAAAAGACATTTTAATGGACTAATAGTTCCACGTTGCTGGAGAGGTCTCGCAATCGTGGCTGAAGGTAAATGAGGAGCAAAGACATGTCTTACGTGGCAGCAGGCAAGACAGCATGTGCAAGGGAGCTCCTCTTTATAAAACCATCAGATCATGTGAGACCTACTCACTATCATGGAACAGCATGGGAGAGAACTGCCCCCATGACTCAATTACCTCTCACTGGGTCCCTCCCGTGAGACATGGGAATTATCGTAGCTACAATTGAAGATGAAATTTTGGTTGAGACACAGCCAAACCATATCACTCTGCCACACTGCTGGGTTCATTCAGTAATGTGTGGCTGAAGTCTTCTGGGTGGCTGTAAAGATAAGTCATTGAGGCTCCAGGGATATGGAGGTGCAGGGGCTATTTGGCCCCAGGTCAGGATATATTCTAGTGGGAGCCAGACTCTCAAAATGACAAATGGCATTATACTGCAGCTGCTTGAGTCTCAGGCAGGTGTGTAGAACCCAACTGAGCTTCCCCTCTGGAGCAATGCTGTCATGAGCACTCCAGGCAACTCCCTGTACTAGTCTCAAGGCTCATGAGAGTTGAGGGGATCTCCAATGGATAAGACTGCAGGAGTCCCATTATGGGAATATGGGCCACTGGGGATCCCTCACTTACTCTTTCCCTGTACTGGGGAGCCTCTCCAGGCTCCCAGCCAATCCTGGGTAGGCAGGCTGCCTTACTTGGCTCTTCTGCCATGCCTCAGGCATTTCCTGTCTCTACTGCTTTCCAGGGTTTTCTGTTAGATGTGCTATTCAAAGTATGCCAATCTACTATTTATCTAATTTGGTTCTTCTGTGGAGGAGGTGAGTGCCAGTTGTCTCTAGTCTGCCATCTTGAACCTTTCTTCCAAATAAGTTACTTTCACCTTCTAAAGCCATAGACAAGTAGTAACCCTTTTCCACTGAATAGAGGACATTAGTAAGATGAGATGTTTTTGGCAGCAGACAACTTGGTGTTCAAAGATATCATACCTTCTCTACTTTTTGCAATGTACATGTCTGAGCAGTAGCAAATGGAAATTCAAGAGGGAGAGCGAGAAAACATTTACATAATATTTGTCCACCTGAACTTTGAGGTTATATGAAGAAGCTGAACTATCCGTAAGAGAAATCAGCTATAAAACAAGAAATTATAGTCTTGCATGGACTGCCACGGACAAGTGTTCGGTGAAGACTCAGAAGAACATAGAAACAAAGTAGGTAGGAGAGACAGGACAAAACTGAAGAACAGGTTATGGCCTTAGTTAAGGACCTATCCAGTCACGGCCTATGTGTTTTGCTAATTTTCAGATTAAATAATTGTTCTAAACATTAGAAATATAGACAGATGTGCATGCAGGATGTGTGTGTGTGTGTGTGTGTGTGTGTGTGCATATGCTTTGCATCACTGGCTCTCAGTCCCACCTAATATTGCCACATATTTCATTCCTACAACTTCCAGATATTTCAAGTATGTCTTCAGGATTATTTCACTGCAACTTAAATAAGTGTTTTCAGCTGACTCACAGTATTAGCTCATTTCCCCTGCCCTCCAGTTGTGGCCATGCTCTGCTGGGTCACACTGCATATCCCAGCCTGTGCCTTCAGTTGTGCTGGGTGTTCCCACTAATTCTCCTCGGCATTTTTACTTCTGCCATGCGGACTAGCCTCTTTTTCTGGCTGTTATCATGTCCACAGTTTAGTCTTCTCAGGTAATGTCACTGCCATTCCTCTTTGGAGGCCTTGAAACCAGAAAGCCCTAATATTTCCACTGCATTTAAGCTTCATTTTCAAGACAGCAAGCTAAGGCTGTTCTCTGGAAACTCCATGGGATAAAGTTATACCATGTTCGATGTAATAGTACAGAGGATGCCTCTCTCTCTCTCTATCTCTCTCTGTGTCTCTCTGCCTTTCCCTCTCTCTCTCTCTTTGCCTCCCACCTTTCTCTCTGCCTTATTACTCAGACAAGAAAATGCTGCAATTCACAAAATAACATTTAATTTACTTCACTTTAACTTAAATGATATGCATACACCATTTACAAAATTAGGGAAACACAAATTAATCACGTCCAAATGGGGTGGTTGAAAATTTTTTAAATGCTAGGAATCAGTAAGCAATATAATATGATATTATTTCCCATATTATTCCAAACATCATAAACCCTAAAATAAAGTTTGTAGTTATCACAAGTTTTTAATCAATTCAGATCACATTTCAAAGTGCCACTGTGAACTGCCCAAACCAGGTGTTTTGCAGCTGCAATGAATTTGACATGCTCTGAAATCACCATGGAATCCTCTGGATCTCTTGGAATTACGGAGCAAAGTCTAAGAAATAAAAATTGTAGTCTGCCATGCTGGACAAATCGGGAAAGACATGGTTTGGAGAGCATGTGTGTGTAATTATTTTAAAGAATCCCAAATATGACTTTGTGAGTAGCTGTAGCATTTAGAAGATTTAATTTTATATAAATACATATATAATATAGAGAGAATTAAGGATTTAATTATATATATATACATGAACAATAGCATTTTTCAATGATTTATTGTAAAGATATTCAAACATAGAGAAAAATTAAAGTGAATGCTTGTATACCTTCCACCTACCATTAATATTTTACTATACTTGCTTTATCACATACCCATTCAACTATTCATCCCTCTGTCAAACCATCAGTTTATCTTACTTGTTATACAGTTTTTGATACTTTCTTAATCTACATATGAGCCAAATGTAAGCTTTCAGAATATAATTATTAGTTCCTAATCTGAGGATCACAGATTTTTAAAACTAGAAGATACCTTTAAAAACTCTTTATTGTACACACTTCATTTTTCAGATATGGAAATTAAGGCAAAATGAGTTAAAGTTTGAGTAAGAGCACCCAACAAATTAGTAACTAAACCAAGATTGAAAATCCCTGCTTGCTGTTTTCATGTAAACATGCACTTCAACAGAGAGGTTGTAATGTGTGGGCATGATAAGGAGGAGAATTGTTGAAGTGAGTTCTTTGTTAGAAAATTAAAGTGACTTTAATAGATGAATGTGCAGTTGAACTAGCAGTAAGATTTGAGAAGGAATCGGAAGTGAATGAAGAGCTGAACATCTGTGAAAATCTTCCTACTGTATAATCAAAAGAAAAAATACTGCTAAAAAATACTTACTCTAGCATGTTTTTTATGTGTGTCCAGTTTCCAAAGGTATGAAATATCATGGGGATGAAGAATTAAAGGTTGAGCCTTGGAAGCAGGAAAGTTGGGTGGGAGACAAAGAGCATCTGCTGCTTAAATTCAGTTTGACAGACTCATAGACTGTGGCAATAAGCTCTGCTTACAGAGTATAGAAGGGACGTGTTCTGTAGCCTATGCAATCCCTTGAATAAATCCATTCTTAGAGCAGTACTTAACTTTTCTATTACCCACTCTCGATCTACACTGTTTCAAGGCACATGCAAAGATAAGAGTCACGACTCTTCTGAGAATGAATGTGTCACAATTTAAGGTACAAATGTCTCAATCACTTTTATGTTTCTATGTTTTGATATAAATTTTTGAAAAAAAATTTAAAATCAATGGGTGAACAAATGTTAGTTTACATTTTCATTCATGCTTCAAACATGGTATGGCAGAAATGTAAGGTTCTTCTTCTTCTTCTTCTTCTTCTTCTTCTTCTTCTTCTTCTTCTTCTTCTTCTTCTTCTTGCATTCCTTAAAACTTAAAAGTACTCAGGATTTTGTATTTTTTAAAACTCTTCAAGTAACTCTTTAGGTGACCAGTATTTGAGGGCTACTAGTATAAAGAATTCTACAGTAGAAGTAAAAAGGTCTGGCTTCTAGTTCTGGTCCTATAGTGATTTATTAAGTGGCCCTATGTAATTCACTTCCCTCTAGAATTTATTTTATATATATATTTATATATTATATGTGTGTGTATATATATATAAATATCAGTCTTCATTGTCTTAATCTTGCGACCAATGTAAACTATTTAAGCATCAGGCCAGAGTCACAGAGGAAGTCCCTTGCTTTCAAGTGAGGAGAATATATATCATACATTGTGTGACTCTACTTAGGCCCCCTTGGCATGAATGATTATAAACTGAGCCCTTTGATTTTTTCTAACTGAAAATAATTGCAAGAGATACATTTACCTTGTTATATTCACACATAATCAATACACATGTTTTATGAAAAAATGCTCAGCTTTACCATTAGTTAGATACTCTAATATGGTTTTCTCTTTTATTTAACTTTAAAAAATGTTGCCATAAACCAATAACTGGATCTCACAATCATTAATGTATTTACCTGCCTCTTGAAAGGCATTGTCATAAGACCTCTATTGTGAGTTTCAATTATAGCTAATTATCCAATGAGAAGAGTAAAACAAGTTAATGGTGTCAACCCAATATTTTCAATCATGAAAAGAAATTGAAGAGGTTAAATTCTTTCTTATGAATCTCTACTGTGTGAGCTAATAATCTGTCACTGTGAAAATCTACCTGGCCTAATGTGTGACTTGTAATGCATACTGTTTCATCTGCATTTGTGTATCTATTCTTATGTTCTTTATAAAAAGAAACTTGTGGACCTTATGATACTAATAATATTAAATATTATTTTTAATGGACATTTGCTGTGTGATATAGTTTGTATCTGTCCCTATCAAATCTCAGGTTTAATTGTAATCCCCAGTGTTGGAGGTGGGGCCTCGTGGGAGGTGTTTGCATCATGAAGGTGGATCTTTGGTGAATGGTTTAGAGGCATCCCCTCAGTGCTGTCTTCACCACAGTAAGTTCTTGCGAGGGTTGGGCATGGTGGCTCACACCTATAATCCTGCATTTTGGGAGGCTGAGGCGGGAGGATCACTTGAGGCCAGGAGTTTGAGACCAACCTGGCTAATATGGTGAAACCTTGTCCCTGCTAAAATTACAAAAATTAGGTGGACATAGTGGTGAACACCTGTAATCCCAGCTACTCAGGTGGCTGAGGCAGGAGAATCACTTGAACCCAGGAGGTGGAGCTTGCAACGAGCCAAGATCTTACCACTGCACTCCAGCCTGGGTAACAGAGCAAGACTCTGTCTCAAAAAAAAAAAAAAAAAAAAAAAGTTCCTTACTCGGGAGGCTGAGGCAGGAGAATGGCGTAAACCTGGGAGGTGGAGCTTGCAGTGAGCTGAGATCCGGCCACTGCACTCCAGCCTGGGTGACAGAGCAAGACTCCGTCTCAAAAAAAAAAAAAAAAAAAAAAAGAGTTCTTGTGAGATCTGGATGTTTAAAAGTGTGTGACACCACCTCCCCACTCTCAATTCCCACCTTGTATTCTGCCATGAGTAAAAGCTGCCTGAGGCTCTCACCAGAAGCAGATGCCGCCACCATACTTCTTGTACTGCCTGTAGAACCAGGAACCAATTAAACCTCTCCTCTCTGTAAATTACCCAGTCTCAGGTATTTCTTTATATCAATGCAACAATGGTCTAACACACTATGAAACAAGCAAAGAAAGGCATTTTCTATGATTGTTATCTACTTCTAATGAAAATTTTAGAATAAGTGAACTATTATTATCTTATTACCTATGAAGAAATTTAGGAATAAAGAAGTTAAGTGACGCCTTAATTCTCACAATAAATTTGATAGTCCAGTCCTCTAATACAGTGGTCTTCAAAGTGAGGTAGGTATATCTCTTAGTATATACAAGTAATTTCCAAGATATTTGCAGGTATATTAGGCCATTTTTGCGTTGCTATAAGGCAATACCGGAGACTGGTTAATTTATAAGAAAATAGGTTTAATTGGCTCTGCGGGCTGTACAAGAAGCATGGTGCTGGCAGGTGCTTCTGGTGAGGGCCTCATGAAGCTTTTAATCATGATGGAAAGTGAAGGGGGGGCAGGCATCTCACATGGCGAGAGTGGGAGCAAGAGAGAGAGTTTAGTCGGGGGTGGGGGGTGCCACACACCTTTAAACAGCTAGATCTAGCAATAATTCACTCACTATCATGAGGACAGCACCAAGGCATGAGAAATCCACCCCCATAACCCAAACACTTCCCACCAGGCCCCATATCCAACACTGGGGATTACAATTCAACATGAGATTTAGAGGGGACAACATACAAACTCTATCAGCAGGCATAAAAAGTTGTAAGAGGCGCAATTTTGAGTTTTCAGTTTTTTAATTATTCTTTTCTAACACTAATATGCTAGAGAAGTCCCTCATAGTTGAGCTTCCTCTATATTATTTGACAACGCTCCTCTCCTTTCACTAAACATGGACATTGCTCCTCTCTTGGGAGTTTTACAAATTTTCATTTTAAATTTCAAGGTCGTTAAACCTTCTCCATCAGATCTAATGTTAAGGGAAAGGCTGCAGTCATACTCTTGACTTTTAGTTCTCAAGGGTCAGTGTTGGGGCAAAATACAGATTTATCATTTTCCTCTGTGTTCCAGAAACTGATGTAGACTTCGACCTGCAAACTTAGTCTGGGTATTTCCAACAGACACCACCCTCACTCACAATATCACTCTCAGATCAGTATCAGACACATGGCTGTAACTGTGAATCTAGAGCCTAAAAAGCAACCAATTTAAAATTTCCATGCATGTCTCATTTTATCAATAGCACAAGAATAGTAATATTATTTAGTGAAGGAGAATTAGAATAACAGTTACTTGAACTTTAGAATTCTTCTAAACTTGATTTGAATCTCTTCTGGGTCACTTGCTACTATGTAACCTTGGGGAATAACTGAAACTTGAGTTTCAATTATTTCTTAAATTAAAAATAAAATAATAGGAATGACCTTCTGGGACTTTTGCTAGATTTTAAAAAAGTAATGTATGTAAGAACCTGGCACATTAGTAGTGCTCAATAAATGATGGTTATTGTTATAATCATACTGTTAGTGTCATTTAAAAAACAGGCATTAAACTCACTCACTGTTAAGATTGGCCCATAAAAGTACTGAAATGCTTAAAGAAGTACATCTATGAACAGCAGAGTCATCCTCTTCCTAACTCTTCACTGATTATAGTTATGTCAGATTATTCCCTAAGTTTGGGGTTCCAAAAATGAGGGGCATATACTTAGGAAAAGAAAAAAAAAACAAAAAACAGAAAAAAAATGTTGGGTCTATAGCCACCAGAAAAAGACCACAGGAAATGAATACATTTAGCCTCAAAAAGATAAGGCAAAAGGTGTATCAATCTCTTTGACTCTCAATTTCCTCATCTTCAAAGTTGGACTAATGATTCCTGTGCTCAGGTTCAAGGATCAAAAACAACTAACTGTGATGAAATTCTGCCACATACTACACGTGAAAATTTGGGCCAACTAATATAACTCTATTAGTCTCAGTGTCTTAGTCTATAGAATATAATTAATGCTAGGAAATGCCTTATGGACTTAGAGAATTCTCAATGCCTGATACACACCTTGGCACTGAGCAGATGTTAGTTACTGCCATGGCTGCAGGTACTAGTTTCTTAGGGCTGACATAACAAAGTACATACCACAAACTGGGTAGCTTACAAAAACAAATTTTTCTGTCATAGTTCCAGAGACTAGAAGTCTGAAACAAAGGTATCAGTTGGGCTATGCTCTCTCTTAAACCTGTAGGAAAAATCCTTCTTTGCTTCTCCTTAGTTTCCGGTGATTTGCTGGCAGTGTTCAGTGTTCTTTGGATTGCAGCGGCACGACTCCAGTCTCAGCCTTCATTATCGCATGGCATTCTCTCTAGGTGTTGCTGTCTTCACATGGCTATCTTATAAGAATGCCAGTCATATTGGACTAAGTATGGCCCCATCTTAACTAACTTATCCTACAGGGTCAGGATCATCAGTATCACTATCTTCCATCTCCACATGTTGTCTCACTGGAAGGTCTTCAGGGGCAATAACATGTATGGAGCTGTCATCTCCTATGATAACAATGTCTTCCTCTGGAATACCTCCTGAAGGACTTGTCTAAGGCTGTTTTACAGCTAACTTTTCAAGTAAAAAGGAATACATTCCAAAATAATGATAAAATGTATACTACAGTAATACATAAACCAGTAACACAGTTTCTGGTTTATTTTCAAGTGTTATGTACTGCACATTATTGTATGTGCTATACTTTTATACAACTGGCAGCACAGTAGATCTGTTTATACCAGCATCACCATGAACATGTGAGTAATGCATTGTGCTATGACATGATGATGGTTACAATGTTGCTAGGTGACGGGAATTTTTCAGCTCCATTATAACCTTATGGAACTACTGTCATATATGTGGTCCATTGTTGACCAAAACGTTGTATGTGGTGTATGACTATAAATAGTTTTTTCATAAAAGCCTCCACATGAAAAGGGATTTTTGGAATGAGAAGAAACTCCAAAAATGAACATATTTAAATCTAACCAAAAATAACTTAAATGACACTTCAGAAAAACATGATAGCAATGATGTCTCTGAAATGATAGGATGTACTCTTTTGTTGTATTCTATTTTAAAAATATATTGTGGATGCCAGAATTAAGTGATTTAATTAGTATCAGGAGATTATGTTTTCCTAGAAAAACAGCAAGTGTGATGCTAATATTTCAAATTATAAACGTCATATTTTATTTTACTAACTACATGTAACAAATACTAAATAATATTTTACAGGTGTGTGCCAATTTTTTAAGATTTTCTTCTCATTGGTGATATAAATGAAATTTACTTTGAGGTACAAAGAATAGCTATTAACATTCCATCTTCTTGTTTTCTATAAAAATAAGGAAACTGATAGAAGAAACCTTGCCCATGGTTTCATAGTTAGTAAATCACAAGGCTAGAATTCAAACCTTGTGATTCAACTAACTTTTGAATGAAAATCTTGTCAGCATTTCTTTCATTATTCATCCATTTTTATTTTTGTTGTTGCTGTTGTTATGTTATTCACAATACCAGAAGCACTGGGTATAATGTTAAATAGTAGCAACAATGGAGGGTATGACCAAGACCCTCTTGTCTTGGTCAGTGTAATTGTCCATTGATCAGAATTCCACATGGGAAGATATACCACACATTGGTAGGAAGAAAGCAGTTTTCTTTCTAAAAATAAATGTTTCCTAATTTTTTTCCTTCTTATTACATTTTCTCAATCAATATTCGTTTACCTTATAATAAATTGAAATAATTCTGTGATAATTTGTTCCACAGAAGCGATGAGATATGTATGTAGGGAAATCGCAAATCATTTTATTTGTGTGCAGCAACCAATTATTTAATGATTTGGGGTCTACCGGCATACAACAATAAACATAACAAGATATGAGCTGAAGTCAGTAAATGTCAGGTGCAGGTAGAGGAAATAGCATGTCAACTTCATTCAGCTTGCTCTAATATTTCCCAGGAGAATGCTCAGGCAGATTTATACCATAACTTTACCATACTGGGTTGCTTTACAAAAGACCTTTTCTATACCAAAACCAAAAAGCTATACTCACCTTGGGAAAACATAAAGCTCCATCTCCAGAAACAACTTCCAGCTGGTCTTTCCTAACCAAGTCTCAGTGATTAGACCGAAGCCGTGTGCATTAGAGGCAAAGATCTAGCAGAAGTCCAAACTTTCAAAGTAACATCTGCAGAGAAATTATCAGCCAATATAAAAACATGTGCACTGTTAATGAAATCGTGGAGTTTGCATCCTTTTGAATTTTTCTGCTTTGATGAGTATTCTTTATTCATAACCTCTCTAAGGCATTTTCTTTGGAACACAAAAGGATAACTCATATTCTATTTATTTTATTCTCATAAATTATTTCTTCATACTACTAAGCCTAAAGTTCTGCAATGATGCTTTATTTCTTTTTACGCCCACTCACCTAAACTTCCAATTCCAGAAAAAGAACAGCTGAAAACTTATATATTACATATTTTAACACTAATTGGATTTTTTAAAGCTCCATGTGATATGTTTAGTTTACTATAGTTATGTGACTCAAGTAATTACAATTGATTCAAATGTCTAAGATTAAAAATTGTAACCCAGGAAATCTTACTTTAGAAGAATCTTCCAGTTCTATAGATATAGTTGATTGTCCTGTCTTCACATGGGCATCACAAAAGTTATTCCATTTACCCACTTAAACTCACTCAACAGATGTGGCCTGAGTACCAGGAGCTGTGGGGAATATAAAGGAAACAGAAGTCATGGTCTCAGCTTAGGATACTTATAACATCTGCAAAGGATACTATATTTTTCAACAATCACAAAATACAAATACGAAACAAAAAAATCTAAATCCTGTTTGAAGAAATGACAAAATGCAAGGTACAGAAAATAAGTGTAAAAGGAGAACTGGTGCTCCTTAGTTCTAAAATTTCAGTGATTGAAGTCCATTTTTATGTCCTAAAACATCAGTAAAAACATTTGTTATATAATCTACTTGCTATCACTCAAAATTGCTTCCTTATGTAAATATTTAGCTTATAACGTTTTTAGGAAAAAAAATTTAATGTTGAATAATTTAAGAAAAACATTTTAGTCTATATTTAAAAACAAAAATGTTTTTTTTCTCTACTTCATATGTGTATGTAATTTACAAGAGTGAAAGTAGAAACATAGGCAGGGTTAAATGAACTCCTCTTGAATGTGCAAAATGTATGGTTTTAAGACTTTCTGCCGGATTTTCACTTTTCACTATAAGGAGCAAGACTGAAAGAAAGACCATCTGAGATAGAAACAATCCAACTGGATTCCTGATATAAGGAATGCTAAGCATTGATTTGAGAGGCAGCAATGAAGCAAATTTGTCTACAGCTATTTTTCCCAGTAAGAATCCTATATTTTCTTTCAAAAGTGTCTGTAAGTGTAGACATCAGTGTAGATTTGCCATCTTCAATGTTATGCTTTCATCAGTCTCACTGAAGTCCAAAGTCAACTTCTTTTATTGTGCTTAGTTTGTGTCTGATAAAAATGACAAATAAGAAAGGATTTATCTCTAGACTCCAAATATCCTTTATTCATAAACACACACACACACACACACACAGACTCACTCAAATATCAAGAGATGATTTCAGAACTTAATTCTTCATTTTCTTTCTTATACTACTCCTAAAACCTTCTCTAAAGAAAAGCCAATAAATTCACTCTCAATATCATATTATTGCCTGAAAAATCCAGGTTACTTACTGTTCAAGTTATTCGATTTGGATTATGCTTCTTTAAAACAAACAACTTGCTGGCATTATTTACTTCTACGTCTTTAGTGTCTAGGGCAGTGCTGGCATATATGTACAAGAAATTTTTGTTGAATTAATACATACATTAAAGATAAAGTTTTCAGCCAAAGAAATTGAAAAATTGTTGGCACCATAAAAAAAAATGTTTAATTTCTTTTTGTTGTCCCTAAAATACCTCCATCAAGGCTGCTTCCAATTCTACATAAGGCCACCTTGTAGCATTCTTCCCTCCCAGGTGTCATCCCCCACTTCCCTGCCCTGATACTGAAGAGTCGCCTGGACTCTGAGTCTATATGCAGAGATTAGATACCCCTCTGGGAGTACTAAAAATGTGATATGTCAGGTGAGTTTTAGCGAAGCCTGAATTGCTAATCCTCCGGGCTTCCCAGTCCCTCCAAGCTTTACAACTGCTGAGGATTCAGCCCTAGAGCAGCGCAGAAGACACCTCCGTGGGGTGCATAGGACTGGAAAAGGACAGGCAAGTTATTAGGAGCACCTTTCTAGGAGCACCTATACCAAGTCTTTCAATAAGTATTTAATTAACTGACTACAGAGTGAAGGGACAACATTGAGGCAGAGAATATGGATTTTTTTTTTTTTTTTTGGTACCACTTACACTTGACTCCTGAATCGGAAGAGCCCAAGGAAAGGAACTACTAAAAATTCTCACAGTGTGGATCCTCTCGAGTCGTAGAGGAATTTTGCCATTGTTGTGTAAGTAGCAGTAAAGGGTCACAGGACTAGCAGACATTCAACAAAGCTGTCCTTTATTATCATACTGACTTCCGGGACTAAATCCCTCCTAATGCACCACAGCAGGATCTCCAAGGAACAAAGACGCTAACATTAAATTTCAGTATCTTTTGGCCCAGATGATAGCCATTTAAACCAAGTTTCCCTTTCCATAAGAAATCCTAATCTTGAGTGCCTATTCATTTTACAATATATATATTTATAAACTGAAGGAGTTAAGTCTTCTACTCAAGCTAGTTTGTAGTCAGTAGCTGACACTCCCTCTCTGCATTGTCTGAAAATTGACAGCAGGAGCTCCTCAAGGAAACCATTTCACACACAATAGAAAGCCTTGAAGTCGGTGTGTGTCTGTGTCTGCTTTTGTCAAGAGGAACACAGCATGTTTGTAAACATGTGGCGTGGAAGGAAGATTTAGGCTATGACAGCAAGCCTGTGCCCCACTTATTTCCTGTTTGTTTCTCACATTATGTTACCCCTGGCAACTAACGTGGGAAATACACTGAGAGAACAGCACTCCTTTTCCTTATGGTAAGTCCAGATTTGGCAAATAAAAGAAAATAAAACCTTCTAGCTGCTTTCTTAATTGTGGAAAGTTTTTATATTCCTGTTTTGTTTTACTTTTTACTCCATTCACTTATCTCCTTTTGCTTTCAGAAATGGAGAAAAAGAGATAGAGAAAGAGGAGTAGGAGAGAAAGAGTTTGCTTCAGTGATTTGATCTGCTAAAACCATATGGCACTGAGAACATATAAGAGAAACTATTGAATAAAAATTATGCAATACTTACAGACACAATAAATAAGTTTCACTTTCGTATCACAAAATAAATAGCACACTTGTATAGATCAGTATATCCTAGATGATGTTTATTTATCATATAAACAGAAAAAAAAATCACATGAAGTTGTTCATTCATTCATTCATTTATTCAGCACTTGCTTCACAGGAAGCCCTATACTGGACATGTGTATTCTTATCTTATTCCCTTTGCAGTAGAGTTTAACCAACATGGAAACAGAACATTGGAAAGTGAGGATACTTGCCCTTGGCCACAGTCTGGTAGATTCAGGACTTGGTCTGTTTGATTCCTAAGCTGGTGGCATCCCTACACTATGAGGTCCCTCCACATTGAGGACCCTAGTGTCTGAGGTAGAGCAGAGATGAAAGGACTTGGGTTTTGAGAGGAATAAACCAAACTAAGAAAATTATCACTGAGAAAATTGAGCAATTAGTACTTACCTGACTTGTTCACTGTCGTTTAATAAGCAACAAGTCCCCCCAAAAAAGTTAGAGAATGGAGGCTAACAATGACCTTTCAGACTCTAAAACATATATAAGTGTAAAATGAAAAGAATATTTAGAAAAAAATAGTAATCTGACTCATTTTTGTGTTTATATTTATGTCACACAAAATAATGAGCAAAACCCTTTGGGAGTAGTAATTTTCAGACTACTGTATTATTAAACATTTTATATTTTCCATCTCATGGAAGACATTATTTACTAAATGGCAAGCAAAACGATTTTACCTATATTGTTGCGGGAAGTCAGGGACCCCAAATGGAGGGAACAGCTGGAGCCACGGCAGAGGAACATAAATTGTGAAGATTTCATGGACATTTATCACTTCCCTAATTATACTCATAATTTCTTACACCTGTCTTACTTTAATCTCTTAATCCTGTTATCTTTGTAAACTGAGGATGTACCTGTGATGATTGCATTAACTGTACAAATTCATTATAAAACATGTGTGTTTGAATAATATGAAATCAGTGCACCTTGAAAATGAACAGAATAACAGTGATTTCAGGGAATAAGGGAAGACAACCATGAAGTCTGACTGCCTGCGGGGTCAGGCAAAAAGAGCCATATTTTTCTTCCTGCAGAGAGCCTATAAATGGACATGCAAGTAGGAGAGATATCACCAAATTCTTTTCCTAGCAAGGAATATAATATTAAGACCTTAGGGAAAGAATTGCATTCCTCGGGGGAGGTCTATGAATGGCCACTCTGGGAGTGTCTGTCTTTCATGGCTGAGATAAGGACTGAGATATGCCCTGGTCTCCTGCAGTACCCTCAGGCTTACTAGGGTGGGGAAAAGACCCCGCCCTGGTAAATTTGAGGTCAGGCCGGTTCCCTGCTCTCGAACCCTGCTTTCTGTTAAGATGTTTGTCAAGACAATATGTGCACAACTGAACATAGATCCTTATCAGGAGTTTCTGATTTTGCCCTGGTCCTGTTTCCTCAGAAGTATGTGATCTTTGTTCTCCTTTTTGTCCTTTGAAGCATGTGATCTTTGTTACCTACTCCCTGTTCTTGCACCCTCTCCCCTTTTGAAATATTTAATAAAAACTTGCTGGTTTTGCAGCTCAGGTGGGCATCATGGACCTACTGATATATGATGTCACTCCCAGTGGCCCAGCTGTAAAATTTCTCCCTTTGTACTCTTTCTCTTTATTTCTCAGAACAGTGGACACTTAGGGAAAACAGAAAGAACCTATGTTGAAATATTGGGGGAGGGTTCCCCTGGCCAGTGCACCACAGTCTCCCGAGTAGTTGGGATTACAGGAGCTTGGCACCATGCCCAGCTAATTCTTTTCATATTTTTAGTAGAGACAGGGTTTCACCATGTTGGTCAGGCTAGTCTTGAACTCCTGACCTCAGGGGATCTGCCCACCTAGGCCTCCCAAAGTGTTGGGATTACTGGAGTGAGCCACCTTGCCTGGCCAACATGGTGAAACACTGTCTCTACTAAAAATACAAAACATTAGCTGGGCGTGGTGGCAGGTGCCTGTAATCCCAGTTACTCAGGAGGCTAAGATGAAGTCTGGCTCTTGTCCCCCAGGCTGGAGTGCAATGGTGCAATCTCAGCTCACTGCAACCTCGGCCTCCCAGGTTCAAGTGATTCTCCTGCCTCAGCCTCCCAAGTAGCTGGGACTACAGGCACGCACTACTGTGCCAGGCTAATTTTGTGTGTGTATATATACATATATATAAATATAAATATACATTTTTTGACTGGGGCAGGCGGGTTTTATTCCGGGTGCTGGAGAGCTGTGGGCCCCACTTCCCCGCCAGAATGCTGCCTGGTGAGGGGCTGAGCCCCGGCAGGTGTGAGCGCTCAGAGCAGGAAGGGGATGATGGGCATGCACAGGGGCGGGTAGTCCTGGAACTCCTTCAGGTAGCTGCGGTGCTTGCCCTTGGCACAGATGGTTATCTGGGTGAAGTTCACCAGGGAGAACAGGGCCACTGGGAGACACTGGGTCATGGTGGCGAAACTGATCCAGGACCTCACCTCGTAGGTGTAGTTGGGGCAGGACACCAGCAGGAAGAGCCTCGTGAAAGGCTTCCTGGTGAGGTACGGGATCTTCCGGGTCTTGGACCCAGCGGGCTGCAGGTCCCACAGGGCCATGTGGATGGAGAAGCCGCCAAGCACAGGCAGATCACGAAGATGGCGAGTGCCAGTTTCACCTGCTGAGCTCCGTAAGTAGGTGGCAGGTGGTTGATATAATAGGCCAGGCACGAAGCCTGGCATTGAAGCCCCCGTAGTAGGTGCAGTTCTTGAAGATGTTGGGCAAAGGCATGGTGCCATGGGAGAAGTGGCACACGAAGAGCGTCTCCAGCAGGAGTTTGACGTAGTGGAATGAGTGACAGATGCAGGGCAGGTGCACCACCGTGTGCCAACTGGATGTGAAGTCATATTTGTGGCCACAAATGAAGGGCACTGAGAAGTAGAAGAGCAGATAGATGAAAAGGACCCCGCGTACTCTGTTAGGAAGACCGTCACCCAGCTGATCTGGGCCCCCAGGTCCCGGAAGTAGAGTGTGGCCGTGGCGCCCATGGGCAGCTTCTTCAGAACATCCTCATCCTTCAGGGACTTGCCCTTGGGGTCCAGGTGGAGGGACTGGTGGGCAGGGTACCACTGCGGATGGGTCTTGGTGAAGAGGTTCTTGATCTCCGCAATGGTGGCATGGGGCTCCACCTTGTCCAGGAAACCAGCTTCTCCCTTGTCTTTGCATCCAGAATCTCCATCTCTTAGTGCTTCATGGCTCCCTCCCAGGGCAGCTACTGCTCCGCGCCTGCTGCTGCCTAACTGTGCGGCACAACACAGGGTCCCTCCGTTCGCGGTCCCTGACTTCCTGCAATGCTATATACCAAGTGGCATTATGTGATCTTCTTTACAGAAGTCCCAAAACAATATTGCCTTATATATTTGGTCTTTTGATAGTTTACTTGTACTTTCTTAATTTTTTTTTTTTTTTTTTTTTGCCATCTCCGGATTAATTTTATATTCAGAAAAATGCTCAAAATGTCTCATTATTCTAGCCAAACATTTAAACATTTTACTATTTAATTGGCCATTTACTCTGCAACCTCAACTGTAGATAATGCCTTTGAGAACACTTAAATTTGGGGGACTTACTTAACATTAGAATTCACTGAACTTAAAAAAAATTACTGTCCCTTCATAAAAATCTTAGTGTTATTAACACTCACTCATATATCATACTGCTACAGTAAATATGGTACTGGAATCAACTCACATCATTATTTATTGCATAACAAAAGAACGCCCATCAGTATACATCTTAACTCTCACACACATTAGTACTCTGAATTTTACTCTAAACAAATCTGTAGCTTTATTAGTTTGTTAAATTTAACAGAAGTAAATTTACAATGATTTTGGCCTTTCACTTGTGCAGGCTCCTCCATTAAGGGTACCCTAGCAATGTTTACAAGATCATTATAATTTTTGTGAAATTTCCAATCATAAGACATTTTAACCACAGTTGTTCTGCTGTCACTTTCCATACTGACTTCCCGCAGTGCCATAGGGTTTGGAATGGCCACACACACATTTGGAATCTGGCTAAAGAGAAGTTAAGTTGGGGATACTTTCATTTTGGGTTTAGTGGGATACATTTATGTGACACACTATCACTTTAATGCACAGGTAAGTAACTGCTACCTGTTGGAATGCAGGAATAGCTCCAAGTACCCTCGTAATGCTCCTGGACTCAAAGGGAGGTTCTTTGATTGTCATCAATCATGCTCATTCAAAGAGCATGTAAGATTAGTCACTGCACAAGAAACCCGAAAATGAACCTGAAATTGTAAGTTCTTCTATGAAAGACATTTGATAGAGATTTTTCCATATACTTGACAGCAATCCTACCTAACATTATTGATATGATTTATGGAGCTAAGAGAAACTTTTCCAAACGACTGAACAAAAATTCTCATTCAACTATGATAAAGCAAAGACAAAAGTTTCTTTCTATTCTCTTTATAGAAAATATTACATTACTGTAATGTTAAATCATACAAAAAAAGAGACAATAAATTAATACAACTATTATGCTTTTTCTGGATTTTCGATGCCTATTGTATTTGTGACCTTGGGAAATTTTGAAATTTATTGTGATGTTTTTCTCATTTTCAGTAAATATTTGCATGTAGCTAATATTGTATTTGTAATTTTCTTTTACTTTTCTTTAAGATCTCTACTTGTGTAAGCCTCCATACTACCTACGAAACCTGCATTCATCCCCGCATGATAGAAAACAAAAATAATTCTATTTATTTTTCTAAGAAGATTGTTTTATAAAAATAAAGTAGGCTACATACTTATTTCAAATTAAATGTATTTGCCAAAAATAAAAGTTTGTTAAATTTTTCCTCTTTATTTTAATTAGTGGCTACGAAGATGAACATTTAAATAGTTGCTGTTCATATAGCAATTCTGTAAGGTTTCTTCATAGTCTGGAAACCTAAATCAAAGCAAATAGTTTAGAAATTTGTGGGGATTTAGTATGACCCCTATTAATTGAAAATAATGAATTTGCCTATTTTTCCTTCTCTCTGGTCTGTCATGCATCTTGCCAAGTAAGAAAAAAAGAGAAAAATATCCATCTCCCCAAAAATACAAAATACATGTCATATATTTTACTGTAGCACAGCCTTCCAAGTTGTCTGTGGTTTAACTGTTTCAACACTAATATGGGACCTTTGATATGTGCCTTACAGGGATGTTCAGAGGGTCAGTAACCTAACACCAATATAAAGGAGTTGGGGAAAAAGTGAGGTAGTATTATATATGATGTGTCCTGAGCAAATTTGATTATTCCAGAATGGCTGTAGGCTTAGTTTAAAGAATAATCCTTTAAAAGCAAAGAGATAAACCCTGGAGGTTAAATTACAGCTTGATGAAATACTTGAAATGACCAACTTTGGAATTCAGACTTTGTCACACTTCAGAGACGTAGAATAGCTACAGCTACCATTTCTTACACTTGTCCCAAATAATATCTTGTTTTTCAGCCCTCTCTCCATAATTTGGAGCTTATTAGACTCAGCAACTTTTTACATAAATTCTGCAGGCATAAAACAGGTGGCTGCCACTGAAAAAAAGTGGGCACCAAGTATACTTTCATGCACCACTGATCACAGCCTTAAATTTTAGTCATTTCTATTCCTTTCCTACTCACCCAATACCTATGTTAAAATAACAAAACAGCAGTTAGCAGTTAACTTTTTAAACATGTACTCATATTACTTACATATTATAAGTGCTAATATTGAAAACGCTTTTAAAGAAGTGAAAGTTTTAATAAGTTTCATTCTTATCAACAAGTGCAAATTTAAATCTAACTCATTTAGGGTGTCTTCCTAAATTTAAAATCATTCATAGACACACTGTGGACTCACAGCACTAGTACGTTGGTGCTTTATCACAGCTGTGACACAATCAGGCCTCACTGAAAGCGATCTCTGAATGGGAGCAGTTTTTAAGCACAACTCACAGCTGATCAGAAACCAGACCTTAAGTTGCCTCCTTAGGACTTCTCACTACCTTCAGAGTTCTCTTAGCTCACTCTGCTTGGATTTTTTTAAATTTTACAGCTTTCTGCTTCATGTGGCTTCAGGTTGGAGAGATATATCCACCTGGGTACATAAATCTTTTCCTGAGGCAACACTACTTCCCCAGATTTGCGCAAACCTCTCTGAAGGTCTCTTTCCGGTAAAGCCTTTGTTTTCTCTTATTTCTTCACCATTCCAGGAGACTCCTGTACTTTACAATGACCACCTGGTATGAAAGCTAAACTATACCCAAGTTGCTTCTTTTATAAGCTCTTCAAGCTTCACTGTTTTATTTCTATTTTTTTTTTTTCTGGAAATCTCTGGCACCAACTTAATTCTTAAGGGGATTTGAGACTTTTTTTATAGCCTATATTTTAAAAACAACATGAACAGCACACTCAAGATCTCCTCTCTTCGCTAAAGAACCCATGGTCTAAATCAGAACTCAAATACACAGTTTCCCTTGATGACCAGAAAAATCATATTGCTGGAAATTGGTTAAATTCTACTGACATTGTAACCTAGTTCCAGTTAAATAAAATGAATCTTCTTGATGAATATTTTGTTATGAAAGTAGCTTTCCTTTTGTCTTTGCTGGCAAGTGTGTATTGTTTTGAAAGCTCATGATAAGAGAAACACAGCTACATATATGGATATAATGTTCTTTGATCCAAATTTCTCTTCTGATATTTCCCTTACCTCCCATTTGCAATTATGTGAAGGTTTAGGAAGCATCTGTGACACTGTTACTTTATTTCTCCAAGTGAATGAGGTCATTTGCTCTAGCTCTGCTCCACTAGCTTGAGAAGCCCCGATTAAACACCCAGGTATCTTCCTAATTGAAGCGAAAATAAAACTCATAAAGGCCCATTGGAAAATTCTTCTGATGTTTGACACCATGGGCAAATCAGAACTGACGGCTTCTGCTTGAGCGTCCTTAAACTAGAAAAGCATTTTTTAGAGTGTGAGCCAGGCACTTAACCAGTATAGCTCTTCCAAAGAATTCCAGACGTAACTCTTAGCTTCTTGAATTGGGGAAAAAAAAATCTCTAATTTACAAAACAAATCACAAGCTATAACTAAAACCTTACCTTAGGAAATTATCCCTGGAAGCTACTGCATAATATTTTGTTATACAAAACCAGTTTCAAAGTAAAAATCATCCAAATTAGAAGAAACCTTAGTGTAGATATTGAAAATGGACTCTCCTGAAACTCCTAAGGGAGCAACATCTCGACTCATATTCTTTTATCGATTCAAATAGTCATGACCTCCAGCATAATTGTGGTCATGCTCCGTGTAACAGAGCCAATTGCTTTTGAATCACCTCTTCACTTAAGGTAATCATGAATGGTGCCAGACATGTGTTTCTCTTCACGATGTTAACCAAAATTCCAGATTAAACAAAAATGTGTAAGAGGCATGAGACGTGCCTGTTTTGCAGTTGTCCCCCTAGGTAGTTCCACATTTTATTGCTTTGGCAGGAGCAGTCAGGGCCAGGATTGACATATAATGAGGCTCCTATTCAGGTACCATCTCAAAAGTCTATTCTAATCTCACAGTCCTGAGATGCTCCTCATGCCAGTTCATCTGTTATACTGACACAAAGTTATCATCTGAAAATGTTAACTTGGCTGAAAAATCTTCAAATGTTCCCCAGTTTTTCTAGAAAAAAGTTCTAAGTCCTCAACCTGATGTTCAAATCCTGATGCGGTTTGGCTCTTTCCTGACTGGAGTCTGTCTCCTATTTTTTTTTTTTTTTTTTTAAGATGGAGTTTCACTGTTTTGCCCAGGCTAGAGTATAGTGATGCGATCTTGGCTTGCAGCATCCTCTGTCCCCCAGGTTCACGAGATTCTCCTGCCTCAGCCTCCTGCGTAGCTGGGATTATAGGCACCCAGCACAATGCCTGGCTAAATTCTGTATTTTTAGTAGAGACAGGGTTTCGCCATGTTGGCCAGGCTGGTCTTGAACTCCTGACCTCAGGTGATCCACCTGCCTCAGCCTCCCAAAGTGCTAGGATTACAGGCATGAACCACTGTGCCAGGTCTATCTGTCTCCTAATATATTGCCCTCCTCTGGTACCCTCGTACCCTTTCCTGTCTAAGCACTCCCTGTGCTTACCAACCCCAGCTCCTTAACTGAAGTGCTCTTACTGTCTGCAAGGCCCTTTACTCCGTAGACAACCTTCAGATATCCATTCTTCTATCACCTTCTCCAAAGACAGTTTCTTAAATTTCTCTACACACAAAAATATCATTTTCTCTCCATGTCATATAGTATTTATTAATGCTATGCATTTATAAAATGTACTGCAGGATACCTTATAATGGTTTTTAAAATGTGTTCATCTTCCCCACTGCATCATAATCCAGATAAGATTATTTTATAGCTTAAACACATTTATAGTATATTTTACAACTTCCTTCTACTACCTCTCCACCAAAGGACTAGCCAAGAGCTTTGCTTATTGTGTGTCTGTGTGTGTGTGTTTTTTAATATTTGCTACTTAGTTAAATAATCATTGCTTAGCAGGTTCTGATGAGAGTTTCTATCTATAAATTTTAAAGATAGTTTAGAGTATTACTTGAACACACAAGAGATACTTTGATTCATAAAAGAGCATGTCTGTGAAGAATACGCTTGAAAAACTTTCTGCTCCCAACTGATTCCCTGCAAAGTACAGAAGTTTTTCTAAAACTGTAGAAGACCTGACTGCTTGGAATACATTGTGCTGATTTACTTAAACGCCATTTATCTTCAGTGTCTGTTTCTTAAAAAAATACTATTTAAAATAATGATGCCAAAAATGCGTACACACTATACCAAAATATAAAAGGGAGTAAAGTGAAAACTGACTCTACCATCTCCACATTAATCCCTTATTCCTCCTTCCTAGAGGCAACCTTACCAGTTTCCTATGTATTCTTACATTGATTTCTCTCTTTCCTTTAAGAATTGATCATGGTTTTCTGTTTTAAAATTAGATATTTACTAGATGTGAAAGATATACTGCTTTCCCTTAGTTCATGTGACTATCAGTAAACCCCTAAAAGCTTCAAATACAATCTGAAAAACAAGGGAGTTCTCACAGTGATGCTCTACATCTTTGTCTTCCTTATCTATGTTCACAATTAGAAGATTTTTACCCTCTAACAGAATATCTGTAGCAGGCAAAAATAACAAAAATGAAATTATCTTTTGAAACTCTACGATGTAGCCAGTGTATCACTATATCAGGCAATCTCTATGTATTATGTTAATGCCTACAACAAAGAGAGGTTATTGCCTCTCATCCACAGACATAGATGTAGACTGAGGTTTAACATTATAGGACTGGCCAGTAACTGGAATGCAATTTACCACAGGCTTATCAGACTCCAATTTCAAGTAGCATTTCAAATTGTGGGATTATATGACTCCTTTCTTTTCTCTCTTTTCTATCTTTCTTTTCTTTCTTTCCTTTCCTTTCTTTCCTTCCTTTCTTTCCTTCCTTCCTTCCTTTCTTTCTCTCTCTCTTTCTTTCTTTCTTTCTTTCTTTCTTTCTTTCTTTCTTTCTTTCTTTCTTTCTTTCTTTCTTTCTTTCTTTCTTTCTCTTTCTTTCTGTTTCTTTCTCTTTTCCTTTCTTCCTTTCTTCCCTCTCTCCCTTCTTTTTTCTTTTCTTTTCTTTCTTCTTTCCTTCCTTCCTTCCTTCCTCCCTCCCTCCCTCCCTCCCTCCCTCCCTTCCTCCCTTCCTTCCTTCCTTCCTTCCTTCCTTCCTTCCTTCCTTCCTTCCACACCAAGTTATGCTACTTCCATATATTTTCAGGTTTATGGTGTATTTTTATAAAAAATAAATTTTATATATTCAAAAGGTATTTCTAAATAATTTAGGAAAAAATGTTTTGGATGAAATTATCCTCAATATCTCTCTCTCCAATTTCAGAATCTCTGGAAATGAATAAGAGAGTCTCTTGAAAATTCAGATACAGTAAATCTGTCCTAAGAGTTTCAAGGTTGTAGTCTTGCTATAATAGTAGTATGCTAGCCAATTCCTTATGAGTAACAAAACATTGATTAAGTCAATAATAACACTCAAAAAATAAATTCCCTAATGCAATGCAGTTGAGCTTTTTACCTCCCTGAGGAATGGTCCCAGGATCCTTCATGAGTTCTGTGATGGTTAATTCTGAGCATCAACTTGATTGGAATGAAGAATGCAAAATATTGATCCTGGTGTGTCTGTGAGGGTGTTGCCAAAGGAGATTAACATTTGAGTCAGTGAGCTGGGAAAGGCAGATCCACCCTTGATCTGGGTGGGCACCATCTAATTAGCTGCCAGTGTGGCTAGAATGCACAGCAGCATTCCATCATCAAATGGAAGTGGTATATACGTGATCAAACTCAAGCAGGTCCTGAAGGCATGAATAAGTTACATGGGGTAGTATCTCAAATGTCCATGGTCTCCACTTCTGCCACCCTGCCTTCTTTCACCCAGCCTGTACCGATGGCCTCGTGAGGAGTTCCCTATGATCAGTTGACAGAGGAAGAGAAGACTAGGTAGGGCCTGGTTACACATGGTTCTCCACAATATGCAGAAAGTGGACAGCTGCAGCACTACAGCCCCTTTCTTGGACATCTCCGAAGGACAGCAGTGAAGGAAAAATCTTTCCAGTGGGTAGAACTTCAAGCAGTGCACCTAGTTGTGCACTTTGCATGGACAGAGAAATGGCCAGATGTACAATTATATACTGATTCATGGGCAGTAGCCAATGGTTTGGCTGGATGGTCAGGAACTTAAAAGAAGCATGATTGATAAATTGGTGACAAAGAAACTTGTGGAAGAGGTATGTGGATAGGTCTTTCTGAGTGGTCAAAAACTGTGAAGATATTTGTATCCCATGTGAGAGATCACCAACAGGTGACCTCAGCAGAGGAAGATTTTAATAATCAGGTGGATAGGATGGGATGACCCGTTCTGTGAACACCACTCAGCCTCTTTCCCCAGTCACCCCTGTCATCGCCCAGTGGGTTCATGAACAAAGTGGCCATGGTGGCAGGGAGGGAGGTTATGCATGGGCTCAGCAACATGGACTTCCGCTCACAAAGGCTGACCTGGCTATCATCACTGCTGAGTGCCCTGTTTTCAGCAGTAGAAACCAACACTGAGTCCTCATTATGGCACCATTCCTTGGGGTGATCAGTTAGCTACCTGGTGGCAAGTTGATTATGTTGGACCTGTTCCATCATTGAAAGGGCAGAGGTTTGTCCTCACCTGAATAGATACTTACTCTGGATATGGGTTTACCTATACCGCACGCAATCCTTATGCCAAGACTGCCATCTGTGGACTCACGGAATGCCTTATCCACCATCATGGTATTCCACACAGTATTGCCTCTGACCAAGGCACTCCCTGTACAGCTAAAGTAGTGAGGCAGTGGGCTAATGCTCATGGAATTCACTGGTCTTACCATGTTCCTCCATCATCCTGAAACAGCTGGATTCATAGAATGGTGGAATGGCCTTTTGAAGTCACAATGAAAATGCTAACTAGGTGACATTGCTTTGCAGGCCTGGGGCAAAGTTCTCTGGAAGGCCTTGTATTCTCTGAATCAGCATCCAATATATGGTACTGTATCTCCCATAGCCAGGGTTCATGGGTCCAGGAATCAAGGGGTGGAAGTGGATATGGCACCACTCACCATCACTCCTAGTGTATTACCATGCCCTGTGATTAAGGTAAATGGGAAACTACAACAACCCAATCCAGGCAGAACTACAAATGGCCCAGACCCTTCAGGAATGAAGGTTTGGGTCACTCCACCAGAAAAAACAAACAAACAAACAAACAAACAAAAAAAAACCCACGACTTGCTGAGGTGTTTGCTGAAGGCAAAGAGAATACAGAATGGGTACTAGAAGAAGGTAGTCATCAATACCAGCTATAACTATGTGACCAGCTGCAGAAATGAGGACTGTAATTGTCAGGAGTATTTCATTCTTCTTTGTTAAAAACATGTTTGCGCATATATACACTTGTGCTAAAAAAAAATTATTTTCTTTTTTCCTTTATTATGTGACATAAGATTGATTGATTTCATTTCAGCATTTAAGTATTGTTAACTTTATGTAATAGTATTTGAGTTAGGGATTGGTGTGTTTCCAGTTGTACAAAGTACAGTTGTATTATGTTAGGCATAATTATGACCTTATTATTGTCTTTATTTGAAGATTAGATATGATCTCAGGAGATGTGTATGGGTTCAAGTTGACAAGGGGTAAACTTGTGATGGTTAATATGAGTGTTAATTTGATTGGATTGAAGGATGCAAAGTATTGTCCCTGTTTGTGTCTGTGAGGGTGTTGCCAAAGGAGGTTAACATTTGGGTCAGTGAGTTGGGGAAGGCAGACCCACCTTTAATCTGGTGGGCACAATCTAATCAGCTGCCAGTGAATATAAAGCAAGCAGAAAAATGTGAAAAAATGAGACTGATCTAGCCTCCCGGCCTACATCCTTCTCCCATGCTGGGAGGACATTATAATCCAAGTTCTTCAGTTTTGGGTATCAGACTGACTTTCCTTGCTCCTTAGCTTGCAGATGGCCTATTGTGGGACCTTGAGATCATGTGAGTTAATACTTAATAAGCTCCCCTTTATATAATTATCTATCTTATTAGTTCTGTCCCTCTAGAGAACTCTGACTTATACAAACTTGTTTTCCTCCTCTATCAATTTTATTATCATGTTGATATATATTTTAGGTTCTGTTTTTCTGATTTGAAACTTAACAGCCATAATTAAATTAGACAAAAACCCAATAGTGAAGACTCTTGTTCTCTCTCTTTGTATGAGGCTATCATTAAATAATTATATATTGATTTAACAGAAATTTAAGGAGATCAAAAACAAGGTAGGGTAAGAAACAATGTATTGAATTTAGTCTCAGAATGTGACATGAATTAAGCCTTACTTTTTTTCTTTATTCCTTTTATCTGTTCATTCATTCATTATATAAATAGACTAAATCCATTTAGACTATGGTATAGAACAAGTTATTATTATGTATTGTTATTGCTGTTATTATTATTTTGTACTCTGTTGTCTTCATGAGTAGAAAGGATTGAGCCAGCTGAGCAATCTCCAAGGTTATCTCAAGGACAATATTTCATTTTATTTTTGTCGTGAGAACCAGTGTTTTAGACTCTGTATGACCTAAGACTGCCGGAAAGAAGGAAGATCTGGTTAAACTAATACAAGGGGCTCCTCAGAGTGTAGTTTTCTTACCTTTATTGCTTCCTTGAGTTCTTATATTGTAGTGGAGACTGAGTCCTCCATACTGCCTGGGCTCTGATTAAAATAGGACCTCTGATATCACATGCAATGAAGAATAGAGAGTTCTAGTATGTAAAGCATTTTACATCTCTCAGTTGGATACTTCGGACTTGTGGTGAGTGAGTATGGTACCTCACCTCTGGTGATGCTATGGTACTATTCATTTTAAACAATGTCCTTCTCCTCCCTTTGTAACACATGGTTACATCATTGTTCTACCTGAGAAACAGCAGCGACTAGCAGGATTAAATCTTCTTTGTTGTAGGGATTATATGAAAGATTTTAAACGTTCATTTCAGATACAATGGAGGGTGTCCTTCAATTACTACGTCCAGTTAATAACTGAGAAATATTGATGGCAAAATATGTTAAGCTTATTACTATTATAATAGTTTCTTCTTCAAAATAGTTTGCACAACAGCAGGAGAGGAGTCAAGACATTAACTTAAAGACTAAAAAGAGGTTTGACCTTGGTTTTCTGAACTGGCAAAATAGGTCATCTAGCTCTACGCTCATTCAACAAACTAGAACATTCATGGAAGAAATCACTTCCTTGAGAATAAGATTAATTTGCAATACATTCACTCTATCGCTGCAAATTTGCCACGGGCAAATTTGCAATCTTCACATATTTTATGCTATCTTTTATCTATAGTGTGGATGTTCTGCCAAGCATTTATTTGGTATCATTAAATTGATAAATGGTCTTCAAGATATTTTCCACAATCATTCTGTAAACTCTGCTGAAATGGCCTTTCCCAGAATGAATAGCTGTGAAATGCATTGGAATGCCAGTCAAATTTCAAACTGGAAAAAAAAAAAAAAAGAGTTACACACATTCAAAACTATGAATTCTAGCTGCCAAAGACAATTATCTTTGCTTTGGATATCCTAGTTATCTTTGCTAAAAGATATGAATATGAAAGCTGTGCATCCATAGTAAACTTAAGTCAGCATGGGGCTAAAATGAAATTATGCTTTACATTTAATAAAGGTTCATGGAGTTATCATAACAAACTACAGAAGCTAGAAAGCTGTGTTTTTTTTCTATTGTGTTTCCTCCAGCATAGCTTGATTTTTATCAATAGGGTGTTGACATCATTTCCCTTCTAAGTGTCCATTGTTTAACTCTGGTGGAGAAGAACAGGAAAAGGGCAATATATTTATTTATATAAAAACCTCTAGGCAGGAAAATGTTTTCTTGGGTACTTTATTTCCTCATCGTGAAACATGAGGTTCTTACAAAAAGATAATGATGCTGTTTTACATCTTGATACATCAATTATCAACCCATATTGCAGGCTAAAAGCATGGTAGCTTTTTTTCCATTCATGGGGTTATCACCTTACCTCCACATCACTTTTTTTTCTCAGTTGACAGATACTAATTGTGTATATTTATGGGGTACAATGTGATGTTTGATCTATGTATACATTGTAGAACGATTTCATCAAGCGAATTAATGTATCCACCTCATATCACTTTTGATAGACACTTTTTGTTTTAAATATTACTTTTTATTCTTTCACAAATTCCAGAATGATACTTTGATATGAAGATCCCCTGAAATTAAAGAAAAAGAAAAGAAAGAAAATCGAATACACTCATGTTCAGTGAAAATTGAGTTGTCTTCTGTAATTCAACAATCCTTTCTTAGAACAAATCCAGCTAAAATGGAAAGGATTAAACTTTGAGTTGATCAAAAGATTGGAGGAGGCATGAGGTTTAGTTCAACTTAGAAATCAGGGAGAATGAACTAATAATGAAAAAGTAATAATTCCTAAAAGTATGCTTTAATCCCTGTTTTTTTATTTTTTTATTCCATTGCCATGGTCTCTTTTTCAAAAATGGGATTCAGAAAACAAGGGCAGAATATGATCTTTTGGATCAGACTAGAAGTTACTTTTCTCTATATCCTTAATGATAGTGCATTGTGAGACATTTCTTTGGCCAATAGTGAATCTAAGTTTAATTCTTTCACCTAATTAAAAAATTAGACATTTATTGAAGCCTACCATGTTTTAATTACTCAACTAAGTATTTTACTTGCATCAGTCATTTTATCCTCACAAAAACCCTGTGATAGAACATTGGTTCTATTATTAACCTATATCACAGGCTAAGGAACATGCAGGCTTGCTTAAATCATAGAGTTGGGATTTAAATCCGGGCAGCCTGACTTCAGGGCCTTCACTCTTAGAAACTGCTGTACTTATTACCTAATGTGAGATGCTATTCACCAAATGCATCTCTTCTTTGCATCTGGACATTAATTTAAATGTATTTAAGAGAACATGATAGAAAATACTTGCACTCACATCCTACCACCACCTCTACCTTTTTTTTTTTTTTTTTTTTTTTTTTTTTTTTTTAAGGTAGGATCTCTCTTTGTCACCCAGGCTGGAGTGCAGTGGTAAAATAACAGCTCACTGCAACCTCCACCATCCCAGTTCAAGCAATACTATCACCTCAGCCCCCCCAAATAGCTCAGACTATATGCATGTGCCGCCATGCTCAGCTAATTTTTATTTCTTTCGTAGAGATGGAGTTTTGCTATCTTGCCCAGGTTGGTCTTGAACTCCTGAGCTCAAGCAATCCACTGCCTTTGGCCTCCCAAAATGCTGGGCGTATAGACATGAACTACTGCAAACAGCAAACCTCTACCTTTATGAAAACAAAATATTTGTCACCACCAATATTCCAGGCACTGTGTTAAGTATTAGATATATATAGATGTAAATAGTGCAGAGATTTTTCCTTCTTTCTTCTCAAAGTCTGGTCATGGAAGAAATTTCTCTATATACTTTTTATTGGATTGTATGGTTTTTAAAATAACTGTGCAGGTTCCTCTAAGGTCATAAATTGAAATGAGCTTGAGAATAATTCTTAGACAATTTTACATGCGACTGACATGAAAAATCTTATTTAATGCAATAAGCACAAATGATATTTACACATGACTGTATAGTGATAAATTATTCATATTGCCCCATAACAAAAATGCTGTACCTTTTCATCAAGCAGGGTATAATATTTGACTGACAGGTACATGATAATTTTAATCCTATAATATCCTAATTAAACTTTTCCTTCAGTTTACAATCCCAGTGGGCACTACAGGTACTGTAGCCTTATGTGAAAATCATTCTTACGGGATGATGTAAAACAAACAAACATAGGCTTGAGGGCTAGAAGGTAGTGTTTTTATATCACATCTGACCTTATAAGCAGTGGGACATTAAGCTAGTTACTTACCCTTTCTGTGTCCTCATCTGTCCAAGCATGGATACATGTCTCCTGCCTCATGCGGTGGGTAGTATTAAAGAATAAATGAGAGGTAAGTAAAGCACATTGACAGCATGAGTGACTAGCACCGTATCCATCACAGCATGGGCTCTTAGTGTACACCAGTCTCTTTTGCTAAGCCCCCAGATCTTTCAGTATTCATGGTCAAATGCAAGGAGGCTTAATATAATTTCTACAAAGAATGCTGTTGTTAGTGTCATAGAAATGTACTCGATGGGAATAATATTATAAAGTCAGAGTCAAGCAGACCTGACTCACATCTTTCCCTTGCTTTGTATTCTTTCCAGATCCCTGGAAGAGGTGGTCTTTTACCTTCATTCCATTGTGTTTTCCTACTGGAACTTTATAATGGAGAAATGATGTTCCTATGACTATGCCTAGCCCTGGAGGCATATGGACAACGACTCTGCTTGGGTCTTTCCAGCTCAGATATGGTGCTTATTAGGGGAGCATTCTAAAATACGAAAATTAAAGAACACACACCAGATGAGCCCTGATCTGAGCCACTAGCCTGATTATCTTTTCTTCTTGTCCACGGCCACTGAAATCTTCTGTTGAGGTTTTAAAATGCAACTTCTCATGAGACCACAAGCCCAGAAAGAGGAAATGTCTTGCTCAGAACCTGGAGTGTAACTTGGGTGTTCTCACCTCCAAACTGGTTTTTACAGACAGTCTGCTGTTAGCAATGTTCATATGACTGGCATACAGTGAAACGGACTTGTGGCCTGATCTCTGTACTCATTCACACGTAACGAACTATCAGTCAAACAACTTTAAGCAATAATATAGGTCTTTATTGTGAGTTTTCCTTTAGGGAAAGCTCAGAGGATTTATAGGGTACTTTATCCAGCATGACTTCTTAAAAATCATCTGGAGGTTTTTACCATCTACAGAGTTTAATTGCTATGGATTGTGTCCAGCTCCCACCCTCAGTTCTCATGCACATGACCCCTCAGCGCTGTTCTCTTCCATCCACTTCCATCTACCGGTCACCATTCCCTCTCGTGGGAAATATCACCCTTCTCTGACTCAGAAGCTTTTCTTGCAAGAAACAACTCTTCTAACATTAGCAAAATAATGTCCTCATCACCTTATGTTGACTTATATTTATGATTATTATGTATTTCAATTCTCTTCTACAAACTTTTTAAAACAAGCAGTGGGGCCGGGCGCAGTGGCCCATGCCTCTAATCCCAGCACTTTGGGAGGCTGAGGCAGGTGGATGACCTGAGGTCGGGAGTTCGAGACCAGCCTGACCAGCATGGAGAAACCCTGTCTCTACTAAAAATACAAAATTAGCCGGGTGTGGCAGTGCATGCCTGTAATCCCAGTTACTGGGGAGGCTGAGGCAGGAGAATTGTTTAAATGTGGGAGGCAGAGGTTCTGGTGAGCTGAGATCGAGCCATTGTACTCCAGCCTGGGCAACAAGAGTGAAATTCCATCTCAAAAAATAAATAAAACAAGCAGTGGGACATTAAGCTAATTATCTACCTTTTGTGTGTCCTCATCTGTCCAAACATGGATACATGTCTCTTACCTCATGTGGTATTAGATGATTTATAGAGCACTTCGTTAGTGAAATTAGTTACATCATTGTTTTCTTGGGCAGGTGAGCTATTTCAATGAACAGACAATGGAGCCACTAAAACCTGACTCTCAATCATCGTCTACAAATAAAAGCATAAGGTACAAGGGTATAGTCGGGATTTCTAGTGCGCTTCTGGTTTGAAGTTAGTGTAACTTACTGCATTTTGACTTTATTTATTCATTTTGTTGTTTTTTAATATGTCTATTTTCTTTACTAGATCTTCAGAGGTTTGGACCAGAGCTGGGTCTTATTGTTTTTGTCCTGCAGTAGTTTACCTAGTATTGGCTGGCCACTCAATAAATGTTCAGGAAAGAATGGATGGATAAACAGGTGTAGATGTCCATGGAAACTACTTTTAAAAATTTTTTTGTAGGTATTGAGTACAAGGCAGAGCAAGAGTAGCATAGATCTGACTTTCCCAAACATAATATTTCCCTTCTTGACACCCATCACTAGTGAACACAGACTCTTTACCCAAATTAACAGCCCACCAGCCCAAGATAATGGCACAAGTCTGAATTGAGTTGTGCTTATGATATCCCTCCCTCCTGGATCAGCCCACTCCTCCTTTAAAATTCTATTCAGGGACTGCAGTGCCAGCCAGCCCCTCTCATTCACTGTCTGGGAACACAGTGGCAGTTTTCCTTTTTGGCCTATTGTTAGAGTCAGCGGTGGCTAACAGATCCCATCTGCCTTACTCAGCTCTGTCATCCTCTTTGCATGGCTCTCAGCTGTGAGGGCACTTCTCAGCAAGGCTGGCTGGGGAGTAATCACGCCCTCTCTTCCCAGCTGCCTGTTTCCTGGAAAGCATGCCGGGTCTCCATTATCTCTTCTCTGTGTAAGTAGTTAATCTACCAGGCCAGTAAATTCTTTAGATTTTGCATACCACACAGTGTCAAAAGTAGCGCAGATCTGAGTTCCCCAAAGCTGCTCTTTCCCTCCTTCACCTCCATCACCAACAAACACAAGCTCTCTCTGCACTGAAAGTTACCTAGCTGTGCACAAGGAGATAAATTAGCAGTTTCCCAGCCAAACGGCTCAATAAGGGTGAGAGCATATGAACAAGATGGGCTGTGGTGTAGCACCTAGGTTGCAAATCCAGTTTTGAAATTACAAATGTACTTTAATACCATAAACAGATACTATAAACTTTTTGAAAATTCCATATCCCTTATCTGATTGAGACTGATCCACGTTATCTCAACAGTTAATGGCAATGCGTTTTAAATGTAACAGGAGGCGAATCTAGATACTTTGTAGAATATAAGCACAAGGAAGGAATTTAAAAAGCAAAACACTCTACTGGCTTATCTCAAATACAGTCTTTAGAAAAAATAGAGTGATTCCCAAAGAAAAATTTGACATAGTGGCCAGTTGATAGTTCTATAACTCTTAACAATTTATATACCAAATTTCAGCTTTCAAGTTTAATGAAATAAATTGATTTTAAAGTTCAGTATTTGAATCAAGATGAACTGATGACAAAAAAAAGCAAAATAACTCTCAATGTTCTCAAAATTGCTTTCCACTAATATCAAAATAAAAGTGAAATTGAACATTGGATAAACTAATTTGGATGTATAACATTTCACTACCAAACAAGCATTCTCCTTTTATAGGTGAAGGCAAACAGCTGCCTATTTACATTGTGATATGCACTGATGTGATTACAAGGGCTTCTCACCTGGATACATAGCAGACATACCTGGCCCACGGGAATTTCCAGGAAACAGGTTTTCTCTGTCATGTTTGTCGTTTCTTTTTTTTCCTAGTCCAAAGTTAACAACATCATATTTTTATACAAAGGCAATGATTCAACGAGTTAGCAATTACCTACATTTAAAGAAAATTGATAGTGAATTAAATGCAACATATAGTCATTATTGAAGGAAATGAATCCAAAAACCAATTATTTTTAATACCAGTGTAATTACATTAGGTACTAATACCTAATGTATTAGTAGTACCTAATGTATTAGCAGGTGGTTTGTAATCACCTGCTACGTTTCATATTCACTTAGTATGTTACATTGCTAGTAAATTTATGTATCATCAAATGTACAGCAGGAAAAAAATCTATCTTATTGAAACTAAAATTAATAGAAACCAAAAGTGGTTTTTAAAATGCTAGTTCAAAGAAATTGTGATTGTTTTATGTTTTTCTAAAGCTCATCGGACACAGGGTCATGTCTAAGAGCTACTTTGTACCATATTAAGTGAACCTGCATACAATGAAAGACTCAATTATACTGTGGTATCAATCATTGTATAATTTTGGAAAACTGCTGGTCTCTGGGCAATAGAAAAACAAGTACTACAGTCACAAATAAAAATCACAGAAATCGTCTCAGGATATTAAATTGCCTATAAAGCTCTTATATAGTAGAAAGTACCAACGTATTAAATAACATCCAAGAAATGTGGATATGAGCTTTCCATCCAAGAGTCTAAAATGGAGCTACTTAATCAATGCCATAATTTTTTCATTTAATGATAGTTACTCTTCACATTAACTTAAATTCTAAACTCTCATCTTTTCATCTCTTCTCTGTCCTAATTTCTGTCCCAACGTACAGCACCGTTGTATTGTGCTGAATTAAATTACAAATAACTCTATTCACTATCTTTCACTGTCTAGTTAAATGACATTAAACAATGCGGGAACTATCTGGAGCTATGTTCCTTTTGGGTGCTGCCATCAATAAAACTAATGGGCAGTTCTAGAGCTTTTCAGTCATGTTTTTCTTTATAATGATACCCTTAGAGTGATGCAAGATTCTCAATTGTTTTCATTCCTTCTCCAATAAGTATGTGTCGACTGCCTGTTATGCAAAGGCATGATATTGATGTTATCACAAAAAGACTAAATTACTTAAAAAATTAATAGTTACATAAATCTTACAACAATTTGCAAAAAAAGTAACCCAAAATAGGCAGGTATCTTCAATCCTAATATTAAATGAACAAAATTTTAAAAATAAGTTAACATTTTTCAAATATCCCCAGTGATTAAACAAAATGCCATGGTGAGGATCATTTGTGATTGTTATAATTGGCCCAATTTTCTTAAAGAACCATTTGGTTTTATGTTTTAAAGTATTACAATGTGTGCTGTCCTTAATCTACAAATCTTATCTCTAAAAATATTTCCTAAGGAAATATTAACAAGTATGCAAACATTTATTTGTAAGTATTCCATTAAAGTTTTATTTATAGTACAAAAATAAACATGGCTATCTATATATAAGTAATGTTTCATTCAAATAGTAAAGTAATGTTGACATTAAAATAACAATCTACAATATATATATTTACTGGTAAGGAAGGATGCTTAAGTTTTATTTTGATTGATAGCAGTAGGTAATACAGGTGGCAAATTATAAGCAATTTGTGTCAAAATGTTATATGTATATAAGGAGGTAGTTATATAAACCATTAAAATATTTAGAATGGTTTTCTCTGAATAATTGAGTTATAGGCAGTCTTACTTTTCATCTTAATTTAACAACATTCTCTGATTTTCTACAGTAATTATCAATGTTATAATTTTTTAAAAAAATTTCCAAAATAAAAATTAACCTAGAAAACTAAGAATTCATTACTGGTATATTTGTTCAGTATTTACTCAAAAGATAACAAGCAAAAGTATTTTATTTCACAGCTAAGCTTGAAATAAATTTTGTAAATTCTTTAAACATAATATTGTTTCACTTGCACAACAACATCCCTTACTTTCTCTAATTTTCTTCCACATAGTCTTTGTAGAACCATTTATAGGAACTCCCAGTCATAACTGGAAGGGCAGGCAATAAAAAAAGCAGACAAACTCCAAGAAATCATGAGAGGTTTGAAGGAATTATCCCAGGAAGGGAAAAACAAGGAAGGCCTTCAAGGCAACCATCAGTACTGCAGTGACTCTCCATCATTGTTGCTAAGGGACATGATGAGAAAACACAAATGCAGTCTGGTAATCCCAGAAATGAGTTCTTGGCTGATCAGTAGAAAACCATCCTGTTTACTAGTAAAATGAATGCAAACATTCTGTGTGTGATCTGTGTGACCTGTGAAACACAGCTTATCATTTCTTCCTGAAGCATCATTCCATCCCCATCCACTGAGTGGAGACTCATGATCAACATTTTCTCACTAGGAGTCATATTTTCCCAAACAGGATCCATGGAAAATTGACACATAAATGCCAAGCACACATTGCAATATCATGGCATTCTGTGTCCAAGGTCATGTCCCTTAGTCACATTACATGTGAACTATAATCCTTATAGATTATTAACCTCTAAATATGTAAATTCTATGAGGAGAGAATCCACATCTTATTCCTCACTTAAACCTAGCACTACATAGAAAGAAGATAATCAATTAATACTTATTGAATGCATGAGGATTGACTAATAGATGAAATTATGAATTAAATTAAAAATTTGTGTTATAAACTAAGAAGAAAGTACATTACATATACAATAGATTGCAGCTATGTGAAACATTTGCATCTGGGAAAGGTAATTTGCAAATATTTGCATATGAGGGGAAAGAAGGGTGTGAATTGTTGGAGGGGGGTTCCTTTATTTCTTGTTTCTTCCATCCTATTTTCAATAATAGCGATTGGATAATGAGTTCCACAGGCTTCTTTCAACCTTGAAGAAGAGAGTAGAACTGAGAGATGGTCAAGGCTTGAAGTGTGAAGTTAGAGGCCCTGAAAACTTTCTGGAGTTGCCACACCAGCCTTGGGCCAATTACTTCAGACTGCTTATCTAGGTTTTTATTTATTTAAGCCTGCACTATTTGGGGTTTTTTTGGTTGGTTGGTTGTTTCTGCTGTATGCCTCTGAACCTAATCCTAACCAATCTGTAATTCAAAAAATCTAAGATTCATTCTATGTTTAACATAAACAATTACAAGTGTTAATTATAATTTTAAACTAAATACAAATATTTTTATTCATAACATAGCTTGTTATACTACATCACTGAATATCATACATTACTTTTAATATTCTAAGCATGTTATTTATCAAAGTATTTACCAAAATAAAAAATAGTACACTGCAATATTTTGTCATTGTTAGTAATCATTAAATTTAAAAGTTTTGTAAATAGTTAAACACTTTTGGTTCATATTTTTCTTCTGTTTCCAGTTCATTTTCCACCCTAACAATCAGAGCGGTCACTTTTATTTTCAGTTTTTTCTCTTTGTTTCAGGACCATCATGTTCCACTCATGGGAACTGGCTAACTCTATTTAGTTTTGGCAGTCACAATATATGTTCCCAGGACAAATGGCCCATGTACACTGTGAATTGCATACACAATTCCCAGCTCAGAATAATGCTACATGTTAACAAGCAGATGCATACAGCTGGCTTTTTAAAAGACTTGGCAAAGTTCACTCTTTGTTCAGCTTTCTTAGGCTCAATTCTTACAGGATTTTTCTGAATATTTTACATTGGCCTTACTTTATACTAGAAGATTTAAATTGAGAAAAAAAGAAAACTAAACACACATGGTGCCTATACAATGATTAAGTCCCAGAGTGTTTCTTTTTTTAAGACTTGGATGATCCAAACCTCAATGTGGCCATTTCTAGAAATAAATATTGCAGATGCTACTGATAACAAATCAAGTATAATGAGGCATTAAGAAATGTCAGAAATGTTTATTAAAATATGTGCTAATTCTGTGGTATAAAAAGCAAAAAGTAGATTTAATTTTGGCAAGCCAGAGAGAAAATATGTGAGCATGAAAGAGATGCAAACTTTGCAAAGATTCCAGTTTACTATATACAAGATAAATAGCATGTAATTGTTAATATAATTTTTTTTGTACCGATTCTATGCTACACAGTTAAGAGAGAGTAGCTTCTGCTTAAAAGTTTATAATGGTCACAACTCAAATAGACAAGAGGGAGGGAAGGAGGGAAGGAAGGAAGGAAGGGAGGGAAGGAGACAAAACAGGTACAATGCTTTGTACAAGCAATATTACAATTAATTTCTCTAGCAAACGTGAGTTTCCAGTGAATGCCAAGGACATCATTATTAGGTTATATATACATGAGCCATTAAAAACAGATGTGCAATGTTCAGATATGATTCATGAGTTATATTTTAGTAATTTTTATTAACAATGTACATAAGGATATAAAAGTCAATTGATTTTGCACAAATTTTCAGGACAATAGAATGTTTAGTTGGGACATTTTCCACTATGATAATGCATAACTCAGTGGTCACTAGTTATATCAAGCTAGTGGTGTGACAGTTAACAATTTTTCAAAACTATGATTATGAATACAGTCAGAAAAGGTTACACATGGGACGGTAAATTAAGAGTTAAAACTATAGGCTCAGTTCAATGGTCCCTTCTCTAAAAAGCCTATCCTTCAGCCTGACCTGCTTTCTCTGAACAAACATGGCAGCAGATCTGTGCCTCTGACATGACACTGGAGTCTTCTAGCTCACATTAAAATTATGTGTAGGTAAATTTTACATGAGTCATTGTCCCAGCATCCTACACAGTCTCTTTTCCCCCAAACTTGTTCCTCTTTAATCTAGCTATTCTCAAACCTGAGCATACATTGGGATCATCTGAAAGATTTCTTAAAACACATAGTGGTGGGCTCCTATCACCATAGTTTTTGATTCTGAGGATCTAGAGGATCGAAAATTTGCATTTCAAACAAGATCCTGGGTGATGCTGATTCTGTTGGTCCCAAAAACATTTGGAAAACCACTGATCTAATTTTTTTCTCTACCCAGGAGACAGAGAGAGCTTTAAAAATACAGACCCAAGAATTTAAAAAAATATGTGTTATACATATACAATTGAAATACTAGTCAACCTTAACAAAGAATGAAATCCTGCCATTTGTGACAATATGAATGAAATTGAAGGACATAATGCTAAGATATACCAGACAGAGGACAAATACTGTGGAATCCATTTACTTATATGAAGAATCTTAGAAATGGCAAACTTATAAAAGTAGAGAGTAGGATGGTGGTTGCCAGGTGCTGGGGAGGGGAAAATGGAAGGTGTCTGTCAAAAGATACAAAGTCTCGGTTTTGCAAGATAAATAGGTTTACCACATAGCATAGTGCCTACAGTTAACAATACTGTATTGTACACCTAAAAACTTGCTAAGAGGGTTGATCTTAAGTGTTCTTATCACAAATAATAACAATAACAATAATAAAAGAACAAGAAGGAACCTTTAGAGATGATGGATAGGTTTATGGCATTGATTGTGACAGTGATTTCATAGGCATATACTTATCTTCAAACTCATTAAGTTATATACATTAAATATGCATAGTTTTTTGTATAGCAATAATGCCTCAATACAGTGAATATATATAGTTGAGAAAAAATAGTTCTAATATCTCAAGTAGTTTAAATAGAAAACACTTCTCTAATTCCAACCCACTTTTCTGCTGAAGCCTATTTCTCACCAGCTCCTCCTTCACACTCCAGAAGCAGGCATATTAAACGTCGTTTGGATTCTTACATACGGTAAGCTCTCTTTCTCTTCAGAGCCTTTATGTATGTTCTTCTTGAAGCACTTATTTCTGCCTTCATCTGGCTAACTCCCACTCATGTTTCATGTATCAGACATATCTTGTTTCAAGAAGCCTTCCCTCTCTCCAAAGGAGGTGCCACTCGTATGAGTTCTCTAAGAATTCTACTTCCCATGTCAGCATGGCAACAATACCATAGCTCTTCACTCTGTTACCCAATCCATGATAGACAGAGGCAGCACTTATTTAGTTCACTGCCATGTAACACAGGACTGATATGTACTGGCTGCTCAAGAAAAATTTGTGGAATGAATGAATAATTGAATAAGTGAATGGGCAACTAAATGTCCTGGTTGACCTAGCAGACTGTAAGTTTACAGAATAAAGAATTTGGTGTCTGAATCTTTGTCTCCTTCATAGCATCTGGACTAGTTCCTTGAGTGTAAGCACTATCAGTGATGATTGGGTAAAAGAAGAGGTAGATAACTATAGAAATAGATGAAGTGTGGAGTGTGGTAACAGGACACAGAGCCAAATACTTAGATGTAGTTATAGTATTTGAAAAAGCTAGATAGCCAGGCGCAGTGGCTCACCCCTGTAATCCCAGCACTTTGGGAGGCCAAGGCAGGAGGATCACTTGAGACCAGGAGTTCAAGACCAGTACGGGCAATGTGGTTAAACCCTGCCTGTACAAAAAAGTCTGTAGGTATGGTGGCACACACTTGTAGTCCCAGTTACTCAGAAGGTTGAGGTGAGAGGATCACCTGAGTTTGGGAGGTCCAGGCAGTGAGCCATGATCATGCCACTGCACTCCAGCCTGGGTGGTAAGACGCTGTCTCACAAAAATAAGAAGGAAGAAGAAGGAAGAGAAGAAGAGGAAAAAGAAGAAGAGAAGAAGAAGGAGGAGAAGACAGAAGAAGAAGGAGAAGGAGAAGGAGAAGAAAGAAGGAGAAGAAGAAGGAGGAGGAGGAGGGAGGGGAAGGAGGAGGGGAGAAGCTAATTATAAAGCTCTTATATTTGCTAAGACAAAGAAAACAGATAAACATGGAGAAAAAAATACTCTGTGACAGAAAATCACTGACACTGGACCATACAAGGAAAGCAATGGAAAATATCTATAATAGAAAATGGAAAACAAAATTTGATGGTTATTCCATCATCTGGAAGCTCAGGATTAGAAAACACTAAATCTTACTAGAAAAATATTCCTAGAAGGTGGATAGGAAGAAATATTCCCAATAGAAGCAGCACTCATATTAATAAAAGAAATGGCAATATCACATTGCATCTATGTAAAAAAAAATAGACATCACACAAGAGTATTCAGACATTGGCTTCAGCTGTGGCTGCCATCTGGTAGGTCACAGTGTGGGAAAAAAGCAGAGCTGTGACACAGGGGAATAAGTCATGGGCTTGGGAAATGTAAAATCAGAATTCAGTTATTGACTATGGTTGCTGATTTGCTATATGAACTTGAACATGCTGAATGCTTTAGTTCCTCATCTAAGAATGGGGGCTAATAAAATCTTCAGTAAGACAAGCAACGATGGATGAATGTCTGTGAATACTGAAAGCTTTTTGGACATATTCCTATTTCAAGGCAAATTCAGACACTGTTTTTCCCCAGTCTCAGTTTTTCCCTGCATTCAAATATGGCTAAACTTCCTGTTATTTTGCAGTTTCATGAAGTCTGTATATTATATAAAATTGCATTTCCCAAGCTGCTGAGTACAGTGATTATTCCTGCCTTCCATGAGAAATTCTGCAGATAACAGAAATAAATGGAATTGAGCAGCTGCTAGCTTTCCCATTTTTTAAAAACAATTATGAATGGTTTCATTTTGTGTATTATTTGCTGTTCTTACATTCTTTTTTCTTGCAGCCAAGAAATAAAGACTTTCTGTTATAAGCCTATAGAGATTAAGAATTTAATTAAGAAACAGCAGAACTTGTAGTTGGCACAACCCCCAGCAAAGACGGAAAAAAAAAAAAAAAAAAAAAAAAAAAAAAAAACCCACCATTGAGCAGGAAAACCAATTGCAACAAGTAACCATCCCCAAAAAGGCAGCACAAAAGAAACCTGGAGAGAAAAATCCGGCATACTGGAGAGATCACTCAACCCTCAGGGGGAATGCAGAAAAAGAAACAGGCAAATGTAGCTGATATGCAACATGGGAAGATAAATATGAGTTTCCCATATACCTCTGGCAACTATGCAATTATCTCAGGCTCCATTGCTACTCAGGTGGGTAAGTCTTGCAGAGTGTTTACTTTCGACCAAGTAGAACTTTTCAATAGTGGCTTTGCTCATGTGATTCCAATAGGCTAAAACACCATTTCTTTCCATTTCCTTTTCCCAATTTATTCAGCACTTTGGCAGAGATGTCTTAAACCCTTTCCTAGTGAAAGACTTGCCCTTATATCTAAAATAGAATACAAATCTCATTATATCACAATTATTTAGTTTCCACTCTCCAGCCTTATGTGACATTCTTGGGAATGGGGATCTTATTCTCCTTCATCTCTGCACTGTTCCTTGCCCAGGGTTCCAGGCACATAGTAGATGCTTTATAAATGAACAACCTCTCAGCCTTTGGATAGAAGTTCCATTTTTAAAAAGAGATAAATGTGTGACTGAGTGCAATACATCATCATTACCTGACATAAGACTAAGTACATTTCCTTTTCTTCAGGAACTTCATCAGTGTTAATGGAAGCTTGCACACTGTCTCCTTCAGAATTCACAACTAGCTGTTCTCCCCTCATATTACTATAAAGTCAGAATAATAAAAGCATCTTACATCATAGGCCTGGCATTGGATTAGCTCCTTGGCGCGTTTTCCATATAAAGGCCAATGAAGGGCCAGGCGTGGTGGCTCATGCCTGTAATCCCAGCCCTTTGAGAGGCCAAGGCGGGTTGATCATGAGGTCAGGAGATCGAGACCATCCTGGCTAACACAGTGAAACCCCGTTTCTACTAAAAATACAAAAAATTAGCCAGGCGCGGTGGTGGGCGCCTGTAGTCCCAGCTACTGGGGAGGCTGAGCCAGGAGAATGGCGTGAACCCGGGGGGCGTAGCTTGCAGTGAGCTGAGATTGCGCCACTGCACTCCAGCCTGGAGCCAGACACTCCGTCTCAAAAAAAAAAAAAAAAAAAGAGCCAATGAAGAAAAGTCAATAGTGATTATTAACTAGATGTTCCGGCATCTCCTTTCCACAAAATGACCTGATTTTCAGGGAACTAAAGATGCTGACTTTTTAGAAAGATTTCAAGTACTCTCATCTAAAGACAAGAATCTGGGGAAGGGGCACGTCCCTTATTGAAGTAGTACAGTGCTGCGTTTTTGTATCAGACCCACAACTCTTAACAAATAAATGGGAAATCTAGAGATAAATTTCTAGAAAAAAATCTGCTTGGGCTGTGCTAAAATAATCTAGGCGATTTTAAATTGAAGCTACCAGATTCATTACATTTTTCAGCCAAGTCACTAATATCAGTACACAATGCCAAATGCTGACTTGTAAAAATGATGCTCATTTATTAAATTATACCCATGAAATAACACCCTAGTTTTCATTTTTAATAAATGACCAATTACACTGGCAACTTATCAAAATTATATCTTGTCACATTTCATGGATATTGAGATACAATTTTATAGAAGTAAAGCAAAGATTTTTTTCCTTGTTTTTTTCTTTTTTACATTTTTCTTACTTTATTATCTCCACAAAATGCTTCATTTTGTTTCATGCCTGGTGTTATTTGGGCTTCATTGCTGTCTGTGAAGTAATAGTGAGCAACAGTTTACTCAGATTTCAGCTGATGTTTAAACTAGTATTTAGTTTGCTGCTTCTCCCAGGGAATTTCTGGAGAAAAGGAATTTCTCCAGAACATTTTAAAAGACTTAGTTGTCAAAGCAGGTGCAGAGGACTGATGCTCATGCTTAAGAAATTAACTTATATGGGCACTGGTTTCCTAGAGAGGTGCTAGAAAGGCACAGAGATGTCATGAAAGGAAGGACTGAAGCCCACATCCCCCCAAAATTCTGCTTACTTTATCATCTAGGGACATAATCTACAATGACAGAGTGTGCTCTGTGGTTGAGGGGATGCCTGAGGTATATGAGTTAAGGGAAAGCACAATAACACTTTGACTATCATGTCAAGGGTAATGTTGAAAGCAGTCATCTCTAAATTTTTTTATCAGTCCACAACTTGGCTAACCTGTGTATGCCCTCTCAAATTATTTGCACACATGAGCAGTTAGACAATTTCATTGAGGACGATGGCTTTGATATGTGTATATATAATGCATATATACTGCAATTAGTCATAATAAACCCTGGAAAGTAGAACTTAGGGACAGGAATCATGAAACAGAACACATACATTGTCTGAACTTTTGCAAAAAGCAAATATTTTCATAAGAAATAAAAATTAATTATAGTAGTCATAGTCTTTTTTGTTTAAAAATAATAGACTGTTTCCTAATTACACAATTACACATTTTTAATTGTAAAATGTTTGAAAATACATATATTTACCTAGTCTTAACTACTACCTAGAAATAATCACCAAAAACATTATTTTGTATATTATACTTCCCTTTCCTAGTCTAATGAAACTTTCTGCAAAACTCCTATCATATCACAAATACTATTTTCCAGATGCCATATCATATCATAGATATCCCTTCATGTCATTAGATGTGAAGTTCCCCTTGCAGGCTTTACAATCTTTTGTTTAATCCCTCTACGGAGGCCCACTTAACTAGGTTCTATTTTTCTCCATTATAAACAAGGCTCTGTAGAACATCTTGTTAGATAAATATTTGTCTTCATCCTTAATTAGTTAATTAAGGAAGATTCGTAGGAGTGTGACTCGGGCAGGCCAGTGAGAGTGCTTACTTTTAGAGATCTTAGTAAGTACTGTTTATTTTTTCTCCAGAAAAGCATGACCATATACTTTTGTTTCTACTTAATGTGGCCATTTCATTGGCTGTTTTTTTCATTATTTGTATTGATATTACATTTAAAAATTACTTTTGTTTGTGAGTAGCAAGAAATGGTGAAGAGTTTAAATTTCTTCATATTTTGCAGATGCTCAGCAAGCCCACCTTCTACGTATATACTAATCCCAAATGAATTTATTTTTAAACATTGCTATGAATCTTAATATGCAAAAATACCATAATTAAATTTTTATATATTTGATTATTACAGAATTTGATGTTTTCCATGTGTTTATGGTACATTTGTATTTCTTCTTTTGCAAATTTCGGTGTGCTATTTGCCTATTATATTTATCTATTAGAATGTTGATCTTTTTCTTATTGACAAAGGTCCTATATAATGCAACTATTCACCTTTTAATTGTGTGTATAGAATTTCTATGAGAAAAAGTCTTGTTGTTAAGTATACATAATTTCCCTATTAATTTGCAGCATATTTTTTATAATATACTAATGTATAGATTCATCATATACCAAACATACATGGTTCTATTTCTAGACTTTATGATATATTTTATTTTTTGCTTCTTTCATAGTAACACCACTCTATTCTAAATATTTTAGAATTATATGTTTTACTATCTATTAGTACAAATCCCAGTACTTTATTATATACTTAAAGTTTGGGGTTATTCTTGCTCATTTACTATTTCAAATAAATTTTTAAATCATTTTGTGACGAATACCCTCTGCCAAAGCCATATTAAAATGTCAATTGGGATTACATTATATTATGAAATAATTTCAACAGAATTGATATTAGTATAATATAGAGGCTTTATTTCTAATAATACATAATGCTTTTTCATTTATCCAAGTCAACTTTTATATCATTTACTAAAGTTTGCAGTCTTTGACTTCTGCAAAAAGTCCCACCACTTTAAAAAAAAATGTCATTGAAAAGCTACTTGTACATGAATTTTACATTGTCGGTGAAAATAACTTACTTTACAAACATAATTTGACATCATTGCCATCATTGCCATCATTAGGGTATGCACTGATGGTAGAAAGATGAGTAAAAACTTGATTTTGCTTTCTATCCTGAATAATTTTTTAAGGTAAAGGAAAAAAAGAGAAGATAAACATTCAATTTGTAAATCAAGTGTGCTAAATGTTATAACAGACATAAAAGCAAAATGCTGAGAGAATAGAGAGGAAGGTCCTCAGGTTAGTTAAAAAAACCAAACTGCTGATGTAGCCCTATGAATAATCTACTTCTTCCAAAATATTTAGAAAATATTCTATATTTATAACAAAAACTGATGGAAAACCATGATGTTGCAATGCAAGTATATTAAGGAAGGAGTTCATAATTATGGTAAACAGGATTTTCATTTATTGTGAAAATCTAATATATGTGGAAATACAGTTTTAATTAGACCCAAATATGAGAGAATTAGGAAGAAACATCTTCAGAGATTCTAAGATTGAGATCTCCACTGCTGCACCAAAATTCATATTGTTATGATTTTACTTTTATGGCTAACATTGTGATTATATATATCAGTCAAAACTAATGTCAAATTCGGAATTACAAATATAATGAAGAGGAATGGAGAAGAGAAGGGGCAGGTAGTAGATTTTAATTAAGGCAATTAACCAAGCATTAGAGGGAAGGGAAAGACGAAAAAATATTGAGAAGAAATATTTGTGAATTAGAAGATTGTGCAGGAAAAAAGATGTGCTCATAAGATACACTTATACTTACTGTTTATTAATATCAGTAATCTCTTCAATTTTATGGCTTACAAAGTGTTCTCCCTTGTTGCATCTCACCTTGTTCTCTCTGTAACTTAATAAAGTAGTTATTATTGTGACCATTAAAAAAATCCAAAACTCAGATTCAAGATAATGTGACATTGCATACCCAACATCTCTTACTGAGTAAATGATAAAGTCAGGTCTCAGATCCGGATACGTGTTTCCAAGTCTAGTGGTTTCCTCACTGTCTCATTGCAGCCTTTATTCTTGGGAATGTTGAGCTCTCAGAGTAATAGAAGAATTATATGAACCCCTAATTTCAATAAGTCCATTGACTTTTCTTCTGTACCAATATTATTTTATACATTTATAATACCTGATTATTTTTTGCACTTGATATTCCAATAACTCCTTGGCACACAATAAATGTCCAAGTGCCATTCCACTTAATAACTGTATGTTTCTCCATGTCTAGATCTGTTAAAGTACTATGTGCAAAACCAAACTAATTTTAGGAGAATTATTGCCTAATTTCTGGAATTATTGAATTATTAATTATTGTCTGATCAGAAACATTGAGAATGAAATATTTTGATAGCTATTTTGGTCTTCTGATTAATTTGCCAGCATCACAGAAAAAGGCTCTGTGCTTACTGAGGATAAAAAATGGTTTCAATTTCTCTCCTTGGTATGTAGCTCCATATCTGGCACATAATACACATGCAATAATTGTTGAGTGAGTGGATATATGAATGAGTGATAGATGTCAGAAGACTATAGTTACATCAATTTGTAATTATGGCTAAAGCATTAGTGATAGTCTACTTAGAATCACATTACTCTTTTCTATGATGACAATCTCTAGGTATTAAAACAAAGTGCTTGGTGAAGTGGATGGGCGGACGGTGAAGTGCTAAGGAACCCAGAATCTGGATCTCATTTTCCGACATTTTCACTGGATGAAATAAGTTTAAACAGGAGTCCTTCCCTGCCTGTCTCACTGGGGCTTTGGCTTCCTAATTTAAGGTGAATGACTATTTATGTCATGCAAATCTTTCCACAAATGTACACTTTTATTGCCAGGACAATGATTAATTTAAGTAAGGAAAATTCTTAAATTGGAATATATGCTTTTGATCTTAAAAACTAAAATGAACTACATAACCCTAAACTTCTTATCAATAAAGTAAAACCATCTTAAACTAGTTATGATCACTAAAATAAATGTTAACCTATCAAGTTCTGACAATTCTGATCAATATTTTCTGACTCAGATTTTATAAAGTGAATCTTTCTTTCTACACTCCTACTGCCAAGCTGGTTTTTGTTATGGCCAAGGATACAGAAATGTACATGAATATTTTGGATATTTAAGTTACAATAAACATACCAAAAAAAAGAACTTTTCTAGGTGTAATGTATTGATTTTCCCTTAAAAGAGAAGCAGAAACCTCCATGAGTCTGTATAATTTCACACATCTTCACCCCCTGGTTTATATGTTTAATTCAGGATATGTGTGGGGATAGCAAAGCCTGAAGGAATATGCTGCCTAAATCCTCACCCTGCAGTCCTAAAGCCCTCGTGAATTTTGAGTTAGCTTTCTTTATGTCCCTAATGGCTAAATTTTAAAAAAGAAAAAAGACAAGGAAAAAGCTCTGCCCTGCAATTTATTTTCCCTTCATTCCGCTTTTCTTGCCACCCTGATTCCCATTTTCCTAATCTTTTCCTGCACAATAAAAAGTTGATGAAAACACAAAAGCACACAAGACAGAAAACCTAAGCAGTATCTGCTTTCCTTCTCCATAGACTGCAGAACAGGATGCATAGGGAAATTAATGTCGGTTAACCCATGTGATTATAGCTTTTGGGAAGCTGTAGCCTGGAAACAAATCACTTCCCCTAAATGAAATGTGAGAAGATTCCACCCAGAGACAAAATGCAACCATTAGAATGGCAAGGAGCACAAGGGTGTCTGGGGTGAAGCCTGTCCAGAATCCTTAATGTGTCTGAAAAGCCCCAGTGCTGTGCAGCAGCCTGAGTCTGGCTAACCTGGAAGAAGGATTAAAACCTACATTTGAAGCTCTGAGAAATCACCGTTTGGATATGACATTGTTTAAAACATTTTCTTTCTGCGATGTAGTTTAAAAAGAGCTGGTAAACCACAAGTAGCAAATCATAAATGAAAGTTACAAGCAGAGCACAATTTAGAGTCAGGCCATTCTGATAAGAATTTACATAGAAAAAAACAGAGTTCATCAAAATTCAGATGGATGAATGGATGCATTAACATGAGCTCTTAAAGACAAAATTCTTCTGATTTTTCAATTAGTGCTTTCACTCAGAATTAAATCTATTGTGAGAATAAATATCATACTCCTAGAACTCCATTAACATTATGATGCATGAATGATCGAGCCGGAGAAAAGCATGGTAACTTTGCATTTTATTAAAGAGTAAAAGTTCTTTCTTACTTAATCTAAACTGTTATTTAACTGAAGGGAATTAGCAATTTTCTTCATGTCTCCCTACCGAGAACCAGAAAACACAACAATTAAAAGTTAAGAAACAGCAAAATCTGCATCATCTCCCAAATTAGTTGAAAAACTGTCACATGCTACTGACAGGTTTATTCCTTATCAAGGGCAGAAAGAACTCTCGAGGCGTCCAACAGCTAGAAAGTGGACAGGAGCAGTGACAGCACCCCTCAGTAAGATGGCTGCTGGAGTGAAGGTGACTGGACAGGACGTGTGAGTTACTAAAGTCCTTAGGGCCCTGCCATTATGACTGTGCACTCTAGTCACCTCTGAAGAAGAACTAATGGAAATGTCCAGTATTAGACCTGTGGGATATACACAATGCTGTTCCAGACCAGAGATCAGCAAGTATTTTCTGTTCAGAGCCAGGTAATAAATGTTTTAGGCTTTTCAATTCATATGGTCTCTATCATGATGGTCTACCTCTGCCACAGACAATACAGAAATGAATGAATGTGGTTATGTTCCAACAACATTTTCTTTAGAAAACCAGATGGCAGAACAGATTTAGCCCAGTTTGACAATGCCTGTTCTAGACTGTTCTGTATGGAAGGAGTTTCATAGTGCTACTGATGAAGATTCTCAGAATTTCCTCCATGTAACATAAAGAACCGAACAAGGAAAGTCTGCAGAAATAAATACTTGTACTAAAGACAGCATGAATGAATACAGAGATCAGAAATTAGTGACACAGAGAGCTACAGCATCTAAGTCATTTCCAAATTATTGAGCAGAGAATATGAATATTCTGTAATGATTAGTAAGGTCTTTAAAGCAAGACGCCACCATCTTAGGCTCCTTGTAACAACAAATTTGCATGCACAGAGGACTCTTTATATTTTCCCTTACCCATCCCCTCAATGTCACTGATTGAAGTTTATCATTAGTTTAGATTCAGAATGATTAAGAGACAGGAAAGGACATTCTCCAACATTCATTGTTCATTGTCTGTAACATATAATGAAATATAGGTCTTATTAGAGAGTTTCTATTTAGTTATTCCCATTTTGCTATTTTTTTAGATGCTGAGTTTAAGAAGCCCTTCATATGTTGTTAAACACACCCATGACTAAGGCGTATCTTACCCACCTAATACAGGCAAGATTTCAAAGCCCCAAATTGCCTGAAGGGAACAAGTGTCTTTTAAATTGTTCACTACTGTTTCACTGTCCTCCTCATATAGCTCATATTCATGACTCACCACCATAACTACTTTCATGGAACCATCCTTGCTAATCCCTCTTTCTTATGGATACACTCCGGAAAACACTATAGCAATTCAATCCAATCATTTGCTTATTCTACAACTGCACATATTAAATAGCAGGACATGACTAGAGAAACTTTTGCATTTCAATTCTACTTCCTTCGAACTTAAAACCAAAATCTAAAATATGCCCTTAAATCTGTGAGACAGGTTGCCGACCTAGTAATCTCACTCTTTTACTCTCCAAAACAATGATTTTTTTTCTGTGTGCACCTAAAAATATCCAACATGTCTCCCACCTTCACTAACAAGTGGTGACCTTATTATATACATAAAAAGAGGCAAACATATGACAACTGCTTTATCTTTTAACAGTAACCCCTCCCTACCCAGGTCTGTGGCAACAGACCTAATTTATCCTCTCTCCTGTTAGGAGCAAACGAATAGTTCCTTCCTCTATCTAATCAACACCACCACTTGTGACCTAGATCAAGCCTCCTCTAGCCTTTTTAAGGACTTTGATCCTTCAATTTTCTCATTATACTGCATCAGCATTTTTTCTTTCTCTTTTGTATCTTTTCCATTACATAAACTTGCCTTATTATCACCCAACTTAACCTTCCCTATAGCCTATTAAGATGCAATTTCCCACAGCAAAACTCATCAAAATGTTGTCTACAACATTCTCATCTTCCGTCAACATCTAGCCCAATGTCTAATCCTTAGTGAATACATGTCAACTATTTATCAAATAAATAATGAATAACACCCCTCCTCTAGGGTTCACAGCATAATACAGTATCTCATGCACATCTTAATTACAGTATTTATTATCATCTATTATTAGAGACTCCCTTCTGGGTTATGAGCTCATAGAGAAGGAAGTGGTATATGCTTCATCTTTGTGTTCTAGAACCTAGCCCAAGACCTGACACATGTTGGGTTATTAATACATGCTAAAGGAAGGAAAGAAGGAATGGAGAAAGGAAGAGAAGAAGGGGCTTATAATATACTGCTATTAGGTAAAATATGCACTACAAATGTTTTTTCACCATACAAAACGTAAGAGAAATACAGCTAGAACTACTTTGAAACTCCTACCTGGTCCAGTGTGACGATGATATGTAAAGGATTAATAGAAAACTGATAGATTAGGAAATCATATCAAAATCCAGCAATATAGAAATCTATATACAAGGTTGGACCCAAAGTTTAGGCAATACCTAGAAGGAGATGGTCCTGTGAACAAATACAAACTCAAAAGTGATATGTAAGTATGCAGGCTGCCTTTTAAAAAATCCCTGGGCATAGATTAATTCTGCTCTACTTCCAGTACAATGCATGGATTACCGTAGAAGCAGTTGCAATTTTAAGAGCAAACGGCCCAGGAATTAGGCATAATACAAGCATGAAAAGTTACCAATCCACATTATCTTGTAATGGAAGCAAGTTGATAGTTTTAATTTTATGCATGAGTGATATTATTTTCTAAAAGTGACCACAGAATTTGAATAATATTTTTTGGTGGGTGATGCATAGTTCTTCTTTCTATATGATTGCATTTACAATTAAGTATTCTCTCCCATTCTGCTTTTCTTCTTCTTTCTCCTCCTCCATTTTTCTAACAGATCAATATGATGAAGTTAAGCAGAGTTTTGAGTTCCACTTTATGGTTATGCAGAGTTCCATCACGTACCTTATCTGACAAATACCTGCTGAAACTCAAAAGATGCATGACTTTCCAGGCATTAGCCTCCCATGGGATGGCTTTCCTTGAAAGAACTTTCTGGGCCCTATAAAGACCATGGACAAGAGAAAAGGGAAAGGGAAACACCTCCAGCTAAGCTACTGGAACTCTCACTCAACCTAGCATCTGTAATGATAAGCAGGGGTTTTAGCAAGGCTACCACCTGTGTTTGAATCCTGGCTCTAGAATTTTTTCATGACATTGGTCAAGTTATTTAATTTCTTTTGGTAACTTTCTCATCAGTAAAATAGGAATAATAAATAATAGGTTCTCTTTTGTAGACATGTTATTAGGATTAGATGATCAAATATTACCAAGTGCTTAGGACAGTACCTAACAAGTGGTATGCAGCACTTCAGTGTTTGTGAAATGTAACAGATATTTATAAGCAGCACAAAGTGGTAGGCTGTTATAAATATTATCCCTGTTAGGCAACAAGTGGACAAGAAAATAAGTGACTCATAAGATCATGCCCAGATTAGGATCATTTATGAATAATAAATGTTGCTATATTCCCAGGTGCTATAATAATAGGTGGTCAATAGATGTTAGGTGGTCAATAGATGTTTGTTGTTCTAAAGCAAATAAATGGTGCTAATAAAAAAAAGTAAACAGAAAGTGAAAATGGATATTTGTTTCATGAATGAGCATGATCCTAGGCCTTAGATTAGGACTATGCTGTCACTATCCAGCCTGAGGCCAGAATTATCATTCGGATAAAATAATTGAAGTGGGATTACATCTAAGAGCAAAGTCCTATAGATGGACGTTAGGACTAGGTAATTGGAATTTGTGGTAGGTGCCTGTGTCTCAGGGGATTCCTGACAAACCAGACAGGCCCAGGACAAGAGACAGATGGGATCAAAGATGGAAACCAGTCAGGACGAAATGAGGTCTGGATGAGTTGTGGTCGGTAACAGACATAAAATAGTACAGTCTCAGCATTTATAGGAACTAAAAAGGTTATTGAAGAGTTTGTTTTTCCTTGTTCCTAAGATCATGTCTACATATCCAAAAATGTGGATGTGCCTTCCTGATTCAATTCTTTCTACAGAGGGGAACAACGCCCTCCCAATGCAATAGAATTTATTTTCAGATAATTTTAATCAGTAGATTGTTTTTTAATATGTTAAACTCTAACTCCATATATTTGATTAACCCATTTTTCCTAGGTCTGCCCTCTAAAGCTTCATAATATAGCACATAACTTCTATGCAATTATTTTTCACATATATGAAACCACAAATACAGCTACCTTATTTCCTAGAAATCTTCTCTCCTCTAGGGAAATTACTTCCAGTTTCTTTCACAGTTCTTCATGTAACATGGCTTTTTTGCTGTCCCTTTACGTTTCCCATCACTGTCTTCTAGATAGTTGGTAATGTCCCTAGCAAAATGTGGAGTCCAGAACCGAAACTATTAAAAAGGATAAAACTAAGCAGTAGTGCCAAAAATGTCAGGGGTTATCTCCATATACATGGACCATCTATATGTATTAACAAAAACTATTTGCATTAGATCAAGGCCAACACAACTTTTCATAAATGGCCAGATAGTAAATAGTTTTTTGCTTTTTGGTCCTCAAATTCCTCTTGAAATATGTAATTCTGTTAAAGCATGAGAGCAGACTTAGGCATGCTGTAAATGAGTAAGTACAACTATGTTTCAATACCATTTCATTTATCAACAGACAGTGGGATTTAATTTGGTAACTCCTGTATAAGAGCACTCATATTCTTTCCGTCAGCTAAAGTTTCTAGGCTTTCTTCATATCATGTTTCTAAGCTATAGACCTCTAGTGTTTACTTGAAAAGGACTATGTCTACCCTTATTAAAATTTTATAATTAGATTTAGCCTGTACATCTAATGTGCTATGATAGTTTTGAATCTGATTTTATTAGTCATTATACATAAAAGCGCCTCTTCTCTACATCATGCCATCTGCATATTGGTAAATATATACTTTCTTAATTCTAATGCAAGCTATTGACAAAAATGTCAAATGGGACACGACCAAGAAAAGAACCTTTGCATCCAAACTCCAAGTTAACAGAAATCCATTAATAGGCATCCTTTGGATGGCCTCTAACCAGCTAGTATGGATTAATTTTACCACCTAGCCTGCATTTTCACATCATATTCATAAGAGTGAGAAACTGTCAAATATCTCCATGGAGGGCAAAAGCAGTATCTATATGACTTTTCCAATGTTATGAATTATTACCTGAACAAAAATATCTAAACTGAAATCTTTCTGTGAAACCTAGTATGAAGTTTCTCAGTGTTCTGAGCCTGCACGATTTTCAGTTTTCCCTATCCACTTCAGACAAAACAAGTGCAATGTCTGAACTTTTAAGAAGTCAAATTGCAGCTTATACCATGAAGAGGTTTCTAAAAGGTATGTGCAATTGGAATGGATTGTGTCACCAGGAAGTGTGGTTTCCAGTCACTGAATCTATTCACAAGATGAATGACAAAATTTAAGGATATAAGAGCAAGTTTTGTATTAAATAAAATAGCGGAATAGATGACAAGACTGTGCGTATCTCTGACAATCTATGAATCAAAAAGTTTGTTCCACCAAATAATCATCAAGAGCTTAGCAGAGAAACAGCCGCTTGTCTTCCCACTGATATCTTTTAGCTGGAAGGGAGGTAAAATATACAGCAGATAGCTATAGCACATACCTCACTTTCATTATCAGTCCCTTGCTATCTGCTGCTCCTGCGATTGTACTGGCAATGGCTCCAAAAGACAGGATACAGAATGAGATTGAATTTCAGACAGCCTGAAAGTCATGAAACATTTATTTCTACACAGGAAAAGGGGAATTGGAATGACTCTCATTTGAAATCTAGTCATTTAAGTTACGCCCTTAGCCTCAATAGGGTCAGCCCACAAAGATTCCAGGTACCCCACCCCTCTATTTTGTCTGGTATATTTCCCTAGTCATAATTTGTATCAAGAATATTGCAGTATCTTAATTAACAGCACTATTGCCTGCATTGTCTGTAATATTTTGAGGTAAGAAGGCGGACTGAGGCAAAACCTTCATTAAACTTTAAAAGGCTGGCTTATGATTATGTATAAGAATTGAATTTAGATAATTACTTCTCAAAGCCATTTTCATCAGAACCCATTCATTGGGTAATAATTGCTTTTTCTAAATGCAAAAGAAACACAAAAATACAATCACTATTTAAACCTTGAAATTACGATAACATTCAAAGGCAATACAGTAACTTGATTAAAATACAATCATGAATATAGTTTTATCAGAATTTCTAAATAAAAAATCCCTGCTTGATTGCCTAATGTTTTCGAATTCATGTGGGGTGCCAGACATTTGGCAGCATATGCTTGATCACATTATTTCTACTATCCATGAAAAATCATGGTATACATTTCCTGGTGAGTAAAATCATATTTACATTTTTTCTTTAGTATTTCCTTCTCCTGCCACCGGAAGTGTTTACATCAAGGCCCTTCAGTATTGCCACAGATCAGAGAAGTCATAACCATAAAGTTCATTCACAGAGTTTGGGGTTATGAAGCTTGTTATAATAACAATCATGGAGTGTGGAACAAGGAAGAAACCAAAGTGGAGTGAGGGCACGGTATAGTTTCTCTCCTGATTTTGCCATATTTTTGCCAGCAAATCACAATTCCTCTTTGAAAATGACAAACTGCATTTTGTGAGCATTTTTTAATCCTGTCTATTCAGAATAATATTACTGAACTTTGGGAAAACTGTTTTTCCCTATCTGTAATCACGTGGCCAGGTAGAGGTTTCCAGACACAGTTCCACTCCTACTTTTATCTGACCACTCAGCTGGAACAATCAAAGGACTGCACACTGTCATCCTAGTAATTGCACAGAACATGCATTGATCATCCAGGTTTTGCCAATTGAATTTATCCCAGGACTTTCTTAATTAGAAGCTAGTTCTTCAAAAAAAAGACTGGAGGTTAGAACTGGAAGCCATGAATTATCCTGAGTAGGGAAGGGTATCAGTTAAGATGCTCTTGGTTACAGTTCAAAGGAAAAACTAAACTCGAATTTTTTTTTTTTTTTTTTGAGACGGGGTCTCGCTCTGTCGCCCAAGCTGGAGTGCAGTGGCGCCATCCTGGCTCACTGAAAGCTCCGCCTCCTGGGTTCACGCCATTCTCCTGCCTCAGCCTCCCGAGTAGCCCGCGCCCAGCTCATTTTTTGTATTTTTAGTAGAGACGGGGTTTCACCGTGGTCTCGATCTCCTGACCTTGTGATCCGCCCGCCTCGGCCTCCCAAAGTGCTGGGATTACAGGCGTGAGCCACCGCGCCCGGCCTAAACTCGAATTCTTATACATGTAAGTGGCAAATGAAAGGTGACATCAATGGGAATGGCAGAATAAAAACCTCAAATATCCTCTGCTCATTAAAAGCAACAAGAACACCACTGCCATTTTTAAAAATCAACATTTTCAGAACTGTGGGAATTAACCAAAGACTTGCCACAATCTGAGGAGTGTTATTCAAGAAAAATTTCTGAATCTCAGTGACAACAGTGAGCCTGTGGCAATTTAACGTGTCCCATTCCCATCTCTTAGTTCTGCAATAGCCTTAGTTCTCTCCTTAGTTCTGTAATAGCCTTGAAAACCAACAGCCTGAAATTATGGTAAAACCAGCAGCCTAGCAGTCACTGATGAGAGAACAGGGCTAGAGCTTTTTCAAAGTCCTGTTCCCAGATAACCATCACTCCCTGACCTATCTAGAAATTCCTTGGAAAATCCAACTCCAAAGCTTGCGTTTATTGGACCTGAATCAAAGCTCACTCAGCTCTGATCTTTTTCCTGGGGGCATTTTAAAATAATCAGCAGCAGTTGTTTAACACTGCAGTTGCCTGACATGGCAATAACAAACTGGAGAAAACAACATGTGATTAAAGAACTTAAACAAAAAGCCTAGGGATTAAGATATCTAAGGGGAAATTTGAAAAGCTACAACAAATTCTTGGGAATCTAGGAGGCTATGTGCCTGCAATGGGTTATGTGCATGTCAAGGACTATGTGTATACCCCCAAATTATAAAGAAGGCTCTAAGCACTCACCTCTGGCTGACCTTGAGCCTCTGCATGAGCAGGAAATGAAGGGAAAGGCAGAGTTGCAAACCGCCTGCCAGAGCACTGATGCCATGCCCCCACATGCATACAGGGCCACTCAGAAAATAAGAGACTTAAAGAATCTCTGTCCAATCATTAACTGACCATTAAACTCAACATGCAGAGACTTTAGAGCTCACAGTCAATAAAGAATAAGGGCTTCGTTACAGGTAGTTACACATCAGCTGGGAAGGGGAGGGCTCTCCCTTCACCACTAGGAATGTTAGGTGACAGTTTGGCAATTATCACATTGCCTTTCTAAAAAGTGAGAACTTGGCAGCTGGCACCAGGCAGAGGCCATTTCCTGATGGTCCACACCTACTGCATGACTGTTTTAACTGAATGCAGATGCCAGGGAGAAGCAACTTCCTGGACATAAGCATTAAGAGACAAGATGGTGGAGTACGAACTTCTGGGAGCACTCCATTGGAAAAGGGAAGAAAGCCTCAGATGGGCATGCATACAACTTCCTAAACACACTGCATGTGCCCACTTCCCTGGGGTAAGGAGGGCACTGTGCATGCAGGCAGCCCACCCTAAGGGAAGAACCATGGGAAAGGGGCCAGCCTATAAAGTCCTAAGATCAAGGTTAAACACCACCCTTGATCTTAGTGCTCACTTGGGGCTCTTCTAAGTGTACTTTCCTTTCCTTTCCTTTCTTTTCTGTTCTAAAGCCTTTTAAATAAACTACCACTCCGGCTCTGAAACTTGCCTCAGTCTCTTTTTCTGCCTTATGCCCCTCAGTTGAATTCTTTCTTGTGAGGAGGCAAGAACTAAGGTTGCTGCAGACCCATACAGATTCGCTGCCAGTAACAGCTTCAAATGGTTAGTGCAGGAAACCCATTAAACAAACAAACATAACAACAATAAGTAGCAACAACAAAACACACCAATAAGAGAGAATCTAATTTCCAAACTTGCCACACTGTATTATTTCAAATGTCTAGTTTTGAAATAAAAATTATGTGACATGCGAGGAAATAAATAGTAAAAATAACAGAAGTCAACTACTGTTGACTAACAGAGTCCACAGAAACTGTAGATACAAGACATTGTACCTACTAAAAATATTTTAAATCATCTATTTTAAACATGGTTAGTAAATTAAAGAAAACCATGTCTTAAGAACTAAAATAAAATATAAGAACAATGTCTTAGCAAATTGAGATATCAACAAATAACTGCAAATAAAAACAAATGAATGTTTTTTGGTATTGTCATGGATTTTGCATCTATATTAATAAGGGATATATGTCTCCAATTTTCTTATTATGTCTTTTTTATTACTATTTTCACCTCTTTACTTTTTTGAGATCTATTTCAATTTTCTATTTTATCTTGAGTTTTGGTAGTTTGCATGTTTCCAGGATATCATTTCATCTAGGTTATCAAATACATTCACATATAATTGTTCATAGTATTCCCTTGATAATCCTTTCACTAATCAAAAAACATCCTACAGAGTGAAATTCAGGACCAGAAGACTTCACTGACGATTCTATTAAACATTTAAAGAAAAATCAATACCAAATCCTTCACAAACTCATCCGAAAATCTAGAAGAGAAGGGAACATTTTCCAACTCAATCTATGAGGCCAGTATTACTCTGACATAAAAACTCATAACACCAACATTACAAGAAAGAAAACTACAGGCTTATGAATATAGATGCAAAATCTGTGACAAAATATTAACAATCTGAATTCAGCAACACATATAAAGGATTATCCACCATAGCCCAGTGGGATTTATCCCAGGAATGCAAGAATTACTTAAAATATGAAAAGATACTAATGCAGTATACTATATCAATAAAACAAAGCACATTAATATAACACAAAACCCAAATGATTATCACAATAGACATAGAAGAAAAGCAGTAGAAAATAATCAACTCCCTTTCATAAAAAGAAAATACTCAAAAAACTTGAAATGTGAAGCTCAACTCAATGAAGAATATTTATTAAAAGTCCACAGCTAACATCCTACTTAATTGTAAAAGACTGAAAGTCTTTTCCCTAAAATCAGGCACAATACAAGGATGTCTGCTCTCACCACTTCTAGTGAACATTTTTGGAGGTTCTATCCAGGACAAATAGGCAAAAAAGAAGAAATGAAAGGAATCAAGATTGGAAAGGAAGATGTAAAATTAACTCTATTTATAGATGATCTGAGATACAAAAAAATCTTAAGGAATCCATCATCATAATAATAAAAACTACTAGAGCCAATAAATGAATTTAGACAATAGAAGATTGTCTAAATGAAATCAATGAAAATCAATTTTATTTATACATTACAATGAATAATCCAAAGATAAAAATTTGAAAAATTATTTATAGTAGAATCTAAAATAGTAAAATATTTAGGAATAATTTAACAAAAGTAGTAGAAAACTTGGACACTGAAAACTACCATAATCATTGTAAGAAATTAAAGAAGACCAAAATAAATGGAAATACTTTCCATCATTATGAATTAGAAGAATTAATATTATTAAGATAGCTATATTAACAAAATTTCCCTACAGATTCAATGCAATCTCAATCAAAACCCCAGATAACTTACAGAAATTGATGAGCGGATCCTAAAATTTAGATGAAAATGCAAGAATAGCCTAAACAATCTTAAAAACAGAGAACAAAATTTGAGAAATCACATTTTCCAAAATTTGTACAATTTCCAAACTTACCACAAAGCCATGAAAATTATGTAGTACTGGCATAAGGACAGATACAGAGATAAATGAAAGGGAATTGAGAGTTCAAGATAATCTCTTACCTTTGTAGATAATTCATTTTGGACAAGGATACAAAGAAATCAAATGGGAAAAGAATTATCTTTCAATAAATTGTGCTGGAACAACTGGATATCCACAAGATAAAGAATAAAACTGGGTCCATACCAAACAGCATATATAAAAATTAACTCAAAATGGATTAGAAACATAAATATAAAAGGTGAACCTATAAAACCCACAGAAAAAATAGCTATAAATCTTGGTAACCTTTAATTAGGCCTTGATTTCTTAGATATGATACCAAAAGCACAAATAATAAAAAGAAAAAATAGATAAATTGGGTTTTATTAAAATTGAAAGCTTTTGTCCTTCAAGGAACACTATAATGAAGGTCAAAGATAATATATAGAATGGGGGAAAATATTTGCAAACCATCTTTCTGATAAGGGACTAGTCTCTATACTGCATAAAATACTCCTACAACTCAATAACAAAAAGTATCCCAATAAAATGGGGACAAAGGACAAGAACAGACATTTCTCCAAAGAGATAGACAGTAACTAACAAGCACATGAAAAAAGCTCAACATTAGTATCCACAGAAAATGCCAATCAAAACAACAATGAACTATCATTTCAAACTCATTAAGATAGCTAGAATAAAATGGATGGTAAAGAACAGATGCCGGTGAGATTATGAAGAAATTAGAAACTTCATACATTGCTGGTGGGACTGTAAAACAGTGCAGTGGCTTAGAAAATATTCTGGCAGTTCTTTAAAAAGTTAAACATAGAAGTTACTATATGATGTAGCGATTTGACTCTGTCTTATATACCCCTCAAAATGAAAACATATGTCCACTCAGACACATGTATACAAATTTTCATAGCAATGTTATTCATTATTGGCAAAAAGTAGAAACAAATGAAAAGAAACAACAACAACAACAAAAACTCTCATAAACTGATGAATGAAAGTATGGATAGTGGATAAGCAAAAGTGGTGCATCCATACACAGGAACTATTACTTAGCCATAAAAAGGAATGAAGTATTGCTGCATGCTGCAACATGAATGAGCATGGAAACATTATGTTAAGTTAAAAAACAAAAACAAAAACAAACAAAAAAACAGACACACACACAAAAACATATTGGATGATTCCATTTGTATGAAAACTCATAGTAGGTACATCTATAGACACAGAAAGTAGATTAGTAATTTTCAGGGGTTGAGAAAAGGGAGGGGGATGGAAAATGACTGCTAATGTGTAAAAAGTTTTTTTTGAGGGATGATGAAACGTCCTGAAATTTGATCATAGGTAATGGTTGTACAATTTTGTGAATACACTACACTGAAGGATATACTTTATGAGGGTGAATTTTATGCTATGTGGATTACAACTCAATAGAAAAAGAAAAACAGTAATATAGAAAAGGCCAATGTCACAGTAGGCTAGTGGTACAATCTAAGGCTCCCTTTGTTGTCAAATGTATGACTTTGATTTCTGATGTCAGGGATAGAGTTAGCATCTCCAGAAGCATACAGATTTTCAAGCAAACCTGGAAGAAGGTGGCATGCACACTGGTGAAGTTACAAACAAGAGTCCACTATACCCTGAAAGACTGAAGAGTACATACAGCTAGACACAGAATGGGACACAGAGAGGGAACCTGAGACTTAGACTGGGCTGCATTCTTTTTTGTGGTTTAGTTATCACTGCCAATAAAGTCTCCCTTTTTCCACTTAAGCCATTGGGTTGGATTTCTGTCATTTGCAAGTGAAAATCTGGACTAATACCTGTATTTAAAGAAAAACAGCACTCAAAATGGCTTAAACTAATATAACACTAAAAATAGGAGTATATTTTATAGTGATGAGTGAAAGTGAAGATACCAGAGTGTTGTATTTCAATAGCATTGGCCAGAAAGTTATTAATGGATAATTTAAGCTCAAATCCTTAATATAATGATTCTGAAACTAGAGAAAAAATCTTGATAGTATCAAAGCTCAAAATGTTCGGGAAGAATATTACTGTGAATTATCAAGCCTGGTTGTTATGAGCAACCTGTGCTTTACTAATCTCTGTGTTTTAATGCAGTGAACAAGCTTTTATAGTAATGCTACTGAATTATTTTCTAGGCCACAGAATAAAATAGTCCAAACAGATTTTTTTTTCTTCCATATATAAACATGGCTTATATTCAGCTTTTTGAGAAACAAACATTTATTTTCCACTGAGTATTCCTTTCTTTACTAAATAATTCAAATCAGTACAATTTTAATTTTTTTCAGATAATTTTACTAATAATAAAATCAGCCTAAAGAAATTGTGCCAGGAATTTATACTGCATCTCCTCCAGCAATATACTTACTTACAGGGCCATGGTTATCAAATTCATTATTCATCTTTTAGTATCTATTAAAATGTGTTTGGGGAGTGAAATTAAATTATTTACTTATAGAATAATTTGTTTTTATGCTACATAGGTACAGTTAATTTTAAAGAATAAAATAATTGGATTGAATTGTATACCTCTGGCCTCTAAAGAAAATCCAAAATGTCTTAGTCTGATTACCTTTCAGTAATAAATGAAAGATTAATATATAGGTATAAAACAGCTTCCTACCTGTAAACAAATAAAGAACAAGTAAAATGCAAGAGGTGAATGAATCATCTTACTTAACAAATAAAAATGCACATGATACACAATTACTGACCTAACTCTAAATGATATCAAAAATAGACACTCACTGATAAATGGATAAATTCTTAGATACATGCAGATACACAAACAACAAAGGCAGATCTGTAGATGATAAAATTTTAGTGACCTATGGAAATTCTTTGTTGTTGCTGTTGTTTTGTTGCTTTGGGGCTTTGTTTCTTTTTTTTTCCTTTTATTTATTTATTTTTTTGAGACAGAGAGTCTTGCTCTGTTGCCCAGGCTGGAGTGCGGTGGCACAATCTCAACTCACTTCAACTTCCTCCCAGTTTCAAGCAATTCTCCTTCCTCATCCTCCCAAGTAGCTGGGATTACAGGCACCGCCACCGTGCCCAGGTAATTTTTGTATTTTTAGTAGAGATGGGGTTTCACTGCGTTGGCCGCGCTTCTCTCGAACTCCTGACCTCAAGTGATCCTCCTGCCTTGGCCTCCCAAAGTGCTGAGATTACAGGAGTGAGCTACTGCGAACAGTCGGAAATTCTTTAAAATGGGATTGTTGTCCATAAATATCTGGATAAACTGGAGATCCAAATCTATTTTCACAAGATGATACTTATGTGAGTGTTTGAGAGAGAAACAGAGACAGAGAGAGGGAGAGTTAGAGGAAGAGAGAAGAAAAATAGAAGTACTTTGAGAAGATTTTCCCCCTGAGCGCTATGGTGTGAAAAGTACAAGGCTTCTTGTTGGTAGCAGGGAATTCCTGACAATAACTATCTGACAATAGCTGGTAGGCTAAAAGTAAAAAAAAAAAAAAAAAAAAAAAAAAAATCCTTTATTTTTTTGTAGGCAGAATAAACTGCAATTTGGAGTAAACACATTATTTTCTTAAAAAACAAAAACAAACAAAAACCAGAAAACAAAAAACTGAACCCTCATTTCCAGAAGTAAAGATGCACAGAAAATATAATAATTTATCCAAATACATGTAGTAGTTGCTTACTATATGTCACATCAAATATGTTACTGGTATCTTGGGAGTTTTTTTCCCTATTTAGTGGGACATACTGAATCTATGCATATTGACTGATTCATACTGATTATTTAGCCTTTGGCCAATTTTGTGAAATCAACACATTTATAAAACAGTCTTCCGGTCAGCTGGAGTCAGTATTTTAACATGCAATTTAGAATATTCCTATACAGTGGATTTTTTTTATTTTTGGTCTAGAAATGGGTTTAGTTGATTTCTCTTTTGTATTTTGGCCCCACAGAAGCCTGCTCACGCAAGGATCTTCACCAGTTAAGCTGTCTGTCTCTGTGTAACAGGCCCGTGGTAGGCCTGATGCAGCAGTAAGAAATAGATGTCTGCAGCATAGAGAGTGTTGTCTTCCATATTGGTGGGAACACAGCTGAGTGCCCAAGTGGCCTCTGCCCAAGCCTACTGGATGAAACAGCCCCAATTCTTGGCTGCTATCACTGAACAGGATTCTCAATACCTACCAGATACTTTGACTCCTGAATTGTGGGAGTGTCTCTGAGAAACACAGGGTGTCTTTGCAGAGCTGTTTCCAGTCTATTATTTTATTCTCATTTCTAGTGACCTTTGCACTACTTGTTGGCTATTTGGGTGGTAAACTGAAATGAAACACCACGGATGCCAGTCAGAATTAACATTCTTCCCAGTCTTCAAATCCAGTCCAGCATTTTGTGGTCTAACTCAGCTCATTTGCTATTCCACGAAGTAAGTAACATTGGTTAAAATCTTTTTGTACTCCCACTGCATGTGTCAGAGTGAAATTCAAATAAACAATCACAGGCTACATTAAGGATAATAACTATACAAGTCTAAGTATATTTTGATGGGACAAATGACACAAGTATAAGATATATAGGTAAAAGAAGATGTATGTCTAAGAAGTCTTCAGTATGCTAGATCCATCTACTAGTGAAAAACAATTCTGTAGCCCTAACATCAACAACATGAATTGATGTACAACAAAAGAAATAAGGTCATTGTCTCAAATATATCCCTGTAATTTAGCAAGCATGAAAACATAAATAGAAAAGTTAGCTCCCCCAGATTACCAACCACCTACTGCCTAGGAGGTAGGGATGGCTGATGCCACTATTTTGTGTTCACAGACAAGGTACCCATATCCTCAAGGTGCCAAAGTAAACCACAAAACAAATCAGAAGCATCCTCCTGGTGGATCAATTTTAATGAAATATTTCATAACAAGTTACTATATATTAACTTTTCTATAACATCAAATATTTTCTCATGAAAATCAGCATAGATATATGTGGAGTAGAAGATGAAATTTATTTGAATTTTACAAATTTAAAAAATGCCAGAGAAATGCTAGACATTCAGAGAGCAGTTTCCCTGTTTCACAATATTCTCTCCTTTCCTTATGACATGAGAAATATCTTAATGAAAATATTTGAGAAACATTAATACATGATTTTAAAAGTCACCATTATGAAAGTAATTAGTAAATACTTTTAAAACTAATTAGAGAGACCAGAGAATACTGCATCTAGTATTCCACATTTCCATTATACATTTGAAGCTGTCAGTGCCCCCACCGGGGTGTCCTTTACTTAGGCAGTCAGCATCCTGCTCAGCTCCTGTAAGTATTGGCTGCTAATAGTTCACAGCTGCCCTCTATAGTGGAGACTTGCTCTCAGGCAATGAAAGCCATCTTAACTTGGAATGTTGCAGCAGCCCCCAGACAATGGTTGACTGATAAGGAAGGACTTTCAGATTCCAGGACTGTCCCTGGGTCAGGCCCAAAGCTAAAGGCTGAAGCTAGACTCCAACTAAGACCAAATCCATGCTTAACTTTTTTCACATAAAAATGGAAGCCACAGCACGCTTCCATCACTCCTTTTCTCCCAAGAGGGCTCTCTCAATAAATAACTTGCACCAGAATGGCCAAGCAGGCTCTGCTTCTAGACAACCAGGTATAAGCATCATATTTATGTCTGTCTCCACACCTGATCTACCACTAATTTTGTGAAATGCTTAAAATCTCTGGTTTGTCCTACCCAGATCATGCTTTATGAGCTTTTGTCTGTCTCTGGTTGTCTTTGACTTGATGTTTTCTTTCTCTTTGGTTTGGTTTGGGTGAGACATTATTTTTGTGAGCCTGGAAGGGAACTTTAGAAATAACCGCAGGCAGATGAGTGTCTCAGCATATGAAAACTCAACCCATGTCAATGTTTTTTTTTCATCCTTAAAATTAGCACATTTGTCTTTATGTCCAATTAAAATGTGTCCTTCTTTCCTTCAGGCCCATTTTTTGTTTATAAGATCTACTTATTTGGGAACATAAAGAATAGCTCCCTAGCAAGTCCCTCATAAAAATTTACTGATTAGATTTGTGTCTAGAACATTTTGCCAAAAGCCAGTTCTTCAAAAGCCAATAAACTAGGCAATCCTGCAAATAACCAAATTTGCCAAGTTTGCTTGTTTCTTCAACTATTTAGTTTTAATTGGCTGATTCTCATTTGGTTTTCAAAAGAGGCCTACAGGCTCAGACAAATAAAATATACTTTATAACATTTTTATGTGGGTATAATGCAAAGTAGTCAACTAAAATTAAGTGCTTATTAAAAAATAAGCAAATTCTGTAAATTGATTGTTGGCTAAATGCTTGCATCTATTAGATACCTCGTATAATCTCAATTTCTTCTGTGTTTTCTACTGTTTAGAACTAATTTCCATACATCCATAATTATCTAAACTTTTCTGATGTCAGAAACATTGGGATATGATCTGTCCTCAAATACGTTCAAGTTTCTGTTATTTTTCCCACTTATTAGAACACAAATTGTTTCCAACTTAATTTTAGTACTACCTATATGTACTTACTTGAGAAGTCCAAGGTGAGGATTTTGTTTTCTTCTTTAAGAATGTTGTTTTCAAGTTGGGAAAGTCACCCTTGACTGCTGATGGTGGGAATAATAATTGCTACCAACTGTACTAAAAAACGTTTATTAAAAGACTTAGAAAATAATTTCACCCTTGGATCATTAATCCAATTTCTAGTAATTTTCTTAAATAATCAGACATGAAGACAAAGATTTGCTGAGATTTTAATTATAGCGTTTTCATAAAAAAATTAAATTTAAAAAACCCCAGGAGTTCTAGTTTCAGAAATTAATATTTCAGAATTCAAAACATGCTATCAATAATTTAACCTTTCTTTGCCACAGATTCTGTTTCTCTTCTTTATTTTTTTATATGGTGGTTCCCAGGACAATATCCTGTGCATGGACTCAAATTTTTTCAGACATCCTGTCCTGAAGAATTCTGTGGCGAGAAAGCAGATATACATCGATTAGTTTAAACTAATTAGGATCTATCTATGGCACTTCGAGCAAAAACAATCTTACCCAAATCATAGGTTGAGAGTAAAGAAAAATGAGTGATTAAAAGAAAATTATTCATAAAAATGAAGAGTGTTTTCTAGTGTCAGAAACTGAAGACGTCCCTCTATAATGATACACACTTGTGATCAATGTAACCATTAAAAGTTACATTGTTAAAACCTGTTTAATTCTATGAGGAAATGCTCAAGATTAAATGTTACATTACACAAAAGCTGGGGAAATAGCAAATTACGAGCCTCTGAGGCAGAATAGATTTTGACCTGTGAAGAATGAAGAGCTATATGAGCTCAGGTATAATGAAGGAGAGAAAATATTTATAAGTAAGTCTGGAGAGGCAGGCAGAGGCCGAATCATGAAGCCTCTCATGGACCGTAGTATTCACTTTAGTCTTTGTCCCAAGTTTAGTGAAAGACATCATAGAGTGTCTAACAAGAAGTATGTAGGATATCCTGGCTAACACGGTGAAACCTCGTTTCTACTAAAAAAAATACAAAAAAATAGCCGGGCGTAGTGGCGGGCGCCTGTAGTCCCAGCTACTCAGGAGGCTGAGGCAAGAGAATGGCGTGAACCCGGGAGGCGGAGCTTGCAGTGAGCTGAGATCTGGCCATTGCACTCCAGCCTGGGCGACAGAGCGAGACTCTGTCTCAAAAAAAAAAAAAAAAAAAAAAAAAAAAAAAAGTATGTATGATATAATACATATTTTTTAAAGAACAATGTGACAAATGTGTGGAGAATGGATTAGAGAGGTGCAAGAATGGAAACAAGAATTAATAATTTTTTTGGAAAAATCAGGAACCTCATGTCTATTTAACTGTATTTTAAGCCCATTTCCAATGATCTCACCATCACCTTATTACCTATGTTCTACCATGAAGCACTCCACCATGTACACATCAGTTTTGCTGAAGGCGGGAACCATATCTACCCATATTTTACATCTCTTTCTATACCTAATATATCCTAGACATTGCATGTTTGTGAAATCTTTGTGTGTGAGTATGTCAAGACAAAGTTCAAGACTTTGGAAAAGGTAAAGACTTTGGAAGTTTCTATAAGTTTTATTGAAACTACATACAATACACTTAAACTTTGTTCTATTAGCAAATATTACATTAAATAACACAGTGATACCATCTTATCAAAAGGTACTTTGAATCTTAAACGATGATTCAATAGTTTTTGAGAAATTACTGAGCCCAAAATATATTTGTGATAACACCATCATGATAGTTTTTTAATATCATTTATGTAAAAATTGACTTAACTTTCATTGTTATACCTGATGTTTTCTGTAGTTAACAAAATTTTTGTACACAAATATTACATAAAAAGTCAGAAAGATTAAAAAAACATACATTTTCCATTGGTTCTCATAATATTTAGGTTGCTTTCCTGATATCTGAGCATATATGCAGTCAAGTTTTATACCTTTATATATAAATTTGAGGGAAAAGGTTTTCTAAGCAAAAGGCACCAGGCACTTAATATTTACTAAGCAAATATTTTCTAAGCAAAAGGCCTAGAAATGTTTTCTAAGCAAAAGGCACTAGGCACTTAATATTTGCCAAAGTCTTTTGTAATCAATATTTTTATATCTATTTTATGAAAGCAAAAATTAGGAGATAAGGAAATTGTTCAAGGTTATCTAGCTAATTGGTGGATTTAACTTTGACCCATACATATATAGTCAAATCTCTGTTTAAAAGTTTATGTTCTTGCTGTGGTTTCATATACTTTCAGTGAACATTGAATATTTCTTATTCTCTAACATGGGATTAGATGCTTCTCTTCTGGGCCCTTACAATACTTTATTCTTGCCTTTGTCATTATATTTGCTCTATTACATTTTAGCAGCCTGTTTACTTGTCTGTTTTCCCAACAAGATTATAAACTCCTTATGAGTGGGAATTGTGTCTTTTTCTTAGGCACAAAGTAAACACTTAAAAATTAATTTTAATTAAATGATATTAATATTTTAATGTTAATTTAATATAAATGATATTATGATTTACAGTTTTTTTTAATACTAGCTGATGAAAACAGCAAAGCCTTACCACTTATGGAAAGTCTTCAGTGAACTAGAGCAACATAATTTCTTAGCACTGTCCCATGAAAAGAAGAATTTGGAGTATATTTAAACACACACATGCAATATATAGTACATTTTGTGGAAACATGACCACTTGGCACTGCTTTAAAGAAGCCTCCTTGGGACTGATCTCAAGTATATATTCTTGAAGGGAAAATAGTGGTGATGGGGGGATGAACCTTCATATAGGCAAACTGGCATCATTTGATCATTTGTCCTTGGATAGCATTTCAGCCAAGAGAAACTCAAGACTGTGTTGGCACAGCCAAATAGCATTTAATGCCACTTGCGGGTATTTCAAAAATTTCATGGAAAAAATAGTTTTCAGGTTTCTTATTTAATAACATGGGTGGTTGCCAGTGACGAAAAAATGCCAAACCTATTTCAATTTTGAGGTTTCAAATTGAATTTACTCAAAATAAAATCTTATCATACCCCCTAAAAATAGTTGCTACTGAAGTCTTAGAGAAGTGTGTCACTTATATACACATTTATATTTGCAGAAGTAATGGTAGAAATTTATTTTAACCTCAGTATTATTTTGTTTATTCAATCAAACTTTGTTTAAATGGGTTTTGGTTCACTAGCAAAAATATGATGTATAGAAAAAGGAAAGATGAATTGTCCAAAATAGGATCCCAGAAAACTCAGGTATTGAGAGAGAAGGCACAAAATTAATTTAGTTCATTCAACAAATATTGCAAAGAAGTCCACTTAAGATAGCCACCTAGTAAATTGTCGCATTTCCAATTTAGTCAAATGTTTGCTTTTTAAACACCCTTCTGATATTTTGAGTACTAAAGTGTTTCTGCAATCATAGACATGTGTTGTCCCAGCTTTTTTCATCTATTCATTGAATAAAATTGGATAGATGGTTGTTTATATGGATATGCTATTTTTCTTTATAAGAATCAAAATAATGATTAATCACATTTATTCCCCAAACTGCTCCAAGCCAGAAATAAATCTCATTTAAAGGTTCCTTAGTAACCTCAGGCAGTAAGCAGTGGCGTCCAATCTCTCTGTAACATGCGAACTACGTTACCCTTCTCCTTTTCCGCTTTAGTTCCTTTTTCTTCTCCCTTTTTTCTCCTAGCTTTTCAAGGTCTTTTGTTTGTTTTCTTTATGTACCTTTTTTCCTCTTCTATCTGTTATTATTTCCAGGGAATTTTGGATTAATGTAATTTAATGTTTCCTGTGAAGTATTGTGTAGGATCAAAACCATGAAGTCGTTCAATAGACAAAGTCTGTTACCTGACATACTTTTATTCCCTTGATGTTTCCAAACATTTTCAGTCCTGCGGGGCGTTGCGGGGGGGCATCATCCTCATGTTTTCTGTCTTTTGCTATTCCTGTGGATTTCCCTGAACTAATCCCACTTAATGGCATACAGACTAAATTACAGGACAAAGAGTTCTTCAGAGCTGACTGACACAAGCAAAGCAGAGCCCAGGCTAGCTAGGAGAAAAGTAGAGAAAATAAAGCTAGTGGAGCTGCTCTCTTTTTATTCCTTATATTTATTCTTGATGATCATAAGCCCCCATCCATCACCTTTTGTGCAGAGATGGGTTCAGATTTTCTGCAGCCCCATCCTAAAATGGGCACTCAGTGTTTTAACTACATACTTTCATTTTTGTCAAATCAGGTCTTCCTTTGAAGCTAAAGACTCCTATTAGGAAACAACTTTCACCCCTATTAACCCCTATTTGCTTAATAATGTGCTTACCTGTCTTATTCCCAGAAAACACACACACACACACACACACACACACACACACACCCTTAACATTTTCTCTTTTAAGGCAACCTGCAGTTTCAAAGACTGGTAACTAAAGTTTCTTGCAATCATATGCAATGGTCCATGGTCCCTTGCAATGAAAAGGGGGCTGAAATCTTTGGAAGAACAGGGCTTATTGTCTGGGTCTCCCACAGTTCACTGGAGGTTGCCACATACACCCATCCTCATCTGTTAGGTGCTTCTTTCTGTCAGCTTCATAGCATCAGCCACAATACTGCTCACTACTCTGACTAGTTTAGGAAGATAACTAGAAGGTTTCCCTGAAGTCATAGCTTAAGGTATTTTAACTGTTATCTTCTAGGGATAGAAGTCCTAGTTTTGACTTCCAAGCCAAAAAGGAGGGTATTAGGTTTTTTTTTTTTTTTTTTTTTTTTTTTTTTTTTTTTTAAATTCAGTACATAGTGTTACAAATAAAGTTTTGGTGCCACAAAAGAAATAGCACTCAAATATAAAATTTTCTTTTTAATCCTCTGCAAGGCAATTTACTTCTATAGAAGGGTGGGCCCTCACTGATGGAACAATGGTGACCACACACTTGGACAAGGGAGGGGAAGGGGTTCTTATACCTGATGCACATGCTGCTGTGTCATTTCCCTATTGGCTAGGGTTAGACCACACAGGCTAAACTAATTCCAACTGGCAAATTTAGAGAGAGTGACGGGGTGAGTGGTTTGGCAGGAAAAACGGTTATGACAGAGCAGGTAATTGGAATGAGTCAGGGTGGAGCAGGTAATCAAAAAAGGTTGCTTTATGAGGAAGTTAAGTTTAAAAGTAGGAGGTAAAGAATTGAACGTACTGACATATTGATTATTTGAAGAGAAAATTTAGAACTCATATCTAACAATAGGAAGGGAATTTTAGGGTCAGCAAAGATTATATGTATCTCTTTAACTTCAAATTACATCATCTAGGTAGAATATTAGGAAGAATAGGTATGAATTGTTAACATAGTCATAAAGCACTAGGCATAGTAATTATTATTTTTAAGCTTTCTGAAAGGTTAAGAGTGATATGACAAATATAAGTAAAAAGACTAACCTGCATGATGTAGCAGCAGACTTTAGCAGCTTTTAAAACTAAAGTGTCTTATTTCCCAGGGCCTCAGTTTACTTAACTGTAAATGGAGGATAATAGTTCTGAGGATTAGAAGAAGTATTTATATAAAGGTCTACTGTAAGCAAACATAAACATTTTCTATTGTTATTTAGCCAATAAGTTTAAATGACTCATACACAGAGGACAGTGCTAGTGTTGCTAACGAGGACTAAACTCGTTTTTGTTTTATCTTGCCCTAATTCCTATTTAAGGGGTCTGGAGAGTCATGCCTTACAAACCATAAATTCTCAGCAGACCCTATATATTGCGACTTACTTTCCAATCTGACTCTTACTTTCCGACTATATGACAAAGAAGAAAGTCAAAATATTTTATCCCGAAATATGTTTCTTTGCCATATTTTGAAATGGCCCTACGAAACTGTCCTTTGTGGCCAAAAGTTTGCATCTGTAAAGAATCTCTATTAACATAGTTAGATCTTTTTCTTCCAGGTCCTCCCAATCCTAAAGAGATTAACTAAGAGTGTAGCACCTTTTAAAGGTCTGACTAGGAAACACCTGTCATCCACTTTCTCTAAGGGCAGCCACTATAATACTTCAAAAAAATTCTTGGTCACCACAATCTTCTATCTTAACCTGAACATTTCCTTTCTATCCCAGGTCTTTAGAAAAATTCAACCAATTGTCAATTGGAAAATTTACCTACAGCCTGGAAGCCCCAGCTTTCAGTTGTCCCGCCTTTCTGGATCAAACCAATGTATTTCGTAAATGTATTTGATTGATGTCTCATGCTTCCCTAAAATGTATAAAAACAAGCTGCACCCCAACCACCTTGGACATGTTCTCAGGACCTCCTGAGGGCTGTGTCACAGGCCATGGTCACTCATATTTGGCTCAGAACATATCTCTTCAAATATTTTACAGAGTTTGACTCTTTCTGTTGACACTAACAAACAGAATAATAGAAATGAACCAAACTTCTGTTCACACATTGTAGTCACATATTGTATTCATACCACTGGATAAGAGAAAATATACAAAATTTCTCAAAAATGATAGAAGACAAATTGTACCAGGAGCTCTTAAAGAGATACCAATAGCTGTTGTGGGAACTGAGGCTTGGAAAGGGTAATAGTTCTTGGGGTTCTGGAAAGGTCAATGAAGGAGCTGAACTTTTTAATCTGAGTCTTAAAAGGAAAGGAGGTATGAGGTGGAAGTTTATTTATATAGTGCCAATTATACCCAGCAAACCAATAATATAAAAATGATAGGAGCCTCCTAGATGACTGACTCCAGGCAGCCAACATGTGCTCTTTATTATTTTCAAGACAGAGTGGAGATTAAGCATAAGGAGAAAAGACTAAACTGAATAAAGAAGTGATCACTCACATTATATACCCACATTGCGTTGTTAAAGGGATCATCTAGTTTTAACAAAGTTAGGAGAAAGTAGGTTGCCAAATTTAAAACAATGTTCTTTTTGAAGTTTTTTGCCATAAAAAGTAACATTTCCTGAGGTCATACAATAGAGTAATTCAAAAATAGGTGAATATGTATGTATATATTTTTTTGCATGGATGTGTTTATAATAGATTTTTTATGTGTCCAGAAATGTAACTTAGACTATCATGCCCTTAGAGTCAACCAAATTTGTTTAAAATTGCTTTTTTTAAACTAATTTTCCAGGTGCAACATTTGTACAGTTAATACCTTTTCTTCCATGCTGAGCTCTTCTCTAAGCTGTTTGCTAAAATGAAGCCTTATTTTTGATTATCTGAAACTACTGCCCTGGCTTACACACATGTCTTGTAACAGTCCATGATTTGAATACCACATGTGGAGGAAATATTTATAAGTGAAAAATGATCTACTCCCAAACAAACTGAGCAGCATAGTCAACGTCTTCAGAGGAAGAGGGGCAGGGGCTAGGTTCATAAAATAGAAGGGACTCTAGGAGGCTGTTTCTCACTGGTAGCTGCATATGGATTCCAGAATCCACACTATGTTGATACTTACTACTGTCTCTCTCATTCTCTCTCTCTCTTTTTTTTTTTTTTCCAGACAGGGTCTTGCTCTGTTGCCCAGACTGGAGTGCAGTGGCCTGATCACCACTCACTGCAGCCTCGACCTCCCGGGCTTAAGCAATCCTCCCACCTCAGCCTCCTGAGTAGCTGGGACTAGAGGCATGCACCACCACACCCGGCTAATTTATTATTATTATTTGTAGAGAAGGGAGTCTCCCTGTTGCCCAGGCTGGCCTCAAACTCCTGGGCTCAAGCGATTTTCCTGCCTTGGCCTCTCGTGCCTTGCCAGGATTATAGGTATGAGCTACCACACTTGGCCACTGTCTTAAGCCAGTATATTCAACACACACACACACACTGAACAGGTTAAATTCGATGCTCTAAAAGACTATTCTGATTCAACGATCACATTTTACTTTGTGAGAAGAGGAAACAGGAAATGCTACAATCTAAAGTGACACCATTGTTCCAGCTGGGGTGGGAATACACGTGGAGTGAGAACATCCAGGGGGATCTAAGACTCTCTTCTTCCCAGCTTGGTCAAATCTCCTGGACTTCTCAAATCTTGGTGTTCTTATATTTGATATTTTTACCAATATCAAAGGGATACTGTGAATATGAAATGGGGTATTATATGTAAAACACTTAGCACAGCTCCTGGTACAATGGATGTAAACTAGCATTGTAAAAATCAATTATTAAGTTTAAATAGCACTTTAATGACACTGCACAAATGCAGGACCCAAGTGTTGGAAAGATAAAGCAAGTGATATAAGTTTGAGCAAGTTATATGGGGAATTATATGTGGTAATTATACGAACAGGAGACAGAGAAATACTAGGTAGAAGAGGGCGATTCCTCAGCAAAGGCCCCACTCTCAATCCTGGATACCTGCAGCCCCAAGTAAGGACAGGCTATGCTGTTTTTGTGCCATAAAAGTTGCCTTTTGGCCAACCACACCCCCTATCCTGTACCTATATAAACCATGAACCCCAGACTCTAGAGGGAGATGAGGAGACAAGGAGACAAGCACATGAACAGCAGAATGGTGCAGCAGAAAAAGAGAAGGAGCATCTGAGAACCAAAAGGAGTTCCACTAGGGCAGACAGGGAGGAGTTCGGCTGCTGGACAGCCAAACTCCGGGGGGAAGATCCCACTCCATCCCCCTTCTAGCTCCCATGCTAGAAGGAGGAGAGCCACCTTCACCACTCAGTAAAGCCCCCACATTTACCATTCTTCAAGTCTGTGTGTGACTCGATACTCCTGGGTACACTGGACAAGACCTCATGACACAGAAAGTGCCACACTGGCCCATTGCAGAAAAGCAGAGGGGGCACTGAGCTGGTTAACACTTAAGCAGTCTGTGGACAGCAGAGCTAAAAGAGCACTGTAACACTGGGGTCATAGGCACCGCCCCCCCAGACACTACCATGATGCCAGAGCCCAAAGTGCTTGCCCTAGCTCCTGCACCTGCTCATCTGCACGCTCCCCCTCCTGAAAGGGGTTTGAGCTCACAGTGGTGGGGTAGAGAGCCACACTCTGTCACAGACCCTGCAAGGGGGGCCAGACAACTCTCCTGTTTCAGTAACAACACCCATTAATGCTACTATATTAGGTGCTACATATCAGTTTTTACCCCAGAAGCAGATCTCTAATATGCTCACCTTTTCTCTTTCTCATTACAAAAATAATGAAAATTTCTGTGGTCAATTAAATAAATATGTTTGCAAAACTGTTAAACTAAGTTCTAGGGAAGTAAGAGCAACCCTAGGAATGCGCTGTAAGTATGAAGACACTTTCTTTTTTACTTTGAGAAAATCACCCTGCCAGTTTCTCAATTTATGTGGCTTCTCCTATAGTAATTGTAACATTTTAGCAGTTTTTGTTGTTGTTCTTGAAAATCTAGGTTAAAATTAGATGGTTTCTGAAATAGTTACAACTTACTAGAGGCCTTGATTTCTCAGTGTGCTTCCTCCAAAAAACAATGTTCTCAGAATGAAAATGTTGATGCAATCATCATTAGCATCTGAGATTCTTCCTTTACAAAGTCGGAGAGACGGTGTGTTGAAAGTACATTGACCAGGTACATCTCACTCATGGCTGCTCAACAGATATCTCAGGGGGAAAAAAAGTAGTGGCAAAAGACCAGGTCAACAGAAACACTGAGAGCAATCATACACAGAGGAAGTGCTCCATTTCCTTTGTTCTTTATGTGTTCTATAAATATTTCATGTATTTGTTAAAGCTGTGTTATTGCTGGAAGCCAGCCTTCTCCCTTGTTTAATTCTTCTCCCATCCTTGAAGCCTAGAAATGTTTGAAATATAGAGTCTGCATTCCTTGTACATGTTTTGTTAATAAACAACATGTGAAAATTAGGGATAAAAACTTCTTAAAAGGAAGAGAAAAAAAATAACTAGGATGACTGGCAAGATAAAAGTCTCTCAACACCCTGGGGGTGACCCTGGAGCAATGACATTTATCAAAATTCTACGAATTGAAAATATGAGTGGTTGGTTCAAATGGGAATGAGAGTCAGCTTTTTCTTCTCATGGCTATGTTTGCCTTCCTTGGCCCATGTGGCAGGAAAGTCATGGTTTGAGGGGCTTTGTTAGAAAGCTGCCTGCGGATGGTTCATCGCCAGTTGTGTTTACTTCAGTGCTAAAAGGGCATATTTCCTGTTTAAATAGTGTGCAACTTTGAGGGCATGGGACCTCTATTGGAAATGTCAACAAAACCATTTCACTCACTAACATTTTAAACCCAGAAGCTGGAATAATGGAAGAAATCAATAAATCAGAAATAAACATGGAATTTTCTTCCTTTGGAGACCCTAATGACCCTGTTGTTTCAGTCTCATCTGGGTTGTGAATAGAACAGCAGTGGAAATATTTGGGCTTTGGTAGACACACAATTTAGCTTCTTTTTTTTCCTTATGAACACGACAGTGAGACTACTACCATTATTTTTCCTCTCAACATAATAGTATGTGTATTCTAAAACAGCATTAATAAGTTGGAAAGGTGTGATCTACTTCACATGGGTATAAAAATAGTGTAATCCAACTGTGGATACCAAAATTAACTTGCACAAATAAAAAATTGCCAAAATCTACAACGAGTTCCGTACTGTGTTCTTTCTTTTGTGGAAAATAGCTATACCATTTAATATATGGCAAACAATGTGGTGAGCATTGGTCATAGATTAGCTCATTTGTCTTCAAACCATTTTATAAATCTCCATTTTACTGAGGGGGAAACTGGGGTTCAGAGAGATTGAGTCCTAGTCAAAGTTCATAGAGCTGATACACATAGAAGTCCAAATTCCAGTCCATGCTTGTCTGATTGGACACCTGAGCACTTAGCTGCTCCCACACGTTCTCCAATTAGAAATTATATAGCTGTACTTGCTTAGGAACAAGGCTGGTTCAACTCTTATCGACAAAGTCTTACTAAAAACATTTGAATCACAGAAGCTCAGGGGTATTGAATGCTAAGATTACCATACAATGCATAGTCTTTTAAACCATGATACTTTGTTGAATGAAAGAGTGAGCTAATAAAACTTTCCTAGAGAAACAGGTATAAACCAAGACTGATCAAGATCAAGGAAAATTGGAATGTTTGTTCCTTCTGCTTATAATCTTGGCTGTCTTATGGTTCATAAATTTTATAGCATCCCATTAATATTAGGAATTATAATTTAATGTTTGCTATTAAAATCCAGATTTGTTTATATACATTAGTCTATTATCAGGGCTAATTTTTCAGGTAGGAATTATATCTTTTTACAGATTTACAGAGATTCAGAGGAGATAGGTTGAGTTGTAAAAGGGTAATTACTTGGGAAAAATTGGGATTCAATCCTAGGTTTTAAACATTACCGTTTGTTCTTTTCTTTTGTTTTTCTTGCTTCCTGAATGCCTAGGAAAAGCTTATCAACAAATTGCTGTGAAACCTATCTCTCAATTATTTCAGTCATACAGAATTCATTAGTTCTCAAGATGGAACTTTATTAGATAATCCATTTAGAATGTTGCATCATGAGGCCATAAAAAACAAATACAACCATCTTATTTCCCACTTCAAATTCTTAGAAGTGATCAAATGAAGCCAAAGTCAATGTAATCAGCAGCCTGCTCTGACTGCCCTTCCATTCAAACAACCCTCAGAACCGACATCCATCCACAATCAGCATTAGGAATCTTCTAGTATAAAGATGGCCAGAACTCCACAAATCACCAAATGTTTGAGGAAAAGCAACACCACAAAAGTATTAAACTGAACAAACTGAAGAACATAAAAAAGTAGTCAATAGGAATAAACAGATTTCCAAATATCATTAGAGAGATTCAAGAATCTACTGCATCCACAAAAATACATCAGTTATAGACATTGTAAATTCGTTAGATTTCCATAATAAAATCTTATTAGCAGAGAAGAGCAGCATGAATGTAGCTGAGAAGAGAATTCATGTGTTATAAGAATCAGTCAAGGAAGTCTCAGAATAGAGTTAAAGCTAACAAATAATCAACAAGAAGGGATGCAAAATATGAGGAAGGCTTAATTGACTTTGTGGCTGGATTAGAAAATTGCAGTATTCACTTAAGAGAGATCCAGAAGGCTTGAACTAGGCTTGATATGAAAGGAGGAAATAATTCTTAAGGCTTAAATAATACCTAAGTCTTTGATTTAAAATGACCTGCTAAGAGCCACACAACATAAATAAGGATACATTTCCTTAAACATTTTTAAGACATTTCAAAACAATAATGACAAAAGGAGAATTTTAAATGCTTTTGAGGAGCCTAAAAAACATAGGTTCAGCAACCAATGTTTTTTTCTTTATTGGGAACTCTTGACCCTAAAAGACAATAGGGTATCTTTTTCAAATTCCTCATTAAAAATTTCGATCCTAGAAATCCATCCCTAACTGTTTGCTAGAGATCCTCTCAATTCAGCAGAAATATAACTCGAGTGGTTTTAAAAAAGTTTTCACTTAACAAGATGTTTCACATTAAGGCAACCCAGAGCTGTCGCAACAATTTCTCAATGCCATTAATATCCGGTAAGCTCCTTCTATCCAAGGATCACTATCCTTTGGATGTGATTTTTACCTTCATATCCTAATGGCCATGGGATGACTGACCGTTCTTTCACAGCTGCATTCCAAGAAGGAGGAAGAGGAAAATAATGGGAAAGCAGTTGTGCCTATATTGGAAACTATATTCAATACTGTGGCTATACTGAAAGGCAAACTTTCCTAAACATGCCCAGAAGATCTGCACCTACAACTGCCTATGACCAGACCCATGTTATATACCCATATTTTCAAAAAAGGCAGGGAAATCTAGCTTTTAGTAAGATGCATTTCTACCATCAACTAAGTTGGAGTTACAATCACAAGGAAAACTGTCTGAGAATGGATATTGAATAGGAAATCAGCAGGGTCTGTGCATGACTTTCCTTAGTGTGGCTCACTAATTCTATTAACTAGAACTAATTTCACATGCACTTTTTAAAGCAGCTTAACATATAGTCAATGCATGTAAAGTTTACTGGTTTTGACTTCAAGTTTATTTTATAGATCCTGACACTTACCATGTCTTTTCTTTATATTTTTCTTGATGGAGAAAATGTTTTTTATCTTTCCTCAGCTACTTCATGAAGAGTCACTGAGGTCCTCAATTTGCTGGTTCAGACCTACCTTATTCCTAAGGATTTGTGCTTTTCTGCCTGCCTATGAGGCTCACAACTAAGTCACTCATTCAGATTGAGAATTTGAAAGTCTAGTAATGGTGCTAGGCTTCTAAGTCATCACATGAGTTCAATTTTGTCTAATCAGATACAGACTGTGTTGCTTACTAGAAAGTTCATGGAATCATGCAGACCCAATGAATCCTGGATGTGCTAGAGCTGTGAAATCTTGGGCATGTTACTTGATCTCATCTTTCTAACATGCAAATGGAGAATCTCATGCTTATCTTCTACTATTATTGTGAGCACTAATTAGGTAACAAATGTAAAATTACCTAGTAGAATGCCTAGCACACAATAACAGCCAAAAAAGAGAAATAATTGCTCTTGTCGCTGTTGTTATTTTTACTGCTCACCCAGAGTTGACACTGGGTTACTTTGTGTGCAATTTTTAAGTTGCAGTTTTCAAAATTCCATCACCCCCATTGGCCCTACTTATATAAACAGGTTTTGACTTCTGTTGCATTGTGGTGTTACTATGCTAATATCCTAAGCTAGTCTTTAGGACTGTGACCCTATCTGGAACCTCAGTGAATGGAATGAGTGCCTAACTTTCTGGCCAGCCCTCTTCTGCGGACTGTACCTACCTGTCCCCTAGGTATCCCACCACTGGCCTGGCTCCTCTTCCACCTCCTACACAGTTCAGAAGAAGCCTGAGGGGGCGTTTTTTAAAAAATAAATAGGTTTGGGTTTGCCATTCCCTCTGGAGACCGTGCTTTGATGTTTTGATGGTTTGAAGTTCATGTTTGCCTCTGGGTCAGTCATGATGTCACCACAGTTCTCAAGTTAGGTTGTAGAATCCGGACTTTTGTACTCTGCTTAATGTTGTTGTGTGATCCATCAGCATTGCATCCAAACAGGCTAAGCCATGACTCACACGTTGTATACGTGTGAAACTGGATTATTTGCTTATAAACACAGGACTTTTAATTTATCCCTATTTAATCAATTGCATCTATTTATGTTAAATACCTGCAGTAGGTAGAGTATCTTATTCTTTGGCACTTCCAGCTTTGTATCCAGCCTATATTTGATAAGAATGTCCTATGCATGTACATCTAAGTTACTGATATAAACACTTAGCAAGACAAAGCCATTGAGAGTGCCCAATAGCATACCAATCAGAAGCTTTCTCCAGAGAGAGACGTGTCATTTCAAATGCACATTTACTTATATTTGTATAGGAATCAGTGTATAATAGATTCAGATTTCCGTGCTTCTTTTTTCTACTATAGGAGAACAACTAAAAACCTTTAAATTTCTGGATTGTGTTTTAACTTCTGTCAGTTCCAAGATACTTAGGTGTTTTGAGTTTTACGGGCCAGGTATTTTGAGAAAGTACCCAGTTCTAGATTTAATACTAACTTCAGACCTAAATTTGCCTATTATATAATCATATTTTATTTCTTTAAATTCTAAAGTATCAGTTTTACAAATAGATCACATTTTCAATGGAATTTTCCTAATTATTGGAAGAAAACTTATCTGAACTTCGTACTTACCTGAATTCAAGAAATTTTGTCAACTGATAAAAATCAGTACATTAATACTTTTTATTTTATTTTATTTTATTGCGGTTAGAATACTTAACATGAGGATGAGCTTCTCAAGAAATTAGGCTTACAATACATTATTGTTGGCTACAGATACAATGTTTTATAGCATATTTCTAGAGCATATTCATTTTGCTTAACTGAAACTTGGTGCCTGTTGACTAGTAGCTTCAATGTTCCCCACCTCCTGGCAACTACCATTCCAAGCTTTGATTCTAGGAATTAGACTACTTTAGGTACCTTGTATAAGTGAAATGATGCACTTTTGCCTTTCTGTGACTGGCTTATTTCACTCAGCATAGTATCTTCAAGGTTCATTCACGCTGTGGAATGTTACAGAATTTCCATCTTTTTCAGTCTAAATAGTGCCCAGTTGTGGGTATTTGTCATATTTTCTTTATCCATTCGTCTGCTAATGGCCATTTTTCTTTTTTTAGTTAACCAGTTATTTTAATAGTAGATAGATATAGCTAGCTCTACTTTATACGAACATTTGGAGTGCTTTAAATAGAATTAATTAGTTACGAACTTTATTTTGTTTAATCCTCACAAGAATTTACAATGAAGCAATAAACTCAGTGAGGTGGAGTAATTTATCTAAAGTTGCACAACTAGTGAGAAAAAACTAGAGTTTGAACTCAGGTAGGCTGATACCAGAACAATTACAATTCATCACTTAACTATTAGTACTTTATACACAATATTTATGTTCATCTTTAGAACAGTTAAAGTGGAATTTTGTTACTTGTTTAGCTTTTCCAACATAAGAGACTTTCTCTGGAAATTCCTGGGCCAGGTGTGGTGGCTTACTCCTGTAATCCCAATACTTTGGGAACTGAGGTGAGAGGGTCCTTGATCCCAGGAGTTTGAGACCAGCCTAGGCAAGAGTGAGACCCTGTCTCTACAAAAAAATAAGAAAAAAAAAAAAATGTTAGCTAAGCATGGTGACAGGTGTCTGTAGTCCCACCTGCCTAGGAAGTTGAGGTGGGAGAATCGCTTAAGCCCGAGAGTTCAAGGCTGCAGTGAGCCATGATCACTGCACTACTAGAAGAAAAGTTCACATGAATATCTGTAGCATAAAAATATAGGAGAGGTTATTCTCCTCTGAGGCCGCTGAGGTATGTCATTACTTTTGTGTTTTGAATGACTTCAGTGTAAAGATTGAGCACAATAGCATAGAAAGGGCTTGCTAGGATTTCAAGTCTAACTTTGTAATGAATCTGATGCTTCATTATATGATGAATAGATGTAGAGATGATAGGGACGGCTTTCTTATTCCTAGGAACAATGGTTTTCTTAGTATGACTCTTTATCCCGATAAGCCATCCAGGATTATATTTCCTAGTCCTGTTGACCAAGGTGGAAGCTGTCTCTCCAGCTTCCCTCCCAGCTTCCAACCTCACACCAGCCTCATCAGAGTCTGACTCACGATGGGGAGTTTGACTTTCTTCCTTTGGCGTGGCAGCAGTAACAGTGGTTGCTTATGACATTGATAGTGGTAGAGGTGGAAGTTGCAGAAAATTCATGCTCTTTGTGTGTGCAACAGCACAAGCTTACAGCCTTAGAATTTTGGTTGTGGCCACAACAATGAGATACACATTGCATTGTGCATTGTTCCTGGCTGCTAAGTTTTGAGTCTGATTTTCCAACACCCCCCAATATTTATGTGAGGTACTCAATATTGTTTCAATAAACTAGAAACAGAATTATGAGTATTGGTTAAGAGTATTGGCCCTGGGGCTAGAATCCCTGAAAGTAAATCCCCACTTTCCACTTCTTGTGACCTGGGGTAAGTAAGTTAATCCTTGAGTGTCTCAATTTCCTTATCTGTGAAAGGGAATGATAATAGTGTGGGAATTTGATGAGTATGTAGTTTTCAGAAGACTCAATGGCAGGCAGGAAGCATTCCATAATTGTCTCTTATATTATGAGGCTAATTTTCTCATTAATCAGGCAAAGTCTGGTTCTTACAACTAGGAACTATGACTGATAATTATTAATATTTCCAGTTTTAATGAGGAAACTGAGGCTCAGAGGAACACTTAACATTATAAATGTAAAGAAATATGGATGAAAGAAATTAAGAATAAAATTCAGATTTATCATATCTTCAAACTCATTTCAGTTTGTTTTATTCTCTTAATTAGTATAGGATTACTTAAAATATCCTTATACCAAACAAATAGAAGTAACTTACTTCAAATGCAGTTGAATGGGGAAAGAAGAAGATTGGAATAGAAAATTTTCTTTGTTACATTTAGGAGACCTCTTATCAGACTGTAATTTCAATCTCCAGTAAAACCACAAGAAAAAAATGTCTGTGTATATAAGATATGGCATGAACCCAATAACTTAACACTGTTTGTTAAAACTATCAGTTAATCCTATTATACAACTATTTAGTGCCCTAGAAGCAAACAAGATTACTAAAAGAGAATGTATGTAGTTTTTCTTTAATTTTTTTTTCTTCCATCTCATTTTCTTGGCTTCAGAATTCAGTAAGCTGCAAATCTCCACTTTATTTCTGATACAAAATGTAGCAAGGTTAGCAGAAACTCTTGATATAAGGACTTATCTTTCCCCCTTACACTCACTAGGCAGAATTTCATCTCTTTTGCTGTGGCTGCAAAATAAAATGCATGTTCCAAATGAAACAGTCAAGCATTTCACATTTGAGCTAAGCTTCTTTTGCCATAGTCAAAAGCACTTTGCACGTCAATCAATGAAATTATCAGAAATGGGCAATCACTTTCCACCTGACATGCTTTCCCTTTGTACAAGTCCCACTATGAATGAATATATTTATCTTCTCTAAATGTTTCTGTAATTTCTCTAAGGCCAACGTTGATGATTTGGTGGAAAACACAGGAAATTGTCTTTTATACTGTACATTGTAATTGCACCATTTATATACTTTACACAAAGCTAATCATTGTGCATTATATATCAAATGCTTTTTTAATTGCTTCTTTTAGAAACTGAAAATGTGTTATTCTTTTCTCAATTCACTTTTTAATTTTAACATAGAATATCAAAAATAGTATTTCCATTATTTTTGAATTGCATGTAACATTGAATGTTTTAAATGTATACATCTTAGTAATACTTATAATTTCTCCATTTCAGACTGTGTTATTTTTCATTTTTTCTTATGATCACCAACAAGACATAATTTGGCAAACAAAACTGATAAATTCTCAGTTTATTAAACCAGGCTAACATAAAGTATTTTAAATACTCAACTTTATGAAAAGCAATTGTAAAATACGTGTGTGCAGTAATATTTGGTTAAGTAATATTCTGGCAGTAGAGTTCATCGTCTTTTTCTTGTCCTTGAAGAAAAAGACTTTGCTATTTGTAGTGTGTTTAAAAATATATAAAGGGCTTTTACATTGATTTTCTTAATTCCAACAACAACTATATAAGCTGTATAGAGAGGATTTTGTTGTTACATTATCAGTTGAGAAGACGATGACTAGAGAGGTTAAGTTGCATTGCACTATTCCCTAAGGGTGGGAAAAATGCTCAATAAATGTCAAAGCTGGGACTTGAATCCATTATTCCAAAGTCTCCATTCAGTGTCCTTCCTACTACAGCAGTTTTTTTTTAAATTGTCTCATTGAGTTCATGTGAGAGTTTGAAGTGAAATCAGTTTCTTTATCTCAAGGGTCCTGCTCTGGCTGCCAACTTTTCTGCAGAATATACAATGCTATGTTTCTAGGCTCACCTGGGGCAAACCCCTATCTCAGCCTCCCTTGAGCTGAATGTATGTTTTATTTTCCAGCCTCTCTCTCTGTAAGGCCTGAGGGAATACAGAGTGCATAACACAGTGCTGGCACCAAGTGGGTTTCCAACATCTGTTTGTTAAATGAATAAGTGATGTCTGGGCATGCTTGTAATCTTGTGGAAAGAACACTCAACCCAGATTCGAAATGTTTGACACCATCTGTGGTCACAGGTTCAAGTGACCCTTCTGAGCTCTGTATCACCACAAAACTGATATATTAGTAAAAGGTGACATTCTATAAGTAGACTTATTGATCTTAGCACTGTTTTTGAGTTAAAATAAAAAACAGAAACAAGAACAACACCAGTACCCTGTCCTTCTTAATTTTTGGATGAGCAATACAATCTTTTGTCATAGTTTAAGAAAAGTCCACATCAATACCTGTAGCATAAAAATATAAAAGAGGTTATTCTCCTCTGAGGCTGTTGAGGCATGTCATTCCTTTTGTGTTTTGAATGACTTCAGTATAAAGATTGAGCACAATAGCATAGAAAGGGCTTGCTAGGATTTCAAGTCTAACTTTGTATTCAATCTGATGCTTCGTTATATGGCAGATAGATGCAGAGATAATAGGGACGGCTTTCTTATTCTTAGGAACAATGGTTTTCTTAGCATGACTCTTTATCCCTATAAGCCATTGAGGATTATATTTTCTAGTCCTGTTTCCCTCCTGGCTCAAAGTGACATATATGAAATACCAAATTTTCATTTGTGTTTGCATTATCCCTTCACACAATCTTCAGAAACATGTTTTTTGCCATAGTTTAAGTCCACGTTAATACGCGTAGCATAAAAAGCCTTTTTCAGAAAAAAAAAAAAAAAATACCCATAGATTTAGACATGATTGTCCTTTTTAAGGAAGGAAGTATTTGTAATCAACAAATTAACTCAATAATTAGAGTTTAATGACAACTATGAATAAAATGGCAAGGAACCTCAAAGAATATTTACAACTCATGTGTATCTATTATATTTATTGTGAGGCACACATTTAGACCATTTCTGCTTATTTGAAAATGTATTTTAAATGATTACATAAAATTATGAAATGATAGCTAGGTGTCTACTATGAAAATTAGTAATTCTTACTTATATTTATTTTTATTATTTTTTAAAACTAGAGACAGGATCTCCCTATGTTGCCTAGGTCGGCCTCAAACTCCTGGGCTCATGTGATCCTCCCTCCTAGGCCTCTAAAAGTGCTAGGATTATAGGCACGAACCACCACAGTTGGCCGGTGATTTTTTAGTATAATGATTCTGTTAATATGAAATATGAAACTCTCTGAGGTTCCAGTTTTCTCATCTATAACATAAAATTTTAAGCTAGATGATTTGTTTAGTTCTTTCAGACTTCAAACTACAATGATTTATCTCTCTTCCAAAAAATGCAAAGTTATTTTACAATAATAATATTTTATAAAGTTATTTTCTTCTCTGATTTCTTACATAATTCCATGAGAATGTCTTATGAACTCTTAAAAACTTCACGTAGCCTGTCATTCATATAATAATCAAGTACTAATAGTGCATTAATTATGTAGAAGACAGTATATGGTACAAAATACCCAAGGAAAAATAAATTGTTGATACCTTTAAGGAGCGTACATTCTAACTTGAGAGACAATAAATACAGGAAAAGTTAAACAAGTAATCATTATCTAAATGATGTCATAAGGAAGTTAACAAATCTATTGTAATTGTAAGTATGACAGGAGCTGAGTTCATAAGAAAATGAGTCATTTGGGGCTGAACTATGGACCCAATAGTTCTCATGAAAAAGAGATTTGATCTGTGTCTTCAAGAATGGGAAGAACTGCATAGGTAAAGAGAAGAGCCATGATAATCACAGATAGCTACTAGCTTAGAGCTTTTACAGTGTGATGGGTGCTTTTACACGGGAATGTGACAAGGTGTTATAACAAATATTTTTATTCCTATTTCAAATGAGTCAAGCAGAGGTATCAGAACTGAAGCTCACATTCTGGTCTCTGTTCTCCAGTCTTCCATTCTTACCTCTACCTTAAACAGAAGCCTGAATATGTATCATTTCTTAATTTTATCATTATTTTGATTTTTTTGGAAGAGATTGTAGAATTAATTAGTATCTTAATTGCAAACTCTTATTCCAGATTATCTTTTTCATATAGATTCCTATGGTGTTATTATTCTTACTTAACAGAAGAAGCAGCTGAGGCAAAAGCAATTCTAAATAGAAATCCAAATCATGAATATGGAAAACTGTAAGGCATTAGGCTGTGAATTTTGTCTTAAACAGTTTACAGGAAGAAAGACATCCAGAAAGGTGGATCGTACAGCTTCTCTTCCACATATAGTCAGCTTTTATCCTTTAGACCCTAAAGAGTTTATAAACTTTTATGCATCCTTAACATACATGCAAGCACTGATGTACCTAACTAGGAACTCTAATTATCGTTATTATTTAGAAATCAGTAAGTGGTTTTTAAGTGCTGGCCTTGTGCCAGGTGTCAAGCCCATTGTCCCCTCATAATTAAGAATAAGCAAGAGTTGAATATTTTTTATAACTACTTACCCAAATGTGCTATAATTACTAGGAAATTTCCGTTCTAAATATCAGTTTTGTTGTAGGTAGAAAAAAATCTTTAAATAACAGACAATTCTCTCTTAACATCATGTAGGAAATTGTAAAGGTCAGATTGCTAGCTGAATGTCTGTCTTCCTCCTGGAAAACAAAGTGTGGGCTCTGGAGAAGGATGTGTTAGTAGCTATTGTGTACATTTACAGAAAATGACAGGAAAGGAATTTTATGCAATCAATAGTTGGACTCCTTGAAAACTCTAATCAGGGACTAATGGAAGTCCCAGGCCTTCTCTCAATCAAAAGAAACAAGGGAAGTGTCATTTTGACATCAAGAACTATCTTCTACAGCCTTGAAGTAGTTTTCTTAATAAGAACACAAAGCAGGAAATACAGAGGAGGTTGGGGAGAGGGAAAACAAAATTTTTGCAGTAGCATGCGATCCATTTTAACCCTTATTTCCCTGATGCTAAACATTCCATAATGTACTTCTGTAATTTCACATTGAAGAATTAGTTCATAGTATAAACTTCTTTCTAAAATAAACAATTCCTTTTTCTAATGAAAACATTTTGTTTAGGTCTACATATCAATGAAAGCTTTCTTCATGTGTTTAATCAAATGATTTAAAAAGGGTCCATCATAATGTGGACGAGCTAATGTGAAAGGCTCCTATGTCCTGGGATCTTTTTAATACTCCATGTTTTTTTTTTTTTTTTTTGGCAGCACAGAATTTAGTATACAGCACCTCTGCTTAAATATTTAACATAATAGTCAAATATAAGTATGAAAATTAGTATGAAATTTGTATGGTGTTTCCTTTTGTGAAATTGTGTCAGACTCACTGGGGCAGTACTTACATATTTATCCTAGCTTGAAAAGATGCCTTTTCATAAAGGAACCTTTTACAATGAGTATTCCATCTCCCTTTGCAAAATGTATTTGAGTGTGAATAGAAACTTTCAAACAATCTAAATAGATTTTTCCTTCCATATGCCTCAGGAATGCTGCAGGAACTGTTTGTCCATGGCAGTGGTTCTTAAACACGCTGGTCTCAGGACCCTTTGCACTTTTAAAAATTACTAAAGATGCTCAAAGAATTTTGTTTATGTGGATTATATCTATCAATATTTAATTAAAACAGAAATAGTAATTTAAAAATAACAATAACAAATCCTCTCCATGTGAACATAAATAATATATTTTTGTGGGAAATATATTTTCCAAAACAAACCAGAAAACTTGGCAAGAATAGTGACATGCTTTTACATGTTTACAAATCCTTTTAAATGTCTGTATTAACAGAGGACAGCTAGTTTCTTACATCTGCTTCTGCATTGGATCTATTGAGATACATTATTTGGGTTGAAATATATAAAGAAAATACAGGCTCACATAGGTTTTTAGTTGGAAAAGGGAGGTAATATTTTAAGTCTTTTCAGATTTTTCATGTATTCTTCCTTGACACTTCATCAAAATTTGACAAGCAGTAGTTTCTTAAGGTTTAGTTGCACTATGAAATCCATAAACATATCAATCAATATTTTGAACTCTATTAAATTAAAATCCATTGGTTTAACGTGTACTTTGAATAGATATTTTATCAGGTGTGATTTTGTAAAATCATTCATTGGTCATACAGAAAAGTCACTAACTTATAGATCCTCCTCATGTTAACACCTTTCATTATGCAGTATCTTTAAAAATTGTTAATCTTTAGGTATTAGAAGCTGTGGAGCTCATAGTGGTGGATACAAGATTTCTAAAATTCTAATTGAATGTTTTCACTGGCAACAAATACTGTCAGATGTTTTCTTTGAGGTGACAGGTTCATTTTATTTATTTTTGAGAAATGGCAGAGAAACATTGATCAAACAAATATTGAAGTCCAAGGTAAACGGAACTATTGTTATGAGTGCATAGAGTTTCCAAATGAATGCATGTTGTCTGTTCCAGAAAGGAAATGAGAATGTTTCCTATCTGAAGTCTGACTGCCTGGGTTCAAATGATCATTCTTGTGATAGTGAGTAAATTGTTTAAACTATAAGCTTCCCTATATACAAAATGAGAAAGATAGCTGTAACTTACATCTGAGTGTAATAAGGATTGGCTGATTAAACCATGACATGTATAGACTAGTTCTTGGCATAGAGTAAGGACTTAATAAGTACCTGCTCTTATCACTAATATTGATGTTATTATCATCATAAACTAAAGGAATAAAGACAAAGAGTTGTCAGATGAAGAATTCACTATATGATAGCTTTTGTTTAAGACAGTCAATCAGAGTCTAACTACTTCAAAAATAACTTAAGTACATTACTCTCGAAAAAAGAAAAAAATGTAAAGAAGAATTTCTGATACCTAGGATCTTATGATTAGAAGCAGAAGAGGAGTGTATTTTTTGTCATCTCTCTGAGTTAGTCCCAGTACATTTGAATCTTATGTGTAACTTGTTGGTTGTATCCCTAAATAAAAATACAGAGTTAGTCCCAGTACATTTGAATCTTATGTGTAACTTGTTGGTTGTATCCCTAAATAAAAAGACAGAGCTTATATTTCTGTAATTCTTCTAAGTGTATGAAATTTTTCCCTAGAATAAAAATAATAGAAAAGCACAATTAATAGGTAGTAAGCCCGGTAAGACTGCCAAAGCAAAGCTAATGCAAGCTTTCTGGAATCTGTTCTACAATCGCCAAACATGTCTTATATCCTCAGAAGTTTAGCTGAATAATCCTTCCTTATCCTGGCCTGAACTGAAACCTGGCTCTTCTCAGATTTGTCAGAATCTGTCTCTTGTTCCCCAGAACAACTATGAATACATGGATCAATTTGCAGTCATACAATGCTTATGATTAATTATCCAAGTCTCATAGTATCAATGAAATAGACAAGGATTATTGATCTATTTGACTGAGTTTTTTAAAATGTTGTGGAAAATGGGTGATGTCCATAATCATATGGTGGCTGACACAGAAGAAAGTTGGTTGAAGGTGAGCAATACCAGTAAAACAGCTACCATGTACCAGATATTGTTTTAAGTGACTCACATATATTGCTACTACTAGTAAGTAGGTACTACTGATTTTTCTCACCTTAAGAATTAGAGAGCTGAGTCCGAGAAAGATTGTATAATGACCTAAGGTTTTAGAAGAATGAAAATGTCAGGATTATAAAATATGATTAGAATTATATACCTTATGGATAATCTTTCTATAGTTCAAATTTCTGCTACTGTAATGGGATCAAGGCTATAATAGATTATTGTTTTTACATTCAAATATGCATGATCTAAACATTCAAACAGAAATTAATAATTCCTATATTGTAATGGCTTCACAGTACCCCAAAACAGAAATATCACTGCTTTTTACTCTTGGCAGTCTTCTTCCCACCAAGAACTTAAAGTTTCCTTTGTTTGGTTAAAATCATCAGAGTGTGATCCATGTGGGTTCTTCAAGACATGCTCACCTACTAAAACCTATCAGTCTGCAGACTGTTTCCACGAAGATATTTTACAGGTAAATGTAAAACCTCATCGCTTTGTCAATCTTATGAACTCTTGCAGAATTCGGTTTTACACAGCCCTCTCACCTGACTGACTTTTCTACTTACTCCTTGCTGGAACAGAGTTGGGCCATCCCTCAGTCAGCAATAACACTGTACTTCCAGCAGCCTCCCAGACCCTAATCGAATTTTCTCTCACCTTTTGAATCTCTAACAGAACTATTTTATTAGGCATCTCTCTTTCAAACTTTTGACTCACTCTGGACAAACTCTCTTCAGGAGCTGCTCTTGTTTTTCAAATTTTTGCTGACATTGTAATGGTTATAAAAGAGAAGCCTCTTACTACACACTACAGTGCTTTGACCTTAATAAAAACAGACTGATGTCTGAAATCTAGGTTTCCATTTAAATATACCATCCTCCGGAAAATGGAGTTGCCAGTAAAACTAGATAAGCTAAATATCTTTGGTCATATGTTGACAGTGTTCATGCCGAGCAAGCTTTCTCTTCCTCTGTTTTTTATGTAAATACAATATTTAAATAGTCATTACAGTTTCTTAATGGGGGGAGGTAAGCCTATGACTGTGGGAGGAGTTTCTTCATGAACCTCTAGAATTTAGCAAAGCAGTTGATGTATATAAATCAATTTTCAAACTTATACAATCTTTAATATGCCTAAAATCTGATCATTTATGGGGAAATTATTGGCTCATATGTATTATCTCTTTTCTTTTAAATCATAGTGAGGAACTGTTTATTTCCATTTCTTGATCTTTGCACTACATTAGTTAATATAAGATTATTGGGGAGTTCAAATGATAGTATTAAGTAGTGACTAAAATATTGCACATATGAAAAATCTACAATTAAAGTTTAGATATACTGTCCTTCAGTTTAGTAAAAGCTATCTTCTCACCTCTGCCCTTTTACAAGGCATTAATTACCATTATATGTGAAGGTTCTATAGGATAGTAGCTGGGAGCCCAAGAGTCAATTAAAATAATCTGAAATTGGATACCAGGAGTGTGAAATCTGGAAAAACTGCAGTTAAAAATTTTTCTGTTTATTTGTTTTTTGAAGAAAATTAAATTTGAACCTAGAAAATATAATATGAACAGCTAACACATAGCAAATTAGAAAATGTTAGAAGAGTTAGCACATGAGCAGTGTGAAATAATTATTTCTAGTGCTATCTGTAAACCTAGGAATTCAGGCATTCATAAAAGGAAAAATAATAAATTGAACTTCATCACCATTAAGAATTTTGTTCTTCGAAAAACTTTGTTAAGACAATGAAAGAAAAGCCACAGGCTGAAAGAAAATAGATGTCAATCTATATTTCTGATGAAGTATTTATATTCAGAATATATATAGAACTCTCAAATCTCAATAATAACAAAACAAAAAATTGTATTAAAATGAGCCATAACATCTGAAAGGCACTTTACCAGATAATTTATGTCAATGGCAAACAGCCTCATGAAATAATGTTTAACGTCATTAGTCATTAGGGAAATGCAGATAAAAGCCACAATGACACATGATTATACACCTATGAGAATTACAAATGAAGAGAAAGAAAGACATTGACCTTACTAAGTGTACTGGGAAAAATGAAGTGCATTGCACTGCTTTTTGGGATGCAAAAGTTTAGCTAAGAGTTTGCCACTTTAGCAAGGACTTGCACAGTTTCTTTTAAAGTTAAACATGCCATTATCATATTACCTAGTAATTCTATTCTTGAATATTTACAGTACAGTCAAAACTTATGTTCACATAAAAATCTGTATGTGAATGTTTATAGCAGTTTTATTTGTAATTGCCCAAAGTGAGAACACCCTAAATATCCTTCAACTGGTGAATGAATAAACTGTGGTGCATCCATATAATGTGACACTGCTCAGCAGTAAAAAAGAACAAATTATTAATACTTGAAACAACATGGATGGATCCCAAATGCATCATACTAAAGAAAGAAGCCAGACTCAAAAGGCTACATGTTATATAATTACATCTACGTGACATTCTGGGTAAGGCAAAGCTATGTAGACACAGAAGGAATTAGTGGGTAAAGAAGCAAGAGGGAAATTGTGGAGTGAATGGAATTTTTTTATCTTGATTTTAGTGATGATTGCATGGCTGTATGTGTTTATTAAAAATCAGGGAACTGTATGTTAAAAAGGGTAAATTTTACTCTATGTAAATTACACCTTAATTTTAAAAAAACAGAAAAAGAAACCTGAGTCACCATTACCAAACCCTAACACACAGAACAAGCTAAACAAATCTAATAGTACTTTTTAAAAATTATCAAAACCTATTATTCCATGGTCTTCTGTTATATAAAACTAGAAAACTTAGAAAACTAGTCTAGTTTTTCTAGGCGTGGTGGCTCACGCCTGTAATCCCAGCACTTTGGGAGGCTGAGGAGAGCGGATCACGAGGTCAGGAGATTGAGACCATCTTGGCTAACATGGTGAAACCCCATCTCTATTAAAAAATTTTTTTAAAATTAGCTGGGCGTGGTGGCGGGCACCTGTAGTCCCAGCTACTCGGGAAGCTGAGGCAGGAGAATGGCGTGAACCCAGGAGGCAGAGCTTGCAGTGAGCCAAGATCGCACCACTGCACTCCAGCCTGGGCAACAGAGCAAGACTCCATCTCAAAAAAAAAAAAAAAAAAAAAAAGAAAGAAGGAAAAAGAAAACTAATTTAAGATTCTGGGATAAAAGCTGTTCACCTGCTTTAAACACCATTAATAAGATTATAAAAACAATAATAAATACTAAATTAACTTCTGATTGAACATCACTTTTTCAGAAAAACAACTGTTTTCAAAGATTTATCTTTAAAGGTAAAAGTGTCCCTTGACTGCAAATATTTACAGTGAGGTCAGATGACTCCCATTTGGAATCCTTTTTAGCAACCTATAATCTTGTATTAGCATGGAAGTTCCCCTCCATACTTTTTCAAAATGGTTCAAGCAAATGGTTATGTCAATCTGATGTTCAAAGAGTTTAATTAGAAGTAAAAAACTTAAGTTGGCCTATACCAATTAAATATGCATTCTTTATTGTGCTGCTTATTATTCCACTGTGTTATGAAAAGATCATAAAATAATATTGCTGTAACTTCTTTTTTAAAAGTGAGAATATATGCATACAGAATTTTAATTGTAGGGGGGGACAATGGAGAAATTAAAAGAAAATTTTAGATTAAACTTTCACCAAATCTTCACAAATCTTTTCTATCTGGCACAAAAGTAGTTTTAACCACTATTTCCATTTTTAACTTTTTAATCAAGTATTCTGGTGTTGTGCAGATACAATATAATTCAAAAAAATAACAGAACATTTTAGATCAAACAGTTGAAAAGGAATGCTTACTTTGACTCCACTTATCTGTATAATCAAGATAAATTTCTCATAAAGACAGGTTGAGAAATTATGCTATAGAAACAGGAAATTGGTTTATAACATTTGTTTTATTTTTTATTTATAATAAAAAAACACAAAAATATTTAAGCTATGAGTCATGGGTTTAATCCCTTATCCATTAAAAATAGGAACAATTATGTGAAAGGTACTGGTTGAATAGCCATAAGAAAGCTGAGCCTGACAGCTCTTTATTTAGGAACAAATAGATATTTTATGATTTACAAGAGAAATCTCTCTCTCTCTCTCTCACACACACACACCCCCCTTACATACAACTTTTTAAAAGTTAAATTATGATTATAATAAAGTACATTGAATTCTTCTACCGATATTTGTTTCCAGATTTGAAGTAGCACAAACTAACATCTATGCTTAGGCCTGCTAGCTTTGGAAGGAAAAAAGGTTCGTTCACAAGACGTATCTTTTAGAAAAACAGAATAAACAGGGCCTATAAGTACACGGGCAGTGATAGATATTGGAGCTGCATAGGAGCTGGGACAGCACCAAGAATTCATGAAAAACCTTGCGTGATTTATCTTTCAGTTAGAAAAATAGTGTACCATTGCTAATTTGAATGTTCAACCCCTACAAATCTTATGTTGAACTTTAATCCTCATTGTGACAGTGTTGGGAAGTGGGGTGTAGTGGGAGGTGTTTGTGTCATGGGCGCAGGTCCTACAGGAATAGATTTATGCCCGCTCTGGATGAGGGAGTGAGTGAATTATGAATATTTTAGTTCCTTTGGGAGTTGGTTATTAAAAAAAAAAAAAAAGCCTGGCACTTCCCTTTCTCTCTTGCTTCCTCTCCTACCATGTGATCTGTGCACATGCCAGCTCCCCTTTGCCTTTCACCATTTATGGAAGCAGCCTGAAGCTTTCACCAGATACCTGATCTTCTTCATAAATTACCCAGCCTCAGTTATTCACTTATAGCAACACTAAATGAACTAAGGCAACCATCTAACCAGAGACTTCAAATAACCAAGTAGAATTAAGCAAGACAACTGAAACCATGTACTACAAACACGGTAGTAAAGCTAGTTTAAACCTTTATGTGTACACACACACACAAGCACACACACACAAGCACACACACACACACGTGTGTGTGTATATATAGAGAGAGATATATGCCTAAAATACCTCACTGGTGATAGTTTTTCTTCAACAGCCAATGAATAACGTGTTAAAAAAATCAGAGTAAAGTAGTTTTGTTTTAATCTGAAGGGATTTCTAGCTTTTTTCTATCAATTTTTAAAACAATATAAGAAAAATAAAAGTATCCCATCATTCTTGGTACAGTCCCAGCTCCTGTGCAACTTCATTATCTATCACTGCCTAAAGAATGTCAGGTTAAATGGAAAATAACCTGAATGGGATATGGATTGGCATTTATTTGTTTTTTGCCTTCTCTGAAGCAAATCCTATAAGCAATAGATTATCAATAAGAGAATTTGCCTGGTCATTAGTACCAAAAAACTTTTGGTTTTTATTAGTCACCATGCATGTATTCTTCTCAGAAGCAGAATTATTCCTATAATCTTATCTTTTTTTCCCTTGACCAACTGTGTATTTTCAGTCTTTTTTGTAATTTCCACTGCAATAAAGATAGGAGAAATTGAGAGGCTATTCTTTCTGATCCACAACAGTGAGGATTTTGGTTAAATCATCTTCAGTATTTCAAAAAGCCCAGAGGCATTTGCCAGCATTCTTGGATACCTAATGGAGATAGTAATCTTTTTATTTTTTGGCTGAAATTATATTAACTGAGAGTGGTTGTCATAATGATAGAAGACTAGATTGATAGTAAAAAGATTTGTCTTTGAAAAAGAAAAATGAGGGAACAAAGTTTAATCAAATAAGGCATTTTATTAGGTAGGCCAGATTCTTCAACATATGGAGTACATGTGGGAAAACATAATAATAAAAGGGTCATTGATGGTAAAAAGTTTGGGAACTATATACTAAACTGTCTTCTCTTCCCAAATGTTGAGAATGTTTTTAATGTTGAATGGGGAGAGTTAAGAAAGAAAATGTCAAACATCTCCATCTTCTTTAATTCAACAGGTTTACATAGAACTGTAGCCTGTAGTAATTTTTGTAAAAATGTGCATTAAATTGTTAAATAAAACGTGGCAAAGTTAGCAAAGGGTTTAATTGTTCTAGTTATTTTCAAAGCTTTTGGGTAAAAATTGGGTGGTTCAATTGTATGTATGGTATGTATTGTGCCATTTTGTAAGATTCACGTAAGTCAGGAATGTCATTAATCAGCTTATCTAAAACGCTTATTTTAAATGCAAATATAAGAGTATTTAACTCAAATACAGAATTACTGAAATTATAGAACTTGTATTTAGTAGCTCATACATGCATATCTATTTTGTTTTTACCAGGAGAGTACAAATGCTGCACAAAACTTACTGCTTTCATTTCATTTCTTGATATGGGCATATTCTACATATTCTATCAACACTCTTGACCTTTGGCTTACTAATGAATACAACTAGATTAAAAGAAAATGGAACTATGGGCTGCCTATGTTTCTCTTTCCTTCTAAGTCACATTTTCATGGCAGTGTTGGCTAATACAATGAAGTAACAGGAATAACAAAGAATATAAAATTTCTTGGTTGATTGTGTTTCTTGGTATGTCGTCTGCTTTCTGTATTTCAAGCAAGTTGAAACTTTTTATATTTTAGTTAGTCTTTTCATATTTTCCATTTATCTTTTTAATACATTTAATTTTTTCTACCTCCTAAACCATATGGAATATAATCATAATAACTGTTTTAACATACTTGTCTATTTTTTCTATCATTTGCACCATTCCTGAGTCATTTTTTGTTAGATTTTCTGTTCTTTATAGGTTATATTTCCCTGATTCTTTGCATGCTGAGTAATTTTTATTTTAAATACCAGATACTGTGAGTTTCACTTGTTTTGGCTTTATAATATTTTTGTATTCTTACGATTTTTTTTTATTTCTTGAGCTTTGTGCTGAGTCACAGTTGTTTTAAAATTTTGATCCCTTTAAATCTTGCTTTTAAGGTCTGTTAGGCAGGACAATAGCTTCATTTATTTTAAGGTTTTCCCACTACTGAGCCAAGACCCTTCTTTGTACTCTTAACGGATACCTGTGAATTTTAAGCCTTTTTTATTCTAGCTGTCAGGAGAAATCACTATTCTTGGTTCTGTTTGAGCTATGGCTACTTTTCCTTAAAATTCTTTTGGGTGACTCTTTCTTTGGCCTCAGATAGTTTTCTCACATGCATGGGTTGATGACTATTCAACTGAATACTCAAGGGGGACCCTCTGCAGATCTCTGAGGTTTTCTCTTCATGTCCTCTCTCATCTGGTATTCTGCCCTATAAACTCTAGGCACATGGAAATTCCTACTTATCTCTACTGGCTTTTCCCTTTCTATTCTATGGCTTGGAAACTTTCTCTAGGCAGTAAGCTGGGACAGTCATAGGACTTATGCCATTTATGTTCCAACTCTCAGAGATCACTGCCCTTCTTTTTATAATATCTAATGTCTTAAGTACTGTTGTTTCATATGTGTTGTCTGGTATTTTAGTTACCTCAAGCAGGAGGGTAAATCAACTCCCTACTACTCCATCTTAACTGGAAGCAGAAGTAAGGTAATCTTGACTCTAATTTAAAGATCAATTTTTGTTGTTTCTTAATTTTCTAATAAATATATGTAAAAATTTGAAATTATATTTATCATGTCTTAAGCTTGCCAGAATTAACTGGCATGTAACATAAACTTTTATGATTATTATTTCCACTCTGTGTCTTGTTCTTCCTTGTTGAAATTCCCCTAAAGTCTTATTACTCAGACTGGTGGGCTGACTAAAAGCATTGGTATCACTAGAGAGTGCGTTTGAATCTCAGAGGTAAGACAGAATCTCAGGCTCCACTCAGACCTACTGTCTTAGTCAGTTTGTGTTGCTATATCAAAATACCACAGACTGAGTACATTATAAAAAAATAGAACTTTTTTTTCATGGTTCTGGAGGCTGAGAAGTCCAAGATCAAGGATGTGGCAGACTGGGTGTCTAGTGAAGTTTGCTCTCAGCTTCCAAAATGGCAACTTGTTGCTGCATCCTCCAGAGGGTAGAAACATTGTGTCACATGGAAGAAAGAGCAGAAAGGAGGAAAAATGGGGCAAACTCCCTCCACTGAGTGGTTTTTTGTTTTGTTTTGTTTTGTTTTGAGACAGAGTCTCACTCTGTCCCCCAGGCTGGAGTGCAGTGGCACGATCTCGGCTCACTGCAAGCTCCACCTCCCAGGTTCATGCCATTCTCCTGCCTCAACCTCTCGAGTAGCTGGGACTACAGGCACCCACCACCATGCCTGGCTAATTTTTTTTTTTTTTTTGGTATTTTTAGTAGAGACGGGGTTTCACCGTGTTAGCCAGGATGGTCTTGATCTCCTGACCTCATGATCTGCCCGCCTAGGCCTCTCAAAGTGCTGGGATTATAGGCGTGAGCCACTGTGCCTGGACAATTAAGGGTTTTTATAATCAGTTAATCTAATTCATGAGGGTGGGACCCTTATAAGTCAATTATCTCCTGATGGCCATACCTCTTAATGTTGCTGCACTAGAGATTTAGTTTCAACATAAATTTCAAAGAGGACAAAACATTTAAATAATTGCACCTACTGAATAAAAGTCTTCATTTTAACAAATCCCCAGGTTAAACGTGTAAATTTTAAAAAGCAGTGCACTATGTGGTACTTCTAAAGAAAGAACCTCCACCTCATTTTCAGTTTCCTAGTGGGAAATCATAGTCAAAGTTAAGGATCTTAACCTTGCTTGTACACCAGGGCATTCTTCTTGGTGATATAGCCATTATGCATTTGCATCCCTGCTCTGTCAATTTCTAGATGTGTGAAATTGGATATGATAGTTTTTAGTCTGTTTTTTCATCCACAAAGTAGAACTAATGCCACCAACTTTATAGGAATGTTATAAAAGTAAAATCAAATATTACATTTAGTATCTGGCACATAATAACTTCTAAGCAAATGGTAATTATGAATATCATTGGATTATTAGGCTGTAAGTTTCTGGAAGGAAAGAGTCATGTCAAGTTTCTTTCTATTCCCTCCAAACCTAAAAAAGTAGATACTTAATAAAGGTTGGCTGACTGATTGATTGCAATGACATTTGAGTACTCCTCCAGGTAATTAAGAAATGAAATTGAAGTTAATAAACTACCTCAAATGAGTAGATTATATGACTCATTGAGCGGTCATAATCATTGAAGGAGAAAATAGACCCTCTCTACTTCATTCATGTTTAAGAGCAGAGTATGTTAAACCCATTGATTTTCAATGTTCATTAAGATAATTTCATACAAAGTTAGTTTCACCTACTTCTTATTCCATTTTAAACAACAAAGATAATGCCTTACTAAGATATCTGTATTGCATACTCCTGCAAGGTCTAGTTGAAGGTGCAATGGTCCCCATTGCTCTGCTGCAATTCACTTTAGTTATATTCTTCAAAATGATATTTTTTGGAGAAATAACAACTCAAATAAGGAAAAAAAGAAATTTCAGCCCAATGCATCATTATTCACTGTGTTGTTCTTTAAATACAATGATATGATTGCCTTGCAATTTCCAGGATATTAATTTTAAGATTTTGTTTCTACATAACCTCCTCTGCCTAATTTTGATAAAATATTGTAGCTAACCTACCAATGCTCTTTCCGATTATTTCTCTTTTAAAATATAGAGGAATAATTTTTGAAAAATTATGGAATGCTCCATAAGCCTCAGTTTCTAAATCCAGTGGACTAAAATAATGATTACAACAAAATTAAGAGAATAATCTAGCAAATGGCCATTTTATGTCAGAAATGAAAAAACTTATGCATTATTCAAAAGCAATTACAAAATAATTTGCCAAAAGTATCAAAATAATTTTTAAAATGAAACTAATCTTTAATGCTGTATTCTAAATGTAAACACCATTATTAAATTATTTTATCGTTATAATATACAGGTTTATTTGAAATATAGAAAAACATTGTATCATTGTATCTTCTAATTAATACTAAGAATTTTTTTCTTTCCTCTGAGAATTTATTACCTTTGAGAAAGGAAGATAAGATCTAGATATAAAATGTATGATCTTTAAAGGAAATAATTGGTAATTAAAAACTAACAAGTTTTTATATGACAATATACTCTTCCATAAATGTGAACATCATGTGACCCAAATGATTTAAGTGAGTAAGATTTTAGAGAAACAAATAAGATACCATTGGGGTATAAGTTAGTGGTTAAAAGCATGGGCACAGAAGTCAGACTTTCCAATCTTAATTCTAATGCCTTTATCAACAAGTTCTGGCACTTTTGGAATTAAAAAAAAAACTTCTGTTCCTTAGTTAATTCATTTGTGAAAGTGAAGACAATGACAATAATGTTTTTCTCACTTTGTTGTTATAATCACTAATGGATTGCTATTTGAAAAGAATTTTGACCAATGACAAGAACACAGCACACGCAAGATAAATAGTACTAGTAAATGCTATTATTACCAAACATAATATTCTCCCTGTACTGAAAATGATCACTTTGATTTTATAAGAATATACTTACATTCCTCATGATATCAGTGGAATACTCCAATTGATAGATAGTCTTTTTTTTTTTTTTTTTTTTTTGAGATGGAGTCTCGCTCTGTTGCCCAGGCTGGAGTGCAGTGGCCGGATCTCAGCTCACTGCAAGCTCCGCCTCCCAGGTTTATGCCATTCTCCTGCCTCAGCCTCCCGAGTAGCTGGGACTACAGGTGCCCGCCAACTCACCCGGCTAGTTTTTTGTATTTTTTAGTAGAGACGGGGTTTCACCGTGTTAGCCAGGATGGTCTCGATCTCCTGACCTCGTGATCCACCTGTCTCGGCCTCCCAAAGTGCTGGGATTACAGGCTTGAGCCACCGCGCCCGGCCGATAGATAAATAGTCTTAAATCTCAGTAAAATTTCAGAATATTTAACAGTGTGATTAGAAATGTAAAAAGAGTAATTCTGAAGGTGGGCAACTTGGATAATGATTAAAGACACAGTTTTTAGAGTCTGACAGACTGAGTATAGCTGTATTCATTAGCTGGATAGCTTTGATCAATCTCTACTTAATTTCCATAAGCCTCCATTTCCAAATCCAGAAAATGAGAGTATGAGTAATTATCTCACAGATCTATTATAAAAACTAAATGATTGAAATGTAGATTTTCAGTTACATAAAAACCAGCACGTATTTATGTCTTTGTCTATTTGGGCTGCTATAAGACAATATCATATACTGGATGGTTTATAAATAATAGAAATTTACTTCTCACAGTTCTGAAGGCTGGGAAATCCAAAATCAAGGAGCCAGAAGATTTGGTGTGAAGTGAGAGCCTGCTTCCTCAGAGATGGCCTTCTTCTATTGTAACTTCACATGGAATAAGGGGCAAGGGATCTCTTTGAGATCCCTCTGTAATGTCTTTTATAACTGTACTAATCTCATTCCCTCATGATCTGATCACTTCCCAAATCCCTAGTACCATCACTTTGCAGGATAGATTTTCAACACAAGAATTGGTGCTGGGGGACACAAACATTCAGATTATAGTAACAATTATAATCTACTGCATTTATAATATCAATTCTTGTTGGATTTGGTCTCTGCCCTCAAATATTTTTAATCATATTGTGTCAAGAAAATAATAATTCTAATTGGGCACAGTGATGCACATCTCTAGTCCAAGCTACTCGAGAGGCTGAGGCGAAAGGATCATTTGAGCCCAGGAGTTTGAGATCAGACTGGGGAATATAGCAACACCCTCATTGAAAAAAAAAAAAAAAAAGGTATATTCCCTAAAGACAGCCATGGATGCAAGTAATCTCTGTATAATACTATTAAATAAATCAATGATACAGCTGCAAATGATAGTCAATTAGAAGCATCATTTATTTGGGCCTCAAAGGTTTTGATTTTGTCCATTACTTCCCCTCCAATTTTCCAGGTACTTCTTTAGCCTTCTCTGGGAGAAGGGAAAAGTATTTAAAAACACGTAAGTAAGAGAAAATCATCTGTAGCCTAGATTAGTTTTTCTAGTCATCCTTCTACTTTATTGAAAGGTAAGTTTCCAACTACAAATAAGACATTTATATTACATAAAGTGTTCATATTAAAAACTAAAAAGTCTGTCTTATTACAGATTTTATAACATACATTGATAGATTTTATAACAAAGAAAAATCTTTTAGAGAGGGTTTGGAAACGTGAACACCCGAATGCAGATGTGTTTCCCAATTCATTTACACTTCCTAGGTCAAATTGCTGCTAGGGCTTATAGACTGCTGAGAAGTATGAGGCTGACTTTGGAAAAGTTCACCAGATAATACTAATAACTAATATTATACTTTCTTTTCTATAGACTGGTTGAGAGCCCAGAGACCAGTTTTTGAGGGATCCCAGACAAATAGCAGAAAGCAGAACATCCTGGGGAAAAGTCCAATCTTTTCTGTCTTTTGGGATGAGACAATCTCAGGTGGCTGGGGAGAAGCACCTAGCCATGGCACTGGCAAACTTCCTGTGCATATACTGCCAGTCCACAACAGAGTGATTCAGCTGCCACTGGGACTTGTGCCATTTAGGATCTTCCAACAACCAACTTTCATACCCAGTGAGCTAGTAAAGGAAAACAGCAGTCATTTAAGAACCTCCAGCAAACAGAATGATCAGTCAGTGTCTCAATTAGGGTCCAGTTAGGAGACAGAAGTCATAACAATTATTTCAACAGAGAAAATTCAAGATACAAAATAATTAAGCAAAGTTATTCAGGTAACTGAAAGGTCAGAAAGAGAACTCTGAGTTTTCATGGAGGTAGCAACTATACAGCGAAGTTAGCCCCCATGGCTAAGGGAACCAGGGAAAGAGTTTAGACATAAGGAAACTTGGAGAAGATGTCCCACAAAGCATCAGACCTTGGAGGAAATGGCTCAGCTTGGCTGGTGATGCCATCTCTGAGCTGGAGGAAGAGGTGCCATGGGGGCTGGGACCCAGACTTCTATGGAGGGGATGTCAGCTAGTTGGTGCTGGGATATCTGTGGTATTAGGATAAAGCTGGTCTTTTGAGAGCTGGAAAGACTGCAAACAGGATTTAACCACTGTTATGGGTCCACACATCTGCTACTAACATGAAGAAGCATTGCTAGGGTGATACAGAAAAAAAGAGACTGTCAGGAAGTAACAGAAAGCCCATAAGATGAAAACAGAAAATATTAAAATATTAAATAGTAAGTACCTTCTTACTCCTCTTGCCTTGCCTTGCAGCCTCTCTCTCTCTCTCTTTCTGTGTGTGTGTGCGTCGCTGTGTGTGTGTGTGTGTGTGTGTGTGTGTCTCGTCCCCTATTGACAAAGCGTAAGGAGAAGCAACTGACAACGCTGAAATGAAGTTAGCCGAGTCGCAGTTTCAGCATCACAAATTCTAGTATAGATGGGTACAGTTTGGGAGCTGAAATGCAATAACTTAATCGGCTGCCATAGGAGAAAAAAAAAAGCGAAAATAGAGCGGCTGCGAGAGGCAAGTGGAAGTGGAAAATATAGGAAAAAATAGCGATTCAAAAGCAGGATAAAATAATCATTCTATAGATTTTAAAAAATAATTAAACATGATTTTCTAAACAAACCAGACAAGATGAAAGAATAATTACCACTGAAATCTAAATGAATGGCATGGAAAATCAAGTAACATAAATACCAAAAAGAAAAGGACAAAATGTAAATTGAAGTAATAACCAAAAAAATGTAAGAAATGTGGAACAAAGATCCAACAGAGCTAAAGCGAGTAATAGGAATTGCAGAAGTAAAATGAACAAATGGAGGAATAATTGAGCAAATACAGAATAATATTTATTTGAGCTGAAGACCTCAATCTGTAGTTTAAGGTTTCACTGACTTCCAGGATACACTGAGAGTAAAACCTAGGTATAAAAATGCTCAAGCTAAAATGAGAAATCTTACAAGTTTCCAAACATACAGAAAAAGTACCATCAAGAGAAAAATAATTGGCCTGGCATCCAAATGCATGTCCAAAACACGACAGCCAGAAGCTAGCAGAGAGTAAAAGTCTGTTAGCTGATTATGGAGAAAAAAAAAACTGATTAATAAAAATCAAATTATTGAGGAGTAAATACAAACTCAATTACCATGATAAAGATGGAATGAATGAATACAATTTTCAACACCAAACAAGTAAACAAAATAGAGGGTTGTTGAACATAAAACTATTTTAGCTAATATGGATTTTCACAGACTAGTTGGAATCCCATTTCTCCTGATAAGATAAGCAATAAGAGAAAATTTAAGAAGGAGGAAAAAGTACATACTTCACACTGGAAAGGCTAGTGTGTATATCCTTAGTGTCTTCAATATACTGTCACAACATTTTTAAAGAAAATTCTGGAGTCTAAGTAAATTAATACGTTTATGTGATACAGAAAAAAATCATTTTAAGAAGAGCAGGAACACAGAAACTAACAAAAATGGAGGCAAACATTTACATATAAAAAGATGCAAAACAGAATACATACAGAGCCCACATTTGCATGTGAAGCTATCTATAAAGGCCATTTACAGAGAGCACTCTCAAACTTAACACATCAACATTAACCTCTAAATAAGCAAAAATTAATGAGCATAAAATGAAACTTAGCAAGTATGGTTCATTCAAGGTTTTTTAGGGAAAAAAATGGATCAACTGCATCATCTACTAGTTTCACTCAATTTACAAACAAAGTGGAAAGGAGAAATTGTAACTGTCAACCCATCCTAAAAAAATAAATCTCTGGAATAAAAATGTATCATTTTTATACGGAACAATGATCTTGAATCTAGATCAAATGTCTTTCTATCAATGAAAGCATAAATATAGAAAGCATGGGTAACACAGAAAAATTAGCCAAGCCATTTTTAGAAATGTGCCTAGGACTTATATTTCTCCAAATTCAAGACCTCCAGCCCCTGGGCCTTGCAATGAGTTGGTGCTAAATAAATGCTGATGATAGTAGTGAATACTGTCAGAGGCATGTGAACCAGAGCAACTTTATCTTAAATAGGAGCTGGGAAAAATGAGGCTGAGACCTACTGGGCTGCCTTCCCAGACAGTTAAGGCATTCATTCTAAGTCACAGAAGGAGATAAGAGGTCAACCCAAGATACAGGTCATGAAAACCTTACTGATAAAATAGATTGCAGTAAACAAGCTGGCTAAAACCCACCAAAACCAAGGTGACGAGAGGGACCTCTGCTCATCCTCACTGCTAGTATCCCACCAGCAGAATGACAGTTTACAAATGCCATGACAACATCAGGAAGTTACCCTGTGTGGTCTGAAAAGGGGAGGCATGAATAATCCACCCCTTGTTTAGTATATCATCAAGAAATAATGATAAAAATGGGCAACCAGCAGCCCTTGGGTCTGCTCTGTCTATGGAGTAGACATTCTTTTATTCCTTTACTTTCTTAATAAATTTGCTTTCACTTTACTCTATGGACTCACCCTGAATTATTTCTTGTGCAAGATCCAAGTAAGGGAAGAGACCACCCCTCATACTGTCTTGTGCCCAATTTCTGCCTCCAAAGAAAGAAGAAGTAAAAACTAAAATGCAGAAATGAAATCCACAGGCAGACAGCCTGGCACCAGACCCTGGTCCTGGTAGTTAAAGATCGACCCCTGACCTAATTGGTTCTTTTATTTATAGATTACAGACATTGTATAGAAATGCACTGTGAAAATCCCTATCTTGTTTTGTTCTGACCTAATTAACGGTGCATGCAGCCCCCTGTCACATACCCCCTGCTTGCTCAATCAACCACGACCCTCTCACGTGCATCCCCTTAGAGTTGTGAGCCCTTAAAAGGGACAGGAATTGCTCACTTGGGGAGCTCGGCTCTTGAGACAGAAGTCTTGCCAATGCCCCTGGCCAAAGAAAACCCTTTCTTCTTGATTTCGGTGTCTGAGGAGTTTTGTCTGCGGCTCGTCCTGCTACATTTCTTTGTTCCCTGAGCGGAAAGTGAGGTGAATGGTGGATGGTCGACGCAGCTCCTTAGGTGGCTTAAACCTGCCCTGTGGAACATCCCTGCAGGGACTCTGACCAGCCTGAGCAACGTGGATCCTGAGAGCGCTCCCAGGTAGGCATTTGCCCCGGTGGGATGCCTCGCCAGAGCAGTGTGTGGCAGGCCCCCATGGAGGATCAACACAATGACTGAACACCGGGAAGGAATCGGCACTTGGAGTCTGGACATCTAAAACTTGGTAAGACTAGTCTTTGAACTTGCCCACTCCATTTGAGTGGAAGCGTGGCTTGATCACCCATGGCGTGCCTTTATCAGCACTTTGGTTTTGGTTTTGGTTTAGATTTGTTTGAATTGCTTGACAGGCCTGGTCTTGGGAACCTGCCCACTCCATTTGAGTGGAAGCGTGGCCTGATCACCCACAGCGTGCCTTTATCGACACTTTGGTTTTGGTTTTGACTTGGTTTGAATTGCTTGACAGGATTGGTCTTGGGAACTTGCCTACTCCATTTGAGTGGAAGCATGGTTTGATCACTCACAGTGTGCCTGTACTGGCACTTTGGTTTTTGTTTTTGACTTGACTTGGATTGCTTGATACTTTGGTTTTGGTTTTGACCTGGCTTGGATTTCAGGATACTCTGATTTTGGTTTTGATTTTGGTTTGGTGTAAACTACAAAAGTGTGTGTGTGCTCTTTTTACCCGGTCTTTGTTTTGTGGTGTGCGTGTGGTGTGAGCGTGGTGTTTTGTCTAGAGGAAACATGGGTGAGGCACAAAGTAAGCCCACCCCACTAGGAACTATGTTGAAAATTTTCAATAAAAGGATTTAAGAGAGACTATGGAGTACCATGACACCAGGAAAACTTAAAACTTTGTGTAAGATAGACTGGCCAGCATTAGAGGTAGGTTGGCCATTAGAAGGAAGTCTTGACAGGTCCCTTGTTTCAAAGGTATGGCACAAGGTAACCTGTACGTCAAGGAACCCAGACCAGCTTGTCTTAGATCCTCCACCCCCAACACACAGTGGTTGAGAGAACAGCAGCATAAGCAGCTGGCAGAGGCAAGGAAAGACCAGCAGAGAGAGAGAAAGGAAAGAGACAGCAAGCAAAAGAGGCAAAGAGAGAGAGAGAGGAAGAGACAGACAGAGGGAGTCAAGCACAGAGAGAGAGAGAGAAAGACAGAGGCAGAGAGAGAGAGGAAGAAACAGAGGCAAAAGGAAAGTCAGAGAGAGACAAAGTCAAAGAGAGAAAGAAAGAGAGAGATATACAAGTAGTTAAGGGTGTACCCTATTCCTTTACAGGCCATCATACCAATTCTAATTTGGACAAAACAAGGTCTTATTAATAGCAAAGGATAATTAAAATCCCAAACTTACAAGGTTTTCAACAAAAGTAAAGTTTGCTAAAAGTTAACAGTGTAACATGTATTATAGTAATTCTATTTTTGTGGCCTTAGACAGTCTAGTCCACAGACATAAAAAAAGGTTTGCTTTGGAAAAGAATAGTTATCATCTTCAGGAAAAAAAAAAAAAGTGAAAAAAAGGGGGCGGGGTGGAATTTATATGAAAAGAGTGTTATATGGTAAATTCTTGTCCTGAAATAAATTAACTGGCTGTTTAAAGAAAGAAATGTTTGTAATAAGTCAGAAAGTTAAGGCATATCACAAAAAAATTGCCTGTAAAAGTTGTGAAAGAAAAAAAAAAGGTTATAAAAAAGTGTGTTAGGCTGGGTGCAGTGGCTCAGACCTGTAATCCCAGCACTTTGGGAGGCCCAGGCGGGTGGATCACGAGGTCAGGAGATCGAGACCATCCTGGCTAACACTGTGAAACCCCGTCTCTACTAAAAATACAAAAAATTAGCCGGGTATGCTGGCGAGCGCCTGTAGTCCCAGCTACTCAGGAGGCTGAGGCAGGAGAATGGCTTAAACCTGGGAGGCGGAGCTTGCAGTTAGCCGCGATCACGCCACTGCACTCCAGCCTGGGTGACAGAGGGAGACTCCGTCTCAAAAAAAAAAAAAAAAAAGTGTGTTAAAAAAAGATTGTATGCAAAAAATGTTGTATAATTTAAAAGTAACTAGGCCTCCTGAATGTAAAACTATTGGGGGGGCCGGGCGTGGTAGCTCGCGCCTGTAATCCCAGCACTTTGGGAGGCCGAGGCGGGTGGATCACGAGGTCAGGAGATCGAGACCATCCTGACTAACACGGTAAGACCCCGTCTCCACTGAAAATACAAAAAATTAGCTGGGTGAGGTGGCAGGCACCTGTAGTTCCAGCTACTTGGGAGGCTGAGGCAGGAGAATGGCGTGAACCCGGGAGGCGGAGCTTGCAGTGAGCCGAGATCGCGCCACTGCACTCCAGCCTGGGCAACAGAGCCAGGCTCCCTCTCAAAAAAAAAAAAAAAAAAAAAAAACCATTGGGGGCAAAAAAAAGTTCATATGCAAGGTGCATAAGAAAAGCAAAATATATCTTTGGTAAAAGGATTATAAGGAGGCATAAGAATGTACATTTTTACCTACATTAAAAAGTTAAAAATTACTCATTTGAAGGTTTAAGCAAGGTTTAAAACGTTAATTGTAAAGAACATTCTGTGTGTAAACATATTAGCGAAAGTTAAAGAAGTATCATCTAATTTTTCTGTGAACTGGACATTAAAGTAAAAGCTTAACAGGTTTTTCTTAAAGCACCAACCTGCTCTTTAGCAAAAATTATAAAAGGTTAAAAAGAGTCTATAAAATCTTACCTTATGATCAAACATTAAAAATTAAATAAATATGTTTACAAGGTTTTATTAAAATTAGGTTTAACATTAATAACACACTAATATAAAGATAAAATTTACCTTATCTGGTATAAAAATCATATGAGAAGCATTGTTAAATGTAAAATGGTATTTGGCTTTCTTTGGTTTAAAAACTAATAAAAATAGGTGCTAAAGGAAATTTCTCAGTAAAAAGGCACTAAGGACTGTAAAGTCCACTGCCAAGGTCCCCACATTTATAACAAAAGGTCAATTTCTTAAAAATTATATATTTGGTTTATCTTCCACTTTCCTTTCTCACACACACACACAAAACTAAAAGTCTTTTAGTACATGTACCACCCCTAGAATTTCCAGTAAACCAGCAGCAGCCTGAAGATCACGTTCTCATCGAAAGGTGGAAAGAAGAAAAACTCGAGCTAGCCTGGGAAGGACCCTACCTTGTGCTGCTTACGACTAACCCTGCTGTTTGTACAGCAAATAAAGGACGGACTCATCATCACACCCGAGTCAAGAAAGCGCCACCCCCTCCAGAGTCGTGGGCCATAGTCCCAGGGGAAAACCCTACCCAACTAAAGCTACAAAAAATTTAACTCTTTTAATCTATTCTATTACTCTTTCTTCTTTCCTCGTTCTATTGCTGACCATCTAGTTATTAATATAACCAAGTCAATTTCGCCTCAAACTATTGCATTTAATGCTTGCATTGTTACACCCTGTGAGGACTTGCCAAGTCAAAGACAACTTTCTACTTCAGAAGAGTACTTCTGTCCCTCCTGACTCTCCTCAGACAAGGCATTAGTAAACTTGGACCATTTAATCCGGGGAGATTTCGATAAAGTTCCCAGTGCCAACCAGGAGTATTGCCCCCCGATGTAGAGCTTTCATGCCATAGTTGATCCAACATTCTGTGGACCACCAAAGAACAAGGATGTACTACCCCAACTGGTTTTTGTAATTTCCCTAAAACCATACATTCATTTTACTAGAGGATCATAGAAGTTAAAGACTTAAAACAAACTTCAGCAATTAAGACAGGATACCAAGATGCAAATGCCTGGTTTTTTATATTTTTTATTACTCAGGGCGACCATCTTGCCCAGAGACCACATGTTGAAAGGGAGGTTGGTCAGAGGTTGGATTAATGATGATGGGGGGAAGTTTGAGCCTTGGCAGTTTGCAATTGGGTGCGAAGCAGAGTGGCTAATGTCTGTTTTTTCACATGTATTTTACTCTGGCCAGAACGGAAAGATATAATTTTCCTTTGTGTTGTGGCTTGGCCCCCAGAGCTGTGGTGCAAGGAGCCAGGTCACTAGGGCCACTCAGGGAAACAGAACCCAGAAGTCTGGCATGCCAGCAAAGGGTAAGAATTTCTTACCAGTCTTCTGGTCTCTCTGTCTCTCTGTCTCTGTCTCTCTTTGTGTGTGTGTGTGTGTGTGTGTGTGTGAACTGGATGAGGTTCTCAGAGGGAACTCTGGTCAGTCATGTCCTTGGGAGCTTGACCTTGTAACCATGACCATGCTTTCTCTTTTCACGATGGTGGTCTGGGTTTAGGGTACAATTCCCTAAGTCCAATTCCTGACTTAGGGAATGAATTAGTCCTTTATCTTCTATCTATGTATTTATATGTATTATGTGTGTGTAATATAAAAGAGCTTTGATTAATTGGTTTAATAATAATATATGCTCAAATCAAATATTTTGTCAGAAAAGTAAAAAGTGGAATGACTTTTAGTTAGTGTGAGTTAAGTAGTCTTTGGGAAATAAAAACAATTTTAGAGATTATTAGTAAAGTAAAGACATTTGGTCTAAATTAGACAGGTCAAATATTAAGTTTACTACACGCTTTAAGGTCATAAACTGCTTCTTTGACTTTTGAAAATTGTTCAATTTAACTACCTTGGAGACATTAGATTCTAGATAAGGCCTGGGGACATATGGAGTTAGTCACACTCCCTAGCTATGCTGGAGTCAGCCATATCTGCTCTTCTGCCTGGTGTGTCCTAGGCTAGGCTCCACACCTAGTATATGATTAAAATCCCGAATTTACTAAGCTTTTCCCCAAAAGTAAAAGTTGCTAAGAGCTTACATTGTAACATATATTTGAGACTACTGAAGAAACTGTTGTACATATAAGGTGTATAAAGAAAGTGAAATGTGTTTTTGGTAAAAGATGATAAGAAGGCATGGGAATATGGATTTCTTGCCTAAGATTTAAGGATTAAAGGATTGTTTTAAGTTAAATAGAATAAAGCTGAAAGTTTGAATAGTTGTAGGAGGTTTGTGAAAAATTAATTGTAAAAAATAATTCTATGTGTGAACATATTGGCTAAAGGTAAAGCAGTATTATTCAGTTTTTCTGTAAACTGAACATTGGAATAAAAACATTACAGGTTTTTCTTAGAGGAAAAACCTGCTTATGATCTGCTATTTAACAAAAATTGTAAACAGTTATAAAAGTTTTATGAGAATCTTAATTTATGGTCAAACTGATTAAGATTAAATATGTCTATAAGGTTTCATTAAGAATTGGGTTTGACATCAATGGTACAGTAATATAAAAGTGACATTTGGCTTATTTGGGATATTAAAATCATACAAGAAGCACTGTCAAATATAAAATGATGTTTGGTTTTCTTTGGGCTGTATTTGTATAAATGTGTTATTGGTATATATTCTAAAATTATTGGAAACTCCTATAATTCTGATATGAGTTGGTGTACATTATCACTAATAACTTTAATTGTTACATAAAATCATTGTATGCCACAGAGGTAATCAGATTTCTTTGTCAATTGTGTTTTTTACTTTGGCTGTCCTAAGATGTTTTGTTACCCACAAACAATTGTTACCTTGTTTTAATCCTCTTTAGATTGTGGTTTATAATCAATTATAGAACTCTAACCATTGTTTTTAAATGCAAATTTCTGATAACTTTGGAAATTGTGACATTAGAATAGAGGAAGAAACTTTTAGGACTCTCATGGAGAGCTGAAATGTTCATGAACTAAATTAACTGAACCAATAAAAAGTATAAAGTAACCTTTTACACTTTTTGCTGAAAACGTTGCTGATCCTTTGTTTTGTTTTCCAGAGTCAAGAAAACGTTTCTTTTGAGCTATTTATAGCCTTTAACTATTGAGTAAATTATACTGCTGTGAACAGAATTTGGAGCGTATTTGTTTCTCTCTACCTGATTTCTCCAGAAATTGGAAAATATTTGTAAGTATTCTTAATTTATGGCAATATAGTTATTTGCATAACTGCAATAAGAATCTGTTTTCTTTTGCAACAGGACACAATTAGAGAAATTGGTTATTTAACCAAGGCTTTGACTGGAATGGTATGCTGTCCTTTAAGGAATCAAAGTTGACTTGTAAAGCCAAAAAATCCTTTTGGGAAACTGGCCTCATACCTTGCCTATGCAGCCCCTGTACAAGGTCCTTGACCTGTGGTAAGTAAAGAATGTCACTTTCTGTCAGATCTAGGAACTCCAAGTTATCTTGGGACCCCAAAAAGAAAGGAATTTTTTCAACTCATAGGTATTTGAGGGTGCAAACCTATGGCTGGGCTCAGCTTTAAACAAGCCTTACCTGAGATTCCTTCAATGGAATGGAGTTCCATCAAAGCCAATTTACAAAAAAGCCTATGTGAAAAATAATTATTCTTTCTGCACTTTATACAAATAATCAGGCCAAGTATAATAAAGGAAATTGATCTTACCATGAATTTTCTTTAGTAAAAATGGGAAACTGGAAAGAACTTACATTTTAAAAACTATGGTGCACTTGTTATGAAATTCTTGTCTCATAGTTAGTTTTAAGTTTGTTTCTGCAATTTAGGTTAACCTTGCTTGTTCCTGTGAACCAGCTAGTTATCTCTGGCTACAACTCAGAAGAAACACGAGAGATGGGTAATGTAAAAATCTGAATCAATATTCTAATTCTGGACACATTGAAATCAGCTAGTAACCCCATATTAGCTAAGTTTCAACAGTCCCACGGTTTCCGGAAAATCATCTTATTTAGTTTAGTTGGGATAATTTTATTTATTTTGCTTTACTATTATAGAATATATTGCTGTTGTATTCTGTGCAGGAACGAGGATAAGCTTACTCAACGTTTTCTTAAACTGAACACTTATTAGTCTTCCAGATATCACCTCTTGTTGGAACTCAAGAGTCATGAAGGGCCCTCGCCATGCTGATGCTTTCTGACTGAGCTCTTTCTGCCCTGAACACAAGAGACCCTAATAGTTAGGCAGGGATATCATTGCCCCTTTTCAGCCTGAAGAAGTTACAAAAGATGGTTCTTCATCCCTCTGCAACCCTTAGGATTAAGGGTTCCCTTATAAAAGGAAAGGGGGACATGTCAGAGTCATGTGAAACACAGCAACTCCATCTTGAATAGGAGCTGGGTAAAATGAGCCTGAGACTTACTGTGCTGCATTCCCAGACAGTTAAGGCATTCTAAGTTGCACAATGAGATAGGATATCAGCACAAGATACAGGTAATAAAGACCTCGCTGATAAAATAGATTGCAGTAAAAAAGCTGGCTAAAACCCACCAAAACCATGATAGTGATGAGCATGACCTCTGGTCATTCTCACTGCTACGCTCCCACCAGCACCATGACAGTTTACAAATGCCACGGCAACATCAGGAAGTTACACTATATGGTCTAAAAATGGGAGGCATGAATAATTCCCCCTACCATCAAGAAATAATTATAAAAATAGGCAACCAATATCCCTTGGGGCTGCTCTGTCTATGGAGTAGACATTCTTTTATTCCTTTACTTTCTTTCTTAATAAACTTGCTTTCACTTTACTCTACGGACTCGCCCTGAATTATTTCTTGTACAAGATTATGGTGTTTGGATTGGGACCCCTTTCCTATAACAATACCTTGCTGATGATGGTAGTGAAATAGCCTTTGCAAAAATTATAATGGTGAGAAAAATATGACAGTGAAAGGGATCTGACATAACCAACTCCCTCTTGCTTCTAACCTCCAAGCTGTTCTTGTTCATTTCTGAAAGTAAGCTAAACTAACTTTGGGAGGAACTTAGTTTATAGTTTAACTTTGAAACAAACATGATGTAACACCCCTCTTCCAAAAAAACGCTTGTTTTCTTGGGTATCAGACTGCTTTCGTAGGACTAATACATTAGCAACAAGATTAGAAATTATGTTTTAGGAGTCATGTAGCTAGAGGCCACAAGATTCTAAACCTTCCCAATTGCTCATAGGAATAATATCGCTATTTTAAAACCTAAGATTGGTGCTTGAAATAGTTTTCAGACCCTATACTTGATGGATCAGCTGGCATCACCCAGCTAGATAAACTGGCTCATTTGGTTTTGTGGTCCTCGTCCAGGCACTGACTCAGTTTTGCAAGAGGACATCTTTGACTCCCTATGATTTCATCTCCTACCTAACCAATAAGCCCTCCTTACTCCCTGGCCCCCTACCTGCCAAATTATCTTTAAAAAACCCCAGTCTCCAAATTTTCAGGGAGACTGATTCCAGTAGTAGTAAAATTCCCTCTGATTCAGCCAAATTTACTTGAATTAAATTCTTTCTCTGTTATAATACGTTGCCATTGAATATTTATTAAATTATTAAATGAAAGAAATAAGAAATCAAACATCACAATCAATAACTGATTTAATAAAATAAGGATCATTAATGGGATGATTATTATCATTTCATGTTTTTTCTAAAGCCAAAAAAATCAAATTTTTTTAAATTGTTCCTTTTGCAAGTTTTTAGCTTAGTTATCACCCTGCATAACATCTTCAATGTCTTTCTAACTTTATTCACCATTGTTTAGTTTTCTAAACAGGAAATTGAGAGTTGAGTTTCCCTACTGTTTTCAGGCACATAAATACTTGAATTGGAAGGAAGAGATGATTCATTTACTATTGCACATTGCTGAATCTAATATGCCAATGAAAACCTTCTCATTTTGTTTTCTGAAAAGTTTTTGTATGAGGTTTGTTTGTTTTGTTATATATGGTAAGAGATGCCTTCTTAGTGGGATTACACAATAGAAAATAAAAATTCACCATTTTATGAAGACAAAGTTCAAGAAATCATATTGAATTTAAATTATATGTGGAACATGGAGATAAATAAATGAAAGACTGTAGAGAATAAGAGAATAGATGAAAGGTGGCAAAGGACTCTAGTATGAGAGCCATACTTTCTGACCAGCTGAGCTGTGTGTGCTATTTGTAAGGTACCTAGCGTGAAATTGTGAAAAAGAATTCTGCCTTTTCTGTTCTGTCTTCATCTCTTAGTTTCTTTTCCCCATGAAGTGTATGTACGTGCATGCTATCTGAAACAGGCCAAAGCAATCAATAAAACTAATATTAATGACTGGATAAGCCACCATTATAGTCTGCCACTCATCAATCTTGGCCTTTAGCCTTAACTTTCTCTTTATGGCTGTGGATCAGTAGAGGATTCAGGCACATAGAATATATGTTCATTAGGCTTTTATTTAATTTGTGCATGTAATTGCCTGCATTGTAAGAAAATAAGAACATGCAAATAAGCAAAAATAATAACATCAACCATAACTATACTCTGTTAACATTCTATGTTTCTACGCCTATGCACATACATAAATAATGTATGAATGAGTGAACAGATGATAAGTAAATGAAGCAATAAGTAAATAAATTAATAATTAATAGAACAAACTGAGAAAATCCATGTGTGTATGTGTGTTTGTGTATTTAAGACCTATTTTTAAATTCAAAAATAAACTGTAATCATCTCTTAATGCCAGTAAATATAGAAATACATTGTCATTAGGATACACTTTTAATGGTAAAGGAATCACACGTATTTTCCAATCTGCAATCTAGCCATCTGTTGCTAATGACCTGATTTTGATTTGTTGCATAAAAAATACACAATTCTTTGTAGGCCTTTTGCAATATTACATAGAGTAAACTACTCAAAATCCCACATGTTTACACATTTCTCTTCATTGAATTCATAGTCTAAGAGTCAGCAAACCTTTTCTGTAAAGGGTCAGATACCAAATATTTTAGGCTTTGGGAGCTATACAGTCAATGTGAAACTTTTTTACTCTGCTATTGTAGTGCAAAAGCAGCCAAAGACAATACATGAATGAGCATGGCTGTGTTCCAATAAAACTTTACAAAGTTTTAATTGCCCCTTCCAGTAGGGTGATTTGGCCCAGTTTTAGCACCCACTCCCGTTTTGCCAATAAATCATGACCTTGAAAGAATTTTGCTCGAAATCACAAAGCTAGTTAAAGACACAACAGCTGCTAGGATACGTATCTACTAAAACCTAACTCCAGCATTCCTTTTACATCCTAAAACATCAATTTTTATTTTTGTCCTTCCCCAGTTCCAATTATAACAGTATATCACCCAGAAGAAACTGATAAATCTTTATCATTGTGTTTACGGCCTTCCACAATCTGACCTTCAGTTGCCTTCTAACTTCATCTCCTACCACAATCTTCTTAACTCTGCCCCAGAAACCCTCATCACTTGGCTCTTCCCCAAAAATCTTCAGGCATGCCTGCCTCAAGGATAGATAAACACATGTCTCTCTCCCTCACTTCTTCAGGTGTTTACTCAAATGTCACATTTTTAGTGAGGTCTTCTCCGGCTGCCATGTCTAAAGTTGTACACGTCTCACACATATAACAACACACACACAGACATGTTGTATCTCCCTTCTTGCTTTATTTTCCCTTTTAGCTATTATATCAGTATTCTTTTTAAATGTGTATTCCTCTCACCAGATTACAAACTCCATGAGTGCAGGGTACAGAGAGTTTCATCTGTATTGTTCACCAGTAATTCCCAGCACTGTGTCTGGCATACACTGATTGTTCAGCAAATATTTTTATAATGAATGAAGGAATATAAACATTTGGTTGATTTACAACTAATCTTGAGTGCTGAACATACTGAAATTAATCTTCAAAGTAATTTTGTGTATTTCCCTTAAGGTCCAAAGAAAGAGTTGGTTTTGGTACAACCATTGTGTGTGTGTGTGTGTGTGTGTGTGTGTGTGTGTTTGTGTGTGTGTGATATAGTTGAAAAAATTTTACCGTCAACCTTAAAAAATACTTGAAGTAGGCCAGGTGCTTAAGCCTGTAATCCCAGCACTTTGGGAGGCCGCGGCAGTGGATCACCTGAGGTCAGGAGTTCAAGACCAGTCTGACCAAAATGGCGAAACCCCATCTCTACAAAAACACAAAAAAGTTAGATGGCCGTGGTGGTGGGCGCCTGTAGTCCCAGCTACTTGGGAGGCTGAGACCGGAGAATCACTTAAACCTGGGAAGTGGAGGTTGCAGTGAGCCGAAATCACACCACTACACTCCAGCCTGAATGACAGAGCGACTCCATCTCAAAAAAAAAAAAAAACAAAAAAAACAAAAAAAAACTTGCAATAGTAAAAAATGATAGAATGGCAAATTCATTCTGAAGCCTCACTAAACTCTAATTATTGAACACAATTCTATAATCCTTAAGAAGACTTACCTGAGAGTAAAAAGCCTTACTCCTTGAATTTTGAAGCCATATTTTGACATGTGTAAACATTACAGATTAATTTGAGAGATATAGGAATTTCAATCTTAAATTTGGAAACTAGTCCTGAAATGTAAATGAAAAGTATTGCAATAATATGAACACAATTAGGCCTTCAAGAAGAAGAGGCATGCTGCAGAAATCACTATGGAATTTTATACCCTGAGTATTTTGAAGGCAATTTCTGGCATCCCTCTTAGATTCTTCCACACACCATATTTACATTAATTACACTAAGAGACATAATTATAACTCATGGCTAATTTGTTTTTAAAAAGAAGAGAAATAACCCACAATAAGAAGCATGTTAGAAATAACACTGAGAATATAATTTAAGTATTAGACTTAAACCACTTAGTACCAAAATACGGGCTTCTGTGTCTAAGCAGGTTTAAATCTACATCATTATAACATGACTTGATTTGCCCAAACAATAAAAGACTAAACTTCCTCAAGAAGTGACGCTTTAAAAGTGTATCTGTTTTCCTACGTGTGCTTTATTTAAGTAAAATGGTTAACTGCATTTGAATGTTTTCCATTATGTACAATTGCACTTATGAAAAAGATTCATCAATGATTATGCTCAATCTTAAATAAAATAGTCAATAACTTATCCAAATTAAAAGATAAATTTTCAGATATGGAATTAGAATATTTTGGCACTAGGTATGTGGTACAAAATTGCCCAACTCATTGATTTTTTTAAAAAAGTTGTTCAAGATTTTGAAGAGGTTTTAAACAATATCATAATGTGTACAATATAAAAGAAATGATTAACTTTAAACTTATAAAGTAATACAATTTTAGAGCCTTGATTTAAATGTCATTGTGCTATGTTTATGAAGATTAAAATGCCAGGGTATTTTATTTGTGAAAATTTTATATTTTATATTTTCACATTTGATAATATAATATTAATGTTTCTGTTTAGATCTAATATATTATAATCATAACCATATTTATCTTCAGGATGTTTAGTCATGCAATAAATATAAATACAATACATACCAAAGTTTTATATTGTGGGAACATGCTCTAAAATGAACCGATAGTCTTGGCTGCCTAATACGAAAGTTACCATACATCTGACATCTGTGCACTACAGTTATGTCCTTTTCCTAACTGAGCCATTTGAACTATTGGTTGCTGCTTGCTGCTACCAGAAAACTCTGGTATTTATCCCTAAATGGAGGGCCTCTTTTCCTCATTCTCAAAATTTAATTTTGAAAAAAATTGCTCTCCTTAAATATAGCTGCTTCTCAAACTCTGGTGATGTCTGTATGTGCATATTTAATTAACGGAATCCCTGAGAAGTCTGGTTAATGGAAATTATATTTATTATCAGAATGGGTAGATTATACTGTAATTCCAACACTAAGATAGTCTTTAAAAAGCTATGTATAGTGCCACATATATGTAAATGCCAAATATAGTGGATATTCAGGGAAAAATGAATATAAATTGTGTGATCAGGTCTGTGCTTCTTTAACACTTGAAAGTGTGGTGCTTTAAATTTTTGTGGTAAAATGACAAATAATTTCATCTTTAAAATGTAAGAAGGATGTAGGTTCATTTTCTGTTTTTTTTATACCCAATATAAGAAACTCAGGGTGATGAGCATTACATCAATTGAAAGTAGGTACATGTTAAAAATTATTGAAAATATGGAAATAAAATCTAAGGCAAACTTCAAAAAATTCCTTAATAAGCTGTAATGGCTATAAATCCATATGGTTTGAATTCAAAACTATCAGAATAGATTTAAAAGTAAAATAAAGTTCAACTATTTAAAGACCAAAGGGCCCTTATCATTGCCTCAAAAAGGCTAGGTGAGAACACTGTGTAAAAATGAACATTCTTCAAGTTGTATACTAAGGGTGCTGTGTATGGATGTTGAGACTAAAGGGCCAGAAGTGGTGCATCTTGAGACAAGTCCCACCATATCCATCTGCACATCACCCTCTGAATAGTTGAGATGGTGTTTGAAAAATTAATGTAATCTCAAGAAATGAACTTGATTGGTTTAAAGAGAAATGTGTCTCCCACCCACTGCACCTATCATTGATTCATTTAGGAATGAGCATGTGTCCCAATTCCCAATTATGGCCAAAGAAAGATGAGAAAAAGTTTCTTGCAGACTCCTGGAAACAATTTCCCTAATTCTCAAGAGATGACATTGGGAAGCCACGTACTTCTTCCCACTGAACACCAAGAATGAGTATAATGTTTCTGGCAGAAATAACCATAAGTACACTCAATCTTAGGATAAAGCCAATTCTGCAGGTAAGCAGATCAAAAGACAAAAAGAATCTGGAATCTTTTGATATTTGAACTGAAGAACCAATTAACCCTAAAACCAGGCCTACTTCTGGAGTACCAGTTATGTGTGTCAAGAAATGTCTCCAGTAAAGCCAATTTGATTTGTGTTTTACCTATAGTATCAGGCATTGTCACTAACACAAAACTTGGTAGATATTTGACTCAAGGATAAAACTAAGCATCAGTTTGCCAAAGCTAAACTCCATGAAAGAGAAAGTCATAGTAATAATTTAGAAGTATCTGTAATCTATAAAATAAAGGATAATGTGAAGACATATTTGCATTCTTCTCTATAGATAGTCCTGAAAAGCTACTTAAAAACCTACAGCTGCCATTCAATCCTTAAGTGATCACCAACTCTGTGATTAATTTCTACCTGGGATTTAGTATGCAGATTCAACCTTTAATTGGGTTGTAGGGATAATTTCATGCTTTAAAGTTTGAACTCTGCTAGAAAACCTCTTTGAAGATCAGCCAAGAAGATTATGATAGTGCAAATAACTTGCAAAACTTACAGCTGTCCTGCTGAAGTTCACACTGAGCAAGCAGTCATTTTCTCAATGTGATAAAAATCAGATTTCATTGAGGATCACCTTCTACAAGTTATTATATTCTCATTTCTAAAATAAACTAATTTCTCTATTTTTTTCTAATTTTCACAGCATTGGAAAAAAGTATGCTTTCCTCTTAAGCAAACATGACTCTTACTAAGAATGAAATGCTCTTTTTACTTAGAGTTGGTAGCAACCCAAGGAAGTGGTTTTACACACTCAAGAGTTGCTATTTTTTTCATCTTATGTAGAAATGGTTGGTTATAATGTATTATGATTTCTATTAAATGCAAAGCTCATAATGTTTTTTTAAGAAGTAGTATATATTTTTAAAACATATTGTTTTCAGGGTGAATAAAATGTATTTTTATAAAGATTGCATTTTTAACTATTTTTATGACTACAAAATAATTTTCAAAAATCATTCAGTTTTGAAAGCCAAGATTGTGTGAGTGAAAGAAACTACTGTGTAAATCTAGAGTAATTTAAATATAATTAAAATCAATAGGTCAAAGTAAACTTCCAAACACCTTAAATTATCAAGAGTATTGTCCTTTAACTTGTGTCACATATTAAAAATAAAGTTGAGCCCCTCAATTCATGTTTTAAAATAATGATTAAAAGACAATAAGTTAAAAATTAGTGATTCTTGTTCTTCATAATACAAATACAAGGATAACAAATGACTGCCTTAAAAATGAATCATTTCTTTTCATAAATAAAAATATCAGATTTTGTACACACATTCAACTTTCAGTGATGGCATATGAACATATTCCTACCTGTAATTTATTTTTAAAAATGATTATTGGAGACCAAATTTATAAAATTTACTGTACGTAGAAAAACAGCAATCAAAGTATATAATGACATTTGACCCTATTATTTATTTTCTTCTCACAGCTCCAAATATAAGACTTCATTAAATCTCAGCATTTATATATCACTAATATAAATAACTTTGTTCACTATCAGTTACCTGTTCATATTAGAATCTTTTTTTAAAGGGGGAGAGGCATTACATTTTGTAAAATACCCGAGCATTGTCTCATTTTCATTAAAAAAATATTTTGGAATTCTACCTAATTAGTAATGTCATCTGCAGTTCAAGTAAGCATTGGAAAAATAACTTGAAGAACTATTTTGCATTGTAATGTTTACATCTAATGCTTAGGAACACTGATTGTGTAAATATGAAGAATAAATATTAGCATGAACAATTGTATGTTGCCTCTTTTATTAATCAATTAAAAATATCATTTTGATGTATCAAAATTAATATTAGGAATACAAAATATACAGGTTAAAATACACAAAAAAATTTGAGTATATTATTTATAATATTGCTGAAATCGATAAGAAAAGAACAGTAATTTGCATAAATATCAGGCTAATGTTATTTATTCACCTTTATGTGCTGTTTGTTGCTCTGCCCATATTGGTCATAAGTTCCATACATCATTGCCCATAGGGAAACCAAAATTCACCTGCATACAGAATGGCTGGAAGTGGTTGTATATTCCCTAGCCAGTTTTTCTGGGTGAAATAAATTACCACATACTGTTATCAAATCTATGATATTTACCTCAATAACACCACACACTAACCAAATAATTGAAGTAGTTTACACACACATTTCCAACATAAATAAATTTTTAGACATTTGTTAAAACGAAAAATGTATGGGTACTGTAAAAAAAAATGAAAATTAAAAACAAAGGAAAACACTGGCCATTTGTGTAGCAATAGATATAAAACGACACTTCTTAAAAAAAAATCCCCAATAAGCATATAAAACAGTGCTTAACCTTAATCTGCTAAGAAAAACATGATCTTCCATACTAGCAAAAATATAAAACTTTATAATGTCCAGTCTTGGTGAGGATGTAGGGAAGTAGCTATTCACTTACACTATTGGTAAAAGTCAAAATTGGTGCCATACATTGGGACAGACTTTTGACTAAATAGCCAATCTTTAATAGTAGTGATTCTTTTACCATGCGTTTCCCCAGGGAAATCTTTGCAAAATTATTCCTAAATACATGTAATAAGCACACTCATTTCAGTGTTGTTTAGCAAAAAGTGGAAAAATTGTTAAAAATTATTGTTCCTTTTGCTTCTTTCTTCCTTGAGTGTAAAGCTGTATTTTCCTCTTTTCTTTCATTCATCAAATATTTAGTAGAATGTTTACTCTGCGTCAGGTATCTTTTAAATTCCTAAGAAATCATTGCAGTGTTTTATGTACTTGCCTCAGTAAAAAATTTTTTTTTATCCTGGCCAACATGGCGAAACCCCAACTTTACCAAAAATACAAAAATTAGCTGGACGTGGTGGCACACGCCTGTAATCCCAGCTACTCGGGAGGCTGAGGCACGATAATCACTTGAACCCCAGAGGTGGAGGTTGCAGTGAGCTGAGATCATGCCATTGCACTTCAGCCTGGGCGACTGAGGGAGACTCCGTCTCAAAAAAAAAAAAAAAAAAAAGAAAACAAAATTTGTTTTAACTTATTTTTATTTTGAAAAGATTACTTTGGCTGCTGTATTATTTAGGGTTCTCTAGAGGCACAGAACTAATAAGATATATGCATATGTGAAAGGGAGTTTATTAAGGATAATTGACTCACGCAATCATAAAGTAAGGTCCCATGATAGGCCATCTGCAAGCTGAGGAGCAAGGAAGCCAGTGGTGAATCAGTTTGAGTCCCAAAACCTCAAAAGTAAGCAAGTTGACAGTGCAGCCTTCAGTCTGTGATCAAAGGCCCCAAAGCCCCTGACAAACCACTGATGTAAGTCCAAGAGTCGAAAAGCTGAAGAACTTGGAGTTTGATGCTTAAGGCCAGGAAGCATCCAGAATGAGAGAAAGATGAAAACCAGAAGGCTCAGCCAGTCTCCTCTTCCATCTTCTGCCTTATTCTAACCTCGCTGGCAGCTGATTAGATGGTGTCCAGCCAGATTGAGGGTGGGTCTGCCACTACCAGTCAACTGACTCAAATGTTAATCTCCTTTGGCAACACCCTCACAGACACACTCAGGAAAAATACTTTGCATCCTTCAGTCCAATGGAGTTGACACTCAATATTAACCATCACAGCTGTGGTGTGTATGATAGATTTGAAGAAGCTGATAATGGCACGAGGACAGAAAGAAGTGGGAAGGGTAGTTATACAAAATTTAAACACTGGAATCTATGCATATAATAAAAAGGAGAAGGAAGTTCTACACATTCTGATTTGGACAAAGCACCATACTATATTAATGTTGTGAAAGTAAAAAATAAATACACAGACATGAATGTAAAAATATATAAACATTTCTTTCCAGGAAGGGTAAAGGAGGAAATAGACGTAAAGATTAAAGACACTGGGGAAAGCTAGATGTTTATTTTTAATTTTAAATATTTGCTCAGTGCTCTCATTCAGACAGATTTTTAAATTTATTATACAAGTTTCTTGTATAACTTTTACTAAATTTTGCAGAATTAATTAGCTTTGGATTATAGACCATTTTATTTTCTCTGTATATTATAAAGTAGAAGTATTATATTTACCATTTAAAAGTGTTTTCTCCAACTTATTTTGTTCTTACCATTTGGTTTGAAATATTTTACAATTTTTAAGAATGATTTAACAATATTTATTTAGCCTTCTTTTTCCTTAACTTTTCTTTCCTTAATAAATAGGATTAACAAGTTTAAATAAACAAAAACTAAAAAAAAAAAAAACTAAAAATCAGACATTTTCATTTCAGTTCCATTAAAAGGTTTGATTTGTTAAATCTATGGCATATTTACTTTCAAAATGGGGCATATCCTTTTGCAAGAATTAGATTTTACACGATCCCAATAGTCTGACATTTCAGATACATATCTGGAGTTATTTTTGGATGCAAAACCCAGGACAACATAATAACTGTTTTTGGTTATTCTATCTCACTACAATAGAAGGGATTGGAAAAAAACGTATGAATCAAGGTAAATTTCATGTTTTGAGAAAGATAAAATTCTAATGAAAGGAACAAGGATATTGGCAAGAATGCTTTCTGACATATTTTTTAGACTGTTTTAAAATTAACTTCATGCAGTATTTGCCCTTTTCTGACTGGCTTATATCTCTTAACATAATATCTTCAAGATTAATCCATGATGTAGCATGTGTCAAAATTTCTTTCCTACTTAAGGCTGAATAATATTTCGTTGTATGTATTTATTTCATTTTGATTATCCATTTATCCATTGATGGACACTTGAGTTGCTTCTACTTTTTGGCTATTTTGAATGGTGCTGCTATGAACCTGGGTGTACAAGTATCTGTTTAAGTTCCTGCTTTCATTGCTTTGGGGTATATATTCAGCAGCAAAATTAGTGGATTCTATGACAATTCTATTTTAATTTTTTTGAGGAATCACATGGCTATACAGGTATATTTTGTATTATGTTTATTGTACCACAATAAAGAATGTAATTTCACATTGATGTAAAGATTCTGATTTCACTGAAAGTCCCCGAAATTCTGATTCTGCATCAAGGAATTGCTGCCAATTAAACTAGTCTGTCTGCTGAGAGTAAATTAGTTCTATACTCCCCACACAATCTGCACTGACTCATCTCTGTCCTAACTTGTGCATCTTTCAATTATATAACTTTTACCCCACACTAGCCCTCTCCACATACTCCTTCATTGCACATAAAGCTGTGCAACCTCATTTTCAGGCCCTTTTTTACATAATGAAGGCTGTGCCACCTCATTTTCAGGCCCTTTGCTACTGATTATTGTGTTTTCCCAGGTTGGAAATAGTTTAGAAGTCAGAAAGTCCAATTTCTGTTTCTGCCATTTACTCAAATTATGACTTTTCACAAATCACTTTACTGTTCTGTACCACCATTTGCTTATTTATTCACTCTTTAAAAAATGTATTGTGCATCAAGTATTTTGCCAGGAACTACTCCAGGTGTAAAGAATGTAAAGGTATTGTGACATGCCCTTGCTCCCAGGAGTTTACAGTTAGTGGGCAAAACTAGCTGCTCAATATCTTTGAGAAAGGGCTTTGAACATTTTAAAGCATTAAATATGTGAGATGTGGTCAATTTCTCACACTGGCTCCTTACTATGCTTAGAACACTCTCGAATTCACATAGCAAATAGGGAAACGAGGTCCTAACCATAAAGTGAAAAAATAGCATTCTTTACTTGTACAGAAAAAAAAGTTATGACTAGCAATTTATATTTTTTAAATACAGAAAAATCTAACCCAAATTAAAAGTAGTTGAAATCTAAATTATTGGTCCCTTTCCAGGAGCCACACAGTTAAATTTACTGATCATTCTAAAAATGGGTAAAAATAAAAGGAAGGGCTGCATAGGTTTCTCTCCCTTTAATTAAAAAGGAAAACAACAAGTAGAAAAAATAATAAGGGAAATAATCCCTGCCTGATTTCAGGCTATTTAACATGCAGTAAAGATTCTACATTTAATCATTTTTGGATATTACCTTTACTGACCTCATACATGCCCAAGCTAAATAAATGGAGATTGTTCAATGACAACAATGCTGAGTATCAGTTACATGGTTAATATCCCACCATCAAAGAGCAATTAGATACCCCCGTTATCTTTGTCTCAAATACTCTATTAAATAATGCAAAATAAGCAAGTCCTGATCTCTATTAAAATGTAGTAAAATAATTAAATAGTTTATCAGGCTTATTGCATTTTCAGCAAATAAAGATTCCTTGCCATTAAGAATCCAAGCTATGATGAAATTTTGTAATACGAAATAAGCAAATATTGAACCAACTTAAAAGATAATATGAAAAAGCCTGTTGGGGAAAACAAACTTTCAGTTGCATCATTCAACAGAGAAATATAGACAGGCATTTGCTACTGGTTTTCAGTTTGAAAACTTTCAAAATTATTTGAAATGATCATTAGCATTTCTCTATTAAAACAATAAAATATGCATTAGTTTTAACTAATGTTACAGTTAACTAATTAAACTAATTCATTGAATAAATGTTTCCTGAACATGCACTATGTACCAGAATGAGTGCCATATAAGCTGCTGTGGAAGCACAGGACAAATGCCCAGGGAAGGCTTCCTAGAGAAAGTCTCATATTGAGATTAAAGAAGAAGTTATATTGGCAAAGTGAGAAGAGTGAGAATATGCTTCAAACACACAAATAGCAAGTACAAAGGGCAAGAGGTGAGCAATAAGAGACACACCTTAGAATTAAGAGTAACTCAGTATTTGAATACTGAAAAGGCAAGGGGAAAATTATTTGATAGATGAAGGTGAAGAGTTGATAGATGAAGCTGAAGAGTTATTAGAAAGCCAATCAAAAAGAAGCAGGCTTCTTTTGTTTTTTGTTTGTTTGTTTAGCTAAGTGAGAATATGCAATATTTGTCTTTTTGTGCCTGGCTTATTTCACTTAACACAGTGTCCTCCAGGCTCATTTATGTTGCCACAAATTACAGAATCTCATTATTTTTATGGCTGAACAGTATTCCACTGTGTATATTACCACATTTTCTTTATCCATTCATCTGTTGACATTTAGTCTTATTCCTTATCTTGGCCATTATAAATACAACTGCAATTAATATGGGGGTTGCAAGTATCTCTTTGATATACTGATTTCATTTCCTTTGAATAAATACCCAGTAGTAAAATTGCTGGATCATATGGTAGTTCTAGTTTTAGGTTTTTAAGGAATCTCCATACTGTTTTCATAATGGTTGTATTAATTGACATTCCCATCAACAGTGTATAAGTATTCCCTTTTGTCTGCATTCTAGCCAGCATTTGTTGTTTTTTTGTCTTTTTGATAATAGCCATTCTAACTGGGGTGAGATGGCATCTCAATGTGGATTTGATTTGCATTTCCCTGATGATTAGTGATGCTCAGCATTTTTTCATATATTTTTTGGCCATTTGTATGTCTTTTTTATTTTTTTATTTTTTATTTATTTATTTATTTATTTTTTTGAGAAATGTCTATTGAGACCCTTTGACAACTGTTTAATTTGAATTTTCTTTTTCTGTTGAGTTCCCTGTATATTCTGGATATTAGTACCTTTTTGGAGACATAATTTGCAAGTATTTTCTCCAGTTCTACAGGCTGCATCTTCACTCTATTGAAGATTTATTTTGCTGTACAGAAGATTTTTTTTGTTAAACATGGTCTCGTTTGTCTGTTTTTTGTTATTACCTGTGCTTTTGAAGTCTTACCCATTAAATCTTTGCCTATGTCCTAAAGCATTTCCCCTCTGTTTTCTTCTAGTAGTTTTATAGTTTGGCATCTTACATTTAAGTCTTTAATCCATTTTTAGTTGTTTTTGTATGTGGTGAGAGATAGGGGTCTCATTTTATTCTTCCGCATATGGATATTCAATTTTCCCAACAGCATTTTATTTTATTTTATTTTACTTTAAGTTCTGGGATACATGTGCAGAACATGCATGTTTGTTACATAGGTATACATGTCCCATGGTGGTTTGTTGCACCTATCAACCCGTCATTTAGGTTTTAAGCCCCATATGCATTAGGTATTTGTCCTAATGCTCTCCCTCCCCTTGCCCTTCACTCCCCCACAGGCCCTGGTGTGTGATGTTCCCCTCCTTGTGTCCATGTGTTCTCATTGTTACACTCCCACTTATGAGTGAGAACTTGCAGCCAACACCATTTATTGAAGAGGGCATCCTTTCCCCAGTGAAGGTTCTTGCCACATTTGTCAAAAACTGTTGACTATAAATACATGGACTTATTTTTATGTTCTCTATTTTATTCCATTGTTCTATGTGTCTGTGTTTTTTTTTCCCCCCCCAATACCATGCTGTTTTAGTTACCATAGCTTTGTAGTATAATTTGAAGTCAGGTAGAGTGATAACTTCACCTTTGTTCTTTTTGCTCAGTATTGCTTTGGCTTTGTGTGGTTTCATTGAATTCTAGGAATGTTTTTCTATTTCTATGAATAATATCATTGGTGTGCTGATAGGCATTATATTTTATATGTAGATTGCTTTGGGTATCATAGTCATTTTAACAAAATTAATGATTTCAATCCATTAGCATAAGATTTTTTTTTTCATTTTTTTTTATGCATTCTCTTCAATTTCTCTCACCAGTAGCAGACAGTGTAACCGTGGTCATTAAAGGATGGGACGTATAGAGGGAAGGGGAGGAGCAGGAGTGGTTGGTTTACAGGTACAAAGTTATAGCTAGATGGGAGGAATAAGTTATATTGTTCAGTAACACTATAGAATAAATATAGTTAACAAAAATTTAATGTATATTTTCAAAAGGTTAGAAGAGAAGACTTTGAACACAAAGAAATAATAAATCTTTGAGGTTATGGACATGCTAATTACCCTTATTTCCTCATTAAACATTGTGTCTATGTACTGAAATATCACCTGGTATCGCATAAATATGTGCAATTATTATGTGTCAACTAAAAATAAAAGGGAGAAAGAAAAGAACCTGTAATTCATTAGGGAGCTGTGACTTCTTCATACTGCAAAATAATTTGGGATCTCCCAAAGCATTTTAGATAAGAGAATGACTTAAGTGTTACCAGAATAATAAGATGATATGATTTTTTCCAATCATTTTTGAAATCTACTTGCTAACCTGAAACTAGTCATCTCGAATTGTGATAACATTCCAGTTTTCCATGGAGATGATCATGTCAGAGATATTGTATTAATATAAGGAAACTGAGTGTGTCTTTTTAATAAATTACTTCTTCTACCACACAAAGAGACAGTCAGAAAGAAACTGCAGGAAAGAAGCAGCCAAGAAAAACTGGATTTGCCTATGTAAGAGCTGGTTTAAAAAGCCAAAACAGAATGGAAAAAACATGTTTCCAGTATATGTATCTGGCATGTGGTAGGTGTTTAATGAGTACTTGCTCACTGAAGAGTACATTGGTGCAGGCTGTATAAAGAAGAAATTACATGGTAGACAAGAATGCTGTGTCATATGAGTATGCAAAGACCAGAGAGAAAGAATGGCTTTAAAAAGAGGAGAAAAATAGAGAAAGAGAAAGCAGTACTAAAAGAAAACTGGAGGAAAAGGAAAGATGATATCAGGATTTATAATTAGGGCAGCAAAGTCTTAGCAAAAGAAGAAAATATTGAGTTGATTTTAGGAGTTACAAACCACCTGAAGCATACATGAGAGGGCATAAAATAAAGGACCAGAACACACAAGTGTCCTTAAAAGCCTTACCAACTGACAAGAAAAATTATAGCAAGGAGGACCCAGTGCTTGAAATGAAGCAAACGTGAATACATAATTAAATTAGTTTAATGTAAATGAATAGAAAGTGTATTTTACAATGTTTCAATGAAGACATCAAATTTATATAAAATAACTAATCTTAGTTGAAGCTTCAAATTTGGATCCCAGTTCTGTCTTTGTTTCAAGTAGAAATATTTCAATCTGGTTATATTCTATAGGCATATTTATAAGCATCCTAATTCTGCTACCCAAAGAAGTCACAAAGACAACTTGAACAGTTAATTTTGACCCTGAGAATAAGGAACTCCACTACTCTCCTTTTTGTGTGGGCATAATCATTGTGGGTAGGCAAGGCACTGACGGGAGAGATGAGAGGAGAGAAAGAATCCTTCCTGCAAAAGGGCTATACTTGAGAATCACAAAACATTCACACCCTATTTTATACTGTAGAAACCAATTCTGTATTTAGAATTAATTAACAAAGCTCTAAATGACTTGTCAAATGGATTCTTCTTTTCCAGATATTTTTATACTATGTCCTTTTCAGGGCAATTCAAATATTGATGTTATTATCATGGTTTCTTTTATGATCTTTTATCAACTAACAACAGTCACTATATTATAAATTATGTGTTAATTAACTTTCATTATCTCATTTAATCTTTACAGTCTTCCCATAATGTAAATATTATTATTATTCTCATTTCAGATGAGACAAAACTCAACTCCATATCTATTTCTCTTCAACAACTATGCTGTTAAATCCTATGCTCTACTTCCTTTCTTCTATGTACTTAAATTTTATAGAAAGGCACTTAATCTTCTCTATTACAAAAGGAATTTAGCTGTATTTCATTGCTGTAGTCATTGAAGGACAAAGATAGTTGGGGTTGGGGTAGAAGTAAAGAGTTATTGAGATCAACTTTGCACCAGACCACACTTGGATGCTTTCCATACAGTATCTCATTGGATGTCCACAACAATCCAAGGAAACTACTGGAACTTGCTACATTTCAGAAATAAGAAAACTTATTTCATGAGTTTGTCACATGCTTAGAACCCATCAGTTACTAAACAGAACTGAAAATTGAGGGAGTATCTAACTTCAGATCTTACTAGTGAAATTATTGGTTTGTGTATTTTCTCCCAAGTTATTTTTGTCATGTACATTTCTGTAGAGTACTAAAATAAAAATGCACTCCTAAATATCGTAACTCCATATCCATTGATTACATTTGTCTAGTGTTTGTAATACTTTTCCCTAACAACATTAACTGAGTTCTATCCATACCCTGAGGCCTGAGGCCACTCATTCTCCATAGTTATCAGGTGTATTTATTTTTTATCCCACTGTACTAGTCCATTCTCACACTGCTATAAAGAACTAGCTGCGATTGAGTAATTTATGAAAATAAAAGGTTTAATTGACTCTCAATTCTGCAGGCTGTACAGGAAGCACGGCTGAGAAGCCTCAGGAAACTTACAACATGGTGAAAGGAGAAGTAAGCATGTCTTACCATGGTAAAGCAGGAGAGAGAGCAAAGGGAGAATTGCTACACACTTTTAAACAACCAGATATTGTGAGAACTCACTCACTATCATGAGAGCAGCAAGAGGGAAATCCACCTCCATGATCCAATCACCTCCCACCAGATTCTTCCCTCAACATTGGGAATTACAACTCAACATGAGATTTGTGTGGGGACATAGAACCAAACCATATCATTCCACTCTCCAAATCTCATGTCCTTCTCACATTTCAAAAATGAGCCTGTAGAATCAAAAGCAATTTAGTTACTTCCTAGACACAATGGAAGTACAGAAACTGGACAAATACTCCCAATTCCAAAAGGGAGAAATTGGCCAAAACAAAGTAGATACAGGCCCCATGCAAGTCTGAAACTCATCAGGGCAGCTATTAAACCTTAAAGCTCCAAAATGATCTCCTTTGACTCCATGTCTCACATCCAGGCCACACTGATGAAAGGGGTGGGCTACCAAGGCCATGGGCAGCTCCATTCCTGTGGCTCTGCACAGGATACAGCCCCTATGACTGTTTTCACAGGCTCGTGCTGAGTGCCTATAGCTTTTTCAGGTGCACAGTGCAAGTTGTCACTGGATCTACTATTCTGGTGTCTGGAGAATGGTGGCCCTCTTCTGTCAGCTCCACTAGGGAGTGCCTCAGTGGGGATTCTGTGTGGGGACTCCAATCCCACACTTCTCCTCCACACTGCTCTAGTAGAGGTTTTCCATGAGGGCTCTGGCTCCGCAGCAGACTTCTGCTTGGACATTTACACATTTCTATACATCCTCTGGAATCTAGGCAGAGGCTCACAAACCTCAACTCTTGCCTTCTGCACACCCACAGGCTCAACACCATGTGGAAGCCAATAAGGCTTGGGGATGCAACCTCTGAAACAATGGCCCAAGTTGTACCTTGGCCCTTTTTAGCCATGGCTGGATCTAAAGAGCCTGAAACACAGGGCACCATGTCCTGAGGCTTCACAGAGCATCAGGACCCTGGGACTGGCCCACAAAACCATTTTTCTCTCATAGGCCTCCAGACCTGTGATGGGAAGAGCTGCCACGAAGGTCTCTAAAATGCTCTGGAGGTATTTTCCCCATCGTCTTGGTTATTAAAATTCAGCTCTTCTTTACTTATGCAAATTTCTTCCTTGAATTCCTCCCCAGAAAATAGATTTTTCTCTTCCACCACATGGTCGGGCTGCAAATTTTCCAAACTTTTATCCTCTGTTTCTCTTTTAAATATAAGTTCTAGTTTCAGGTCATTTCTTTGTTTATGCAAATGAGCATAGGCTTTTAGAAGCAGCTGGACTGTGTCTTGAATGCTTTGATACTTAGAAAATTCTTCTGCCAGATACCCTAAATCATCTCTATTAAGTTCAAAGTTCCACAGATCTCCAGAGCAGGAGCAAAATGCCACCAATCTCTTTGCTAAAGCATAGTAAGAGTGACCTTTACTCCAATTTCCAATAAGTTCCTCATCTCCATGTAAGACCACCTCAGCCTGGTGTTCACTGTTTATATCACTATTAGTATTTTGGTCAAAATCATTCAACAAGTGTTTAAGAAGTTCTAAACTTTCCCTCATCTTACTGTCTTCCTCTGATCCCTCCAAACTCTTTCAATCTCTGCCCATTACTCAGTTCCAAAGCTGTTTCTACATTTTCAGATATCTTGATAACAGTGCCTCACCTTTTGGGTAGCAATTATCTGTATTAGTCCTTTCTCACACTGCTATAAAGAACTATCTAAGACTGGGTAATTTATGAAAAAAAAAAGAGGTTTAACTGACTCTCAGTTCTACAGGCTGTACAGGAAACATGGCTAGGAGGCCTCAAGAAATGTATAGTAGGTGGCAGGTCCCAAAAGACTGACTAGAAACAGCAGCATTAGGAGGTTCCCATTGAAAAATATTAATAATAATAATAAGCATGTGAATCCTTCAGTGGCAACCGAGGTATCCAGGTTGTCTCACCAGAACTGACTAGGAGGCTGGTATGACCCACAGAGAGAAGAAAGAACAATGCGGTGCGGTGGCCCACCTGAGAGCCACACGGGGCAGGGAAGCCCCTTCCCCCAAGCCAAGGGAGGCAGTGAGTGAGCGCCGGGGAAACTGCTTTTCCACGGAGCTGTGCAACCCATGGATCAGAAGATCCCACTAGTGAACCCACGCTACTAGGGCCTAGCGTCCCAACCCCGGCCCATGCGGACTCTTAACAGCCTCTCAGCTGGAATCTGCTTAAGCCCAACAAACTCCTGGGGGGAGGAGCGACCAGCACCTTGGCTGCAGCTCCCTGCTGTCTAAGCCTTTTGAGCTTCTTGTGGGAGGAACAACAGCCAGCACTGGAACTCACAACTGTCTAATGTGCTAAGTTCCCGGGGCAGGAAAAGGGCAGGAAACATCTCTATAGCTCCAGGCTGTGCTTTTCCCCTGCTGGAGCCAGGGAGGCTGGATGGCTTGGTTCCAAGACTTGTACCCACAGGCAAACACATTAACTATGGCAGTCTGTGGCCAGAGTGCCTCTTCAGGTGTTACCCTGACCCATCCTTCCTCATTGGGTGGGGCTTCCCTGCAGGAACTCCAAAAACTCCAGCCAGAGGCTCAGGGACACAACCCAGATCTCCCTGGGCCTGAGCCCCGAGCGGGATGGGCGGCCACAGTCTCTGCAGACCAGCAGATTTAGCCTTTCCTCCTGGTAGTTCTGAGGAATCTGGGCAACCCAGATGAGTGGCTTTCCCCACAGTGAGGCACACCCCTGCCACCAAGGGACAAAGTGCTTTGTTAAATGGGTCCTGTTCTTCGTGCCACTGAACTAGGTGAGACCCGCCAACATGGGTTGTCAGACACCTTATACGGGGGTGATCCTACAGGCATCAGATTGGTGCCCTTCAAAGTCAGAGGTCCCAGGAGAAGGAGTAGGAACCCATCTTTACTATTCTCCAGCTTCTTTGAGTGACATCTCCAGATGCAGGAGCAAATAACATGAATAAGGCCTGAAGTGAATCCCCAGCAAACTGCAGCAGCCCTGCAGAAGAGGACCTGACCGTTGAAAGAAAAACAAACAAGCAGAAAGCAACAACAGCATCAACAACAAAAAAAGCCACCACAAAAACTGCATCCAAGGGTCAGCAGCCTCAAAGACTGAAACTAGACAAACTCATGAAGATGAGAAAGAATCAATGAAAAAATGCTGAAAGCTCAAAAGGCCAGAGTGCCTCTTCTCCAAATGATCGCAATGTCTCTCCATTAACGGCACAGAACTGGACAGAGGATCAGATGCACGAATCGACAGAAGCAGGCTTCAGAATATTGATAATAAAAAACTACACTGAGCTAAAAGAGCATGTTCTAACCCAATGCAAAAAAGCTAAGAACCTTGAAGAACGGTTAGAGGAATAGCTAACTAGAATAACCAGTTTAGGGAGGAACATAAACCACCTGATAAAGCTGAAAAACACAGCATGAGCATTTTGTGAAGCATACACAAGTATCAATAGATGAATTGACCAAGTGGAAGAAAGGATATCAGAGTTTGAAGACAACCTTGCTGAAATAAGGCATGCAGACAAGACTAGAGAAAAAAGAATGAAAAGAAATGAACAAAGCCTCCAAGAAATATGGGACTACATAAAAAGACCAAACCTATGATTGATTGGAGTACCAGAAGGAAGAATGTAAACAAGCTGGAAAACACACTTCAGGATATTATCTAGGAGAACTTCTGCAACCTAGCAAGACAAGCCAACATACATATTCAGGAAATACAGAGAACATCATTAAGATATTCCATGAGAAGATCAACCCCAAGACACATAATCATCAGATTCTCCAAAGTTGAAATGAAGGAAAAAAATTTAGGAGCAGCCGGAGACCAAGTCTAGGTCACCTACAAAGGGAAGCCTATCAGACTAATAGTGGACTTCTCAGCAGAAATTCTGCAAGCCAGAAGAGATTGAGGGCTAATATTTAACATTCTTAAAGAAAAGAATTTCAACCCAGAATTTCATATCCAGCCAAACTAAGCTTCGTAAGCAAATGAGAAATAAAATCCTTTCCAGACAAGCAAATGCTGAGGGATTTTGTTACCATCAGGCCTGCCTTGCAAGAGCTCCTGAGAGAGCACTAAATAGGGTGGGCAGGGTGGGGGAGTGAAGGCGAGGCGGGGAGCCATTACCAGCCACTGCAAAAACCCAGAAGAATATAAAGACCAATGACACTGTGAAGAAACTGCATCAACTAGTATGTAAAATAACCAAATAGAAACATGATGACAGCGTCAAATTCACACGACACTACTAACTTTAAATGTAAATGGGTTAAATGTTCCAATTAAAAGACACAGACTGGTGAATTGAACACAGTCAAGACACATTGGTGTGCTGTATTCAGGAGACCCATCTCATGTGCAAAGACACACATAGGCTCAAAGTAAAGAAATGGAGGAAAAATTACTATGCAAATGGAAAGCAAAAAAAAAAAAAAAAAAAAAAAAAAAAGCAGGGGTTGCAATCTTAGTTTCTGGCAAAACAGACTTTAAACCAACAGAGATAAAAAAATACAAAGAAGGGCATTACATAATGGTAAAGGGAACAATTCAACAAGAGGAGCAAACTATTCTAAATATATATGCACCCAATACAGGAGCACCCAGACTCATAACACAAGTTCTTAGTTACTTACAAAGAGACTTAGACTCCCATACAACAATAGTGGGGGACTTCAACACCCTAATTTCAGTATTAGACAAATCAATGAGACAGAGAAATAACAAGGATATTCAGAACTTGAACTCAGCTTTTGATCAAGTGGACCTAGTAGATGTCTACAGAATACTCTTCCTCAAATCAACAGAATATACATTCTTCTCAGTGCCACGTGGCACTTATTCTAAAATTGATCACATAATTGGACGTAAAACACTCCTTAGCAAATGCAAAAGAACAGAAATAATAACAAACAGTCTCTCAGACCACAGTGCAATCAAATTAGAACTCAGGATCAAGAAACTCACTCAAAACCATACAATTATATGGAATGGAACAACCTGCTCCTGAATGACTCCTGGGTAAATAATGAAATTAAGGCAGAAATCAAGAAGTTCTTTGAAACCAATGAGAACAAAGGGACAATATACTGGAATCTCTGGGACACAGCTAAAGCAATGTTAAGAGGGATGTTTATAGCACTAAATGCTTACAACAGAAAATTTGAAAGATCTTAAATGAACACCCTAACATCACAATTAAAAGAGTGAGAGAGGCAAGAGCAAACTAATCCAAATGCTAGCAGACGACAAGAAATAATTAAGAACAGAGAAGAACTGAAGGAGATAGAGACATGAAACACTCTCCAAAATATCAATGAATTCAGGGGCTGTTTTTTTGAAAAAATTAACAAACTAGATAGACTGCTAGCCAGACTAATAAAGAAGAAAAGAAAGAAGAATCAAATAGACACAATAAAAAATCATAAAGGAGATATTACCACTGATCTCACAGAAATACAAACTACCATCAGAGGATACTGTAAATGCCTCTACACAAATAAACTAGAAAATCTAGAAGAAATGGATACATTCCTGGACACATATACCCTCCCAAGACTAAACCAGGAAGAAGTTGAATCCAAGAATAGACTAATAGTAAGTTCTGAAATTGAGACAGTGATTAATAGCCTACCAACCAAAAAAAGCCCAGGAACAGACAAATTCACAGCTGGATTCTAACAGAAATACAAAGAGGATCTGGTACTATATTCTTTCTAAAACTATTCCAAACAATTGAGAAGCAAGGACTTTTCCATAGCTCACTTTGTGAAGCCGGCATCATCCTGATGCCAAAACCGGGAAGAGACACAACAAAAAAAAGAAAACTTCAGGTCACTGTCCCTGATGAACATTGATGCAAAAATTCTCAATAAAATACTGGCAAACTGAATCCAGCAACACATCAAAAAGTTTATCCACCACGATCAAGTCGGCTTCATCCCTGGGATGCAAGGCTGGTTCAACATATTCAAATCAATAAATGTAATCCATCACATAAACAGAAGCAAAGACAAACACCACATGATGATCTCAAGAGATGCAGAAAAGTCCTTTGATAAAATTAAACGTCCCTTCATATTAAAAGCTCTCAATGAACTAGGCATTAATGGAATATATCTCAAAATATTAAGAGTTTTTTATGACAAACCCACAGCCAATATCATATTGAATGGGCAAAAGCTGGAAGCATTCCCTTTAAAAACTGGTACAAGACAAGAATGCCCTCTCTCACCACTCTTATTCAATATAGTATTGGAAGTTCTGGCCAGGGCAATCAGGCAAGAGAAAAAAAAATAAAGGGTATTAAAATAGGAAGAGAGGAAATAAAATTGTCTCTGTTTGCAGACAACATGATTTTATATTTAGAAAACCCCATCCATCATCTCAGCCCAAAAACTCCTTTATCTGATAAACAACTTCAGCAAAGTCTCAGAGTACAAAATTGATGTACAAAAATCTGAAGCATTCCTATACATCAGCAATAGACAAATGAAAGTCAAATCATAAATGAACTCCCATTCACGATAGCCACAAAGAGAATAAAATACCTAGTAATACAGCTAACAAGGCATGGGAGGGACCTCTTCAAGGAGAACTACAAACCACTGCCCAAGGAAATGAGAAAGGACATAAACAAATGGAAAAATATTCCATCCTCATGGGTGGGAAGAATCAATATCATGAAAATGGCCATACTGCCTTAAAGTAACTTATAGACTCTATGCTATTCCCATCAAGCTACCATTGGCAGTCTTCACAGAATTAGAATAAAAAAACTATTTTAGTTTTCACGAGGAATCAAAGAAGACCCTGTACAGCCAAGATAATCCTAAGCAAAAAGAACAAAGTTGGAAGTATCATGCTACCTGATGTCAAACTGTACTACAAGTCTACAGTAACCAACACAGCATGGTACTGGTACCAAAGGAGACATATAGACCAATGGAGCAGAACAGAGATCTCAGAAATAAGGCCAGTTGCAGTGGCTCACACCTGTAATCCCAGTAGTTTGGGGGACTGAGGTGGGTGGATCACCTGAGGTTAGGAGTTCGAGACCAGCCTGGCCAACATGGAGAAACCCTGTCTCTAATAAAAACACAAAATTATCCAGGCAAGGTGGTGCATGCCTATAATCCCATGTACTCGGGAGGCTGAGGCAGGAGAATCACTTGAACTTGGGAGGCGGAGGCTGTGGTGAGCCAAGATCATGCCATTGCACTCCAGCTTGGGCAACAAAGTGAGAAACTCTGTCAAAAAAAAAAAAAAAAAAGACATCACACATCTACAACAATCTTATCTTCAACAAACTCGACAAAAACAAACAATGGAAAAAGAGTCTCCTATTCACAAATGGTGCTGGGAGAAACTGGCTAGACATATGCAGGAAACAGGAACTGAACCCCTTCCTTACATCTTATATAAAAATTAACTCAAGATGGAATAAAGACTTAAATGTAAACCCCCAAACCATAAAAACCCTAGAAGAAAATCTAGGCAATACCATTCAGGACATATGTATGGGCAAAGACTTCATGACAAAAACGCCAAAAGCAATTGCAACAAAAGCTGAAATTGACAAATAGGATCTAATTAAGCTAAAGAGTGTCTGCACAGCAAAAGAACACATCATCAGAGTAAAAAGGCAACCTACAGAATGGGAGAAAATTTTTGCAATCTACCCATTTGACAAAGGTCCAATATGGAGAATTTACAAGGAACTTAAACAAATTTACAAGAAAAAAAAATCAAAAAGTGGGCAAAGGATATAGATTCTTCTCAAAGGAAGACATTTATGTGACCAACAAACATGAAAAAAAGCTCTACATCACTGATCATCAGAGAATGCAAATCAAAACCACAATGAGATACCATCTCACATCCGTCAGAATGGTGATTATTAAAAAGTCAGGAAACGATAGATACTGACAAGGTTGTGGAGAAATAGGAACCCTTTTACACTGTTGGTGGGAATGTAAATTAGTTCAACCATTGTGAAGACAGTATGGCAATTCCTCAAGGATCTCGAACCAGAAATACCATTTGACCCAGCAATCCCATTACTGAGTATCTATCCAGTAATATACATACCCAAAGGAATATAAACAATTCTACTATAAAGACACATGCACACACATGTTTATTGCAGCACTATTTACAATAACAAAGATATGGAACCAACCCAAATGCCCATCAATGATAGACTGGATAAAGAAAAAATGGCATATATACCCCACAGAATACTATGCAGCCGTAAAAAGGAATGAGATCACATCCTTTATAGGGACTTAGATGAAGCTGGAAGCCATCATCCTCAGCAAACTAACACAGGAACAGAAAACCAAGCACTGCATGTTCTTACTCATAAATGGGAGTTGGACAGTGAGAACACATGGCTGCAGAGAGGGGGAAAAACGCACACCAGGGCCTGTTGGGGGTGAGGGGTGCATGGAGAGAACTTAGAGGACATGTCAATAGATGTAGCAAACAACCATGGCACACGTGTACCTATGTAATAAACCTGCACGTTCTGCACATGTATCCCCTCCTTTTTTTTTGGAAGAGATTAAAAAAATAAAAAAAGAAACTTACAATCTTGGCAGAAGGCAAAGGAGAAACAAGCATGTCTCACCATGGTGAAGTGGAGAGAGAGAGAACAGGGAAGTGCTATACACTTTTAAACAATCAGATATTGTGAGAACTCACTCACTATCATGAGAACAGCAAGGGAGAAATCTGCCTCCATGATCCAATTACCTCACACCAGGTCTCTACTTCAACAGTGGGGATTAAATTCAACATGAGAATTGGATGGGGACACAGAGTCAAACCATATCACCCATCTTGATTCAAAAATGACTGATACTTGTGCCATAGCATTTGTGGGCACTTTGACACCACCACAACAAAGGCTAAGACCATACCTCTCAGAATCCCCTGCGCAGTAAATGAGAAGAACATGTAGGGGAGTTCAAAGAGGAAATGAAGTAGAGATCAAGGTCTTATGGGGTCAAACAAGAAGGCTTTATCAGAGGCAACAGCTTTGCAGATCTCTCCACAACCTTCTGCTTCACTCTTATAGACTTTGAAGATCGTGTCAAAAGCTCCACGAGCAGCCACGGCTGGTTTCGCACACTTACTTGTGATCTCCAATGTCTTTACCATCACCCCTCACCAATGTTTCACACTGAGACATTTACTGTCAACATTGGCAGCAGCTCCTATTTCCTGCCTTGGGGCTGTAGAATTTCAAACAAGGTTTCTCTGCCTCAGCGTCATTGACACTTTGGACCACATAATTTGTTGTTGGTGGAAGGGAAAAGCTGTGCTGTGCATTGTGGAATGTTTGGTAGCATCCTGGGGTATTAACCATACTTCCAATTGCTGTAAATTAATGCTTTTATGCCTACAAAATGGCCACTAGCTATTCCCAAGTAAACCCTGGCTCATCTAAAAACATCTGGAGATTTCAGTCAGTCCTAAACTATAGGCTCTGACAGTCACAGTGAACCTGAATTTAGCAGGAGAGCCACCTTCAAACATAGTTAGCCAACCCTAAGCCTGCTGCCCTGCCTCACCTGCTCCTTCTCCTGGAAATAACAACAGAGAAGCCTCCCATGCTTCCTCTCAGTGGCTCTGCATTGCATGCTATGCTCTCCTCAAGGAACTGCTGAGTATAACAAATCTGTAAAACTCCTCCTGGTTCCTCTTTCTTCTTCTTTTTTTTTTTTTTTTTTTTGAGGCGGAGTCTCTCTGTCGCCCAGGCTGGAGTGCAGTGGACGAATCTCAGCTCACTGCAAGCTCTGCCTCCCGGGTTTATGCCATTCTCCTGCCTCAGCCTCCGAGTGGCTGAGACTACAGGCGCCTGTCACCTCGCCTGGCTAGTTTTTTTTTTTTTTGTATTTTTTAGTAGAGACGAGGTTTCACTGTATTAGCCAGGATGGTCTCGATCTCCTGACCTCGTGATCTGCCCGTCTTGGCCTCCCAAAGTGCTGGGATTACAGGCTTGAGCCACTGCGCCCGGCCGGGTTCCTCTTTCTTAACCTGTCTCTGGCCTCACCAAACCTCACCCAAAGTAATATGGCTAAAGCATCTGGCCTCACCCATTGGAAACCAGTAGCAAACTTCTCCACCCCTGTCATGATAATCAAAACTGTGTCCTGACCTTGCTGAATGTTCCATAGGGGACAAAATTGTCCCATGTGGGAACTTCTGGTCTAAAATATTCACTGTCAACTCCTAACCTTCAATAACTATTTTCCTAACATCCTTACCCTTGTCCCTCCAACAGTAGTTATAAGCACTTAATTCTGAATTAAACTTTTCATTTCTGGCTTATACAGAATAGCTTTTAGTTTACTAGCCTAACCTGACTGAGAGTGTTACATAAATAATACATTGTTTTTTGCACATGAGTAATCCAAAATGTATTTAATTTGGTCACATAAAATACTTAGTTGAAAAAGTAAAGTATTCACATGGTTTATAACATGATATAACCTGCTTATTTCACACAATTTTTCAATATAATAGCATCCTGATTGTTAAGAGAATATTAGTTTAATATTTAGAGATATCCATATTCTTCAATCTATTGCATTTTCAAGAAAAATATGACCTATTTTGCAAGGTTATTTCTGGAGAGATAGCTACTGTCTTACATTTTTAGAATATGTTTATGCAAGAGTTAGATTATAATTTACCAAAATGTTAAGTATAAAAAGGCCAACTAAAAATAAACGTATTTGATGTGGTTGTGGTAGAGATTATTTTGTACTATGGATACATATGCAGGACACATGAGAGAGAAACTGGTATTTTCCCTTGTCAATGGCCTAACTGAACTAGAGCCGAGAAGAAGTAAACAAAAAACTAAGGCTTTGATGCTTTCGAAACTGGATTAGTTCTATTTGACATTAGATCTTATTGACAAAACAAACAAACAAGCAAAAAGAGTCTCTTCTTTTTATTTGTTTATTATAATTTCACCTTCAATGCAGCTTGATTAATCTTCCCTCAGATAATTGTTTTTAAATTTTACCTATTTATAGAACTGTGAGGCTTTATGTGCTTTGAAATTCTCCAATGAAGGGTATTATAGAGGCGCCAGGTAACTAGAGATACAATATAAATCTTGACTGAATGTTTCGAAGTACAGAATTTCATGCCTTTCTTCTCCCATCTGTGCTCTAATCCTGCCTTTGAGAAAGAAAGCATCAGGGGCACTTCACAGTGTGGTGCATAAAACATAAATAAAACTTTTTTAAAAAGTCTCTTCTTCAGTAAGTCAGTACCCACTGAAGTCATGCCAACCTGTGAATTACAGTTTGCTGAAGCTTTATAATGAGGATAAAATTGCAGGATACTATATCCCATGTGAAATGAAGAAATGTTTTTCCTTTTATATCATGTAAAACAGAACAAATACTCTGACCTAAAGCAATCCATTTTCTGAAATAGTGTATGTTTCTCGGCTTGCAAGAGCTTCCATTCATATTCATGAGTCTGTTGTACATGTCTTATAATACTCATACCATGGACCAGCAGTGCCAACTGCAGTTCTTGGGTTTGCTCCAGCTGACCCCAGAGTGTATGCATTTTAAGCTTAACACAGAGAAACAACTGTGGCATGCTGAAATCAACATATATATTTTGACCCTGCATCCTACTAATATGTTAGCTGCTAAAAGCATGTTGTGGTTCTTACAGACTCTGCTTGTATGAATGAAATAGAAACACCATAAGATGAAATCTCTACTGATAGTATCATAAACAGTTTCTTGACCCTTAATAAATGAAATTGTAAAAACATCAATTAGCTCTAGTCTAAATATTATCCTCTATTCTTTGTATTTCTGGAAAATATGCTTTATGATATATCCTCTATAAATCATTTCTTCCTGCTCTGTCAATGAGGCTTTCTCTTTTCTGTGTTTTTATTCATTCAACAAATATTTACTACATTTCTGCTGTTAACTAGCTCGGTTCCTGGGTGATATGGTTTGGCTCTGCGTCCCCACCCAAATTTCAACTTGAATTGTAATAATCCCCACATGTTGTGGGAGGGACCTGGGGAAGGTCACTGAATCATGTGGGTGGATTCCCCCATGCTGTTCTCATGACAGTGAGTTCTCATGAGAGCCGATGGTTTTATAAGCATCTGGCATTTCCCCTGCTGGCACTCGTTCTCTGCTGCCGACCTGAGTAGAGGTGCCTTCTACCACGATTGTAAGTTTCCTGAGGCCTCCACAGCAATGCTGAACTGTGGGTCAGTTAAACCTCTTTCCTTTATAAATTATCCAGTCTGAGTATTTCTTTATAGCAGTGTGAGAACAGACTAATACAGTAAATTGATACTACTGCAGAGAATGTGGTATTGCTATAAACATACTCAAAAATGTAGAAGCAACTTTGGAACCGAGTAACAGAAAGAGGTTTGAACAGTTTGGAGGGCTCAGAAGAAGACAGGAAAACGTGGGACAGTTTGGAACTTCCTATAGACTTGGAAGACTCAGAAGGCAGGAAGACGTGGTAAAGTTTGGAACTTCCTAGAGACTTGTTGAACGCTTTTGACCAAAATGCTGACAGTGATATGGACAATGAAGTCCAGGCTGAGACAATCTCAAGTGGAGATGAGAAAATTCTTTGGAACTGGAGCAAAGGTGACTCTTGCTATGCTTCAGCAAAGAGATTGGCACAATTTTGCTCCTGACCTAGAGATCTGTGGAACTTTGAACCTGAGAGATATGATTTAGGGTATCTGGCAGAAGAATATTCTAAGTGGCAAAGCATTCAAGAGGAAGCAAAGTATAAAAGTTTAGAAAATTTTCAAGCTGATGATGCAATAGAAAAGAAAACCCCATTTTCTGGGGAGAAATCCAAGCCCGCTGCAGAAATTTGCATAAGTAATGAGGAACAGAATGTTAATCACCAATACAATGGGGAAAGTGTCTCCAGGGAGCGTCAGAGACATTCACAACAGCCCATCCCAACACAGACCAGAAAATCTAGAAGGGAAAAATGGTTTCCTGGGCTAGGCCCAGGGCCCTGCTGATCTGTGCAGCCTCAGAACCGAGTTTCTTGAGTCCCAGCTGCTTCAGCTACAACAGTGGCTAAAAGAGGTCAAGGTACAGCTTGGGCCATTTGCATGTGGGTTAAGTTTGTGGGTGCACAGAAAACAAGAATTGGGGTTTGGGAACCTTTGCCTAGATTATAGAGGATGTATGTAACTGCCTGGGTATCCAGGCAGAAGTTTGCTGCAGGGTCAGAGCCCTCCTGGAGAACCTCTGCTAGGATAGTGGAGAAGGGAAATGTCGGCTTGGAGCCCCCACAGAGAGTTCCCACTGGGGTACTGCCTAGTGGAACTGTGAGAAGAGGGCCACTGTCCTCCAGACCCCAGAATGGTAGATCCATTGACAGTTTGCACCATGCACCTGGAAAAGCCAAAGCCACTCAATACCAGCCCATGAAAGCAGCCAGGAGGGGGGCTGTACCCTGCAAAACCACAGGGGCAAATTTGCCCAAGGCCATGGGAACTCACCTCTTGCATGACCTAGATATGAGACATGGAATCAAAGGAAATCATTTTGGAAATTTAGGTTTAATGACTGCCCTATTGGATTTCGGACTTGCATGGGGCTTATAGCCCCTTTGTTTTGACCAATTTCTCCCATTTTGAATGGGTGTATTTAACCAATGCCTGTACCTCCATTGTATCCAGGAAGTAACTAACTTGCTTTTGATTTTACAGGCTCATAGATGGAAGGCACTTGCCTTGTCTCAGATGGGGCTTTGGACTTGGACTTTTGGGTTAATGCTGGAAAGAGTTAAGACTTTGGAGAACTGTTAGAAGGGCATGATTGTGTTTTGAAATGTGAGGACATGAGATTTGGGAGGGCCAGGGGAGGAATGATTTGGTTTGTCTCTGTGTCCCCACCCAAATCTTACCTTGAATTGTAATCCTCACGTGTCATGAGAGGGACCTGGTGGGAGGTAATTGGATCATGGGGGTAGATTCCCCCATGTTGTTCTCATGATAGTGAGCTCTCATGAGATATGATGGTTTTATAAGCATCTGACATTTCCCATGCTGGCACTCACTCTCTCTCTTGCTTCCCTGTGAAAAGGTGCCTTCTGCGAAGTTTCCTGATATCTCCCCAGTGATGTGGAACTGTGAGTCAGTTCAACCTCTGTCCTTTATAAATTTCTCAGTCTCAGGTTTTTCTTCATAGCAGTGTGAGAATGGACTAATACAGTAGGTTTAGTAAGAAAAAAAAAAAGAGAAGACATAGTCCCTACCATTTTATTTACACACTAGTGTAGTTCATAAAGAGTTGGCAGGATAATATTTTGTTATATCAATGACAGTATTTCCCCCTTCATCTATATATTTTCCATAATCCAGACGTTATCTATTACCTTAATGAAATGATGTTACAGCAGAATCAGAGAAAATGATTTAAATGTCAAATATGTAGTCTTTGAGAAGAGTTAGGACATAGAAAACTTCAAAGATGTGAGAGAATTTCCCATTTCTCCCAAGTTAGATCAAGTTTCCTGGGAGGAAGCTAGGAGCAGGTAGAGACTATGAATCTCTGAGAAAAGAGGGCCTCACCCATGATGGTGAGGGCCTCACCTCTCACTTTTTTCTTTAGAAAAAAAAGGTGAGAAAAAGAGCCCCAATTGTTCTGACTTAAATAGAGCCCAGTGAGGAGCAAGAGTCAGGTTAACTTCACACACTGTGGTAGATAACGTGATGGACCCAGTGGAGTATAGAATGATCTACCAGGACAGTTTCCCCAGTTTCCCTCACCCTAATAATACACAAAGAACAACTAAAAAAAGGTACAAATAATATTCTCAACTAATGATAAATAAACATTCATCAATTAGCCCAAGAGAAAGAAGGAAAGAGGGGAAAGAAGTAAAGAACGAATGGAACAAATAGAAAACATCTAGCAAGTAGGTGGGGTTTAAGCAAAACATATTTATGACCATATTAAACGTTAGTGATCTAAGGACATAAATTAAAAGAGACATATTGTTAGATTGGATTTTTAAAAGCAAGACCGTAATATAGGCCTTTTACAGTTTACCCAAGTCAAATATAAAATATAAAGAAGTTAAAATTATAGAAAAAGATACACTAAAAGAAAACTGAAGCAGAAACAATAATATTAAAATAACCTTCTCAACAAGGTAAGTCACTAGGTATAAAGAAGAATATTATATAATGAAAAAGCAGTCAATTATCTAAACATATAAACATGCTAAATGTTCATGCACTCCACTACAGAGTTTCCAAAAACATAAAGCAACAATTTAAAGAATTAAAAGGAGAAATTGGCATTGCCACAGTTCTAATTGGACTTTCTGCACTTTTTTCTCAGAATCAGTAGAATAGCCAAATACAAATTCTGCTGCAATGTATATCACCTCAACAACACTATCACCAACAGAGAAATAGCTGACAATTATAGAACACTCCACCCAGTATTATCAGAGTGAAAATTTGTTTAAAATGAACATGTAAATTAATATTCAGGAAGAGAGACTACATTCTGGAACCTAATTAAAAGCAAACAAAGTATATTTTGAAATGAAACTCAATTAAACAAGAAATCAGATAACTGAAAATTTCCAAATATTTGGAAATAAAATAGCACATTTGAATGAGGACTACCCTGATGCCAAAACCAGGCACAGACATTGCAAGAAAAGAAAACTGCAGGCAATTATCCCTCAGGGGTATTAATGCAAATTTTTTTTAAAAAATGCTAGTAAACAAATTCAGTAATATATTTTAAAAAATAATATATCATGTCCAAATGGGGATTATTTTAGGAACTCAGAGCTTACCATTCTAAAATCAGTTGATATAATTCACCATATAGATACTAATTAAGACAAAATATACCTAATTCTCGATTCAGAAATTGTCTCTTACAAAATTCAACATCCCTTAATGATAAGTCCACTCAGAAAATGTGTGTGTTTATACAGAAATATATATTGTTAGAGTTTGGATGTTTGTCCTTTCCAAACCTCATGTTGAAACTGATCATCAATATTGGAGTTGGGAGGTGGGGCCTAGTAGGAGGTAATTGGGCCATGGGGACGATTTTCTTATGAATAACTAGGTGCCATTCCTGCAGTAGAGAGTTCTCACTCTATTCTCTCAAGAGCTGGTTGTTAAAAGGAGCCTGGCACCTCCCCAGTCTCTCTTGTTTTCTCTTTCACTAAGTGATATCGGGACACCCATCTCCCCTTCACTTTCCACCAGGACTGCACCAGAGGCCAAATAGATGCTAGAGCTATGTTTCTTGTACAACCTGCAGAAAAGTGAGGCAAATAAACCTATTTTCTTTCTAAATTATGCAGTCTCAGATATTCTTTTATAGTGACACAAATGGATTTAGATATATGTTTGTCTGTGTGGAGATATATATGTATATAATAATATTATACAGAATTATCAAAACTTAAAACAATAAATAGCAAGAGATTTGAATAGGTACTTCCTCAAAGAAGATATATGAATTTTTTAAAATGTATTAGTTTTTAGGACAATACCAAAAAAAAAAAAAGTTTAAACCACTAAGAAATACTATTATGCACCTATGAGAATTACTAAAGTTTAAAAAAGAAAGTGTCAATATCAACTGCTCACTAGCATATAAAGCAACTGGAACTCTCATATATTGCTGAGATTATTGCAAAATGGCCTGGCTACTCTGGAAAACAGACAATTTCTTATAAAGTTAAACATACACTAATTAAGTAACTCAGTAATCTTATTCTTAAGTGTTTTCCCTGTAAATTGAAATCCTATGCCCCACACCAAAGTTTATACTTGGATATTTGTAGCAGTTTTATTCCTAGTATCTCAAAATTTAAAACAACTCAAATGTGTCTCAACTGGAAAATAAAGAACCTGTGGTATCTATATAACTGAGTACTAGTTAACAATAAAAAAAGAAGAACCACTGGTATACTCAGCAATATGGAAAAATAACTATGCATTTTGCTAAGTGGAAAATGTCCAGAAGCAAGAGGCAACATACTATATGATTCCATACTATATGACAGTCTGAAAAAGGTGACGCTATAAGGGCAGAAATTATACAGTTGTTGCCAGGGACTGTGGGGATTGGAGGGAGCAGGACGTGCGTAGTTTGACCAAAAACAAATAAGAGAATTGGGGGTGATGGTACTTTTCTAAGTATCTTCATTGTGGTGGTGGTGGTTACACAAATGTATATATTTGCCAAACTTTCAGGAAGTGTACGCTAAAAAAGAACTTTACAGTGTGTAAATGACATCTTAATTTTTAAAATTAAAACTAAACTATTTAAACATAAAACATATAAGAAGGGTAGCCAAATTAGTCTTGTCCCTGAAGAAGTGTCCCAGTGCATAGATACTTTGCTCACTTGGTTTTTCTGCTGTTTACTAATCATTAAGCTTCTGGACAGTATTTTGCTTCATTGGTTTCCATACCCCAGCATCCACTATGATGTCTGGCAAAAAGAAAGGTCTTAATAAAAGTTTGTCATGTGTACTAGTTAAGTGAATTATTTGAGAGTTTTAAAGCTTAGCCAATAGATCTGATTGAAGGATTCTACATAATAAATATCAGAAAAAAGTCAATATGACACAGAACTTTTAGAAAAACACCTGACATGTGGACGAGAGAGGAGCTAAATTGAAGATTCCCAAATGGCCCTTGATAAGAGGTTTATTACTTGCCTAGAGCATCTATTTTAAGAAAATTCTGGATCTGTCACACAGGATTGATGTGATTAACAGTAAGAAAATTTAAGTGGCAGCAACGCAAGTTTGGATCTGGGAGAAATGAAATTGTATATCTTAACATAAATTATCCAGGTCCTAGGGGGTCCAAAAGAGTCTATCTTGTAGCTAGAAAGGAAATAATCACTCAAACACATTAAGGAGAAGCAGCTCTCCTGGGAAAGTGATAAGAAAGAGCTGAGAAAGCTCAAGCCGACCTGAAGCTTGATGATGGGATCGTGAAAGGATTTTTATTTGAACCAGATTAACGGCAGTGGAGTCCTGTGAGATTCTCGCTGCACCAGCTGTTCTCTTTCTTCATGGTGTATTTGATGTACGGGGTTGTGCCTGGAGCCGAGAGCTTCAAGAACATGTGCAGTTTTCCAGCTTCATTTGCTGACAGAAATGAGAGAGCTGGGAGTCAATTGAGTCAGTGTGAAGCACATTAGTAAGTGTCTCTCTGGAACCACAGATTGGGGGTTGGGAGGGGGATTCTGCTTGGTAGACACGTAATAAATTATTTGTTGAAAAAATAAATGGATGAATGAGCGAATCAATATGTGAATGAATAAATGAACATGGCTTAATTTGTGTCATTTGGTGCTGAAAAAGTAGAAGCTAGGAGATTAATGGTAAAGATGATTAACTTCTATGGAGTAGTGTTTCAGAATTCAAACCTGCTCTTCACTAATCCCCATCATTTACACGTGGATTTGCTGTGGGCATGATTCATTAGCTTCTCCTGTTTTTAGTTTCCAAAATTCTAGGTAGTTCTGTCCCTTAGGAACTCTTCTCTGATACTCTCCTTCTCCGCATTTCTCTTTGTCATTCTCTCCCGTAAATATATTCTCCTCAGACAACGTTTCAGTAAGAAGACTCATACTTTTATAAGCCCATAGGCTGGTCTTGCATTTTATTTTTATAAACCAGGGAAAAGAAAAAAATAAAAACCTTACTTTTGGGGGGATTAACTAGAGATTATATCCACTGTTTGCATGTAACACTTTCATTCTTACAGCTTTAAAATAGAAAGCAAAATGTCTCCTTTGTACTAATTCACCAACTTAGAGTTTCCACTTCATTTATCAAGAAGACAATTTTGGATTATAACAGAACAGATGTATTTGGAAATACTGACCAAAAGGCGTTTCATATACCTCCTTATCAGAGTTTTGCCTTTATTACTTTAGCATTAAAACACAAATCATGAACTGAAATAAAGGCAATGTCTGCTTGAAACAAGCAATAGAAATACATGCCAGGCTACATGAACTCCCTTTGAAATCAGCTAAAACTACATTAGGTTAGAACTTCCCAAAATAGTGTTTGTAGTATCCATTATCGAAAAATAAGAGGTTAGAAATGTGATGACTACGATAGTAGTGAATTGGAGAATTTTAATTTTGTGATTTTCTAGTTGTACTAATTTCATAAAGATGGTGCAGAGAGAATCCCGTAATACAATTTAAGAAATTTGGTAGTATCTCATTCACTTAATGATGCATCATAGAAGACTCACAATCCTTCTGTTCAATTTCCTTCCACTGGAAAGCAAATGATGATAAGCTTTGTAAAATACTTACTTCACAGAACTATCAAAAAGATTTAATGAAAAATGAACAAAAAATGAACTTATTGAAGTGTCATACAGAAGAGGGAATTGTTATGCATACTATTTAGGAGACTTGGTGTTCAAATACCTTAAGTTTTGATTAGATGCTAGTCAATTGACACAGTTGACATTTTTAAATATGGGTTACATTATATTGGCATTTTTAACTTTAAACTTTTTGCATATTTTTTATGTTCAGGTTTTCATAACAACTAATAGAAGTAAATAGTAGGCTTTTTTTTTTTTAAAGTGAGGTTCACAGACTAAAAGGTGTTAAATCGAGTTTAGCCAAAAGCTGTTTCCTTACATATTTTAAGTTTGGCCTAAAGGTTTCTCTGTACATTCTGAACTATAACAAGCGGAGGTGCAAACAGACCATAGCCTACACTTGTGCCAATCACTGAGTTTTGGTCAATCAAATGTAGCCAATTGTTTGAACCATGTTCAAATAAGGCAAATGCTGACCTGTAACCAATCCAGCTGTTTCTGTACCTCACTTCCGTTTTCGGTATGTTACTTTCCTTTTCCTGTCTGTAAATCTTCTTCTACCACGTGGCTCTGCTGGCATTGCAGAGCCTACTCTGGGTCAGGAGGCTACCAGGTTTGAGAATCGTTCATTGCTCAATTAACCTCCCTTAAATTTAATTTGGCTGAAGTTTTTCTTTTAATAAAGATTGCTCATTTCACACAACCTGTGCATGGTAGGTAGAGGGTGGAATGTGCATTCAGGTAATTTTTACCATAGGCCCTACTATCCTAACCAATTGAAACTGTTTCCTCCAAGTGTATCCACCTTGGAAAATAGTGTATCGATAGATTTATCAGTATAATCCGAGTTTTAACATTTGTGGGCTTTCATGTGGTATTTTTGTTCCTAAGAAGTGGCATGGTGATTAGTGCTTAGAGTGGAGCAGTAGTTCACTTTACAAATAATGCATGTAAGACTATCCTTAGATCCATTTTTTTTTTCTAGCAATAGCATGCTTTTATGGTTAGAGTTGTATTGATTAAGAATGAAATGTGGAAGATTTCCATTGTTTCTGAGCTTGTACCGTGCAGGAAATTATATTCTTTTTTATAGGGTTTTCCCTCACTTGACTTTTGACCTATTTTTTCTGAAAACCTGGGAATTTTCAAGAAACAGCTCATCACTACTCACCTCCAATAGTGTAAAAGCCAGGCCAACTATTTCTTTACAAATGTCACCTATAAACTTGTGAAGAATTTTACTTAATAGGGTTTTGAAAATTTGGGGTATTCCATTTCCCTAAGAGAGGAAGCATTTCTGAATCTAAGACTAATTAAAAAAACTGAAACTTCTGTGATTTCTAAAGAGTGATACAGATGGCTTCCTGTTAAGTCTTATTCAAAAAATGGCTGAGTGTAGTTTACACTATTTTTAACTCACACATTAGGCAAAAGCTAAGACTTATTAGTCTTAGCTTCTCATTTTGCTAAATATGGAAAGCATAATGGAGAAAATATTCAGAGAAAATGTAACATTACTGTCAAGTTCCTTGTCAGTGAAAGACATTTACTGTGTTCATAATGCTGAGGACCCCAATTTTGTCACTTCTTCTAGCCTTCTTATACAGCCCCCAAATTTTCAGGTCTGGTTATTATGACAATGATCACTTCTTCTTTCTAACATTGTGACATTTTGATAGATTTTTTTTTTCATAGTGTCTTTTCATGCCTAGAAAAAATTAGGCATGCTTCAGCATTAGAATGGAGTTTACATTTTAAAATGGGTCCTCTAAAAACTTAGTGATACAGTATGTCCAAAAGGCATAAAAAACAACAGAAAGAGCTCCCAATAGCCAAAGTTGAAATAGTTTAAGCAACAAAATGAAGAAGTAGTATTGGATGATAATGCAAGGTATAAAACAAGTATCTATTTGTTCACACTGCTATAAACAAATGATTGAATAAATTAATAAGTGAGGTGAAAAGAGGCAAATCTCCTGTGCAAAATTCCAAATAAACTATCTAGATACTTCACCTTTAAGGAGGGAAGGCAAAACTTCCACTTTCTAAACATGGTCTGCATGTAGTGACTTTCATTGAAAGAGAAGACTGAGGGGTGTGGGGTAGGAATAGACTAACCTTACAATCCACAAGCTTGATAAACACTACTTAAGCCAAAAGTAGTGATTAAGATTAATATTGGCTGGGCGCAGTGGCTCAAGCCTGTAATCCCAGCACTTTGGAAGGCCAAGACGGGCGGATCACGAGGTCAGGAGGTCGAGACCATCCTGGCTAACACGGTGAAACCCCGTCTCTACTAAAAAATACAAAAAACTAGCTGGGCGAGGTGGCAGGCGCCTGTAGTCCCAGCTACTCGGGAGGCTGAGGCAGGAGAATGGCGTAAACCCGGGAGGTGGAGCTTGCAGTGAGCTGAGATCCGGCCACTGCACTCCAGCCTGGGCGACAGAGCGACACTCCATCTCAAAAAAAAAAAAAAAGAGAGAGATTAATATTAACAGCCATAAATGTGTTGATAGTATGTACCCTTGATTTGAAATGATGAAAATGGCAGTTTATGTCTGTGATCTTCCTTCCAAAATCCATAATCCCAATATCACCCTGGGAAAAACATTGGGCAAATTCCAATAGAAGAGAATCCTAAAATATACCTGACCAGTATTCCTGCAAACTATTAAGGTCATTAAATAAAAGAAAAATCTAAGAAATGTTACAGTCAAAACACATCTTAAGGAGATATGATAACTAAATATAATGTGGTTTCCTAGATGGGATCCTCCAACAGAAAAAGACATTAGGTCAATACTAAGGAAATCAAAATAGAGTACAAAATTTAGTTAACAATGATGTATCAATATCTGTTAATTAATTGTAACAAATGTATCATACTAATGTGAAAGTTTAATAATAGATGGAGCTGTGTATATTGGAACTTTCATACTATTTTCCCAATTGTTATTGAAATCTAAAACAGTTCTAAAAATAAAATCTAATAATTAAAAGAAATGGGTCACCCAACTGTGTTTAGCAGAGTGAAACCAACAAAATAACCTCTGGGGAAGGTTGAGGTCAGAGTACTCCATGGTGAAGTAAAACTGTAATTAGATGACAAACTACTTGAAAATCATATTGTCTCCTAGTTACAGAATGACTTTTAAAAAATATTTTTGAATGTATGTTTTATTTGTTACAAGATCATAACATAATGACATTAAAGGTCATTTTAAATGGAATAGATTAAATATCCCTCCTTAATACTTTTCCTGATATTGCTTTTCCCTGTTTGCTTCAGTCTGCTTACATGCATATATTCACAAGGTTGTCTTACGTTTGGAAATGTTTGGCTAGTTCATTTACATTATGCATTTCTATGTTGCTATTTGTCCCTTATAATTATAAATTGACTTGATAAAATCATTCTGGTTCACATAAAAAGCAAATTGTTTTTGAAAACTTAATAGAAATAAAATGAACTGAAAGTATCATTCACAAGTGAATTTTCTTTTATATGACTTTTGAGAATAAGGATGACTGGAGTTCCTAGAATTTTTTTTTGTTTTATTTTTCACTTGAGTTAAACTACATTATTGTATAAAGAACTAAGACTTAAAACAAATTCAGAAACACTAATAGTTTTATTTTATTCATTATATACATGGAAATATTTTTGGTGAACAAATGAAATGAATAAAACAGATAAAATATTAAACCAAGTCAAAAATACATCCCCAAATCTCTGCCTTTTTTAAATCATTGGAAATCTATTAATATTTTCTGATTTCAAAGATGCAGCCTTGTGTACATATTTTAGTTGTGATTTCATGTTATATTTCAACTATTAATCTGTTTCCATTGGTTTTATTATTCTATTTATATACCAAAAATCAAAACATCTTTATCAAGATGTATGATGTATGTTTATTTCAATATACAAACCAAATTGTCTTGCAGATCTTCATTGCAAGGCATAGTTTAAAATGTGGCTTTCATCTACAATGATCTGATCTTTGACAAACCTGACAAAAGCAAGCAATTGGGAAAGGATACCCTATTTAACAAATGGTGCTGGGAGAACTGGCTAGCCATGTGCAGAAAATTGAAACTAGACCCCTTCCTCACACCTTATATAAAAATTAACTCAAGATGGATTAAAGACTTAAATGTAAAACCTAAAATTATAAAAACCCTAGAAGAAAATCTAGGCACTATCATTCAGGACATAGGCATGTGCAAAGATTTTATGATGAAATTGCCAAAAGTAATTGCAACACAAGCAAAAATTGACAAATGGGATCTAATTAAACTGAAGCGCTTCTGTACCGCAAAAGAAACTATCATCAGAGCAGAACAGACAACCTACAGAATAGGAGAGAATTTTTGCAATTTATCCATCTGAAAAAGATCTAATATCCAGAATCTATAAGTGACTTATGCAAATTTACAAGAAAAAAAAAACAAAGAAAAACCATTAATAAGCAGGCAAAGGACATAAACAGACACTTCGCTAAAAAAGACATACATGCAGCCAGCAAACGTGAAAAAAAGCTCAACATCACTGCTCATTAGAGAAATGCAAATTAAAACCACAGTGAGATACCATCTCATGCCAGTCAGAATGGTGATTATTAAAATGTCAAGAAACAACAGATACTGGCAAGGTTGCAGAGAAATGGGAATGCTTTTACACTATTGATGTGAATGTAAATTAATTCAACCATTGTGAAAGGCAGTATGGGAATTCCTCAAAGATTTATAACCAGAAATGCTATTTGACCCAGCAATCCCATTACTAGGTGTATACCCAAAGGAATATTCTATTATTCATTCTATTATAAAGATACATGCACATGTATGTTCATTGCAGCACTATTCACAATAGCAAGACATAGAATCAACCCAAATGCCCATCAATGATAGACTGGATAAAGAAAATGTGGTACATATACACCATGGAATACTATGCAGCCATAAAAAGAAATGAGATCATGTCCTTTGCAGGGACATGTATGAAACTGGAAGCCATTATCTTCACCAAAGTAACACAGGAACAGAAAACCAAACACCACATGTTCTCGCTTATAAGTGGGAGCTGAACAACGAGAATGCATGGACACAGGGAGAGGAATAACACACACTGGGGCCTGTCAGGGGAGGGTAGGGGGCGGTGAGAGCATTAGGGAAAAGACCTAATGCATGTTGGGCTTAATACCTAGGTGATGGGTTGATAGGTGCAGTAAAACACCATGACACGTTTACCTGTGTAACCTACCTGCACATCCTGTACCTGTACCCCAGAACTTAAAACAAATTTAATTTTTTTTTTAAATGTGGCTTTTAAATCATCTAATAGTGAATACTTTTAGAATATAAAAAGAAGAATGTGTGACTCTTAAAACTTTCATAATATATTGTTAAAGCAAACCAAATATGGCCTGAGAAGGATTCCATACTTCTATATTTGAGTCCTTGTGGATGGACTGTAACCTAGCTTAGTAGTCAGACAAAACTGAAAACCTAACTTAGTAGTATGCACCTGTAACAATAGCCGAGTGTTGGCCAATCCCAGTGGCCCTACTTCAGCCACTCATATAGACTAATGAATGTTCAAAGTGTGTTCAAATAAGGCAAACACTGAATTGTAACCAGTCTCACTGCTTCTGTACCTCACTTCCGATTCCTGTACATCACTTTACCTTCTTTGTCTATAAATTTATTCTGACCAGGAGGCACTCCTGGAGTCTCTGTGAATCTGTTATGATTCTGGGGGCTGACCTATTTTTAAATCATTCGTTGCTCAATTAAACTCCTTTAAATTTAATTTGGCTGAAGTTTTTATTTTATCAATATCATAAAATGCTATGCTGCTATTAGACAAAGATATTTTCATATAATCCTGTAATTTTGCAGAATTCACACATAAAAAAATCATTGTAATATTGTGCATCAGACTCTCTGATAAGAGTTTTTAAAAAGTTATATTATCCTTTTAAACCATACAACAATAACCTCAGTACTATATTGAAAACATCATTTTACAAATGATAAAACTTATGCAAAGAGGGGCTAAGTATTTTGCCCAGGTAGTAATTACAAGAGAAGTGATTTTATAACAGATTATGGAACTTCAGAGCTTACAATTAACCACTTCATCAAATTCAAAAGTTTGAATAAAATGGATAATTCTTTTAAATAAAAAAACTTATAAAGAGGTCCTCGACATGTCTGAACCTTCAGAATTACACAGATCACAGCCAAAGAGTTTTTGTCTTTTCGATTACTAATAAAAGGGGGTTTAGTACTGCAATGCTAAATAAGGTCTCTGTGCTATTCAATCTTATAGCACATAATGTTTTCCCTAATCACACTTTTCACATTTTAAAATTCTATTTTTATTGTTTACGTTCTGGTCTCCCCTCCTGCTCTGAAAGTACCATGAAGAGAGAGACCATGTTTTGCTCACTGTTGTGTTCTTAGAATCTAGCAAAGTGCCTGGCCAGAATGAGCCATCTTATTTGTTAGGATACCTTCTGCTCTTGATGCCACACTAGCCTACTAACAATTCTTAGATGATGTGGACATGTAATTATTTTATGTAATAGGAAAGTTGGAGTTATACAGGTTTGGAAGGGGGTTCAGTTGCTCAGAGATGCTAGGGACACTGACTGAGCATCTTGGTGTGCGCTATTTAGCCATTGCTGCATTAAAAAGAACTCAAGATGTAGTGGCTCAATATCAGGTTGCTGCAAAAGTAATTGCGGTTTTTGCAATTACTTTTAGTTGCAAAACCACAATTACTTTTGCACCAACCTGATACTATAAGCATGTGTTATATATGAGTTTGTGGATCAGCCGAGTAGTTCTTCTGCTCTTCTCAGCTGGGTTCAATCTTGAAGCTGCAGTCAGCTGGTGGATTGGCTAGGGGTGAACTGGTCCAGGATGAACTCTGCTGAGGAGACTTGTTGCAAGCTCTTTTCTCTGTAACCTGTGATCTCTCATCCTCCCGCAAGCCAGCTTGGACTTTTTCACATGGTGGTGGCAGAGATACGGAAGAGAAAAAAAGAAGCACACATGCTTCCTAATACCTACACTTAGAATTGGTCTGTTATCACTTCTTTCATATTCTATAAATCAAAGCAAGTCATAAGAAATAAGTCTTATTTACACTCATTATATTCAGAGATATTCTAGTGTGAAAGAAAAATACATCTTGGAGCCCCCAGATCACTAAACTAAAGGGAAAAGTCAAGTCAGGGACTGCTTAGGTGAAACCTGGCTCCCATTCTATTCAAAGTCATTCCTCTGTTCACTGAAATAAATGTATATCTGATTGTCTCCTTTGGAAAAGCTAATCAGAAATGCAAAAGAATGCAACCATTTGTCTTTTATCTACCTATGACCTGCAAGCCCCATCCCCACTTTGGGTTGTCCTGCCTTTCTGACCAAACCAATGTTCATCTTGCATATGTTGATTAATGTCTCATGTCTCCTTAAAATGTATAAAACCAAGCTGTGCTCTGACCACCTTGAGCACATGATGTCAGGACTTTCTGAGACTGTGTCATGGGCTGGTGTCCTAATTTTGGCAAGATAAACTTCCTAAATTGACTGAGACTTGTCTCAGATTTTTGGCGTTTATACTAGGTAAATGGCAACTTCCCATGATGGTTTAGTTTCACTACCTGACTCTGCAGTCTTCACTAGGTGTCTCTGAATATAAGTATTCTCATTTGTATTTCCACTCTCTTCATAAAGAGATATAATAGCTATGATCATATATCACAAAAAGAACAATGTTTCTGAATGATTTGGGAAAAATGCAAGTGTATTCTAATTTGAAATACAAGAAGAGACTGATTAATGATATCTCAGAGAATAAAACACTGGGGAATAATCACGGAATCTTGGCTTGGGAAGAAGCATGAGAGATAAGATAGCCTCATCTATCCCTATTTCTGTGTCATCTTTTGACAATAGCTATTTGAGACAGCCTATGCTTCGTATTTCTCAGGTCAGTAACTATAAACACATTGCTTCCTAGGTAACCCACCCCTTTCTTTAATCATCCTAGCTGTAAAAACTACACCAGCATCAATATTCTTTGATCTTATTTCACTAATTCTCTGACCCTCTCTTTTCTGTCTAAATTCCTATTTTTGACTTCACCCTCTAAAGCTTGTCCCCATAATACATTACTTCAGTCATATGTTTGCGAACATTAAATTTCTTTCCCCCTTGTCTTTCTTCCACATTTCCTGTGCAAACCTTCAGCTTCAATCAATCCTAACATCTTGTAGGATTCTTTAAATTGAGCTATATACAATGTAATGCAGTCTGGAGACAGTTTGTTACTATAGAACTACAGCAGAACTTCTTGAGCATGGCAAAGATGAAGTAAGTTCTTAAGAAAGTTAATGAGATCATTTTTATAAAGACAAAGCAAAAACTTTTGGTTTTATTACATTATATATCATATGATATAGTTGGATGTTCACATATATGTACAATTTACATTTTGATCAAAACTTTTAAAAAGAAGAGGGATTGTGTTGCGTTGATTAAGTTAGAGTTGTTTGGGATTTGTAGCTGCACTGGTACAAACAGGTTTTTGCAACCAGTAGGTAGAATACACATTGTTCAGACAGTCAGGCTACTGCTAAGCAAGTGACTTGAGCTAGAAGACTTACTTTTCTTTTCTTTTTTTTTTTTTAAGTGATAACAGTTATTTAAATGGAGGAAGGGGGTGAAAGGGATGTCTCAATTCCAAAACTTTTTACTTATTTTCACATTTTCTGCCACACATCTCAACACCTTCAATTTTATACCAAGGCTGATGAGAGATGTAAAGAATAAAGCCAATACTTGATTTCAACCTCAGCTGGGCTTTACAACCCTGTTCCAATAACCTCCTAAACACTCCTGGATGGAATTTCTATTGATCACTGAAGTTATTCCCAAATTTGAAGTCTTTACTCAAGCTCCCTACCAAATTTTTTCTTAATCATTGAACAGAGAAAACTGCAGTTTGTTCTTCCTTGAGAAAATTGATGCAACTGATGCTAAGGTATAAAGTCCTTGTCCCTTATCTAAAAACAATATTTTAATCTGTACAATTCTTAACCTAGTTACCCCAATCTCAAAGAAAGAAAGATAATGTCATCCACTGATAGTTACTGGGATCCCTCCTAGTTTCTACCTCAGAGACCTGACAAGTACCTCCTCTCCCTCTAGGATCTCAACCTCTCCCATTAAGAGAATTTCTTTCTTCCACACATATAAATGCAATCAGATAGTTCCTATCTTAAGAAACATTTTATACGTGGTGTCTCCAATTTAATCATGGGATGGTTATTCTTTTACCCCCACCATTCCACTGAAGTGGCCTTGATCAAGTTCACAAATGACATCTTAAGAGTTAAATCCAAAGCATTGTTCATATTTATCTCTAAGTAACATTTGGCAGTATTGGCCAGTCTTTTCTTGAAACTAATGCCTCTCTATGATTGGGGGTGCTGGTAGTCTCTTTACTCATCCAGCAAATATTTATTAAGCACTTATTTTCAACAAAACACTGTTCTCGGCAGCTGGGATATATCATTAAACAGATCAGTCAAATATTGCTCCCCATGTGGAGATTATATTCTGTTGAGGAAAGACAGAAACAACCAATATGCATAATATATAGCTAACTTTCTCATATCTTAGAAATTGATAAGCTTTATCACAGAAAGAAAAATGAGAGCAGAGGAAGGGGGTCAGATGTATGAAGGATGAGATTAGTTGCAGCATCAAATTTAGTGGCCAGCTTAGGCCTTATTGAAAAGTGAGATGCTAACAAAGATTGAAGGATACGAGAGAAGTATCCAAGAAGAAATGCAGAAACACAAGCATTCCAGTCAAATGGAAAAATTAGACAATGACTCTGTGTGCTAGAAATAACAAAGGCCCAGTGTAGGTGAAGAGGAGTAAGTAGCAAGAAGAGTAGGAATAGAAAAAGTCAGAGGGTGAATGGGGGTCAAAGGATGAAAAGCTTTTTAGGCCATTGCAGAGACCTTGACTTTTCCTCTAAATGAGCAGAGGAGTGACACGATTTGACCCTGGCTGCACAAGTTGCACTTTGGCTCATGAGAATAGATTGTAATTGGTAAGATCTGTTTTAGTAATCTGGTGAGAGATGATGGTGGCTTGTACTAGAGTAGAGTTAATAGCAACAAAGATGGTGGTAAGTGGCAAGATTCTGGCACAGAAGTCAAAGCCAATAGAATTTCCTATATTTAGAATGCAAGAGAAATTAAGAGATGAAGGATGACCGAAGAGGCATTGGACTAGTGGCACGAAGAATAGAGTGGCCATCAAATGAGATGGCAAAAGCTCCAGACAGAACAGATTTGAATGAGAAGATCAGGAATTCCCCCCAGACATGTAAAGTTGACATTTGGATATGTCAAATAAGCAACTGGATATATGAGTTTGAAATACAAAATAGCAGTCTGAGCCTGAGATGTGTATTCTGCAGTCATTAACTTATAGATGGCATTAAAAGTCATTATCAAAGGAATAATGTAGATAGAGAAGAAAGGAGGACCAAGGATGGAGCCTTAGCACGATGCAACATCACACATTAGGTACAAGAGGAGTCAACAAAGGAGACCGAGGACAGGCAGCCAGTGAGGTAGAAGGTAAACAAAGGGCGTGTGGAGTCACAGAAGCCAAGGGAACTAAGTGTGAAAAGGAGGGGTGAATTTGAGTCCTTGATTTGGTCACTGCCAGTCAATCCCATCTACTATGTGGCTTGATTGAGTTGACAACTTTAGTAATTAAGTCACATCTCTGGCTCTTACTGCTCTTGGGGTCAGTTAAAGCATTCAGGTTTTGCTTTTTAATTTTTTTTAATGTAAACAACTCTATAGTCCACTTTCCTTCATTCAATTCTAAGTTTTTATTAAATTTAAAGATAGAACTTACACAAATTTTATATGTAATTTCTTCGAGTTTTTTTTTTTTTTACAATTTCAACTTTCCAAAATCAGTGTCTTATAATTGATGTGTATAATGTAATAATGCTTTCAATTTTCCAGCAAACACTATTTTCAAATTGATGATGAACCTTAAACTAAGGTTAAAGCATAGGTTAAAATTAAGGTTAGGCTAACGAATTAATGGCATACTTGAAGCAAAAAAATCTTGAGGATTATCTCTGGGGCAATTATAGTAGCTAGTATTTGTCAATCCTTAGACACCATACTTAGTGTTTATTAGATGTATTAGCTCATCTAATTCTAAACAAAACTTTATGAAGTAGATCATGTGATTACTCCAATTTTACATATGAGAAACTGAAGCTTAGAAAAGTTAAGTTGTATACCCAAGATTATACAATTAATAAGTACGAGAGCCTACAATTGAGCCAGGTCTTCCTAATGAGTCTATGTTCTTAGCCTTCATGCTATCTAAACCATTTAAGTGACTTAAATCATTACAGAGACATTTGTAATTATAAAGAATTAGAAAAACTTAATGCGTACTTTCTGCTATCAAATTTCCAGTTGATTGCGAATATATCTTAACACTATATTACCAATTTCCCTTAAAATTTCCTGGAACTGAACAGAAAGCATCTTGTTCCCCTTTACCCTTCAACATGCTTTCATCTATCTTCTTCAGTTGAATACTAATTATAAATATAGGATTTAATTGATGTATTCGTAATAAGCTGATTTTGTATATACTTACATACATATGTAGGAGACATATGCATATATATACATGCATTGGGAGAGAGAACTTTCATATTCTAATTTTTCCCAATGGTTTTTGGAGGCTAATTCCCATGTCAGTACAGCCTACATTTATTATGCACCTGTATGCTTCAATAATTTCTACTTAACTGCAATAATTAATATAATTCTGAGGCATTATGTAAGTCAAATCCTTTCCTTTAGGTGTAACGCATTTCCTATTTAGTGCAGTGAATTTCGTTATAATCATAAACAGTTATTTTGACTTTTTATTACTACTGCACTCTATGCTGCAATTGGTTTGGTCCCGTAGTTGAAGCCGATAGTTTGTGATTGTGGGGTACACACTAGACAGAATAATAATGTTTTCTCAGAATACTTGGCTAATACAGTTTTAGACAGTCAATCCAAAAGCAATTATAGTATAACTCAAATTCTAATTTAAAAGCAGAAAATGTCCTATGTTTACATTTTTATTATCTTGAATTTGCCTTGTAATTATAGTTACCAGTTGTAATACTTACAGTAATTTAAAAGTAATGTGGCTTTTATGCCCTCTAGCTCAAATCCTCTACATCATTTAATGGAAATACTGCAAGCTGAGGCATACAGAGAGAAATTAGGATATTTATAGTGAAGTTTTTCTCTTCATCTTGATTTTTAATTATGGTATTATAAATGGCATTTTGGGAATAACCTCAAACAGTTGCTAAGGATAAGGATGCAAAACTTACTGGTTATTTAACTACATCAAGTCCTTTCATCTGGAAATACAGACGAAAACTGTAGGGGTAGATTATTCAACAGTAAATCCTTCCAGATTTATTTATAAATAGTCCAGTAACAGCCACCAAAACTTGTTTCACTTTTTTCCTTCAACATTTGATTAAATTCTTTTCAAATATTAGAATATTTTTACATAAACTATTGTTAAGTTGATATCTTTATATCCTAAGGAAGCTACATATAAGTGAGCTATGTTGAGATTTTACTGAGTAGATCAAAGTCAATTTAAAATTTACAAAGAGTAATCTTAGGACCTATCCCTGGCAGATTTTATTTATCAAAGTAGCCTATTTATTTCAACCTGTATCAAGTTAAGATTAAATTCAGGTTGAGAGGACAGAAATCTCAAATTAGCAGTGGCTTAAATAAGATAAATGTTAATTTCTGGATATGAGCAGTCGTGGCCCATAAGGACCTAAGACACTTTATATTTTCCTGTTCTTCCTATTTTCAATGCATGGCTTCTCTATTATGGTCCAAAACAGCTGTTCAAGCACAGCAATCTCTCTCATTTTGGTGGACAGGATATAAGAAGAGACAAAGAAAGGCATGCCTCTTTCATTCAAGGGCACTTCCCAGAAGTTGCATATAGCCTTTGTTTCCCTTCTATTACCAAAAAATTAAGTCACATGTTGATATTTAAGTACAGATGAGGGTGAAAAATGTATTACTTGTCCCAGACAACCATGTAGTCAGCTAAAAATCAGGTTCACTGTAATCATGTAAGAAGAGAATAAGTATTAGTGACAGCCAGCAATATCAGCCATATTACTTTTTGTTTAAATCTGTTGCTTATCTATGGTAAACTCTTCCTCCTCCGTCTCAATGGTAATTCATTTATTCAGAAGTAAATGTTAATCCCTTAACATTTATCCTTTCTAAAATAGGTCCAGTTGATGAAATGGTGATAATTTTTTCCCTTAGAGTAGCTATATTGAGTTTATCTATAAACAGTGCTGTCACATAACTACAATGTTATGAATGAAGAGCGTGAAAGTGTGTCCCTGAGTAACGATCGTTTGTCTAGGTAAATGAGTGTGCACAGGCTTCCACCATGCTCCGTTGACGATTTGCTTGTGATTAGTTACATATCTGCTTAAATAACCAGTGATCTTACATTTTATTATACATTCTATCAAATTGTATAATAGGGAATCAAAATTCAGAAATAAAAAATTTTCAAAGCTTCCTAAAGAAGTGTTCGTACGATTACCTAACACTTGGGAAATTCACTCTTTCTCTTATTGAAGTTAAGTAAAATATAGAGATGGATCTCTAGATTTAAAATGTTTACCTTATCCTCCAGAATTTATATGAGTATGTAGTTGAAATGCTTACTAAATTTAGAGATGTATATAATAATGGCTGACAGTTTTATTATTCCCTCTATGGTAGGTACTATATTTCAGTTGATCCCTACAAACATTCTGTAAGAGAAATACTAGTATTTTTTATTAAATATATGAAAACTGAAACTCAGCTAAGTTAACTGGGTTACCCAAAGTTATACAACCGGCAAGTGGTAGACCCCTACTTGATTAGACCCCAAGGACCATGGATTTAACCAGAGTCCAGAGTGCTTTTTATGAAAGGTAGTAGTTATCCCTGAAACTAGAGACTGAGAAAGAAAGCAGAAGCAAGTTTCAAAACATGTTCCATAAACTGTAGAGTACTGTGTTAAAAACTTGGGTTTAGCCCTGGCTCCACCAGTAACAAAGTACTCTCTTAGATCACTTAGGGTTCCAGTTCTAATAAAGTAAGATGACAGTATTACATAATTTCAATTAGATACTCTTGAATATTCCCTGGACCGATAATTATTTACAAATTATACTTTTTAAGTTATGTGTAGTAAATGCTTAGATGACTTACATTGATTTTTAAAATCTACTTTTTACATAATCACAAATTTAATGAGTCAATTATATAATCTGCTTGTTCAAAATTAGCAAACCTTCAGAATTCATCAATATTCGGGTGTGTCCAGAACACAGGAAGTGATAGCCCCACTGAGTTGTTAATGGCTCAGACAGCATTTGCAGTGTTCATTCAATTCTGGACCTAGACAAACAGGTAACATACAAAGGTGTTAAGTTGGAATTTCAGGATTCAGATCAGGACATGGGATTCAGGTGGGACTGGTCAAGAACTGGAAAGGTGTCAGGTAAAGTGGAAACTGCAGATCGAAGAACAAATCCATAAAAGGTTGTATCCAAGAATACAAAGGCTTTACAAACCCAAAGTCAGCCTTCTGTGTCTCCCCACCGGAGCTACACCTGGGGCAGGAAAGTGGGCACAAATACAAGACTCAGTCATTCAAAATGAAAAGGAAGAAGGAAGTTAGGAAGAGAGGTAAGGAGAAGAGGAGAAAGAGAAATAAATGGGAAGCGAAACCGAACAATAAAGAAGAAATTACCTGGGGAATAAATTAACTGTATGAAAAAAAAAAAGTAATGGGTTTGGCAGATAGCTTTGAAACTATAGTACACTTTGGCTATGGAAAGAATATTTGCAAGTGGAACACCTTGTCTGCAGAGTAATGCTGAGTGAAGGCAGATCCTCTGAGGGAGAAAAACATTTGTAAATGTCAATACAGATTATTCTAAATCTTTCCATGACATATAGGTTATAGACATGTTTTGCTAATAGCCAGGAAAAAACAATATTCTATGTGCAAGAGATAGAAAAAGATACAAGGTTGCACACTCTTATTTAAATATATTTCCAGGACTCCACTGAAATAAGAGATGTAAGATTTCCTGAATTTCTCTCCCTGCCTTTTGAGAAAACAACAGTGATACAAGTCATGCTAACTGGAGTGGTCTGACCGGTGCAACCACTTGGCATTTGTTAGCACTTGCAAAAGAGTGGGTAGTGTCGCAGCATAGTTACCCCAAGGTTGAGCCTAAATGATATGATGTTCTCTGGAAAGAATTCAGCAGGAACTCCAAAACAGTATTGCCCCTCCCTGTGTCAAAAATAAACCTTGCAAGGCCCTCTACCCCTCCACTGACTGTGCCTTCTCCAGCTCTCCAATCACATCACTCCTCTCTCTCCCACCTCTCTTTTCCTGAAAGCAAATCTGCTTAAATTCCCACACACTCAATCTTTTTTGAAGACTTCTGTCTGGAAAACTTTCTCTTGTCTTTCTCAACCCATATCATTCCCCTTTTAAAAGTTCATTCAAGACATATTTTCTCTAAAAGAGTTGTCTCACTGGTTCCATAGGACCATGATCACTTATGATGTGTGCACTGCTGCAGTACACTGAATAAAGTTATATTGTCATTTCATATATGCTATAGTGTATTGTTCTTATCTCCATGCTATTTTCTCAGGCATTATTTCTGAAAGAGGAGTAACTATGATCTCTTTTTGATCACTTATTTTTCTTTACTTATCTCAACACGCATATACACACACACATCTACTTCGGTTAGTAATTTTACTCAGGGAGAATGACTAAATATATATACAAGATTATCACTCTTTCTCAAATTATCTTCCATAACTTAGATTACATTCAACTCCATATAGAATTACTCTACTATCAGAAGACATGGAAGGATATTTTTCTGATGGCACAGATCCTCAGGAAAAAAAAATATTTCATATTAGAAAAATAAGGGCTACTGCTTTGCTTAATTCTTAGGAAGCTGGATTTCTTCCTAAGTAAAAGAATAAGAAGATCATACACCTCACAGAGACAGCAAAAGAAGTATTTCTATCTTCTCTCTGAAATTCCTGATGAGAACTCTCTCCAGCTGATCATGTCATCTCAATCTATTAATGGATGAGAGATGCTAACCATTATAGGCACACACTGTGATTAATATCACATAAAGTGGGTAAATAGGCAAGTTTCCTCTAAACCTACAGTCGAAAATGAAAAAAATAAAGATTCATCTAAGGAACATATCTAAGCCCTAGGCACTTTGAAATGGTTAGATTCTTCAATAGCTGTCAAAATCATTTTAGCACCTTTCTTTTCAAAGTAATAAAACAGGGTCTAAAACAGGTTAAGAAAATGTCCCACATTCATACAGATGATAAGTATAGGGTTCAGATTGAAACCTGATCTTTTAACTCCAAGCCCAATCTCTCCACAACAGTCACAACTACCTCAAAACAAGTACATATATATTTAATTGGACAGCTTAGACAAACTATATGCTTTAGATTTTGTTGATTTAACAAAGATATGGTAAAATGATTAGATAAGAGTCCTATATAGGCAGGCTGACATAAAAAAATAAAAAAGTGCAGAAACATAAAGGAAGCCAATATAAAAAACCTCAAAAGAATGTGAGTGAGAAAGACCCAAACATGAAAAAGAAATTTAAATGGTGTTTCACATCAGTCTATTATATGGTTTGGCTGTGTCACTACCCAAATATCAACTCGATTGTAATTCTCATAATCCCCAAGTGTCATTGGAGGGACCTAGTGGGAGGTAATTGAATCATGGGGATGGCTACCCTCATGCCATTTTTATGATAGTGAGTGAGTTCTCATGAGATCTCATGGTTTTATAAGGGACTTTTCCCCCTTTACTCGGCACTTCTCCTTCCTGCTGCCATATGAAGAAGGATATGTTTTCCCCCCTTCTGCCATGATTGTAAGTTTCCTGAGGCTTCCACAACCTTGTAGAACTGTGAGTCAGTTAAACCTCTTTCCTTTAAAAATTACCCAGTCTCTGGCAGTTCTTAATAGCAGCGTGAGAACAGACTAATGCAGTCTAATAGGTGAAGCTATTTGACTCTTTCAACAAATAAGAAGGAAAAAGAACTAAAAATAATAATGCTTCTTTCCAACCATACTCCACCCATTGCTGCCAGACACCCATTTCAGTTATATCACCCTTGATCCACACTGCTTCAGTTTGAGGCCCTTGAAGACTGATGGCTGATGAAGTACCTCTTGGCAAATTTACATTCTTTGTGTTCCCTGAAGAGATGGCAGAGAGGATCCCTAGCATAATCCCAGATTTCTCACTTTCTCTGGAGCCTTCACAAGTTATGCCTCGTGTTTCTCTTATTTTTACGGCACATAAGCCCCTTCCTTGCAGGATGAGCCTCATAAGCCCACTGCCAAAAAACACTTCTTAGGAATCTTAAGAAAATTAATGTAAGTTGGCTTTGAAGTATTTTCATTCATCTTCTTCACTTTTTCCAGATTCCAAAGGTACATATTACTCCACCTTAGATATAGCCATCATCTCTAATTGCTCCACTCCTCAAATCCCTCATTCAAACAGCCCAATCCCAATTCACATCATCGTCTTCTACTTGCTTGTTCAACCATGTCTACTATGAGCATGAATGTAAATTGAGTCCTCCAGCTTTTTGATCTCAACAATCAAATCTTCCATTTCTTGAATCCTACCTCCGTTACCAGGCTTAGCTCTCTGCAATCCCAGCCACAGCCATCCCCCAAACATTTTCTGTGTGTATTCTACTATATTCAACCTTGGCTTAATATATTCTTTCTTCCTAAAATGTCATCCACTCCACCATTTTTATCTGTTGAAGTCTAATCTACCTTTTCAACTCTATATCTTGATTTTACACAACGTTTTTTATAAAAAAAGTCTTTTCTTCTTATTAATCTTTCCTTTCCTCAAACTCTAACATCACTTAATTTGAATTTCTTGCTTACCATATTCTATCTTAAATATAATTGCTCTGTTTTGATGAAATGGTTTGTGAGCTCTTGCAGAACGTGGGAAGAATGTTTCTTCTATGTCTTCAACATAGCTAGCTCAGGGTTTTGAAAGTAGCAGTTGCTCAATAAATTGCAATTAAATTATTTTAAGTTTTTTATTGATAATGCAGAAATCCTTGTCTTATTTATATAAATGACAAATGCAAGGTCATTCAGAACAAAGTTATTTTGTTTATACTTCTCTGTGACCTACCTAAAAGCCGTGTGAATCATCTGTTTCTAACAGACAGGAGATAGCTGTATTGTTTAACATTATTTTAGTAGCTCACAGCATAAGCTATGTTTAAAATTCTGTTAGTTTCCCATCCTCTCTCAGTTAGTATCACCATTGGTACATCATCGTGTAGTGGGCACCATGAAAACAACAGATTTATTTCCTAGTATGTTTATAACATAAATGAGGGTATATTAAATGAGTCAATAAAATACCTGGTCTGAGAAGTCACTATATAATAAAGATAAATATTATAGACATCACTGAAATCACAACCTCTAACATGAAGTAATAATTTTTGTAATATATGTATGTACCCATCAGTAGAGAGATACCACTGAATGTGACCCAAGGAAATTTCTGGGAACATTCCTTCACTTTCTCATCTAATTTGTTCATTTTCTTTTAGTTATCCTTCCTTCTATTTATTTTCTTATTCTTGCACCCCTTATTTCTTTTCCATCCTAAAGCTTGGATTGAGCAGGAATACATATGGACAACTTCAATTTCCCCTCAGGGTGTTTGGAGAGAGATGTCACTGGCTCCAGTTTAGAAGGTGCATTGTCAGAATCATCATTCTTCTTGGTAACTTCCTGTGAGTTTTCAATAAGTTGTCTCAGCTATTAAAGTTTAAATTTAATCAATCAAAAAGTTCAATAAATGGATTGTTCTAGATTACTTCAGCATTCTGATTAACTGCAAATAAAAGAATTCTTGGCATTCTCTATACGTTTCTATTTTTATAATGAAGAATGCATTGGCCTACTTTGTTGCCTTAGAAAGTAGAATATATTGAAAATAACAGATCTTTTTTAATGAAGATTTAACATAGCCTAGGATCAACAATTAGAGAACAGATATAATCGTCATATAATAAAGAGAATAGTGGAATGGAAACACAGTTTTTGAGGCCTGTTTTGTTTTATTTTTTTCCTATTGAATAGGTACTGACACCAAACTGTGCTTCTAGAAATTTTGGTGGAATTTTGTAAAACAAAATTTTGACATAAGGCTATTTTTTTGTGTGTGCTACTTCATTTTTTTCCAGCTTTTTGAGGAAAAACATAGTTAATTCAATGTTCCAGTCATATGGATTAAATTTAATCAGAATTTTGCCATGCTGAAACAAAAACTCTCGAAACGGTACACATAAACTCAGTCAACTTCTTTCTTTTGAGGCCACAGACTTTAAAGTCAGTGGTTAAATAACCAATCCACACACAAAAAAATGACGATTTTCTTTGGCCAACATTATTTTAATTATAAGTTCCAGTTTCTTCAGCATTTTGTTTGCTGATACATGACTAGCTTACACAGCACCTTGGTTTGCTGATCCAAGTAATGTATTGGTTTTTCTTCTTTCCTATAATTAAATTCAAGTAAATGTTTTCCCCAATGTACAACTCATAATTAGTAGTTAACTGCATGAATTTTTTCATTAGCCTTGTATCTATATTTTTAAAAGTTTAATGTAAAAAGTTGGGTTAGCATACCCATTTTGTAAAAGTCTAATTTATCAGATGATACTTAATATAAACTCAAATATTTTTATAAGTAGTTATGTATATCTTTCTCTTTGTCCCTATAAAATAATGTTAGTTTTAGGAACAGAAATTCCAATCCTAGTATTATTTTACATAAATACAACTTACATTATCCAATTTTTTTTGCCTCTATTTGCCAAATGTAGACACATTTCTATTTATTTATACAAACACTGATTACAGCCTTGAGTTTCTCTTTTCTTGATCCCACTGTGTATTTCTTTGGTGTAAATATCCTTTACTAAAGAGGAATACTTCCCCCCACTGCCTTTGCAAGTAAAACAAATCACTTGTCACAAAATGATGAAAACATATAGTTTAAGTTTTTGTTAGCATATGTGATAAAATGTCTTAAGTCTGCAATGGCTGAGGCCAATGAGAGAGAATGATGACTTTCTGAATAAAATATATTTTCTCATTTGCTGCTGATTCAGATTGATTACTCATTACCATCATTGAAAGATAGAAAACACACAAAGAGGCTTATATATATATATAAAATCAATCATCTGATATGCTGAATAATTAATCATCTGATATGCTAGTTATCAATACAAATTAATGCACCTCACCTCTGGAGTTACTGTTAAAAAGTTTGGAAAATGGTTGAAATTAGTGCCAATTTTGTAACCTTGTTATTCTCCTTATCCCCCAGAACTACACCTGTCATATGTAATTATGAAGCACAGTTACTTGGACCACATCATATGAAAAAGTGCATTAGAAACCACACTTCTGTATTGAAATCTTCTGCTCTTCTAGTGAAAAAAGGTCAACTAACAGCAATTTCCTATGACCCAACCTAGTATTTTCCCCTCTTGTCATATTAACATAAAGCTGGCTTTTCCATGGGTTGCAGAATTCAGTGTTGTGATGAAATAATATTTTGAAGTTTAGTTAACTTGTCATTTTCTATATTTTATGTTACCCTGTGATCCTTTGACATTAGGGCAATGTCTGAGCACGTTTCTGCCACTATAACAGAATACCACAGACTGGGTAATTTTTAAAGAAAATAAATTTATTTTTCACAGTTCTGGAGGCTTGGAAGTCCAAGAGCATGGGTCTGACATCTGGCATGATACAAGGGCAGATGGCAAAAGCCAGCACATGAGACAGGGAGAGGAAATCAGGCTGAACTTACCCTTTTATCAAGAGTCCACTCCCATGATTATTAACCATTTCCCACAATAATAGCATTAATATATTCACAAAGGCAGAGCCCTTCTTATCTAATCACCTCTTAAAGGTTCCACCTCTAACACTGTTACAATGGCAATTAAATTTCAATATGTACTTTGGTGGGGACATTTAAACCATAGCATTATGCCCCTGACTCCCTCAAATTTATGCCTTCTCATTTACGAAATACTTTTTATCTATATCAATAGCCCCCAAAATCTTAACTAATTTAAGAATCAACTCTAAAGTCCAAATTCTTATGTAATTCAAATATGGATGAGACTCAAGGCATAATTCATCTTGAGGCAAATTCCTCCAGTTGTGAGCCTGTGAAATTAAAACAAGTAATTTACTTCCAAAATACAATGGTGGAACAGGTATAGGAAAGACATTCTCATTTAAAAATGGAAAAACCAATAAGAATACAGGGGTAACTGGTCCCAAGAAAGTCCCAAACCCAACGAGAAAAACAACATTAGGTATTAAAGCTGAGGAATAATCTTTTTGACTCCATCTCCCACATCCTGTGCACACTGGGGCTAGGGTTGGGTCACCAAGGTCTCAGGCAGTCCTACCCCTATGGCTTTGCTGGGCTTAGTCCACCCAGCACCTCTCCTTGGCTGGAGTCCCCTGCCTGCAGCTTCTCCAGGCTAGCATTGGTATGCTGGTATGCTGGTATCTTCTATAGTTCTGAGTTCTTATGGGCAGCCCAACTTCCATGGCCCTACCAGGCATTGCCCTAGTGGTAACTCTCTGCAGTGGCTCTTTCCCTGTGGCAAGTTTCTGCTCATACCCCCAGGCAATTCTTAACATTCTTTGAAATCTAGATGGAGATAGCCATGCCCCCACAGCTCATGCATTCTGTATGCCTGAGGAATTAGCACCACACAGATGCTGGCAAGGCTTGTCACTTATACCTTCCAGAGCAGTGGATCAAGTCACACCTGAGTCCACTCGAGCCACGGATGGCATAGAGAAAAGACACTGAGTGGAAACGTGGGGAACAGTGACCTAAGGCAGCACTGGGAAGTGAGCCTGTGGAGGGTGCCCTGGCCCATCTCCCAAAATAATTCTGCCTTCCTAGTGCTCTGAGCCTGTGATGGGAGGGGCAGTCTTGAAGCCCTCTGAAATGCCTTTAGGGTATTTTTCTCATTGTTCTGATGAGTAGGATCTGGCTGTCTTCTATCCATATTAATATCTTTAGCAATGGGGCACTTTGCTGAACCCTTGATATTCTCTCCCTAATATACCTTTTTACTGCTTATGTGGCCAGGCTGTGAATTTTCCAAATCTGTTATTCTACTTCCCTTTTAATGATAAATTCTTCCTTTAAGTAATTTCTTTTAACTCCATCTCACTGAATACAATTGAAAGTATCCCGAAATCAGTCTGAATGCTTTGTTGCTTAGGTATTACTTCTGCCCTATACGTAATTCTTTGCTCTTGAGTTCTGTATTCCTTAAAGCCCTCAGGCATGGAAGCAGTTCCACTAAGGTCTTTGCCACTTTATAACGAGAATGACCTTTACTCTAGTTTCCAAAACCTTGTTCCCCATTTCTGTCTAAGACTTCATCAGCATGAATCTTTTCTGTTTGTGTTTCCATTAACATTCTGGTCACAATCATTTAAGCAATTTCTAAGAAGATTCAGATTTTTCATACCTCTCTCTTCTGAGCCCTCACCAGAATCACCCTTAATGTTCCATTCACAGCAATATGGCTTTTTTTTTAAAACTGCTCTTCTAAATTCTTCCAGCTTCTAGCCATTACCCAGTTCCAAAGCCATTCCACATTTTTAGATATTTGTTGTAGAAACAAATACCTCCCAATATCAATTTTCTATCTTAGTTTGTTTTCTGCTGCTGTATCAGAATATTACAGACTTGATAATTTACAAAGGAAAGAAATTATCTCTCACAGTTGTTGAGGCTGAGAAGACCAAGAGCATTATACCAGCAACTGACAAGGACCATCACATGGGGGAAGGGTGGAAAGCAGAAACAAGCATATGAGAGAGAAAGAGGAAATCAGGCCATAATCATCTTTTTATTAGGAGCTCACTTCCATGATAACTAACCTACTTCTATAATAAGGACATTAATCTATACATGAAGGTGGAACTCTCATAATCTAATCACCTTGTAAATGTCCCACCACTCAACACTGTTACAATAGCAATTAAATTTCAATACAAATTTTGGACAGAACATTCAAACCATTGCAGGCAGCTAAATCTTTCAATATCCATTGACTCCTAGAAAAAAAAAAAACGTACTCACAGAAAAAGAAAACAGTCTTTTGAGGATCAAAAGCCTCTATGTCTTTTTAGGAAAATGTAGCCCACAAAGAAACTCAAGGCACAGATATTTTATGACTCAAGTGAAATTTTCCTGTTTCTGTCCCCTCCTCCCTTCTCTTCTCTTATCCCAAGATAAAACGCAACCCCAAAAGTTAGAAGAAGACGACAGCGGGAAGACAATCTATGAGTAAATAGATATTGTAAGCTGTTGAGAAGGGGCATCCACACTGCTGAGAGAAGTCTTGAGGGAGGATGACAGAAGGACTCTCGATCTGTTGTGGAAAACAAGAGTAGAGAAAACACTTGCCTCATTTTTCCTAATAGAGATGAAGAAAGGGAAAGTTCCTCAGGGTAGCAATGGCTTCAAAATAGAACTTTCTTATACCAGGAATAGATAATTCCCCCTTTCCTGAGTAAATAGGAAGAGGTAAAGAGCTGAGCTATATGAAGCGTGCTGTGGTTTGGATGTTTGCCCCTATGGAATTTCATGCTAAAATTTATTCTCCAGTATGGCATTGTTGGGATCAGAGGCCTAGTGGGAAGTGTATGGGTCATGAGGGTGAAATCTTCCTGAATAGGTTAGTGTCTTCCCTTGGGGTCAAGTGAATTCTCACTCTATCAGTTCCCATAAAAGCTGGTTGTTAAAAAAGAGCCTGACACCTCCCCACTTTCTCTCTTGCTTCCTCTCTTGCCTCCTCTCTTGCCATGGGATCTCTACTTAAGGTGACTCTCCTTTGCTTTCCACCATGAGAGGATGCAGTTGAGGCCCTCACCAGAAAGTGAGCAGATGCCACCTCTATGCTTCTTGTACAGCCTGTAGAATCATGAGTGGAATAAACCTCTGTTCTTTATAAATTACTCAGCATCAAGTATCCTTTTATAACAACACAAAATAGACTAAAACAAGACCCCATTGGGTTTCTGTAGTTTCAGGATGGACAAGAATAATAAAGTGATACTTGTGCATGGAAGAAGGGCCCAGGCATTAACTGGGTCATAACATGACCCATGGAGCCTTGTAGTCAAGATTTTAAAATGTCACAACAGCTATCAGCATGGGTCAACACACAAACGCCAGAAAAGGCTGTAACACAGAAGGCTGCTGCAGGAGATGCAGAGTGGCCACCCAAGACAGAAGCCATTCTTAACTACTTGGCACTCTGTAAGCTCCTTGAAACACAGAGATAATCCCAGAGAAAGGGGAGTGAGTATTTTTGGAGTGGGTAGAGGAACAGTCACCAAGTGAAATTAGAGTTAATGTTAGAAATACCAGTTGGAGAAAATAAAGAAAAATCTATTTTTTGGACCTATGAGTTTTGAGGCTAAACTGGAAAAGTTATGACAAAAATAAAAACTATATGCAGCAGAAGTACGTTTCAAACCGAGAGAGGATTAAATCATTTAGCCATCCCTTTCCAAACCCTGCATTAAAAACAATAAGCCATTCTAGCTCTCTCTTTGAGTAAAAAAATTTATTTCACAGCCCATCTTCCAGTCTTAGCCACATTAGAAGCTAGTGAAATAGGTTCCGTGTTTGGCTTTTGATAAGCACACTTCATCCCTCACTACTTTGGTAAGTACCATAAAGTACTGTCACTCAAGATTCCTGATTTTTACCCTCCTTTTCTACTCTTATTTTCTGACTTTTCTCAAAGTATTTTGATTAGCCTGTAACTCATTCTTGACTCTGTTTGTCCTGATTTCCTCTTGTGTTATAACCAATAGATAAAATTCATTTCCCCTCACATTTTCACCAGAGCTCCTCTCAATCTTTCATCAACCCCTTTTCCCCCAAACAACATGCTCATGTATGCTAGCACTGAATATCATATTTACCTGTTAACAGTTTTACTTTAAATATATATCATATTATATTTCCTAAACAATACTTTCCATTCTACTCACTTCTTTGTAATGCAACTTTTCCACATACTTATCAAGTGGTAGAGTGTGTGTCTGTGTACTACTTAAATCCTGAACTTATTTTAACTAATAGAATATCACAGAAGTGAGAGAACTCCAGTTCTGGGGTCAGTCCTTTACTGACATGGTAACTTCTGATTTTTGCTCTTTAGAAGCTAGCTCCCACAAGAAGTGAGACTATCATTCTGCAATAGTCCTAGCTACGTGGGCAAGCCATGGAGGACAAAACATCACGAAGGGTGACCAAGAGGCTAAGGAGGACTGAGGCTCCAGACACGTGAGCAAAATACTTATCTTGAGTATCTTCCTATCAAATCGTCAGATGGTATGAGAGGTCCAAAGAGAGAACTGCCCCATTGAGTCCAGGCAAACTGTAGAACCATAAGAGATGATATGTGATTGTTATGTAGTCATGTATTTTTACTTAATTACAGAATACAGTATATGTGTGTGTATATCACATCAAATTATAAACTGTAAATCATATTTCCTTATATAGCAAATGGTACATATAACAATATGTGTAATGGTGTTGTGGGTATGCTAGATGCTCAATAAATATGTGTCTGATGAATTTTATTTATATTTTATAGATACCAATTAAATGAGAGATGTTTTCCAAATATGAAGCATATTACTTGTCCTTCAAGGGCTAAATCTCTTTGCACTATAGCAAAGCTATTCAAAACTTTCCTCATTTATGAACTTTCTACTATGTTTCTAGTTAGTGGGGTGCCTAAATGAACTGACCAAGATATTCATTTGGCAGTTTTAATCAATTGTGGTGAATTAGTAAGTAAGCCTTTAAATCACCATGGTTCTGCCACAATGTGAAGACTCAATCTTTGTAATTTCTCAGAATATTGTAACCAACTTTTATCGAACATGTCTACTTTGATGACATTTTAAAAATAAAACTATTAATTGTGCATAGAGAACATCAGATCTTCCTCAGTTCTGAGGAGTCAGATGGTGGGGATGAAGAATGAAGCGTTGGTTACAATAAGCCAGTTACCAGGAATTGAAACAGTTAACACAAAAGTATTTATCTTTCGGTTCTTCCTCTGTGACTAGACTCTTGTGTCCTTTACTACACTTTGCTCTTTATTTCTCATCCTGCTATCATAGATAATAACTCATGGCAGAATTGAACCCATGATGACCAGTGAAGAGCTTGAGTTCCATTGTTCCTTTTATCTTCTCCATATACCTAGCAAGACACTTCAGAGGTAAAGAAAATAGAACTGGGTTCATGAGAATCAATTTAAAGAGAGGAAAAAAACAAAAAGATTGTCGACAGTTTTTAACAAGAAATCCATAAACATCCAAGTAAGTGACATTTCTCTCACCAACACACTTGGATCTGAAAATTTACTTTCCACATGCAAACCTACATAACTGAAAAAGAACTAGTTTTACAAATAATCTAACTGCTAGTATATGCTAACAAAAGATCATTCCAGCCTTCCCAGTATTAAGAGAGTGGAAATAATCAATGAATGTGAGTAAATCAATGAAATTGTAACTAAGCATTTTCAGTTTTATTAGGAGTCTAAATAATGAGTGGTTTATCTAACATTTATAATATAATATATTGACACATTTTCAATATCTATATCTTTTGCTCAACTTGGTTATAATTCCAAAGAAATTTTAAAATACAGATTATTTTGTTGACCTAATATTTGGTTTTTTTTTTTTTTTTCTGTTTTTCTGAGATGGAGTCTCACTCTGTTGCCCAGGCTAGAGTGCAGTGGTGGGATCTCAACTCAGTGCAACCTCCACCTCCCAGGTTCAAGCAATTCTCCTGCCTCAGCCTCTCAAGTAGCTGGGATTACAGGCACCTGCCAACACACCCAGTTATTTTTAGCATTTTTAGTACAAACAGGGTTTCACCATGTTGGCCAGGCTAGTCTTACTCCTGACCCCAAGTAATCTGCCCGCCTTGGCCTCCCAAAGATTGGGGTTACAGGAATGAGCCACCATGCCTGGCCATATTTGTATTTTTTCTAAAGTATGACATTCAAGATTATCTTCCTGTTACAAATTAATAATTCCATAATAGAACATGCCAGAAGTAGAAGACATTTGAGCACCAAAAGTTATAACGCTTTGATATATGAAACATTTATTTCAGAAATTCAATTATTGTTTGATTCTATGGTTTTATATTTAATAAAAAGACGACTCCGATCTTAACTTCATCTCTAATCTCTTTAGAGATTATATGCCCACACATTTTGTTTTTATCATATTTCTTTATACTGCTTCACTTCATATAAGCCCACTTTTATTAAAGATGTTCAAATACAATCATGAGAGGTTTTGATTTTCAGAAACCAAATACAAAAATTCAGTTTAACCAAGTGTGATAAAGTGTTATTTCTGTTTGGAACTTTTTAACAGCCTGCCTTTTACAGTAATATACCATAAAAGAAACAATTTCTTCCATTGCATTGAAAGTGCTGATTCTGTATAGTAGATCACTACTTTAGTGCTAATGTTGTTGTTTTTTTTTTAATCCTAAATTAATTTCTTTTAAACATTCTGAAATAACTTCTTTTTCTTCTAAGGAGAGACACAAAAGGGTTTTGTTTCTTTTGTTATTGTATTGTTTTATTGTATTAACTAAGTGTCCTAGGAGGAGCATTAATAGCGGGTGTTGGCTCTACTAAATGCTTAAAAGAACTGGAATTCAAAAAAGTTAAAGGACTTCTTTGATATGTTGTCACAGAATAAAAATTAGAGACATGAAGCCAGCTCCTGGTTGTTCTGTACCACACCTAGTATTAAACTTCACCTCTCTAGAAGGATTAGTAGTTGACCACCTCTTAAGATACTAATATTCTGCCATACTATGTTAAGAATTCTATCAGAATGTCTTAACTTACCAACCTACAAAATGACACCTACTTAGGTGACACCTCTCATGCCTTAATATAGAGAAATTTGTGCCTTGTTATACATTAAAGTTTTTGAAAACCCAGTTTTTGAAAACCCAGAATCTTTTGCAGTCTGTATTTGTGGCAAGGGCTATATTGCCTGGTTGTACTAGAAACACATGAAAATCAAGAAAATACTCAAAATGGTAAGCACATAATAATTTTTCTCACATAAAACTTATTTTTGCATGTCTTCATAGGTATATAATTGTTCGTGCATATACTTATTTTTATCAGGTGTTGCCTAGCAGCAAATAAACCCTTGCATATCTAAATCAGAGCACAGAAATAACTGAGCAAGCCTGGGGGATAGTGAAATTTCATTTTCAACATAATTAGCTCTGTAATTGTAAGGCCCAGCTTAGTAGATGTGTTTGGAAATGTAATTAATTATGATTGATTTAAACACTGTTTAAAATGCATATTTTTATGTTCTAAAAGCTTAATTAGGTAGGGAAAAATTCAATTTTGAAATTAGTAGTGTTTATAAACACTATTGAGTTTTTTTAAAAGTTAATGTAGTAAAGTTAGCTGCACTTGCCTAAGTGTAATTTTTAGATGAAAACATTATACAACATAAATTAGTATAAATTACAAGAAATTTAAAAATCTGTTTTATGTCAAATCAACTAATAATAGAACTGTTACTACTTAAATAATCAAAACATTTTTAGAACAACACATCCTAATAATATTTATAATCCGAGGAATATGAAAAACTATAAATCTATCCCTGGAGCTATCTTTTTAAATTATTTTTTATGGTAGTTAAAAACACACAACATAAAATTTACCATATTAACAATGTCTAAATACACATTCCAGTAGTGTTAAGTATATGCACAGTGTTGTGCAACTAATCTCAAGAATCTTTTCATCTTGTAGAACCTAAACTTTGTACCTACTAAACAAAAACTCCCCATTCTTTCTCCCAATCCCTGTCAAACACCAATTCTACTTTCCGTTTCTATGAATCTAACTATTCTAGGTACCTCATATAAATGAAATTGTAAAGTTTTTGTCTTTTTGTGACTAGTTTATTTCACTTAGCATATTGCCCTCGAGGTTCATCCATGTTGTAGCATGTATCAGAATTTTCTTCCTTTTTAAGTCTGAATACGTCTTGTATGTATCCACCACATTTTGTTTATCCATTCATCCATCAATAGGCACTTGGTTGATTCCACTTTTAGCTATTGTAAACATTCCTGATATGAATTTGGGTGCGCAAATTATCTATTTGAGATCCTGCTTTCAATTCTTTTGGATATGTACCCAGAAGTAAAATTACTAGTCATATGGTAATTTTAGTTTTAATCTTCCGAGAAACTGACATACTGTTTTCCATAGCAGCTGTACCGTCTTACATTCCTACCAAAAATGCACAAGAGTTCCAATTTCTCCATATCCTTGCCAACATTTATTTTCCGTTTTTATTTTTTTTGCTGGTAGCCATTCTAATGGGTGTGAGGTGATACTTCATTGTGGTTTTGATTTGCATTTCCCTAATGATTAGCAATGTTGAGCATCTTTTAATATATTTTTTGACCGGTTGTATATAATCTTTGGAGAACTGTCTACTCAGATTCGTTGTCTAGAGACAGATATTTTGACAAAAGGAATGCTAAAAAGGAATCCTAAATGAATTTCTTTTAAAAATCCTGAAATAACTTATTCTTCTTCTAAGGAGATACACAGAAGGGTTTTGTTCATTTTGTTGTGATATTGTTTTATTGTATTACCTAAGTGTACTAAGGAGAGCATAAAGAGCAGGTGTTGGCTCCACTAAATGCTTGAAAGACTGGAGTGCAAAAAAATTAAAAGACTTCTTTGATATATTGTCACAGAATAAAAATTAGAGATATGAAGACAGAATGATAATTAGAGACAAAATATCTGTCTCTAGACAAAGGACCTGAATAGACATTTAGTTCTAAATATATTCACTGATTTTTCTAAACAAAAGACAGAAGAAATTCTTTAAAAAAAAAAAAAAAGTCAGGATTTATAAAGTTCCATATCAGAATAGAAGTAATTTGCAAAATAGTATTCAAAAATTTTTGTTTTGCTTTGCCTTTTGTTTGTCTGGAGGCCTAACGGGTTAAAAAGAGAAAAGAAAAAGAATCGTGCATTTTTCTTTCAATTACATTTTGCTGAAAGTAAAGCGTGTCCTAGAGTTGAGGAAATGAGGGAATTCTGATTTCCTCAGCTGGGAATGACTTACAGAGGTGAGTAGGCAGAAGTAGTGATACCACAGTCCGGGATACTTTTGAAACTTGGCAGAGGGCCCCACTAACCCTGAGGCTGTGGTTCTTTGAAGACCAGCAGAAGTTGCAGGAAGTCATGAGTCATCACAGTCTCAAGGCTTGAATGGCTCATTGGCCTTAATTCTTTCTGCAGAGTAATCTCCATGTTGCTCTTTATCTCATCAGCCTTCTAATTTCCTAGGCTTTTGTCACAGTCACTTGAACAAGATACTGCCTGATCCTTCTCCATTTACCAGAAAAATTAGTCCCAATCCTCCTCCCACATTCTAATCCCTGTATTCCTCTGCCCTCAGTTTCTCTTACCAAGATATCTCAATTTAAGCAAAAGTAATTACTTATCTCTTCCATTCTAAGGTGTATTGACTTCCTCCAGTTTTGTTTTACCCTTTTCCTGGGAACTGCACCCCTTTTGCATTATGATGCTGTTCTCTTCCTCTTCGACCTTGAAGTTCTAATGGGAGCTGACTATGATAATACTTTACCTGCCTTAATAGAGTTGACTTATTCAAGGGTGGGCCAATCTAAATTCTCCCCTGTGACGAGTGAAAAGACTGAAAATCCCTCTGTAGTGGTAATAGTGTGAGACTTGAAGACCCTAACCTATGAAAGAAACTGATCTTCAATTAAACAATAACCTTACATCTAGAGAGAACAGAAGAGAGACAGTCAGGAGGATGTCCAGTTCCTGGCTTCAGTTGCCCCTCGGGCTATGCTGCTTTCTGTGGTTCCATGTTTAGGCAATCCAGCCTTTCCATAAAGTCCCCTCTCTCGGGAATAAGTTGAATGGATTTCTGTCATCTGGAAACCAAAGACTCATGACTAATATATTTATTTCCTTCTGCCATTGAAAAACCCTCCTTTTATGCGATCTTAGATCTGACCTGGTGAGGCCTTTGCTTCTCTTTGGCTGGTTAGCATGACCTTTTGATGAGGCTTTACTGAAATCATCTGAAGCAAACTCTTTACTGTTGTCCTACAGAAATGCTTCATAGGAAGCAGAGTTTCAAAGTTATTTCAAGATTGAATGACATTTTTTTCAGAGGTATTTTTAACTAAACTGGACCTGTATCATCCAGCTTAAAAGGTTTAATACCTATATGTACTAACATCTTCTGATGAAGGATCTACCATATCAACCTGTTCTGTCAGTCAAAAAGCAAGTTTATTTTAGATTCTATATAAATGGGCCTGTCTCTCCTCTTCTTCCAGGCCCTGAAGAGTTGATTTTGAATTTACACTCTCCATCAAAAAGAACTTATATTCAGATTACCTTGGGGCATTAAGGATAAAGATAAGATAGCAGTCTTAATGTGGTGCTTTCAGCACTGTAGGATTGCAGTGGGTTTGGGCACAAGAGCCATTTTGGTTTCATTATTTATTTTAGTTTAGATAACACATATCTATGAGTGGTAGAACAGAGTACAGCAGAGTTCTGTAAACAAGTAATATATAAAAGTAAATTAGAATATGGAGTTTATAATAAATCTACAATCAGGTACTTTCAGGAGCTTATTTTACAGACCATAACCTGACTGCCTAGCCCATGACCTGATTCTGATGTAAGGAGATACTCAAATATTCCGTGAGAAATACAGCTCTGTACATGTTAGAAAACCCTTTGTGTTCTTTGCTCCCATTAAGAATAATCCAAAACAGACCAAGAAAAAAACCAGGGTAACACCTCTAGTCATGAACTAATCATTACTTTACACCTCAGTATGTTCATACCTGCTTCAGGCAAATCTCCATGAGAATTCTAAATGTTTTGATTGCTCAATAACCACTGGCAAAAGCAAGGGGGTCTCTTGAGCAGCCATAGCAGGCCCTCCCAAGTGTGAATTACCAAAACCTGCTTATTTGCCAGCAGCTGCAATCTTCTGATCTCCAAAGCTACACTTGCTTGGAACTCAGCCTTTGTTTAGATCAATTAAATTGCCCTAGGCAAAATGCATGTTTCTCTCTTTACTGTACTTTTCTCTCTTACTTCTCTGCAATGTATTTAAAGTAAATACATAAAAGAAACTTATGGATGTGAAAGGCATATTTGGGGGATTAGAAACAAGGCTTTATGGTTCTAGAAATTAAACTTTCCTGTCACTCTTCTATTCATGAATGGGAAATGATACTGGAAACTTCTTTTGGGAGAATACATGTTCTCGAAACTTGTGTCAGTTATCGATGAAAACTCCCACAGTAAAGGAGATGCATGGCTATTTTGGAAAAAAAGAGTAGGTTTAAAGATCTTGGCTGTTACTATTTCAACTTATTTTCTTCAGGGAACATTGACCTTTTTCAGGCACATTAAAATTAGAGTTTTGAAAATGTTTGTAGTGCGTTCTGTCGTGTGAAGAGTAGGCTTGGACCTCAAGTTTAACCTGGAAGAAAAGATAGAGGTGACAGGTAAACTGTAGGAATCCAAATGATCAACTATAGTTCTCCAAAAGGCCAATAAAATACTGAATTGTAGAACAAAAATAGGACTCTGGAAACACAAAGCCATATTTCCTATAGTCCAGGGACATAGGGAGGCTAATCTGACCAAATACAGATTAGCAAATACCGTCATTAATCAATTATATTCACTTTTAACATTTGAATATGATTTTTAAGTTTTCTCTCCTCATTGTAGCCTTCTTGTTTTCTTCTTTGTAAATGTTTGAGATTTCATGTCTCCCGGGTATTGAGAAGATGCTGGAATGTATGACTATTCAAATTTACTTTTGAACATTTTTATTTTATTAAAATCTAGAAATAATTTTCAATCAAGTCTCCAGTATTAACAATCACCAGTATTTAAAATCTAGATATAGCATCTCTCATTTTATGCTTGGGAAGATATTTTCCTTTTTTTTTTTTTTTTTTGAGACTGAGTCTGGCTCTGTCGCCCAGGCTGGAGTGCAGTGGCGCGATCTCGGCTCACTGCAAGCTCTGCCTCCCGGGTTCACGCCATTCTCCTGCCTCAGCCTCCCGAGTAGCTGGGACTACAGGCGCCCACAACCGCGCCCGGCTAATTTTTTGTATTTTTAGTAGAGACGGGGTTTCACCGTGGTCTCGATCTCCTGACCTTGTGATCTGCCCGTCTCGGCCTCCCAAAGTGCTGGGATTACAGGCGTGAGCCACCGCGCCCGGCCCCTATATTTTCATATAATCATATAAACAGCTGGAAGAATAGGAATTATTATTTCTCCTTTACAGGTGAATAGAACAGTAGCCCAGGAAGAAATGTAGAAGAAAGAACAGCAAAGTGTAGATTACGTTCTAGGTCTCCTGGGTGCTAATTCAGTGATCTTTCTAACACATCACATGCTATTTTTTAAAAAATGTTTCCAAAGTTTATTACAAAGGAATGGCCCCTATAGAAATCTATGAAATTAGATTTTTCTTTGCTTTGCTCTTATACATGTACTGCAAAAATTAACAATGATGCAAAGATAATTTGCCAGGAATAAACCACGCATGTAGGTGTGAGAGATTTTCCAGCTTAACATTTGAATCATTAGTGAATGGAATTTATGTTTCATACTAACAGAAAACACAGCACCATTAATCCTCAAGATTCACTGAAAGACAGCTAACTAAACCTTATTTATCTTTGCTAATTGATGGATCCTGTGAAAAGGTATGAACACAGTTTATTGTTGTGGTTTTAATGAATGAAAACGCCTTCTGTTGTGGATTGGTTTGGTAGTCAGTGTTGTGTTTAGATTGTTTTTCTTCTGTAAGGATATTGAATTTGTATCAAAGCCTTACTCCAAAATCTGTTTATATATAATAGCTTATCATATTTTCATCTTATATCTTTCCTAATATTCTGATATGGTTTGGATTTTTGTCCTTGCCCAAATCTCTTGTTGAATTGTAATCTGCAGTGTTGGAGAAGGAGCCTGGTGGGAGGTGATTAGATTGTGGAGGTGTATTTGCCTCTTGCTGTTCTCCTGATAGCGAGTGAGTTCTCATGAGATCTAGTTGTCTAAAAATGTGTAGTACCGTGTGAAGACAGCCTGCTTCCCCTTTGCCTTCCGTCATATAATTGTAAGTTTCCTGAGGACCACCCCCAAGCTATGCTTCCTGCACAGCCTGCCAAATGATGAGCCAATTAAACCTCTTTTCTTTATAAATTACCCAGACTCAGGGATTTCTTTATAGCAGTGTGAGAACAGACTAATAAATTTTCAAAGATAACCAAATTCCTGTGGCAACTCTTCCACTCCCCACACATTCAAAACCATGTCAACAACATGCCAGAATCTCATTTTCTGAAACTGTTGAAAAATCCTCCTGGAGGTTTCTCTGACTATTGAAGCTCTCTGCCTAAAAAGCTCAGAAAACAAGAAGAATCTCAGGTGACCCTGATCATCTGGTCTTTTTTTTTTTTTTTTCTACATCCACTGATGTATCTTCAGGTTTGATAACTTTTCCCTATCTTGTAATTAAAAGGCAACAATTAAGACATAAGAATTAAGAGGTCATTTCATTCTGAATCCTCCCTATGGGTAGACACTTTTCATCAAAATCACATATATTTTATTTTTTTTAATTTTCTGAGGATTGTCACCCTTAAATTCTTCCTATCGCAAATCATTCATTATTACTAAACAATTATAAATTTAAGTTGTGCCTATTCTTTTTTATATGTAAGGTACAAAACAACTGTGTAACATTTTCCTTATTGATTGTATGAATTCACAGGCAATATTGTCACCCTTTATATTTTATTATTTTGTTCTCTACATTTTGCAATCTCAGTTTACTGGACTCATCCATAGATACCTAAATTGTCACCTGATTCTTCAGCTTTTCCTTCAACTTAGCATTAAAAAATGACAAATAAAAAAATCTTGGCTCTGTCTTTTTACTTTGTTGACAATAAGTTATTTAACCTCTCTAAAACTATTTTCTTAATTCATAAAATATAGGTAATAAAACTTATTTTATAAAATGTACATTTTAAATGCAAAATAATTTTATAAAAGGTCTTAACACAATGTCTGGAATCTAAACTTCTGGTAAACTGCATCCTCTTCACAGATCCCTAGGCTGAGGAGGATGAGGGCAGAGAGGAGGATCTGTAATTTGCAAGATATTTCCCCTTAAAAAAGAAAAGACAAAATAACAAAATACCTAAATTAGCCTTTACCAAAATTCATGGATTCCCCAGGAAAGGCATTTCTTACACTCTGGTCAGTTCACAGTGCTGCCTGTCTTTTGACCATCCACTATGGCTGTGTTTGCAGGGGCCGGCTCTGTTTCTGGCTTTGCTTGTTGGTTTCATCCTAAATAGGCTATTTCTTTACAAACACATCCCTTGATTGCTTTACGCCCATGTGTTCTGCCTGCTGTTCTCATTTCCCCAACTCCTGAGCTGATGTTACTATTCTTCAAATTGAGGGCACCCTGAGGATGGAAACCTGCAGGGCAGCAGAATGAATTTAATCCCATTGTTAGGTTCCATTCTAAACTACTCAGCAGGCAAAGAGCAACTCCTCACAGAATGTGTTGCTCCTGAGAGTGGAAGGGTAATGAACTGTAAAACCAGATGGCTCAATCTCCCAAAGCTATTACAGGGTTAACTTTCCTCTTGCCTGGGATCCGCAAGGGTACCAACTCCTGCTGATTGTCTCTCCAAATCCCCAGGATAACTAACTCTGTTTCCTTTTTGGGGAAAAAATATTAAAATTTGTCAAGACGATCAAGAAACAGTGAAATTCTCAATTTCTTGTAGAAAACTGATAGACACTATTTAATTTTTCTCCCAGTAATTGTAAGAGTTGATATTTTAATCTGGGAAGGTAGAGGAAAGTTTTTGCCTGTGTATTAAAGAGAATACACCCAGTTAAAATGGATTTTATTCAAGAGAGAAGTAGAAAAGAATGCTGGCAAGGATGTGGAGAAAAAGGAACTCTCATTCACCGTTGATGGGAATGTAAATTAGTACAATCATTATGGAGAACAGTATGAACATTCCTCAAACTAAAAATAGAACTACCATATGATCCAGCAATCTCATTGCTATGTATATACCCAAAAGAAAGGAAATCAGTATATCAGCACTCCCATGTTGTTGCAGCACTTTCACAATAGCCAACATTTGGAAGCAACCTAAGTGTCCACCTACAGATGAATAGATACAGAAAACGTGTTACATACACACAATGGAGTACTATTCAGCCATAAAAAAGCATGAGATCCTGTCATTTGCAACAGCATGGATGGAACTGGAGATCATTATACTAAGCGAAATAAGCCAGGCACAGAAAGACAAACTTTGCATGTGCTAACTCATTTTGGGGAGCTAAAAATTAAAACAATTGAACTCATGCAGATAGACAGTAGAAGAACGGTTATCAAAGCCTGGGAAGGATAGTGAGCGAGGAAGAGAATGAGGATGGTTAATGGGAACAAAAAGTATAATTAGAATGAATAAGATCTATTATTTGATAGCACAACAGTGACTACTGTCAACAATAATTTATTGTACATTTTATAATAACTAAGACTATTAAAAAGTAGAATGCTTGTAACACAAAGGATCAATGCTTGAGGTGATGGATTTGGTTACATTTTCAACAACACGCTCTGTAAGAAGCTCCATACCAATGTTTCTCTCTTTCTTATGACCTTTCCACCTATAACTTGATTGAAATAATTCACCGTCGGTGCAGGCATATGTCCCACATAAAGGCTAATAGGAACTGCATATGCATGCACATCAAGGAAGGGCTTTTCCCATTAAAACAAAACAAAAACACTAAAGCTTTGGTCCTTTTTTTTTCTATGCATTCTGTTTTTAAAAAAATACTGTTTAGAGACAACTACAGGGGCCATTTGTGATGTTATTGGTCAACATGGTCCTAAGGACATATTTTTTTTCTCAGAACTTGGAGAAAAGTGCTTTCATCTAATAAAAGCAAGAGATGATGAAGAGAAAACTGGCTTTGTTCATTTTGTCAATATGCAATTTTTGTTGTCCTTTGGTTCTTTTTCATATTGTAATGCTGTGATGAATCAAACACAGCTACAAATCTTGCAATATGATTTCTATTATAGATTGTCCTCAAGGATAACTATTTCACTTATAACATAAAATTTCAGGGTAATTTTTCAGAAATGTATTTGGGGGACCAAATGCTAGCCCTTTGAAGAAGTGTGTAAATGGGTTTCATTTTTTAATCTTGACTTTCAACTATAAGTTTCTGACAAAGACTCTCTCTTTGACCAAACTGTAGTCAGGCTCCTCTGAGCCCTCTTCTCAACTAGGCTTCAACCCCAGGTTTCCCTGTCCTATCCTTCAGGTTCCAGTTATAGCCAGAATCCTGCTAAGTTAGTTTGGAGAGAATCTCTCCACCCTTCATATTTGATCACTCTTAGTATCTATTAATAATCAGATTCCTCATGCCCTACCCTCAATACCTGATCATTCTGGCCTACCTTCAGCAAGAGTCCTGTTATGTCAGTTTCACCAGAACCCCTGCTACCCTTGATGTCTCCTTTTAGCAGTTTTTAATCTATCAACCTGACTCTCCAACCTGCTCTTTTGTTATAAATCTCCTACTAGTTTTTGCTGTATTCAAAATTGAGCCTGATTTCTTTCCTGTATTTTGATAGCTTTTATACCTATTGCAATGGTTCTGTAATAAAGTCTTCCTTACTACCTTGTCAGAACTGTCAGAACAAGCTGTTTTGTTTGTTTGCTTGTTTTTGTTTTTGACAGTTCATTAGTTTTAATAAGTCTCAGTAATTGCATGAATGGGAATTCTCAAATAAATCACAGATACCTACTGGATGAGCTAACTTGTAGCTTCATTTTTCTAAGGAGAACATTTCAGAATCTTTACTAATCTTTGAAGAGAAAGTTTATTGCAGATGCTAATCTGACTTTTAATCTGCTTTTGTCTTTTTCTTATTTATCTCTGCCTCACCTCTATTACTAACATGATATTCTTCAGGAATAAATGTTCTACTTCTAGCCTCTAAATCAAAGCATGCAGTTTCACACAATAAAATCAGTTCTGACTAGTCAGGGAAAAAGATAAGGATGTCTGGGCCGGGCGCGGTGGCTCAAGCCTGTAATCCCAGCACTTTGGGAGGCCGAGACGGGCGGATCACGAGGTCAGGAGATCGAGACCATCCTGGCTAACACAGTGAAACTCCGTCTCTACTAAAAAATACAAAAAACTAGCCGGGTGAGGTGGCGGGCGTCTGTAGTCCCAGCTACTCGGGAGGCTAAGGCAGGAGAATGGCGTGAACCCGTGAGGCGGAGCTTGCTGTGAGGCGAGATCCGGCCACTGCACTCCAGCCTGGGTGACAGAGCGAGACTCTCTCTCAAAAAAAAGAATTAAAAAAAAAAAAAAAAAAGAAAGATAAGGATGTCTGCCTCAAAAGTCTATTTAGAGTTTTGATGAAATAAACTTTTTCCAAAAAATCCATAAGCCACCAATTAGTATGTTATGAAGGAATATGCTATGCATTAAAACTATTTACCTAATTTGAACATATAGATGGCCAGTTATAGTCTTATCACAATATCAGAAAAAGCAGAATTTGCATGACTAAAGAGTTAACTCAGAACTACTCTTAATCATAATAATCAACTCCTCAAATAACTATAAAAGTTATTAATGAATAAATAAGAGACACATTTGATTCAAGTCAGTTAATTTGAAATAGTTTGCCTAATTTAGCAAGCCGTGTGGAAATCAGAGAGAAAAATAAAAGGACAACTAATATGTACTTAATTCTTCAACAGGTGTTTCATAATGTTAACTCCTTTAATCTTCACAACCTTGTAGTGAGTGTATTATCTTAATTTTAAATAAAGGAAACAAGATGTGAGAGGTTACATAATTCGCCTAAGGTCAAAGTGCTAGGAAATGGTAAATACCAGATTTGAAATTAAGCCTGACTAAAAAAGTTCACGAAGGCTTTGCTATGTCCTGCAGTTCAGGCAGGAAATAAGTTTTGCATCCTTAGCTAGTTCACGGGATTGCAACCATGGCATTCTAAGGTGACGCTGTAATGAGTCATCATGGCATGATTCCAGCCAATGTACAAATTGGCACATGGGACCTACTTGCATTCAGAAAAAAAATGACTAAAAGGGCCCCTAACAAATAAATAATATTTCAAAATTTGAGCTGGAAACAAAGTTCAAAAAAATAAATTTGTCAGTTTCATTGACTTATTTTAAATTGAGAATACATTCACTTGGTAAATAAATAGAGGGCATCCAGTGAAAAGTCTACCTCCATCTTTGCCCTGTGAGCCGAGAGTTTCTATTCTCCTCTTTCCATTTGTGAATCATGTGATTAGCTTTATATGTGCCCTTCCAGTGATTGTTCTGTGAAGACATTTTGTCACCTTTCTAATGAAAAAGGAAGCATAAGATACATACTGTTCTCTGTTCTGCAGCAAGTTTTTTTTTTTTTTTTTTTTTCTCACATAACAGAATATCTTGGAAAGTTTTACTAATCTTTACTAAAGATTGGTACATAGATAGCTACCTCATTCTTTTTTTTTTTTTTTTTTTTTTTTTGAGACGGAGTCTCGCTCTGTCGCCCAGGCTGGAGTGCAGTGGCCAGATCTCAGCTCACTGCAAGCTCTGCCTCCCGGGTTCACGCCATTCTCCTGCCTCAGCCTCCGGAGTAGCTGGGACTACAGGCGCCCGCCACCTCGCCCGGCTAGTTTTTTGTATTTTTTAGTAGAGCCGGGGTTTCACCGTGTTAGCCAGGATGGTCTCGATCTCCTGACCTCGTGATCCACCCGTCTCGGCCTCCCAAAGTGTTTCCTTAAATAGACAATAATTTATTTAATCAGTCTCCTACTAATGGGCATCATTTTCAAATTTCTTGCCATTATCATTTTCATTTTTGTGCTATACTTTCATCCTTGTTGGCCAATTATCTTTTAATTATTCAAATAATGCTTCAATGAATAAAGTTGTATATACATAATTTCAAACAGGTATAGTCATATCTGTGGGTAAACTACCAAAATGGGATTGCTGGGTCAAAGAGTAAATGAACTGACAATTTTCTAATATCATAAGTAAATCACTTTTCATGGGGATTGTGGCAGTTTCTACTCCTATCTGCAATGTGTGAGCACACCTATTTCTCATAGACTTTATTTAAAAGAGAGATTTTTTTAAAAATCAAGTTTTGAGATTTTTGCCATTCTAATAGATTAAAAATGCTATTTTAGTATATTTATTACACTACATGTTGTACTCGGTTTTCATTTGTGTATGTAAGAATGATTGAAAATATATATTATATACTTTACTGCTTTATTGAAACCTCTCATTACTTATCGAGTAGTTTTTCAGGTGATTCACTTGGGCTCTTCTTACTATACAATGACATTGTCTGCACACCGTAAAAACTTAACCTTCTTCATTGCAAACTCTGCTAGTTTTTTGTTGTTGTTGTTTCTAACTATATCGACTACTAATTCAGAATATATATAATAAAATTTCATGTAACTGTAAAAAATAAAAGAAAAAGAGTACGTATAAAAACTTGTGCAACACAAGTCTATGATTTTGTTATAGTATTGCTCCAATGTCAATTTCCAAGTTTTAGTAAATGTACTGCAGTAACTTAACATGTTATCATTGGAAGAATCTGGTAAAGAATATACACAGGAACTCTGAACGATTTACACAAGTAAAATAAAAGGTTTCCTTGCATTTGATAGACTTTTTGCTCTAATTCTTATACTTATTTCTTTATAGAAACTTAGACTTTTTAGATATTTAGATATAATTATAGAGGGTAATAGTAGAAAACCCAATAATAGTGTTTAGTCTACACACATTCAAGTTTATAACATGTCTTACGTGTTGTGATTGTATTTCATACAGCATGGTGATCTTTCTCCACTTGAAAAATTAGATGAAAAATCACTCACAACTGGGAAATATGCTGCTGTTTCCTGTGCTGATCCCTGATGGGAAAACAGAAGCTCCTCTGTTCTCTGTGTGACAGGTTGAAGAAGGAAATATGATCCAGTCTCCTCTGAAATAATGCATCTTCACTGTGGATTATAGTGGAAGAAAGAATGTTAGCAAAATCAATGTGAAAGTAGAAACATAAAATCTTAGGGGTTGAGGTGGGGATGGAAAATCATTCAACATGGATTAAGAAGATCTGTCATATGAATGAGACTAAGTTTTCTGAGTCATTCTCTTGAAGGAGGAAGTTGAACTAGATGACCCAATGCAGTACTTCATAAGCATCGCTGATTTTCAGAAATGCTGGGAAGCTGCTAAGGTGATTCAGATGACAAGCCAGGTGTGAAACCCCACTGATTCAAGATAAATTTTATGTCTAAATTATTATTTTAAATAGGACCAGAACATCATCCATTGCAGAAATAACTGTTATTCCCAACAGATAACCAATTGACTTAAAAAGTGAGAACTCTTAAAACAACCCAAATATGTATTTCAGACCTTAGAAGAATAGTTATTCTTGTTTAAAAATTACTTTTCACCCATTGGAAATTTTGGATAACCTTCAAGTCTTCATTATTAAGCACTCCATTGATAATGTATTTGACTTAAATACATCCTAAATAACAGCTGTAAGTGAAATGAGCCAAACGTTTCTTTCATATATTATGAGCTACTGTAATTATTTAACATTTGAATAGGATCACCATAAAAAAGGGGGAAATACTTCAGAAAAAGGCGGTATCTGACTTTATAAATGATCATACAATTCTTAATAGTTGATGTTTTATTTTAATTATCTCTAGCTCTTCATTGCTTAAATTTCAAAAATGACTTAGCAAGTTTTCTTTCTCTTAAAAAATATTTTCACAATTGCTTAGGTAAAATCTTTTGCCTACATGGGGTTAACTGCTGTAAGTCCCAACTCCCACTTCAACCACTATAACTTCGTGCTTTACCTTCAGACTTTTTATCTTTAATACCAATATTTACCCATAACAGATTGATGTATTTTTAAAATAGAAACCAAGAACTGCTCCTTCAACTCTTCCTAAAAGGCACCTTTTATGAGAAATAGGTGTAGGCAGGGCAAATAAGGAACCTTGCCCATACTTGCCTATCTTCCCTCATTAAGGTTCTAGGGTGTCACTCTTGGTTCAGGTCCCACATTTGCACTCTCATCACTGCCCTGTGGGGAGGGCTGAGACCAACAATGATAAAATTTGGCTTCTGTTCTCCAAGGAAGTACCTGTGAGCACAGGTGGAGAATTTATCTATATCATACATAGTAAGTCTTGATGGGGAAAATATTTTAAAGCCTGATGACCAGTCTTCTTCCCTCTTAGAAGTCTATGAAAGGCCCTGCTGCTATGCTAGTAATAAACACCAAAGAAGAGCTCCTTGAAGGCGGTGTCATAGATAAATGTTCTCTCACTAAGGCAATGTCAGAGGTTAAGTCCTTCATAACTAAGGCAATGGAGTGACGTTGAACTCTTGGTTGAATCCCAAATTGAGCTCTGCCTGATCTCTACATGCTCCCACACCTTCTTCACAAATAAATGCATATAATTTTTCAAGTTCCACCCAATAGATGGAGGCACAAAATGTACATGCTGTTCTTGATGTTATAAGCCAGCCTGATCCACACCAGCAACAAATAACAATCAGGGTTTTACGATAATTCCATTGCTGGTACCAGTACCTTCACCTGGCTTTCTCTGAATCTACAAAACCAAAATTTCTTAGCTCTGTGACCCTAATATTATCTTCATCTTCTAGTTCTTTTGACCTTTAGTTCTAATGTTTTGGACGTTGGCTTTCTCTTCCATTTTTGACTTAAATCAGACATTCATCTGTTAGTATTCCTTTGCTCATCTGAACCCACACTCTTACTTTGTTGGGAGACAGTTCTCCAGGGGTCTCATGTTTCTGCCCATCCTGTGAAACCTTCCATTCTCTACTACATTTTCAAAGATAATTGTGTAAGAAGGAAACAACAGACTTTGGGGTCTACTTGAGGGTGGAGGATGGGAGAAGGGAGAGGAGCAGAAAAGATAACTATTGGGTACTTGGTCTAATACCTGGGTGATGAAATAATCTGTACAACAAACCCCCATGGCATGTGTTTACCTATGTACAAATCATCATATGGACCACCAACCCTAAAAGTAAAAAAAATTGGTAAATATAAAAATATAGTCTGGGAGTGGTGGCTCATACCTATAATCCTAGGACTTTGGGAGGCCAAGGTGGGCAGATCACAAGGTCAGGAGATCAAGACCATCCTGGCTAACACAGTGAAACCCTGTCTCTACTAAAAATGCCAAGGAAAAAAAAATTAGCCAGGCGTGGTGGCAGGCACCTGTAGTCTCAGCTACTCAGGAGGCTGAGGTAGGAGAATGGCGTGAACCCGGGAGGCGGAGCTTGCAGTGAGCCGAGATTGCTCCCCTGCACTCCAGCCTGGCCGACAGAGCGAGACTACATCTCAAAATATATATATATATATATAAAATATATAATAAATAAAAATTAATATAAAATATAAACATATAATACTTAAAACCCCAAAGATATTGTGTAGTAAATAGCCTTGCAGGTATAATACCTACTTCCAGTGCAGAGGACTATTTCTTTATTGTCTAAGTTAATAAAGAAAATAGCTCTCTCCAGGGCAAAATTTGAGCAAGTCTGTTAGCAGTACCTTTATAAGATTGAGGATTTCTTAGTCTCTGGGTTCCTCAGCACAACCTCTGTGGATGCAGCATTCTCCTGTGCCTGCCTCTAAGTCATTCGAGTGGGGCTTGGTGTGAAACAAAAACCAATGCAAAGATGGAGCTCATGCTGCCTGCTGTGTTATGAGTAATAAAGTCCTTTTTCTCTAACTCTGCTGGCATCTATGAGATGGTAGCTGGCTAACTTGTGAGCTTCTAAGTAGAATAAAATCCCACACCATGTGCAGCACTTGACATGCCTCAGTTCATAGAACTAGTATAGCTGGCATTGTTTCTTTGGGGTTTTCCTAGAATTTATTTCCCTTTCCTGATGGTACTCTGTTTCCCTCTTGAGAATTACATGTTCCCCATTGGATACTATCTTCAGGAATTTAATTAGGTGTTCTGTCCTCTCCTAGTTAAGACATGGAGGCATGATGCAGGTTGAACTCATTGGAACTTAAACAAAGACAATGAAAACAATTGACATTGATTCATCCCCAGCAGTGACTCCCTAAACAAACATTATCTGCTATTTCTGTACATCCTTTTCCTAGAATCTATAGATAACTTGAACTCTGCCTATGTCCAGGTCAGTTTCCTCACATTTTCCATGAATTGTGTGAGATTCAAATATCCCCAAAATACATTTCTTTTGGTTGAAGTTGGCTTTTGTTTCTTTCCACCAAAGAACTCTAACATAGTCAGCCAGCATTCTGGGCAGTCTGCATCTCACTCCTGGCTAACATGGTGAAACCCGCAAGGTCACATGTGTTTTTGTGTTGTGGCCGCCTGCCTTTTCATAAAGCATGGTTCAAATGCCTCTGATTATTATTATCACACCGGTAGCATGTATGGTGAATGCTCAGAGGAAGAGTTGTGATATGGAGTGCAGCTGACAGCCCACACTTGTTCTTTTGGCATACCTGAAACCTTCTTTTTCTCCATGCTTGTTGGATAATTAGAGGACAAATGGGTAGGTCTTTTTGACTTCAGTGACAGTTACTAAATTCTTCTTAAAAGAATCAACTGAATTCAACTTAATTATCTCCAATAGAAAGAGGTCATGGCAGAGTATCAGCTAAAAGCAATTAAGCAGTCAACCCACAAATGTTCAAATGAATAAGTGATGAATAATTGGTTGGTTTCCTATTATATTCAATACAAATTGAGTGAGTAGAACAGATGGGAAAGCAGGGATAAGAAAATGTATACTATTTTGTACTAAGAGTTGGGATCCTGTTTGAGAATGATTAAGCCAAGAGTATGTTTTAACAAGTGGCCTAAAATAGCAGGATTTAAATGTTTCTCACTACCACACAGCTGTTTTTGAATGAGAAGAAAGTGGAATTCAAAGATTAGTAATTGAACACATACTATGTACAAGACAATCCAAAAGATACCAAGATAAGTAAGACTTATTTTCTATCTAAATGATGATTACAGTGGGAGAAAAATGAGACAATCTGTTTAGCATAAAACAGAAAAAAATCATGAAATATAAAAATAAATTACGACAGTCATTAAAAATAAATAATCTCTGTCTGGGAGATGAGAACCAAGGTCAAAGTGGGCAGAGAAATATAGCCGTGAAAGAGCATAGAGACTTCCAGCAATAGCAAACACTTCGATGGGGGATATGAGCGGAAGGTTTGGTTCCTGTCCAGTGGTAGTGAAGTGACAGAGAAAAATGGAGGAAGAAGCAACTAACTGGAAAGTTAGGCGAAAGATAGCCTGTAAAAAGCTTTGTGTGCCAAGCATGAACTGGCATTCTGTCAGAAGTGAGAGATCCTACAAGTTTAGAGGTAGGATTATGCTGTAATAGAGTGATGTTTTGAAAAGATAACTAGTGGCCACATGAAGGAAAAACTGCAGAGCAGACGCACTGGACTGAAGAGCACAGAACAGGCTGTGACACGGTCAGAGCTCTGCTAGAAGATAGTTAGGTGCCATCAGCTTGTAGAGTTGGAGAAATCCGAGCACTAGAGAGGAGTATGAGTTAAGGGGGAGTCCCAGGAGACCAGGAGAGGCTCTAAACAAGGATGGGGGAAATGGGCGGAAGTACCGAACAGAAAGGTGAGAAATGGGGTACGGATAGAACCCATAGGCTCCTAGGCTCCAAACCTGTACAGCATGTTACCGTAAAGAATACCATAGGCAATTGTGAAAGAATGGCAAGTATTTGTGTATCTAACATAGAAAGTGTACAGTAAAAAATACAGTGTAAAAGATCATAAAGCAGATCCCTGATCCCTATATAGGTCGTGAATACACTTTGCAGCAGTGGAAGTTGTTCTGGGTGAGTCAGTGAGTGAGTGGTGAGTGAACGGGAAGGCCTAGGACATTACTGTATACGACTGTAGACTTTGTAAACACTGTTCACTGAGCCTACACTCAATTTATTTTAAAAATTGGTCTTTCTTCAATCATAAATTAACATTACCATACTGTAATTTTTTAAAGTTTATTTTTAAATTTTTAAGGATTTTGACTCTTTTGTAATAACACTGCTTAAAACACAAATGTAGAGCTGTAAAAATATTTTCTTTATATCCTTATGCTGTAAGCTATTTTTCTATTTTTTATTTTTTTTTTAACTTATTAGACTTTGTTTGTTACAAACTAAGTCACAAACACACATAACTAACCTTGGCCTACACTGGATCAGAATCACCAGTATCACTACCTTCCACCCCAACATCTTGCCCCACTGTAAGGTCTGTCATTGCCTATGATAATGATGCCTTCTAGAATACCTCCTTTAGGACCTGCCTGAGGCTGTTTTATAGCTAATTTTAAAAAGTTAAGTGTAAGGTATACACTAGAAAATAATGATAAAAGTACAGTGTAGTAAATAACCAGAAATATAGTCATTTACTATCAAATATTATTCACTGTACATAATTGTATGTATTTACTTTTATATGACTGGCAGTGCAGTAGGTTTATTTACCACAAAACATCACACAAACATGTGAGCAAATGCTTTGCTCTTGATGTTACAATGTCACTAGGTGACAGAAAATTTTCAGCTCCATTAAATGATTTGGGACCACCATCGTATATGCAATCCGTAGTTGACTGAAGCATCATGATGTGGAGCGTGACTGTACCTAGATGTGAGAGGTGAAGAGAAGCAAAGCAATTCTGGAATGCATTCCTTACCTAGTTTTGAACAGCAAAAATTTGAAAAAGAATGTGGAGACAGGTAGTTTTGTCAAAAATTTTTTGAAAGAAACACTAGTTTTTGTAAAGTTAAATAGTTAATATTTTTCCTGAAGGACTTCTCAGAGCCTTTAATGTGACAACATGAATTATAATTTTCTAAAAGAGAGGAATAGCTTGCAGCAATTACTAAGCCTTGTGTAACATAAACATTTATTTTAGATTTATTAACACAATTTGGAAACAAAGTTCAGTAAATGTTACCTTGGAGTTTTAAGCCTAAGTGCCTGGGAGAGTAAAGTGTACAGTGGAAGCTCTTTTATTGACTCAACTAGGATGTATATGTGGTTTTCTAATCAAAATGTTTGGTTGGTTAATTACTTAAAATTTTAGTCACAAAGCAAAAATGTGCATCTCTTCACCAATTTCATGAGGAAGAACAAAGCTTTTCTACCAAGAAGAGTTCCCAGATGGAGTTCCTTGTCCTCTTTCATGAATATGCCTCCCTCATACAGCATCATCTACAATATTCCATTTCAGTTTCTTTAAAGTAGAATGAAACACTCTGTTAATTCTCAGAGGAGTCCGGGAGATAACTCACTGTTGGATGGGGAAATTGATGGTTTTCAATTTGGATATACTGAATTTTAGAGTTTTCAGAATATGCTTGTAGAGATTTTTAGCTAGTATTTGGAAATGCATAAATTACCTTTCCCTATAAGAATTAATGACAATTATAATACTTACTTTAACTGTATGTATGTATGTGTATAAGAGTGTCTGTTTTTTCTTTATCTCCCTACAGAAGTATATTAATAAAGTTATTACTCATCAAATCTAATAAAATTGCATGGTTTAATTTATTGTAACCCCTATCATCACAATAAACATTACTTTCTTCAGACATGAAGTTTACATTTAGACAACAAATTACACAGATGTGTTGGTTCTTGTATCCAAGAATCACAGGGAAACCCGAACAAGTACTGCACTAATGACAACACATACTTCTTGTTGAAAACCACAGTTATGAGGAGTTAGATGTGTGGATGTGTCCATAATATTCACAGATTTTAAAATTTTGGCAGTGAGCAGTGGCTCAAATCTATAATCCCAGCATTTTGTGAGGCTGAAGCAGGAGAATCACTTGAGGCTAGGTTTTTCAAGGCCAGACTGGGCAACATAGCGGATCCCATCTCTACTAAAAATAAAATAAAAAGAAATTAGCCAGGCATGATTGAATGTGCGTTAGTTCCAGCTACTCAGGAGGCTGAGGTGGGAGGATCATTTGAGACTAGGAGTTTGAGTTTATAGTGAGCTATGATCACACCAGTGCACTCCAGCCTGGGCAACACAGAGAGAACTTATCTCTAAAAAAGTAAATAGGAAAAAAAAAAGAGAACATTTTATTTATTAACACGCTTCCCTTGGATTATTTTTTTAAATATTAAGGTAGGTCACAGGCAGACACAATAAGAATTACAACATGGAAGTAAGTGGCATAGCATGAAATTCTTAATAACAGGGGAGACCCCTAAGTGTGGAGGTGGTTTTGCCCCAGACTAATGTAAGGAAAGAGCTCTGAGCGATTCTAGTGATGCAACGCCCTGCTCCCTGTGTGCCCCACAAACCACCGTGTACATGCCTCTTATGAAGAGAAGGATATGCTGGGGTGCCGTGTCCCATTCATGTCCTTGATCTTGGGTACATTCATGTGCTACTTCTCAGCTGATTTAATAACAAAGCTAAGTGAAAGTAATTCTTGTCACTCTTTTGGTCACAATTAGCCTTTGTGACCTAGTCTAGTTCAATAGCTTAGGACTTGTAGCATTTCATCTATTTGCACATTACTTTAACTATTTTGGGTAAGCTCACAAATTATCCTTCAAGTTTTTTTTTTCCCTAAAAAGATTGATATTACTGTTTTACACATGGTACATTGTTAAAGAGCACATTTAAATATAGGCATTTTTATAGTGGTTACAACAATTAGGTTCGTAGTGGTGAGTAAAGATAACTGAATGGGATCTTTAGGAAATTTTTAATTAGGTTGCAGCAAACAAGTTATTAAGGAATTAATTATTAAGAATTTTAACCTAATACAACAAGAAAGCCTAACACAATATTCCATTTGTCAAAATAGCGTATTCACCAAACATAAAGCATTTTTGTAGTTAGTAGAATCTTTGGTCTAGAGGATTCTTTGACTTAGTATTTGGGAATTTTATGATACATAAGGACAGAGCTACTTTTCTTTTATAGCAAGATAGTATAACATAGAGATTTGTGACACAGGTTCTAAAGCTAGACTGCTGGTTCAATCTTGGCTTTTGGGCTCATCCACTATGTGCACTTGGGCAAATCACTTAAACCTCAGTACAGACATGGGGTGTCTCATCTGTAAAATGATGAGGATAATAATGTTTACCCTATGGGGCTACTATGAAGCTTAAATGAGTAGATAAACTTTCAGGCCAAGTTACAAGTAAAACAAAAATTATAATTTTAATATGTAAAACATACAAAATTCTCCCAGAAGCAGAAACACATGCAATTAAATCCTTTTCTGCTCATTAGAAGTAGTTTATAAGCAGGAGAAATCAGAATCAGGAAAGCAGAAATTCAAGAGAGTGTAATCCCCATCTGGGGATGAAGAGTATGGCCAGGCAGTGACATCCCAGCTGTCAGTTAACAAGGCCTCATACAGATGGACAACCCTGAATCAGTGAGACAGAAGCAATCAGGCAAGTAGGTATCAAGGAAGATTAGACATTTAGATAAGTAATAGATTCAAAATCAGATGAAAATTATGATGCTCTTGGTGAAAAAAAAATAATTGTAAGATTCATGGGACTCCAAGAGTCATATCAGAGTAACCAGGAGAAAAAGTGAAAGAAAAAAGTTCATAAGGTAAATTATTGTCATGCAAGATGCAGTGTGAATCTTCTTTCTCAGGGAGATTTTTTCCTAACCACCAATCTAAAGCAGTAAGATATCATGACAGGTCAGGTTATCAAATTAGACACATAAATCAGAGATCTTACCCAGTATCAAGTTAAAAAAATCCCAAAGATGAAAATAATCAAGAAGGATCAGGAAGCAGCAAGCAAGGAGAGGATCTTAAAACAACTCCTCAGGCCCTTTCTTTCTGCATTGTACACATTCTGGTCCAGGATAACAGGTGAGTTTTTTAAGTGAGGGGTATGATCATCTAAGTTGCAAGAGAGCTTTATTGTATACTAACACAAACTTAGTACTTATGTGACATTTTCCAGGGAGCTATGCACCTTAAATCCATTAATATCAAGTTTGCTTACCTCAAGAAATCCTTGCTCAGGGACATCCTGCTGAAAGTATTCTACAGAAGACTCTCTAGCTAGAAAATACTACTGGTTTATTTACCTGGTGGTCTATCATTAGCATATGTTCAAGATTCGACTGATTCCCTGTGCCTTTCTTTCCTGGGATGAGTCTGCTGCCTAACTCCTCCCTTTCCAAGAAGTTACCGTGTGATATAGTTTGGCTCTGTGTCCCCACCCAAATCTCATCTCAAATTGTAATCCCCATATGTCAAGGGAGGGACATAGTGGGAAATGTTTGAATTATGCGCGTGGTTTCTTCCATGCTGTTCTCATGATAGTAAGTTCTCATGAGATCTGATGGTTTTATAAGCTTTCCCCTTCGCTGTCTTCTGTTCTCTCCTACTGCCATGAAAAGAAGGTCCTTGCTTCCCTTTCGCTTTCCACCATGATTGTAAGTTTCCTGAGGTTTCCCCAGCCATATGGAACTATGAGTCAATTAAACCTCTTTCCTTTATAAATTGCCCAGTCTCAGGTAGTTCTTTATAGCAATGTGAAAATGGATGAATACACCATGTTTTGGTTTTCTACTCGGCCCATTGCATTTGTGTATTTGTTCATTTTCTATCCCTAATCCCTGCCTACTATTACCACTAAAAGGTAAGCTCCATATGGGTAGGACATTATTTATATTATGAATTGCTGTCTTCTCAGCCCATAGCGAAAAATAGCGGCTCAATAATTACTTATCGTCTTCATAGAACAGTGGTTAGTTTTTAAGATGAATTGGATTTTGACATATTAAGAAGATGAAGATGGCATTCTAAGTCACAACAAACTGTGTAGAAAAGTTTGAAAGAATAAAAGCATTTGAGTGGGCTCCATCTGCTGAAATAGCTAACATTTTATTTTTTGTTAATCATGGCCTTTTGAGATTTGAAGACCCATCCAAAATAACTATGAGTACCAATTTTGTTCTTCTCTACCACAATAACTATCCTTTAAAATGTTGATATTAAACTGAACTTTTGACTACACAGTCTTAAGTCCATTTAAGATACGTAACACATTCTTAATTATAACAGTTTTAAAAGCTTAATGGAGTTATATATTATGCATACAAAGACTTTCTATATAGATGATTGTGTCATATGTTTATTTAACACACTATTATTTAACAGATGAAAGACCAAATGCCAATTACTGTATGGAAGGTGAAGTTGAATGGATATTGCCTCCCAGATACAAGATTAAAGCTAGACTAATTTTGAAATAAAAAATGTGTTTACTCCATCCAAATTGTCTCTAAATTAAACTATACAACACCATCTTGAAAGGCAATAGAGTATAGAATTTAAGAGTATACGTTCTGGTGCTCCTTTTGGCAGTAGATATGCTAAAAGAGTGCAGGTTCTAGAATCAGACTGATTCAATTCAATCTCCACTTCACCATTTGCCTTTTAAACGTGAATTAGTTCACTCAACTCTCTATGCCCATTCAAAATTCATTCATTATTAAAAATTCTTCACAAATTAGAAATAGAAATACACTGTACATAATTAAGGGTATCTATAAAAGACCTACAACTAATATTGTAGTTAATGGTGAAAGACTATTTTTCCAACAAAAATATCCATTCCCAAAACATATTCACCATTTCACTCAGGGCTCTAGACAATGTAGTAAGGCTATGAAAAGGAGTAAAAGGCATGTAGATTGGAAAAGAAAACATACAACTGCTTTAATTCACTGATGATATAATCACCTATGCAAAAAATCTCTAAGAAATTACTGAATATCTACTTGAATATTAAGTGTATTTAACACGGTCAAAATACACATATACACAAATTTTATTTCTGTATAATAGCAACAAAAATTGGAAAATAAAATTAAATATACCATTTGCAAAAGCATCAGATAAAAACTTGAAATACTTAGGGATAAATTTAACAAATATATTCAAGAACTGTACACTGAAAACTATAAAACATTGCTGAAAGAAATACAGATACATTGTTTTCATGGTTCAGAAGATACAACATTCTTAAGAAGTCGAGTCTCCCCAGTTTATCTGTAGATTCAGTGAAATCTCAATCAAGATCCAAGGAGGCTATTTTTTTGCGGATATTAACAAAGTGCCTTGACAATTTACAAAGAAATGTAATGAATAGGAAAACCAAAACTGCTTTGAAAAAAAAGTTGAAGGCTGATCTACTTGATATAAAAACTTACTGTAAATATAATCGAGGTAGTGTGGTATTGACATAGGGTAGACAGATAGATTAATGAAACAGAATATTGTCAATAAACAGATTTACATGTATGCGTTCAACTGATTTCCAACAAAAATGCCAAAGTAATTCAATGGAAAAGCACAGTCTTTTTATCAAATGATCATTATATCTAAAATGTATAAAGAATTTGTTTTATTTACTAATAAAATAGAATTTTGACCTAATTGAAAAATGGACAAAATGTTCAAACAGACTCTTTATCAACTGTACAGATGGCAAGTAGGTATGTGAAAAGAGGCTCAGCATCATTACAAAGTAGGAAGAAAAACAATTAAAAATCACAATATGATTCAACTACATATTCACTAGAATGGTTAAAGTCGAAAAAAGACTGAGAAGGAACTTTTGAACCAAACAAAGTGGTGTAGACTCATTTCTCCAGCCTCCTCTCCACTAAAAATGACTGTAAACTATGCACATTGGGTAAGATGCAGTCAAAGTAAAACGTTGAAATATGGTAAGAGGAAGGCAAACTAGTTTTGCAGTCTATGACTACAGAAACAACACAGGAGCAGGATGTCTTATGACCTCCACCCAGCTGATAGAGGTGACCCAGGTTTCGCTTTTATCAACCCCAACCTAGTAAGAGACAGCAGATGGGCACCACCAGCAAGGGAGATTCATCACCAGCTCCACTAACAAGAAGCAGTTTGAGGAAGAGCTCTCCAAACACAAAGCAAAGCAAGCAGAAGGAAGAAAATAATGGAAATAATAAATAGTAAATATAAAAACAGAAATCAATAAAGTTGAAAATAACAAATGAGGAAGTCAGTAAAATAATGCTGAATCAGATAATCTGAAGAGTCCTATTATAATCACTAAAATTTTGAATTCACGATTAAAAACCTCCTAAAGAAAAAATTGTCAAGCCCATATGGTTTAGCCGAAGAATGCTATCAATCATTCAGAGAAGAGTTAACATCAATTTTATATGATCTCTTGCAGAAAATATGAGTGGAGGGAACACAGCTCAACTCATTTCATAAGGACATTAGTACCTTGATACCAAAACCAAAGACAGTACAAATAAATAAAACTACATAACAATATATCTCACGAACTTACATGAAATTCCTTAACAAAAGTTTAGCAAACCAAGTCTAACAATGTATTGAAAAATGTACATCATGACAAGGTGGGATTCATTCCAGATATACAAAGCACTGGACAAAACCCAGCACCCATTAATAATAAAAACTCGTCAGTAAATTAGAAGGAAAGGGATATTACCTCAACCTGATAAAGAACATCGACACAAAATCTACCATGAACATCATACTTAATGGTGAAAGAGACTAAATATTTTTCCCTTAAAATTGAGAATTTTTAGACAAGAATATCCATTTTCCTTGCTCTTATTTAATGTGGCACTGGAACAATTAGCCACTGCAATGAGGTAAGAAAAAAAGATAAAAGGCATACAGAGAGAAAATGAATAAATAATATGACTCCTATTTTCAGATGGAATGATTGTCTACACAGAAAATCCCCCAAAATCTGCACACACAAAAAATATGGAAACATTTAATCTTTAAAATTAAAACAAAAATACTAAAAATGACTACGTGAAAATTTAAAACAAACTTAAAATTGCTACAACAAAAGTTAAATGTTTAGATATACATATAACATTACAGGATCCATATATAAAAAATTACAAAATGGTGATAAAAGGAATCAAAGACCTAAATAAATGGAGATACATATTATATTCCTGGGTTGAGAACATCAACAAAATCTTTACTATGTTAGTTCTCTTTAAATTGATCTACATGTTTATGCAATTTCTATCAAAATCTCAGAAAAGTTTTGAACAAACTTAGAAAAGCCTATTTTGAAGGCACATGACCTAGAATAGCTGAAACAATCTTGGAAACAAAATGGAAAGCTTCACCCTGCTCCATATTAAAGCACACTGCATAGCTACTCTATCAAGACAGGGTGGTACTGATAGAGGGATAGACACACAGATCAATGGAACAAAATAGAGAACTCAGAAATAGACCCACAAAAATACACTCAACTGATTTTTGGCAAAGGTGCAAAAACAAATTAGTGAAGGAAGGACTGACTTTTCACCAAATGGGGCTAGAGCAATTGGACACCTATTATATTTCATATTTTAGCAAAAATATGAACTCAACCTAAACCTCATACCTTATAGAAAAAGTAATTCAGAATAGATCATGGACTTAAATGTAAGGTATAAAAACTGTAAAACATTTGGAAAAAAAGGGTAAAAATCATTGGAGTTCTAGGCTAGGCAAAGAGTTCTTATATATGACACAAAAAACATAAGCCATTATAGAAAAATTGATAAATTGAACCACATCTTTTTGCTCTGTGAAAGACTAGGTGAAGAAAATAAAAAGATGTGAGACAAAATAAAAAGACAAAACTGAGAAAATATTTGCAAACTATGCATCTGATGAACAAATAGTATCTATACTATATAAAGAACTTTCAAAACTTTACAGTATAAACAAACCAAAAAAACAACCCAATTGCAAAGTGAAAAAGATACAAACATTTCACTGAGGAGGATACATAGATGGCAAATAGACCCAGGAAGAAATGTTCAACACCATTAATCATTAGAAAAATACAAATTAAAACTATAACAGGATATCACTATACACTTACGAGAATGGCAGAAATAGAAAATAATGACAGCACTAAATGCTGGCAAGGATATGAAGAAATTGGAGCACTTACACATTGCCAGTGAAAATATAAAGTGATACAGTCACTCGTGAAAAGTTCATTTCTTATTTTCTTTCTTTTTCTTTTCTTTTCTTTTTTTTTTTTTTTTTTTTTGAGACAGAGTCTTCTTCTGTCACCCAGGCTGGAGTGCAATGGTGCAATCTCGGCTCACTGCAACCTCTGCCTCCCGGGTTCAAGCAATTGTCCTGCCTCAGCCTCCTGAGTAGCTGGGATTACAGGCATGTGCCACCAAGCCCGGCTAATTTTTGTTTTTATATTTTCACCATGTTGGCCAGGCTGGTGTCAAACTCCTGACCTCCAGTCATCCACCCGCCTTGGCCTCCCAAAGTGTTGGGATTACAGGTGTGAGCCACCGTGCCCGGCCACATTTCTTGTTTTCTTAAATAGTCAGTATCCTGTTCCATTATTTCTTATAATTGCATGTGAATCTACAATCATCTAAATTAAAATTTCAACTAAAAAGACTGACAATACCAAGTTTGTGTGAAAATGTGGAGAAACAAAAAAATCTCATCCATTCCTGGTGAGAATGCAAAAGGGTACACCCATTTTTGAAAAGGTTTTGTTAGTTTCTTATAAATTTTAACTATACACCTAGCAACCCAGGAATCCCACTCCTAAGTATTATTCAAGACAAATGAAATCACATATTGATAAAAAATATCTAAACACAAACGCTTACAGAAGAATCTTTCATACTAGCCAACAACTGGAAACAACTCAACCTTGTGAACAGACAAACAAATTGTGGCATAAGCCTACAGTGGAATACAGAATACTACTCAGGATTAAAAAGCTATGCTACTCATACATGCTAAAACATGGATGCATTCCAAAAGCATTATGCTAAGTAAAATAAGTCAGGCACAATCGACTATTTATTATATCATTTCACTTACATGACATCTCTAAAAAGCTAAAACTATTAAGAAATGAAACCAATGGTTGCCAAAGGTTGGGGGTAAGAGGAGAAAATTGATTCCAAAGGCTCACAAAAAACCTTTTTGAGGTGATGGAAATATTCTCTATCTAAGCTGTGGTGATGATTACATTGTACAACTTGTCAAAACTTATTAAATTAGACTTTCAAGGGATGAATTTTTGTGTATGCAAGTTATATGTTGGTTAAAAAAATAAAATTTTCAAGACTTTTGAATAAACTTGATTAATATTTAAATAAACTATATTTCTATATATCAGCAATGAATAGGAAATTAAATAAAATACTATTTACAACAGCATCAGTAAGCAACAAATTCGCTAGGAATGCAGCTAATAGAAACACATATCTCTACAACAGAAAACTATTAGGGTGGCACAAAAAGTAACTGCGTTTTTTTATTACTTTTAATGGCAAGAACTGCAATTACTTTCACACCAACCTAATAAGAAATATTATTTAAGGTAAAGAGGATGTAAATCAGTGAAGGATATAAGAGCTTCATTGATTGGAAGAGTAAAGATATTAATATAAACAAATCAATTCACCCAACACCATATTTATCTGTAGATTCAGTGCAATCCTAATTAAAATTTCAGGTTAAAAAAAATAATTGAGAAGCCTATTATAAAGTTTTATGGAAAGCAGAAGGCCAAAAGAAAAAAAAAAGCCAAGGCAATCTTGAGGGAGAAAGTGGGAGAATTTATACTATCGGATATTAAACTTATTATAAAGCTACAGTGATTAAGTGGATATAATATTGGCTCAAGGAAGGACAAAAAGATCAACTTATAAAGAGTACCTGATTTATAACAAAGCTACAACTAAAATGCAGTGACAGAAAACTATTCAATAAGTAATGCTGGATTAATTTGATAATTAAGAAAAGTAAAAGCTATTTGAAGAAAACATAAAAGAATATCATCATGACCTTGCGATAGGCAATTTTTATACAATAGGACACAAAAGCATAACTACTAAAAATATCGGATTAAATCTTTGTTTATAAAAATGTCATTATGAGAGTGAAACGGCAAAGCACAGAATCTAAGAAGATATTTGCATTGCATATGCTATAAAAAAGACTTAAATCCAAAATATAAAAGAATTTCTACAAGCCAAGAAACTCAAGGGGAAAAAAATGTGCAAATTTCTCAACAAGAGAGGATATCCAAATGGACAAAAATCGTATGTAAAAGTGGCTGATTCATTAGTCATCTGGGAAATGCAAACTAAAACCTCAATGTAATGCTAGTACAGAACCAAACAGAATTAAGAAAAGTAAAAGAAGAAAATGAAATATCAAATGTTGGTAAAGATGTAGAGCGTAAAAGATAGAGAGTAAAAATTAATAAAACCATTTGAGGAGACTGCTGGGCACTAGCTATTAAAGCTCATCATACACATACCTTAAAATCCAGTAATTTCATTCATATTATTAAAAAGAAATGTATGCACATGGATACCAAATATACGTACAAGACTATTATTTCCTGCAGTATTCTTAAGACTCCCAAACTGGAAAGAATCCAAATGTCCATTAGTAGTAAAATATATATATATATATATATATTTTTTTTTTTTTTTTTTTTTTTTTTTTTGAGACGGAGTCTCGCTCTGTCACCCAGGCTGGAGTGCAGTGGCCCGGATCTCAGCTCACTGCAAGCTCCGCCTCCCAGGTTCACGCCATTCTCCTGCCTCAGCCTCCCGAGTAGCTGGGACTACAGGCGCCCGCCACCTCGCCCGGCTAGTTTTTTGTATTTCTTAATAGAGACGAGGTTTCACCGTGTTAGCCAGGATGGTCTCGATCTCCTGACCTTGTGATCCGCCCGTCTCGGCCTCCCAAAGTGCTGGGATTACAGGCTTGAGCCACCGCACCCGGCCTAAATATATTTTAAAAAGTATGGTATATTTACACAATGGAATAATGTGCAACAATTCAAAAAGGACAAACAAAACTGTGTCAATGAATTTCACAAACATAATGTTAAGGGAAAGAAACCAGCACAAAAAGGACATATTGTTTGATTCAATTTATGTAAAGTTAAAAAAAAAAACAAAATAGTTAATACTAATGGTAATGAAAGTCAGAAGAGTGGTTTTCTTTCTTGGGGGTAATGTCTGGAAGTGGCAAGGTAGGTTTCTCAGATTATAGTTATAGCCAACAACTTGATCCAGGTGATAAACAGGTTTGTTCAATTTGCAAAAGTTTATAGCATAGCAACTTAGGATTTGTGTGTTTTTCCTAAATATCTATGTTAGAATTCAATGTAAATTTACAAATGAAATGGGAGTAACAGACATATCCATTAAAATGTGGCATCAATTCTATCAGGATATATACCATTATCAGTGTTCACACATCCAGACCAATAATGAGTAAAAAATATACGCATACAGGGGTCTTCTAAACATTACAAATATATTCTTCTAAGAATCCAGCCCTCAAAACTTAGCTAACTTTTGCCAGTGTGGTAATAATAGTGTGAATTTAAGAGTGGAAATGTAAACATGCAATAAATTTCAAATAATTTTATTTTAAAATTGGATAATTACAATTTTACTATAACAGCAAGACTGGCAAGCAGAGGCTATCTCTAGGAATTAAGATTAGCTCAAATATTTGCACAATAAATGATTTTTTTCCCAGAAATTCCACAACATAATCCTCAGGGTGTATCTCACCACTATTACATTCAGCCCTTCCTATCTGCGGATTCCGCATCTACAGATTCTCCCAATTGTGGATGGAAAATACAATATTGGAGAGATGCAGAATATGCAAATACAGGAGGCCAACTGTGGGACTTGAGCATACACAGATTTTAGTATCCACCTGGGTTCCTGGAACCAATCCACCCAGGATACAGTGGGATGATTGTAGTTGGAATCCTTCCAACTGCTACAGCAAAGAAGTGAAAACATTAGTCATCACCAAGTTCTCATAGTGTATTTCCTTGGACCATTAGCTAGAAAACTCCATGTAAGTTTATTTAGCTACCGGTCTGTTTTTAAATTCTTCTATGTATACCATATATTTGTGTTTAAACACATTTTGTCATATTATTTTTTAGAATAAGATTTATATTAATTCAACAAACATAAAAAAAAAACTGCAGAACACTACAATATTCATGAAATTATTGAACAGAAGATACCTTGTTGGCCTTTTTAGAAACCTCTCTTTGGAGTAATAGGATAGTCATTCATCAGTAAACATGGAGAGATTGTTTCCAGGACTCCTGTTGGATACCAAAATCCTCAGACACTCCTGTCCCTTATATGAAATGGCACAGCGTTTATATATAATCTACGCATATGCTCCTGTATGCTTTAGATCATCTCTAGATTACTTACAATACCTAACACAATGCCTACACATCACTTCATTCAGGTAGACTCAAGGTAGTATTTAGCACACAGCAAATTTGTTTTTCAGAACTTTAGAATTTTTTTTTTCCGAATATTTTATCTGAGATTGGTTGCATCCAGGGATGTGGAACCCACAGATTCAAAAAGCCATTTGTGTGTGTGTATACATACAGTGTGTGTATGCTGTGTTCTGGTAGGGGAAAGAGGTCATGAAGAAGTGACTCAAGTTTACTGAGTGAAGAAACACAAATTTTATTTAGAAAATGAATGACCATGTTTGCAACAAATTCCCAAAATATCCACCATAAGATGGCCATAATATTCTGATGATCAAGGAGCACACACGTACAAAATTTATTGGATTACTGCAATTCTCAGAGGCACAAAACCTGACATGGTGTGATGTAGTATATAATCAGTCGTAGGGGGCGGGGGGAAAGAACATTAAGTCCTTAAGAAGGCTTAGGAAGACAAACACTAGATCTTTTTGTTTTTCTACCTTCCTTTGGACAGTGTTACATTCCACTTTCTTCTTTGCAAAATGGTTCCAAATTCATTTGCTCAGGATGTATTTAAGATAATAACTTAAAACAATAGTTGTTTATACTCTATGCATATCATGCATGTTCTACTGGTTCAAGGACAAAATTAAAACAAGATTTTCTCTGTAAAGCAAATATATTTATTATGCACTTTCATATACATAGGGATTTTTTTGAGTAATATCATACAAGGGATAAAATAAAACTTTTACAATGTGAAATTCAATGTACACTTTAGGCTATTTACATACCCCAAACCAAAGGAAAAATAAAAAGAAAGCATTTGTTTGCAACTACATTTGCTGACAAGTGTAAATGGAGGACATTAAGCAAAACAAATATTTGCATAGCCAAAACAATATTGAGAAAAGTATTTACTTCTTTTTTTTAAGTATCAAACTATTTTTTGGTGAGAATTCCAGTGAGGGTGAGGGTGAAGACAAAGAACAAAAAATATTCGCTGTACTTCGCAGTACGCACTGATTTCAGGTCATTTTTCCTTCCAAAACCTTTCCTAGAAACATTCAGATTTTTATTTCATTACTGTATTTTTATCACTTTCCTTATAATAAACTCATGATATTTAGGGAATAGACACAGACGGAATGTTATAAAAATGTTATAAGCACATGCCATCATAGTTGTGTAGTGGCAACAGCTGATTTATAAAATTTAAAGATTCTAATTTCAAAAATATCTATTAAGGAGTTTTATATTTGGAGGACAATTTTTACTTTTTAATAGAGCAGAAGCCATTTTCATTTATAGTATTAAATCCCCCACAGAAACAAATAAGCAAAGCAGGGCATCTCCAGCACCCATCCTATCATCCTTATCCTAACTCAAAGTCATTTATGTTCTATTCTAAAACATAATTTATATAAAAACATCCCGAGGAATACTTACTTTTGAAAATCGTATTTTTCCAATAGGTTCTCTTCCTACCAACTGCTTCAAGTGTATATAGTATGGATATGAAAACATTTAGCTCTTTGAAAAACATAAATCCCTTATGCAATGTCATATCTTTGCCCTTTGGACACAAGGTGCAATTTTGTAAAAACAATACAATTAAATAAATACAATTTCAATAATTCAAAGTTAATAGAAAAACTGGCAGCTTTCAGGGTTCTCTTTCTAAAGAAAAATACATGTAATAGAAATTAGAGCTTCATCCTCTACAGTAATGTAAATGTACTGTATTTATGAGTAAAGTTGGTTCTAATAATAGTATGTGTTCATATTTATTAATAGACTCATTAACACTTTTAAGGCTACTTTGCAAGAGTCCTATTAAGTGTATTTAATAAATGTCCCATAGGGACAAGAATTCAATACTTGAAACATTCACATTTGAGTTATTAATATTGCCGTGTCACCTTAATATCAATTGAACTTATCATCTTATCTCGTAGTCCTCACTATGACTCATAGACAAAATGAGTTTTGCTGACTTAAAAAATAAAAGCAAGAAAAGCCTTACAATAAGATTCAAGTGAAACATTTATCATAATAACACATTTCTATTTCCACGAACAATGTATCACATGTGTCCTTCATATATGAAGATGACATTACTGACCTTTGTTACTAGGACATATTCTAAAGATTTTGTTCTAGAAGTAGCAATGGTTTTGTGCTGAATCTCCACATTCTCTTTCCTCATTCCTCCTTATCAACAGTACATGAAAAGAACAGAATTTCTGGGTTCTATAAGATTAACAGGCCCATTCTAAGATCAAATTCACAACCTTGGCTTCTGAACTGTTATGACTACTTTTCCAGACATATAAACCACCCATCTAAGCTATAGCTCCACTGATTTAAGAGTAAGGAGACTAAGGCTGTGGGTCACATGCTCATTTGAACCTATTTTACCTTGCTTGTCATGAATTTCTCTCTTAACCCTGGCATCCAGCCCTCCTGCATGCAAATGTACAAAGAAGAAAACAGGAAAGAGTATGAGGATAGAAAAGTGCAAATCCATCACTATTAAGTCACAATAAAAAGTATACGTGCTATGATTGACAGGTGAGCGGTGTCATCTGTGAAGGACAGCACATTTTATATTCATCAAGAATACTCACTCATCCAACCAAACCATTAAAATTAATCCAATTGATTTTGAGTGGGGCTATTTTGGTCATGCAGCAATTTACAAAATAGAAACAGCTGAGAGAGAAGCCAGCAAAATTAATTTATTTAGCCAGGAGGAAGAGGTCAGTTTAGTCAATGAATTATTCAGGGATCAAAAATCTACCCTTAGATAGACAGGTGCATTTCTCTCTGCACACACATGCGACTGAGGCATGGCTTTGTCCCTGAGAATTTTCATGCCTCAGGAATGATAGTCTGTCTTCTTAGAGGTGGAATGACAAAGTGAATGGAAGGTGAAATTGTATCCCAGTGGATGAAATAGGACTTTGTTCTGCCTACAGACTGGTTGGTGGGTTGTTCTGACATGTTTAGCCACAGATGAGAAGAATTCTACTGGGAAAATCCAGATTTAAACTACTTAAAGCAGCTCCCTAAACTACTACAAAATATTTTTTTAATCTGCCAAGAAATCATTTTTCATTTCAATGTGATATTTATATAGAAACTGATTTTTATCCAATGCTGAAGGTGTAGTGAACATAGAACAGTTGCAAGATTTGTTTTATTGAGTAACATTTTTAAAGATACAAGAAACAGGCCATACACTACAATGCAATGTGACTAAAACAGTATGTTTAAGTTTCTTTTGCCACAAAAACAAAAACAAAAACAAAATAAATACAAGGAACACCGCCTTTTCATATATATTTGATCATGGCACATGCACATTTTTAAATCAAATCTTAACTTAAAATACTCAATTTTTCTTTTCAGCTTTTATCAGGGAACTGCAGTATGTATCTGCATTTTAAAAAAGTGCTTATTCCTGTGTAGTGAATACAAAGCACACAAAATGAAATTTTTTAAGCACAGAGGGTTACATTGAGAAGGCAGCCTTACTATTTAGGCACATTACAGTAATTAAGGTAACTGTACTGCAGAGATCACATTCTTCATTTTTTTTTTTTTTCCAGCAAATCAACAGGCATGTTTTCATCCAGTAGCTGAAGAACCACTCCATCACAATGTCTTCTGTTTCACAGAATAGGAAACTAATGTAAAAGTTAAAAAAAAAATAATTAATTTCTACATTGTATTATAGAGCTACATATCATTTTAAAACTTTATATAATACATTTACCTCTAGTTATCTTTATCTATATATTGACCATGCAAAGCGCACAGCAGACTTAACTATTATTTAACTTATAAGGCACTTTTTAAATTCCACAAAATGTTTACCTTAATTCAGGTGTTTCATTTTTAATATGTATTTATACTTTGCCTTTACAACAGATATCATGAAAGTTGAAACGATGCACCATCAGAACTAATTATTTTAAAAACGAATTGCATTTGGGGACTGAATTAACTACTTTATTCAAATTATTTTTGAATGACATTTGACTCGTCACCCCTAGATTCACACTGAAGGCTGTTTATTATTAGAAGACATGGGGAATTTATCTTTAATAGTATTTCACCTATTATATTCCTAAAATATATTTACAAAGACAGAAGCAGCAAAAAGGAAAGACTATAATTTTGTTAGAGGAAGAAAAGTCATTAAGCAAAGTGGGATAAATATAGCTGCAGTGTAAGCTAGGAAAGATCCCTAATAAAATCTTCAGATTTATCTCCAACATAGGAAATGTGCTTCTGAAAAAGCATCTACAATATAAAACTTTCATATCTATTTTCCTACTAACGTCCCCTGTATTATTAACGAAGCATCCTTTGTCATGGGGAGGAAAAAAAATATTTTTATTTAATAAATATGACTATTTTATCTAGGTATAAAGTTCCTTAAATACCAATATTGCAAAAACATCCATTTACCATTCTTCACATCTATGCCTTATGTGTGAAAACATTACTTGGAAGATTATCAAGAGATCATAAAAAATACCTTCTACTAAGTTTTTTACTTCTTTCTGGGTGAAAAGGAATGAAATTAATATTTACTATCTACTAAGTGCTACATTGTTGTACTCAAACCAGAAAGATGAGTGTGAAACAGCCCCTCCCTCTGCCACCATCAAAATTCTTTTAAAAGGAGGAAATAACTGAATAGGAAAGAATTCTTAATCTGGGATCTATAAGTAGTATATTCATTCATTCATTCGTTTGTTCACTTATTCAACAAATTTTTACTGGGAAACTACCATAGGTCCAAGTACTATTCCAAGTACATGAAATACGGTAGTGAACAGATAAAAATCCCTAACCTCACACAGGTTGTATTTTTAGTACAGAGGAGAAAAATAAATATAATAAACAAAACATCTCAAGTATTTTAAATAGTAAGTGCTTTGGATAACATAATGCAGGAAAGGGGGAAAGGACTGCTACAGGCAGGAGAATTCTGATGTAAAGGGGTGATGAGGAAGGTCTGGCCCAGATGACATCCGAGTAGAGATTAACTGAGGGAATTGGCCTTGTGATCGGGGAAAAGAGCATTCCAAGTAGAGGGAACTATACTTTTGTTTTTTACTCTTTATGTTGACAAAATATTACCTTCTATAATGGTGTTTCCTTTTTATAGTTGAAGCTAGGGTCAGAACCTTCAATCTGAAGCTTCAGAGCTTGTTTAAGGCTTAATTCTGTCTCTGAGGAAGGGTATCCCTCCAACACTTCCTGATGCCCTCTATCTTGCATTGTTCGTGGGACTGAAACCCTACCAAGAAAAACCTGGTTGCTCTGAAGATGGTAATTTGGATTTGTCATTATTCCATTTCTCTTCTTCTGTTCCCCACTTTGTTGGTGAATAAGAAACTGCTGTTGAGATCGACCAATTTCCTGCTGAGCTGACGGTATCGTAATTTTGCACTGAGATTCTGCTGGCATTTGTTTAGGTGGTGCAGCAGTCCCGGATTTGGCTATAGGTCCTCTTTTATCAAACTGAGTCATTTCATATTCTAAAACCTTTGGCTGTGAAGAATTACTTTGTTTCGCTTTTTTCCCAGCTGATCCAGACTTGGCAGAATTTTCTGATTTCCCCCCTTTATTTGCTTTAGTTGACTTCAAACTGGGCTTTACTTGACTCCACTCAAATTCACTACTTGGTGAATTATGACTCTGTCCTAAGGACTGTGTTGTGGAAGATGGGGAAACAATTGACTGTCGACTTCTACTGCGTGGCAATGAATGCTGCTGAATTTGTTCTGTAAATGACAAGTTGTGAAAGCTATCAATTGGCACTGTTTGAGCTGTTGCTGTAGATGAAGTAGTTCTTAAAGATGAATTTTTTGAGCTTTTTAGGGAATTATTTGACAGTGATGACTTCTGCCGGTCAACTGTAGAATCTGGAGATTCTGAAGGAGAACTAAATGCATGAGCTGGCCCATTAGGTAAACCACGTAACGAAGGCTGCATATCCCCTCCACCAGTACTACCAGAGCTATTTGATTTAATTGTTAATGACTGCATTTTTGAAGACACTGACTGCAGAGGTTTTTGCTCCATTGTGTGAACAGGTGATGGGGAACAGCCATTCAAACTAGATGCACCGTATTTTTCTAATAATTTAATTATTTGAGAATGTCCATTTTTGGCTGCAACACGCATAGCAGTGCGTCCAAATTGATCAGCATGGTTTGGATCAGCACCATGCTCTAATAAGACCTGCACAACATCAATGTGCCCTTCCTGGGCTGCAATACAGAGTGCAGTTGCACCTTGGTTGCATGTATGGTCAACTATAGCACCATGCTCAATTAGAAGCTGCACCACTTTTACATGGCCCTGCCAGGCTGCAGACTGCAAAGCAGAGCGCTTTTCATTGTCTGCAGCATTGACATCAGCATGGTATGCTATCAGAACCTGCACCATTTCCATATGGCCTTGCCAGCAAGAGACATGAAGTGCTGTCCTTCCTTCAGCATCACTTGCTTCTACGTTTGCACCATTTTCTAAAAAATATTCGGCCATTGTAAGTTGATTTTCTAAAGCCAAGATATAAAGTGTGGGCCTACCATCGGCATCTTTGCAGTTAACATCAGCTCCATGGCTAAAAAGCAATTCAACAATGTCCCTGTGCCCTTCTAATGCAGCAACTCGCAGTGCGTTTCTTCCATCATAACCTCTTTGATCAATGTTAGATTTGTTTTCCAATAATACTTGAACACAATCATAATGACCCTCTTGTGAAGCTAATATGAAAGGGATTCGTCCATCATTGTCAATCTCGTTTGTTCTAGCACCTTGTTCAATAAGTGCTTCACATATTAATCTGTGCCCTTCGAAAGCTGCCATGTGCAAAGGTGTCCATCCAGCATCATCTCTGTGATTTTCATCTAACCCTCTATCCAGTAGAGTACGTACCACCTCAACATTTCCTTGTGCTGAAGCTATACTGAGGACTGTCCTACCTTCACTATCAATACTATCCACAGCTGCACCCCAAAACAAAAGTGTATTTACAACTGATGCATGACCCATAGAAGCTGCTGCTAAGAGGGGTGTACGACCATTGTTATCTGTGTGATCTACATCTGCTCCCCCTTCTAGAAGTAAGTCAACCACATCAACATGTCCTTCATAGGCAGCTACCAGCAGTGGAGTCATGCCATCTTTATCACAATGATCTACTTCAGCACCTCGATCGATTAAAAGGCTAACAACTGATGCGTGTCCTTTACTTGCAGGCACACAAAGTGCAGCTACAGAGAGTGCAGTCCTGCCATCAACGTCCTCATGATTTACTTCTGCTCCATGGTCCAGGAGGTGTTCCACAATCTCCCTGTGTCCCATGTATGCTGCTGCTATCAAAGCAGTTCTACCTTCATTATCAGCTTTGTTCACTTCAGCACCATGTTGTAGCAAATTCAGTACAATATCCTCATGTCCTCCCCATGCTGCTGCTCTCAAAGCTGTTCGGCTATCAGCATCTGCACAATCCACTTTTACGCCAGCATAAAGTAGTGCAGAAACTACCTCAGTATGGCCACCCCAAGCAGCAGATCTTAATGCTGTCCAACCATCTTGATCAGTATGATTAATATTTGCTCCACACCCAATCAAACAATTAACCACCTTAGTATGTCCTTGTCTAGCCGCTAGGGTGAGTGGTGTATGTCCATGAGCATCTTCTATCTCTAAATTTGCTCCCCTAGACACAAGTAAATTGACTACATCAAGACTGCCACTATATGCGGCATTAGCCAATAATGTTCTCCCATTTGAATCACACTGATTTACTGAAGCTCCATTATCTAATAATGTCCGAATGGAATCCTCTCTTTCTAAGGCTTGTCGAACTATGCATGATGTGCGATCATCTTCACTGTTGACATGAGCCCCAGCTTTAACCAACAGCTGCAGTACTTCTTGTTCCTTGGGTATTAAAGTAGAAAGGGAATCTCTAACAGGTGTACCGTTCCATATCATCCACAGAGCTAACTCTGCTGTCTCTAATTGTAAGTTTGAGTTAATTAAGTGCAAGGCAAATTCTTGTGCTTCCAGTGGTGTTAAATTCTTGGCTTGACAGGTATAACTCATGGCCAACATTCTGTGTCCTTCTGCTGCATTACATAAATACTTCTGAGTACAGTGTTTCACATCCAGAAGCCACTCTGCAAAACTATAGTGAAACAGTATTTTTGTATTTCCTAGTCCATCAACAAGAAGTTTGGAGAGGACATCTAACTTGCGTTGAAAATCTTCCAAAGTTAACGACATGTTTTTGGTCCATACTGCATGATATAATTCCGTTATGGTCAAAGGTCGGCAGGCTGCAAGAATCACATTCAAAATAGGCTGAACCTTTGCAAATTGTTTTCTTACAAAAAGTCTTTGGCATAGCCAGAGATATAAGCCATTTAGAGTTCCTGGGATGTCACGAATTTCTCTTAACATAATAAAATTTTCTACAACTCCATCTAAAACTCGTTCTAGGTAAAGAAAGCATCCGCTGCTTTTAATGTGCAGTTGATTTAACATCTCTGCAGTTTCTTTTGTGAGGTGTTGTCGCAAAGCTTCTTCTTGATCTAAACGATGAAGAATGTACTGCTGAACATCCTTGACAATATATGCCTTCCGAAGGTCATCTAAACTTATTTTTCGAAAACCTAAAGAAGAGATAAAAAAGTAGATGTCGTCAGTTGAAAAGGATTATAGAAGTTGCCATATCTTCAAAGATAATGTCTTCAACATATAATAAACAAATAAATCAATTAATAAATTAATACTAATAAGCAGATCAATATCTATTAGTATGCAAACAGTTTTCTTTTCTTTCTGTAAAAGCACACTGATGGCAGAAAAATTTCATTTTCCTACCTACAAATCAAACTACTTATTCCTTTAGTAGCTTGGTGCCTCTCTTAACTCCATTGTAATAGATACTAATTAAGACGCAGACAGTCTTACATAACCATAAAAGTACCCAGTTAACATTATCTGAACTCCCAAGTGATTAGGAAAAAAAGTTGCAGGGGATATAACAAGTAAGGTTTCTTTTTATGAAATCTTTTCCATATAAATAATTTATATTTTCACCTATACACTTGAATGTACACTAGCCTTAATTATGTAACTGAGTATTTACATCCAATTAGAATATCTAGTCATTGCCTTTAAACTACATTACTGTATATTTTATCAAATTAAAATAACTAAATCTCAGACCATCAATAAATAGCTTGAACCAATTAAGATCCAATCTTTTGGCCAAATTATGGTAAAAAAAACTTCAGCACTGTAAAATAAATAATAAAACTTAAACCAACCTAAAAATATGTTAGCTGTAGCTATTTTAAACTCATTTTAAATTCTTTAAAGGAAGCCATAATTTCACTGTCTAAAGGGAGATGACATTATGCTGTACAGATATGAATTTATTAGATAATTGTGTATCCATCTTAGAGAACAAAAAACTGCTGAGTGAATGAACTTACCAAGTCTCTAACATGACCAGATTTGCATTTTGAAGGAATATTCTAACATCTAAAGAAGAACTGGAGCAAGTCAAGACTAAAGGAAAAACCTGTTTTAAAGAGGCGGTGATAAACTCTAGATGAAAATCACTATGAGCCTGAACACCCATGGTGGTGGCAGCAGTTGTAGCAGCAGCAGCAAAAATAACATGATGGACTTGGGAATTTTTAATCAGAGCTAGATTCTATAGTATTTGGTGCATGTGGAGAATTAAAGAGCGAAGGAGGAGTTGAAGCTGACATTAACTTGTGGTTCTGCCAACAGGAGTGAAAAAGAGACCACTGAAGGACAAATAATAGGTCTGGAGAAAAAGTTGATGAATTCAATTTTGTAATACTAAGCTTTAAGTATGTAGATAAAATGGACAGTTATTGAAAAAAACAACCTACCAAGAATGAAATATGAATAACAAAGTTGTCCTAATACAGTCTTTTGTATATAGATTTATATAGCCCTAAATCTATATAAAAATAGAACATAATTTTACATATATATGTATACATGCACAATTATTAAATCCTTAACAGAAATAATTTCAGAAGATAAATTTCAATTATGAAAAAGTCACTCCTCACCAAAGGAGGGTTTAAAAACATACCTAGAAATTTACAGCAATCTACATTTACCAATGATGTGAGATGATTTGCCTCCAAATCTTTTTCTGTGTGTCCATTTGTTTCTGGCTTTATCAATTCACTTAAAAATTTAAGTTAGATAAGGGAAATACCTAGTACATTGCTAATAAAATAAGTTACTTAAGAAATAATATTATCTTACATTATATAGTGTTTTAAAGTTTCTGAAGTTATGTAATACTTTACATTAATGTAATACTTTATATTACTTATTTACATGAAAGATCATATAAAACATTATGAATAAATATCTAAAATTTAAATCTAATTAACTAAGATGTCATGATTGGAACTTGAGATTATTAAGACGGAAACTCCACAGTAACAGGAATGGTTCTACAGAAAAGAATAAAAGAGAGCAACCTTTACTGAGAGTCAACTATTTCTAACGCAGCACTTTAAGTACTCATTATATAAACTTCCTTGTCTGTTAAGCCTGTGAGATAAATATTTCTATTAAAAAAAATGAGGAACTTAAAGCTCAGAAAGGCTAAATAAATTGTTCACAGTAACACAGCTAGAAAGTGATAAATCAGAATTTTGATTGTTTTGTTTGACTTCAAGTTTGCTCTTTTCATTAAGATAGGAACAAGAATAGAAAGCTGTGAAAGAAAACTCAAGTGTTTGATAGGGGAATAAAGAGGAGGGAGTAGGGACATAGGATTAATTCTATAAGAAAGTATAGAATTTCATAAAGAAAACTTACAAAGAATTTATAATTTAGAGAATAAATCTCCCCCAATCTAAATACTTAATAATACGAAATTTAGACAGAAGAAATTATGTTCATTATCAATAATAATTATCTGTTCATTAAAACAGAATTAAGAATATCTATTAATCAACAACTTAAATATCTTGAATTAAGGTACTGAAAATAATTACTTTTTAAAATTATAACTTCTGACTAATACACATGTAATCCTCCTATTATGAACACACACAATATATTGCTAACAAAGCACTTTTAAACATAAGATAGGGTTGAAAAATAATCAAACCTTCTAGGGGAATAAAAACATGACTTACTGAAATGATGGACCACCTACCTCCCTATTGCTTTTCTATTCTTACTTGAATAGAAGTATTTTTCTATTTCATTCTTACTTGAACTTTTCTATTCTTACTTGAAATATTTCTATTATTTTCTATTCTTGCTTCAATTATTTGTCAGGGTATGGCATCACGTAGTATTGGTGAAAACAGAGTGAAAAAGAAGACCTGTGCCAATATTTATAAATTGATGCTTACTGAAATTACTTATTATCATGAAGAACCTGTGAGGATAAGCAATATGAAAATAAAACCTAACAAGAAATTTAAGCAAATGCCAGCATATTAATATACAAATAAAATATGTAGGCATTAAATAGTCATTAAAAAGACAATATGGTGACACTGAAAGGTCTGTCAATGTTACATTTAAAAAGCAGAAAATCAAATTGATATATAGCATGATCTCAACTAGGAAGGGAAATATATACAGAATTTAATACAACGTGTTAAGAATGCTTAATTATTATTTTACCTCTGGTGTAATATTTGTGTATGTTGTCATTTAAAATATGTTCTAAATGGAGCCTGTATTACTTTTATAATCAGATAAAATAAATACATAAATAATCTTTAAAAAATATTGGAAGGTTAATTTTTTGTGCACAAAATGTTTTGAAATAGGCTGTTATTTCTTTAAGTCCCATTACAAGGCCTAACAACTATCAGCCTACGATGATACCCTAGTTGTAGTCAAAATTCTGCTTAGTGCCAAAGTGATTTTCACTAGATTAATCTGAAGCCATTAATGAAAATGCTAATGATCAGTATGGTGAATACATCAGAAACGTTGTAAAAACTCTCTTTCCAAAGGCTTAATCCTCAGATATGAGTAGATGAAGCCAATTTAGACACAGTAAAGATCTTAGGGCTATGATGATAATTTCAAATGCATACAACTTGAAACTCATACATTTCAACTTAAAGCATAAGCAAAAACCAGAAAGATATGTGTAGGACACATAGAAGGAAAACTGGAAAATCTAAGGAGAAACTTGAATAAATGCACAGATATGCTATGTTTATGAGTAGAAAGAAAGCATATTTTAAACAGCAAATTACTTCTTATTTAAATTGCAATTTTATCAAAATCTTAATTTTTTTGGCTTATATTACTGACAGTTATAATTTAAAATATGATATTACAACCTAGAGGAATACAGGTAAAAATATATAATTTAAAATAATAATATTGATGGCAAAGAGGGCTGGGAAGTAATTGTACAAGAAAATTACAAACATTAAGCCAATATTTTATTTGCAAAATGATGCTGAGATAGTTTAGAAGAGCAGATGAATAGTTTAGAAATACAGTAATAGCACACAGACATATCTATACGTACACACACCCAAACTTAATGTATGATGAAAAAAATATCACCAAGTAATTGTAAAGTCAATAAATTGCTGAGAAAATTTATGGTTTTACAAATTATTTAAGTTAGAGCTTTATTTCATATCTTTTAGTAAAAAATATTCTATACGGGCAAAATCATTAAAGGTAAAGTAAGAATACAGAGTAGTAAAGGACAATACATTAGTTTACGTAAAATATACTTCAAAATAATCATTACAATTTTAAAAAGCTGAAGAAAACAGTTGCAAAGAATTGAAAAAATATCAAATAAAAGCCCTGAAAATCAGTAAGAAAATAACTTTGACTTCCCAATAAAAACATAAAGGTCAGATAGCAGAATTTCATGGAAAAAAGGCAAATTGATGAAACAGGCATAAGGGAGAAAGGGTTCAACAGTAAACAAGAAGTACAAATAAAAATGATAGCGTATTTTCCACATATCACATTGACAAATTTAAAAAAGACATAATTCAATACTGGCGCAAGTAAAAAGAAACCACCCAACATTTTCAGGTAGGAATATAATGATGTATATCCTTTTGGAAGGCAATTTGACAATATGTATTAATACCTTTAGCAATATCCTTATATTTTTACCTCAAAATTCCACATCTACCATGAACAGAGAGGTGGTCATGTTTATATACAGCCCAACATTTTAAATAATTAATATCTCAAAAAAAGAGAAAATTAACTGGAGTTCAAA